>NC_134417.1:23504326-24148076 GCF_030867145.1 Opisthocomus hoazin
TGAGAATTGGACTGGTGTGAGAAACTCGACTGAATCCAGCAGGGAGGTGGTGTTTCTCCAGGCACGTATATAGGGACTCTGCCTTGTTTTCAACAAAATGACGATAACTTTAAACTGGGATGTAATGGTTTCTGGTGGGTGAGGCTCTCCACCCACGTTGTCTCTCTTAAGACCAGTGCGTGGCTCCTGCTCCGTCTGGATGGACATGGAGGGTTCCCAGCAGCTCCACAAGACCAAGCCCGCCCAGGCGCGGTATCTTTGGCTGTAATGCTCGTCTACTGGGTGAACATGAATGGTCGCAGCCCTGGCCCAGATGCCTGCTCGGCTCTCCCTTGGCTTTAAGCCTCTTGGAGGCTCCTTGGTGTGCCTGCGTCCGTGCCCAGAGCGTATGTCGGTTGTTGAGGGCTGTGGTCTGTAGGTTGTTAGTGTCACGAGAACACAGGCGTTTCGCCACGTCAACTTTTCCCCAGTCAGCTCAGCCCACATCCTCAACCGTAACTTAAACAGACATAGAGGTGCAAAACCATTCTATTTTTAAAAAGCAAAGGGTTTTAAGATTGCTTTGCTTTTTTTTGCCCCCAAATACATCTGGAAGTGAGATGTTCTCCCATTTTAAGGCATTCCTCTGGGCACAACTCTCACTACAAGGAAGGAGCAAGGCTGTCTTTTCTTGGCAAAGGCAATACCAGGTGGCCGACCTCGGCAGCCTCCTCTGAGGGCAGCAGAAGCTGGGATGTCCAGTCTGCAGTGACTTGGAAAGGTGCAGACTGGCTCCTGAGCTGTCACCCCTGTAGACACCCACAGACCAAAGCACAAGTGTGACCTGCTGTTGGAGACGGAATTTGTGCCCACATGTGAGAGAGGGCTCTTCTTTCGGTGTGGGCTTGGCAGCAACCTTGCTTTTCGGAGTGTGCCTCTAGGAGTGGTGTGTTAAGAGGCTGTAGTTCCCGAAACAGCTGCTTTGGTAAGTAATTAAACCAGCTCCTCCGAGAGCCTGTAAACCTTTGACAGCATTTACTAGCAGGTAGCAATTTCAGCTTGATGCAAACATTTGCCAGCCAAGGTGAAACTCTTTATTTCTCAGAGGGATGAGATCTAAACATTTAGGAATAATATCTTACTGGTCTGAAACTGCAGATAAGTGACTTCCAGTGAGGAGAGCGTCCAGCTGCTGAGCTCTAATTGATGTCTGCATCCGAAGAAGTGTGGTACAATACTAGTAGTGACTTTAGATCTTCTGGGGACTATAGATATGATTTATAATTGGCACTGCAGCTTTTTAGAGACACGGAGCTTAGGCAAGCCTTTTATATATTGTCCCGTTGAAGTTGTGTGCTTGAATTAGGCATATGTCGAAGGGGCTGATTGTACTGGGGCTGCATTCATCTAACACGGCGTTGAAAACCTCGGGGTTCACTTAGCAGTAGTGCTTTTGCTGGTGCTTCTGGACTGATTGACTTCTAACTGTTCTGGATGAACAGTCTTCTGTGAACTGGAAGGAGGGCTTATCACACAACTGCAAACAGTTTGTGGAGACCTTCCTGGGGATCTATGGGATGTGCTGTAGAGCTTTAGAAATGAGAGAGTATTGTCTGATTTGGAAGGAGTCCAACTTCACAAGACGAGTGAGCAGAATTTGTCTTGTCTTAAGGGGTACTGAATATCTCGGTCAGCATCTTCTTACTATGCTGAGACTCACGGAGGCCAGATGTTGATGTTCGTTAGCTTCAAGTCAAAACTCATTGCCTCTTGCTTGAGTGACACTGGGATGAGATGGAGTCACCTTGTTGCTAGCATGAGATGGAGTCACCTTGTTGCTAGCAATGCTTAGGTCAGGCTTTTGAAGGGATGGAGAGGAGGCTTGGACCCTCCTTGTTTTGGTTAGTGTAAGTCTGTAGCTTGTGGATGGCTTTTTCTTACACTGGGCTGCTCCAGCGTGCCCTGTTGGGGAAAGGTTAGCTTTATATATGTCAGTGTAGTCATTGTTGTCCTCTACTGGTATCACTACCGCATCTTGGGCTGTGGGACCCGCTGTCTGCAGTGGTACAAATGCATCGCCTTGGTTTGGTAAATCTGTTTCCAGGTCTGTACGTGTTCCTTACTGGCTCGGAACTCCCATGTTTCGTATTTGTTGAGGGTTTACAAATGGCTGCTTTTTCTATTGACATGGTAGGAAGGAGAAACTAGGTCAGAGCAACTTGAATTTTGTGTGTGCAAGTGCTGGTCTGTGAGCAGGAAATGTGGAATAGGTCAACGTATTCTAGCTTCATTGGCTTGACCTTGGCAGGACTAGGTGGGACTGGACTGCATATGTGCACAGGGGATTTCTTAATTTTCTTCCTTCAGTGGTGGTGTTGGCTATACTTTTGCTGACCAGTGGCTGCAAATCCACACTTATGTCTTCAGTTCAGCGGGTAATAGTTGAAGAAGTAATCCAGCTTTATTGTCTGAAAAGCCCAGTGTGGTGATTAGTTCTTACTTAATTTTGCTGTTGCCAACTATTGGCAGGTCTTCACATTTTGGAAAGGAAAGAGATGCACGTGTTGTGGCTGGAGCTTTACTGCAGCGAGGAGCTAGGCAGAGGAGGGTTGGAGACCCGGGAGAGCTGATTTATGGTTAGGCAGAGGAGATGGGCAGAGCGCAGAAGTGTGTCTCAGTAGGGGCTGGAGGAACGGCTCCTGGTGAGATGCTGAAGAGGAATGGTTCAAACAGATTTGTAAACAGGCTTCTCTCAGCTGTCGAGTGGGGAAATTTTTCTCCTGTTAGTAACTTAGCCTGGACAACAGTTTTTCTGATGCTGTATAGGAGTGTTGTTTCTTGACTGACATCTTCATTTAAGATACAGAGCTGGGTGTTTGGGGGTGAGGGAGGACAAACTGCTTCTTCAAAATGAAAACAAAACCCTCTGCGAGTTCCTTATTACTCTTCCAAGTAGAGCAGCTTGTATTGCTTGAGTAGGCAGGAGGTGCAGTGGTAGATGGCATTGATGATAGCTTGTCTTGTGAGTCCTTGTATAGGTGGGCGAAAGAGAGGAAAAGTACCAAAGCTAGGAGGAGAAGATATGAGATGAAGCAATCCTCGTGAGGGCTGAATAGCATCCAGTAGTCCAGCATGGTTCTGCTTCATTATTTGGCTTATGACTAAAGCAAAATATCTCAAAAAAAAAGAAATACCTGTGCAGCCTGAGGTTTGGTGGTTTTTTTTTGTCTGTGTGATGGGAAAGCAGTGTTTGAAGCTTAAAAGGTAATGTCCACAATGCCTTTTTCTGGAAGTTCCCAGTATCTCAATCAATATTTTGTTGCCTTGACCTTTGCCTTCTTGCTTTGCTTGCTGTTGTCTGCAGCTGTATTAGCAAACATCTCCTGACTTGTGCAGTCCATCTTCCTATTACTCACAGGGCTGTTAACTAGAAGTGCCTTGGAGATGGAGACAGCTAGTTGATTACTAAAAAGCAACTGTGTCTTCAAGTACTCTTCAAAACTCTCCATTTTTCTTCAAGCTACATGCCATTTGGCGTAACTTCCCTAGGGTGATGTGGACCTTGTTTTGTCAAATCATACAAGTGCTTCAGTTCCCACTGTAGAAACCAGTGTAAAAAGTATGGCAAAACGGGTGAGTTGATGTGTCTTCAGAAGGGGGAGCAGTTGATAGCTTAGAGTTTGAGGTTACTCGGGTCCTGATGCTTTGGAAGTGTGCATGGCTGTCCACAGAGCTTCTGACTTTGGTAACATGAAGGATGCCTTCACGGAGCATGGCCCAGCTTGGGCATTTGGCCTTGGGAAACAAAGTTGGGGCAAGTATATAGTATATGAACTTAAGGCTTCATCGTTATACATGTTCCTCATAGTGATGTTTTGCATCATCAGAAATACGTTGCCCTGACGACAAGTTTGCATATCGAATTGGATTGCTGAAGGGCTTTTCTGTCTGTCCTGCGTTCCGCACGAAGCCTTTCTCACATGCTGAATTAATGAGCTGCCTCTCCTGGCTGGAGCTTGGTGGGGTCAGAAGACTCGACTTTCTCCAGGCAGTTGTATACATACATTACGTCTCAACCGCTTGTGTTGAGTGCTGCCTGCTGCTGTCGTGCCAGCCTGCGTGATGCTGGGTGGGATCGCAAGCTTTCTGCATGCCGTAGCGTTATCACTGATTTACAAGGGCCAACTGCTTGGGGGGGATGACCCTTCGGAGCGTCCCGGTGCCAAGATCTCTCCTTGTGACTGCCAGGATTCGTCTAAGCAGGGGCACCCGCTCACAGGCTGAGCTCATGGGTCTGGTGTTGAGGGTTGCGGGTACGTGGCTCTGTCAGCTTGCGTTGGTTCTTGAGGATGCCTGATCAGTTTAATGGGATCTCCTGTTGAGGCTGTCTTATTACGGAGCTGTAAGGCAGAGGCTCATAAAATCCTGATGTTTGGAAACATTAGCTGCTCAGGCTTTATTGTTAGTGGAGATTAAAACAACCCTCCCAGTGCCATGGAGCTGCTTCAGCTGAGTGGTGCCTGGGGATGCTCCCCTGTGACTGACCTGGAGCTGTGTGCTGCCTCCAGTTACGCAGCGCGTTTTCCTTCTCGAGGGTTGTAACGTTTGCTAATGACTGGTTATCTCCATGATTTTTGGCTAGAAGTTGTCATTAGCTGCTCAGAATCGGGGGACTAAGTGCACAATGATTATAGAGGCTCTGATCTCTCATTTCCCCTCTCATGCATTCACAGCAATCACAGTTTAATTGGTGTGCCCCTCGGTTCCCCCGAGCATCTCTCCGCTGGCTCCGTGTGTAGCTCCTTCTGTTGCCTGTCTCTTGTGTGGGCTAGAAGGGAGAAAAATCAGGCTCCTTCAGGGAAAACAAGCAAGTTGCTTATAGGGACTGTGTGTAAATGCTTCTTGTGTTTGTGGACATCTGCCTGGCCATGTTTAAGGACAACTAACTGGTGATTGCTAACTCAGTGGTCACCATAGCCAACAACTCTTAGGTGACTTAGCCCTAGATATGGATATTACTCTCAAAATAGTCCCCTCACATGAAGCCTTGGCTGTTTTGTGCCTTGGACTCGTTCAGACGTTGTGGTGTAGGCGAGGACGCCTTTGGCTTTCGTTCTGCAGGGCCTGGGTTAGGGGGAGCGGAGCGGTTTGGAGCAGGAGCGTGCTCCTACTGCGAGCCCCGCTGCTGCGTGCTCTGCGCCGATAAGCCCTTCAAAAGGGATGCCTGTTTTGTTGCTGGAATTTGGATACATCCTGCTTTATCATCCATGTACAGAAGTCCCTTTTCTGATAATGCAGCAATTCTAAATGTACTGTTTATCGAAATAAAGTGGACTTTTTTTTTTCCCCCCATTATGTTGCTGGAAAAAATGATGCTTTTGCCTTGTCCTGTGTCTCAGACTGGTTTTAGCCACTGAGACTGTAGTACCGCTGATTTTCCTGGGAGGTGGATGATGAACAGAACAGTTTCCCCCTTGAATTTGAGCCTGTCCTGGCTGCGGGAGCAGGTCAGATCCCGGCACGGGAGAGCTTGGGTGCCAGCCCATCCCTGGCCGGAGGACCACCGGGTCTGCGCAGCCCTTGCTGTGGGTGCCACTGTGTAAAACATTTCCCATCCCAGGAGGAACTGAAAGACCCTCTTGTTGGGTCTTTCATTGCTCTGCGAAGAGCTCTGCCCTTGTCTCTGCCTGCCTTCCTGCTGCCCTCCTCTGCGCAGGCAGGCTGGCAGGGATGGAGGGAGGGATGCTGCCTTGGTGCAAGGGCTTTCGGCAGAGCCCTCGTGCTACTACAGCCGTACAAAACTTTTTCTGCCTGGAGCTAATACAGAGCTGAAAATTATTTGTGGGTTTGTCTTAAATGCCGGTTCTCCCCCCCCATTTTAAACAGTGCATCTTCTTTTCCTGAACTAACAGATCGCCTGAATTTTTTGCTTTTATTTATGGGCTTGTTGTTTAGTCCAGATGTTTTCAGTTGAAATAAACAAATAAATAGATGCAGTTTGTGAAGGCGGTGTGGGGTGAAGAGGAGGCTGCCGTGGCGGGAGGGTCGCAGCCTCGCCAGCTGCGGGCCCCTCCTCGATGGGGAGAGGGCATTGGCAGAAGGTGCTGGGTGCCCGGCTGGAAGCAGCTGGGTGCAATGAACTTTGAGTTAAATGCAGCCCAGCACGCTGCCGTGAGCCCTGATCCGCAGCGTGGGCTATATTTGGTCTGAGATTACTCCCTGCTTGGCCTGGATTGGTCCCCGTTGGGGCTCTGCAGGATGGATTTCTTTTCCCCTAGCTAACGTAAAAGCCTCCATGCACTGTGCCTCCATGTTTTCCTCCCTCGCTGCCCACTCCAGCCTGCCCGGGCTGCTGTTGCTGCTCTCTGGTACCCTCCTGAAGCATCTCAACTGGGGCTTTGCAGGGTGCGAGGTGCGGGATGTCCCCCCAAGTCCTGGGGACAGTGTGTTCCTCAGCAGCTATGAAGATGCAAAGCTCATCTCCACATAGGAGCCAGTCCAGGAGTGGAAAGAGGGATCTTTTTCCCCCCACCCCACCCCATCCCCTGCTGCATATTTTCTGGAAAGGCCGTTAACAACGCATTACTCCTGGGCATGGAGAGTTGGGGAGAAGCATTGTCTGTTCGACTGCTGGGAGTGGGTGGTGGGGTGGTGGCCACGGGGACAGGCAAGGGGCTGGTGGGTCTGCAGCCGAGTGATGGATGGACTTGGATAATAAGGCACCACGGCTGATGTTTGCACACACCAGAGGAGCGAGGGGTGACCCGGGATGGTGGGAGGGGGTACTCTTTGGTTTGAAGATTTGTGGAAAGATACTGGAAAACATATTGTGAAGAGCGGTTCTCTTTATCACAAATGGCCAGCTGCTTCCCTGGAGGTTTCTCCAAACCTCCTGATCATCTGCCCTAGGCGCAGCTTTCTTCTTGCTTAATCTCCTAGTGAATATTCAAAAATAGATATACTTGTAGCACTGGAAAATCCTCTTTCAGAGTTGTTTCAGCACTGCAGAGAACAACCCTTAGGAAAGAAACTCAAAGAACGAACGGCAGCTGCTGCCATGTTTCCCACCTCCTTTCTTGCCCAGTTTGTGGAAACCCGGTGCACCACCGACTCCCTTTCCCATCCGTTCGTGGCATTTCCCTGCCTGGTCCCAAGGCCGTAAAGCCATGGGATGTCTACACCAGGCCGAGATGCTGCGTGTTGGAAACCCGTTGTGCTGCAGCTTCACCCATGTTGCCTGAGTGTCTGCTTGGAGCTTTGTTCGGGTATACTGAAGTTGCATCAGGGGGAAGTTTAGATTGGATATTAGGAAAAATTTCGTTACTGAAAGAGTTGTGAAGCGTTGGAAGAGGCTGCCCAGGGAAGAGGTGGAGTCACCATCCCTGGAGTTGTTCAAAAAATGTGTAGATATGGCACTTGAAGACGTGGTTTAGTAGACATGGTGGTGTTGGGTTGACAGTTGGACTTGATGATCTTAGAGGTCTTTTCCAACCTTAATGATTCTGTGATCTGTATCAGGGCAGACGTGTGGTCGGTGGTCTCCAAGACTTCTTCCAGAGCAGCTTCCCTGCCCTTTGCTATGGATGGTACCACCAAGGGGTGAGCTTGGGCTTCCCACGTGGCAGCCCGAGGAAGCTGCATGTGTGGTGGAGAAACAGGCAGACGCGGGATGTGGCATTTCTGAGTGTATGGGGTGATTGGAGGGGTTGCGGTCGTGCCATGGAGGTGTGCCAAACCCCAGCAGGTATGCAGCAGCGCATGTTCTGGGCTGGGTGGAAAGGTGCCTCGGTCACGTCAAGACTTGGATTAATTGACTTGCGGTGTTATTAATATGTTGAACCTCGCCTCTCAGCTGCTCACAAAGACCCAGTGTTTGATTTTTTGGACCCTGAAGTCATCTTGAGCTGATGCGGGCTTCGTTATGAATGAAACTTCTGTGTCCCTGGCGCGGTGGTGGGTGTCCCTCTCCTGTCTCCTGAGCAGTGCTGCTGGCTTGTCCTCCTTCACCTGTTAGAGCTGCTAACCCACCCGTCTGCATCCTCTTGGGTTGATAGCTTGAGTGGCTCAAAATATGGCAGAGAGGATGGATGATGCCATGGGCTCTGGGGTCACCTGTGCCGTGGGCGGGTGGGCTGGGTGGTCATGAGGGTGCGCAGACCCCTGGGGTGCCGGGGCAGATCCAGCGGGATCGCGCTGTCTGGAATTGGAGTGATGAGTATGGGAGGAGGAGGAGGAGCGGGAAAGTATAAATAAAGCTTCTGGAAGGGGAAAATCCACCAAAAGGAGAAAATAGCAGTGCTGGTTTATTCTTTCCTCGCCCTCCCTCGTACCTCTCGGCTTGTATCGTCTTTTAACCGTGTCGGTGGGTGCGCTCCGGTTTCTGCACGCGTGTGTGACTGCCCTGCCCTGGGGGCATGGGGAACGGAATTTGGTGCTTCCGTGCCACCCTCCAAGTCATCCTATCCTCATGCAGCGCTGCCCTAGACCTGCTCAGCTTGGCTGGCAAAGCAGAACATCGGTGGCCAGGGTGCACCAAACCAAAAATGACATTTAGGCCAAGCAACGCTGATGCTGCTGACCTCAGGAATAGACCTGGAAAACCCTGTTTTGAGCCCAGAAGTGACGTTCTGCCAGTTAGGTTGTGTTATTCCAGAGCTGATGCATAAGAAGACCAAAGTTTTAATAGCAAATAATTGCTATTGCATTTAAAACATGCACTGAGTGTTTACAGTTTGAGTGGACGATGGTCAGACGGAGCAGTGCTCGCTCCCGAGCACCAGCCTGGTGTCTCCCAGCCTGAGCGCTGGAGCTGGGCAGAGCCATGCTGCCGGCCGGGCTGCGGTGCCCGCTGCGCTGCTGCTCATCCCCACCGCAATTCTGATCCCTGGGCAGCCCAAAAGCCTTAGATCACTCAAAACATTTGTCAGTGAAATGTTGATCTGTCTTTGTCCAATGTTTATTTTTGCAGAAATCTAGAAGTATTGCTTATTAACTGTGTTTTTTTCCTTCCTTTCCTCCTAGGATCCTGCAGGAATCTTTGAACTGGTGGAGCTTGTTGGCAATGGTACCTACGGGCAGGTCTATAAGGTAAGGGCTGCACTTGAAGTCATCCCGCTTGCCTCGGCCGTGTGTTGAACATGGAACATCCCAGCACATCAGCTGGGTTGGTTTGGACCCATTTCAAGCCTGACAAGAAACCTTGCAGAACTCTGGCTGTTTGGTCTTGTATGCGAGTACCGTGCAGTACACAGAGCTCTTATAATAGGCAATTCATTTTAGTTCTGAAACCGTCACTAAAAAATAAATCACCTATTTTTTTTTTCCTTCCTCTCCCCCCAGTTGCTTTTTTATTGATTATATGATGAGGAGGGAGTGAAAAGTCTGCGCTTTAATAGATAAATCTCGATCTCTTCTAAGAGCTGAGTTTATGGCTGCGATAGGCTGCCAAATGAGTTTGCTACAGTCTGCTGCTCTGCTCGCACGCGGGCTGGCTGCTGCCCTTTCCACGGCAGAACCCTGCTCCAGGAGAGAAAACGCAACAGTCAGCAGGCTCGCTTTAAATTTCTATAAACATCTGGAAGCAGCTCTCCAGATGAGAAGGGTGAGGGGACTGTGGAGAACAGAATTTTGAAACTCATGAACTTCTTTACAGAAAGGTTTGAAATGTCCGCCCTCCGCGAAATGACATCACCTGCCCCAAACACCGCTTAGCTCGGGGGATTGCCAGAGTTTGGCGTCTTGCCGGGGTCTTTTTGGGGATGGTTCTTGTGGGCTTGAGGAGATATGGGATAATTTAAAAGCCAGAGTTTATCTACTCTTAACACGTTGGTGGGGAGATGTTTCTCAGCACGCTTGCATGAGGAATTTGCTAAATAGTTGGAGTCTTTGGGGAGGCAATGGCTCCCATGGGCCTCGTTCTCCAAAAACTTCTGTATGCATGGGCATGAATTCTGTGCATGGGTGTACTCTGTGTGTGTGCACAGAGACCCTGTTTACCTGTCAGGCCCATGCTCTCTATTGACTACAGAGGAGAGTAGATCCACGTGCTCTTACTTGGTCGCGTGGAAGGCACAGCTCTTGCCTGTCATGCAGTGGAAGACAGTGAGCTGCCCCTGCTGAAGAGGAGAAAAGAAGGGTGCTTAAAAAGCTACCTGTCGGGAAATATTTGTTCTGAATTCTGGTTTCCTCATCCTCCCACTGCTGTAGGCTAATCCCGTCAGTACGAGGATGGAGGGATTGAAGCGAACTGAAAGTGAACTGGAACTTTTTGAGTTCCAAAAGTGTGGGTTTTTTTGAATTGGAAGAAGTTTAAAAAAAAAGAAAAAAGGCAAAAACAAAGGAGAAAAACAACCCCACACCAGAACTGTGCTTATCAAGGTCATATTCCGGGGAGCCTTCCCCTCTGGTATGGGTTGTTTTTCCACCGTGTGCTCCCCACTGCGGGAGCTCCCTTCTGAACTGTTTTTCTTCTCAGCTGCTAAAATAATGGTAGAGGGTGACCTAATTTTAACCGGTGCGTATTTCTAACAATCAGTGGAAACTATGTGCCTTTTCACGGCTTGTGAGAGCGTGGTGTTTTTGTGGAGAGCAGTGAAGGGAAGTCAGCTGGCTGGTGCTGGCACTGCTGGTCGCACGGCTCTGCCAGGCGGGTTTTCTCTTGCTGTGTTTGATTCTCTTGGTGCGTCTGTGTGTTACCTCAGAGTGGGGAAAAACCCCCCAGAAACGTCCAAGTGTAGGCTTTCCAGGAGGAGAACGCTTCTGTGTTCCTTTTTTCTCCCGCTTTACAAGAAAAAATTCTCTTATTAACTGTTTTTAGCTTGCTGGAGTAATTGGATTGTCCTTGGTGTGATTCACATGGTACCGGTGCCAGACGGGATGGTGACGGGTGGGGGGAACGCTGCTGTCCAGAGCAAATGAGTAAGTGTTGAGGTATGAGTTCAGGCTTAGACTGACTTCAGAGCTCTCTTAAACTAAGTCTTGGAGTAGCACCCGCTCTATAAACAGAAGGAGACTTTGATATAAAGCATACATAACTGTTTACAGTGTCCCACCCTAAAACTAGCATGGAAATAGATCTCTGCGATACTTTTCCTCCAGATACCACCGCTGTATTTATCTCTTGCAGCAAAACAAATGGATCAACTTTCATGACACACAGACCTTCTGGCTCCCTTCTAAAACAGCTGTTAGACATGGTCCATACCTTGGAGAGTGTCCTCTGTAATTAGATGCTTGTTCCACCGCCACTTCAAACCCATCTCTGGTGGGGCTGGGGTTTTCCCACCCCTACCCGAGGTGCACCATCGCTGTCCTCTTAGAGGCTCTGTGTGTCTTTAGTTGTATTGTCAGATGCAGAATGAGGAATTCATTGTGATGCCTGCTCTGGTGCTGGCTTCCGGGCCTGGGCTTTGTGGGTCCAACCCCTGCGGTCTCCTGGTGAGCATCACCTCCCCTGACATGGCTGGTCCTTCTCTGCAGTGAGCAGAGCAGCTCTCCGGCTGGGAAGAGGCAGGAGTGAGATCCTTATTCCAGGCAGAGGAGAGCGAGGAGCGGCTGAAGGAACTGGGGCTGTTTAGTCAGGAGAAGAGGAGGCTGAGGGGGGACCTTATTGCTCTCTACAACTACCTGAAAGGAGGTTGTAGTGAGGTGGGTGTTGGTCTCTTCTCCCAGGTAACCAGCGATAGGAGGAGAGGCAATGGCCTCAAGTTGCATCAGGGGAGGTTTAGATTGGATATTAGGAAAAATTTCTTCACTGAGAGAATTGGTCAGACATTGGGACAGGCTGCCCAGGGAGGCGGTGGAGTCCCCATCCCTGGAGGTGTTCAAAAAATGTGTAGATGTGGCACTTCAGTATATGGTTTAGTAGGAATGGTGGTGTTGGGTGGGTGGTTGGACTCAATGATCTTAGAGGTCTTTTCCAACCTGTGATTCTATGGTCTTATGCTTGTGTGCTGCAAGACTGCCAAAACAGGACTGCATCCCTGATGTTTCCCCCAGAAAACCTGATTTAGCAGCCAGCTCCAATGCTGCCACGTAGCCATATCTGTGTTGGAGACAGTGGGCATCCTGGGGGTGAATGGCTGGCCTGCCCAAGACCCCAAGGGACAAGTGCGAGGTGCAAACATCCCGTCGATCCCATGGGATGAAGCGCATGGTGACATTGTTCTGACGACTGAATGATACCGCAGCCCGATGGGGTGGGGAGCCGGGGAAATGTCTGGTAGTACCACAGTAACGGGAGCCATCGGAGAGCAGTGGTTTGTGGAGCCGGCCTCGGGATCTGCTGGGCTGGAGAGGTTGGGGAGCCCCTGCCTTCCCCTTGCTCGTAGGAGAAAAGACATGTTGGCGAAGTCTGGTGCGGATTCAGGGCTCCCAAAGGGCGCGCATCCCTGTGCCGCAGCCGGGGTGCTGGGGTGAAGCTCGCTGTGCTGGTAGCCTGGATCCCGCTTTCTGGGTCATGACTTGAAGATCCCTTTCAGGTGGCACACGACGCCTCTGGAAATCAAAGCCTTGCTCTCCGAGGCTTGTGCTTCCGCGCCAAAGGCAACTTGTTGGATTGATCGCGGTGTTTTCAAGCACAGGCCTTTCTTTGCTCAGGACGGCAGGTCAGAACGCGGCTGTGGTGCTGCCCAGCTCTGGCCATACCCCAGGGACACCCTCGGCAGCAACCTGCTCTGCTCGCTCCCCTCCAACCCAACCACGAGCTCTTCACTTTGGGTAGCTGCAGAGAGGAGTAGCATTCCTTGTTCGCCGCTCAACAATCTCTTGTGAATAGCTTCATTTTTATTTTAACGAGGGACTGCGCTGGTGATGGTTTATCTCTCTAATTGAATCGGAAGCTTTTCTTTATTTTCTAATAATCCTGCATCTAATGTTACAGATTGTAGACTCTATTTGATAAAAGGCTGAGAGCTTGCTAGCTCCTCTGCCAGATGTTGTTGCAGCAAGGAATTTTAGTGTCCTTGGACTTTTTTTTTTTTTTTTTTTTTTCCACTTAAAGCATTTACAGAAGCGGCTAACAAGAATACAGTGAATTGGACTTGGGGAAATGAGCCACTGCCTAGGTGTTTTTTCGCAGGTGGCTGATGGCTGAAAGCAAAACTATAAACATAAGAATCGCCAAGACCCTTTAGAGCATTATCTAAAGTGTGAGGAAATGCTGCTTTTGCATTCCAGAGCATTATTATTACTGCTTATCTCTGCTTTACATTAAAGACCAAGCAAAAAGTCCTTAAAATACTGTGTATGCTTAGCTTGCCTGGATCCGTCGCAGCGTCGGGGCCTCAACTGCTGGTGCGTCAAACACCAATAGATACGCAGGTTGAAAATGAAAGGACACGAGGTTACTCAGAAATGCCTTTCCGACAGATGGTTAGGAGGCTGGGGGAAGACGTGCAGCCGGCTAGTTGTGCGCTGGATATGCCAAAACGCAAAGCAATCCCCCGGTGTTTTTGGACCTGCTTAGCCACGGGCGTTCGCACGCCGGCCCGTGCACCGCGTCACCAAAGCAGGATTTTGATGCGAACCTTTGCAATAGTGGAAAAAATCAGTCAGTAGGTCAGACGGCAGCCTTTGCCTGTCTCGTCTTGTGTAGTTTTACAACACTGAACAGGGAAATAAATGATGTTGAGATTGCATACCCACGTGCTTCTTCCCAACCGTACCGGGAGGACAGTGGTCATTAGTGCCAAGTGCTGCTTTGCCTGGTGCCCTGGGGACGCGGCTCTCCATTTACAGCGTTCGCAGGGCTTTATTTTACAGGGTACAGGATACAGTACTGTGGGCTAACTCCATAACTGCACAATAACTATTGATTGTTTAATTAGCTGGTAAATGCCATATAATCGCTAAGCCATTACGCAGCATTATTCTGCGCTCTTAATTTGGAGCGCGTGCGATCTGCGAGCCGCGAGTGTGACGGCGGTGGCTCCCCGGGGAGCTCCTCCACCATCGTCATGGGATGGGGTCCCCCCCGGAGTCGCCTCGGGGGGCCACCAGTTACCCCCAGGCAGGGCTGTCCCTGGGCGCCGCCAGCCCAGTTGGGCAGCCATCAGGAGAGGACATTTGCAATCGCTCTGTGTTGTGCAGTGGTGTGTATGTCTGGGTTGCAACACGGGGTGGGGAAAGATGAGGAAACGCATCCCAGGGTCTTCTGTCAGGATTGATTTATTTATTACCCAGCTGGCATTTGCCAGAAGCCAGGACTGACCCACCTGGAGGCGAACCCCCAGGTCGGATGAAGGTGTTGAGGTGTGTGGGTGTGAGAAAGGGAGTAAAGCATCTGAAATCCAAGGTCACCGGTTGCTGGAGAGCTGGGAGCAGCAGGGCTGCCAGGATGCTTTGGTCCCCGACTCAGACCTCTGAGAATGTCCTGGTGAATATGCTACTCATGTAAAATTTCTTTTTTTTACATTGTTTTACATTTCTGGGAAGGGAGTATGAGAAAATAACTAATGTGTGGTCTGTACCGTGTTCAGCCTGCCCGGTGTCTGGCTCAACCTGGCTGCTGCTGATCAAGCGTTGGGCCCTTGCATCAGCCCTGGTGAGAACAGAGACTCTGCAGGCTCCTGGGTCATTATTAGCAGTTCAGATAATTAACCTGAGTCAAGAACGACATTAATTGTTTTTAATAATCAGTTGTTTTATTGTCTCTCTTTCTGAAAGGCTGATGGTCAATCGTTTGGTAATTAATCACCGTTGCTTTTAGCTGTGTGGAAGAAGTTACCATGCTGCACACAATTAATATTTCCTGGGGATTGTTGCTGTAAAGAATTAATCTTAGTTTACATACACAGCTTTTACAGCTGAAGATGGACTGCTGTGCCTTGCTCGAGAGCCGAGGCTGGGTGTGTGCAGACCATGTGTGCTGCTGCAGCCTGGGCTCATACCGTGGGCCACCCCTCGCCCGATCACCCGTCCTGCTGGGTGAGGGTCCTGTGCACGCCGAGGGCACTGGCTGTGTGCTTCCACGGGCCACCGAAGGGATTCAGAGCTCCATCATCTTCCTGTCTGAACAAACAGCTCTAACCCTAGACAGCCAGCTATTGCATTTGAAGGTTCTCTGCCCTAGAGAGGCCCCATCTGCAGTACTGTGTCCAGTTCTGGGCTCCCCACTTCAAGAAAGATGAGGAGCTACTGGAGAGAGTCCAGCGGAGGGCTACGAGGATGATGAGGGGACTGGAGCATCTCTCCTACAAGGAGAGGCTGAGGGAGCTGGGCTTGTTCAGCCTGAAGAAGAGAAAGCTGAGAGGGGACCTTATCAATGCTTATAAATATCTCAAGGGTGGGTGCCAGGAAGACGGCGCCAGACTCCTTTCAGTGGTGCCCAGCGACAGGACAAGGGGCAACGGGCACAAACTGAAGCAGAGGAAGTTCCGTCTGAAGATGAGGAAGAACTTCTTCCCTCTGAGGGTGATGGAGCCCTGGCTCAGGCTGCCCAGGGAGGCTGTGGATTCTCCTTCTCTGGAGATATTCAAGACCCACCTGGACGCGGTGCCTGCTCTGGGTGACCCTGCTTCGGCAGGGGGTTGGACTGGGTGACCCACAGAGGTCCCTTCCAACCCCGACCATGCTGTGATTCTGTGCATTGTAAGCATTTCCCTTTTCCCACCTTCTTGTTCATAAAATGGACTGTGGTGGTGTGAAGTTGGGTGTGACTTGAGTCACATCAGTTCTTCTAGCATCGTATCCTTGGCTTTGGGTCCTTCTTTTGGTTTCCAACCTCTACGGAGATTGCTTTTGCTGCAGGGCAGGCTGAGCGTAACTGCATGTGTGCCTGTAGCCGTCCCTCGCCGTGGTCTGACGGTTGGTACCCTCCGATTTGGGTAGCTCCCTGGCTTTCCCCGTGGCTTGGTGCTGCGGTTGGAGCCTGCTCCGTAGGGCTGAGACAGCAGAGCTTTTCACCAGCACAGAGCTGACGTGCCCCATCCAGGGCTCTTCTTTCCACTGGGATGGTTTTGGTGGTGGCTGGGACTGCTCACATCCATGTCCCGATACGGATGCACATGGGCGGGCGCCGGCCGCCTGGCATCTTCAGGGTCGCGTAAGGGCCGTGCAAGCATGAATGGATTTGGTAGTCTTACAAGCTGCTTTATAATCCTTCTGTATTTAATATTAAGCCGTTGTTTCTGCTGGGATGGCTCCGTGTGCTGGCGGAGGGGACAGCGGTGCCACTGTGCGAAGACGCTCGCCGGCGCTGGGCTTTTATCGGCTCTCACTGGGTTGTGGGAAGGGGCTGGGCTGGCATCCTGGCGTGTGATAGCATGTGCTGGCTTTATCAGAAGGAAAACGGGCGATCTCAATTTATCAGCTTCCCTATGATGTTAAAATATCTCAACGAGAGAAGGTCCTTTCCTTGCTGAGTCAAATGGGGTGTGTGCGTTTCTGAAATGAGGACTTGTTTTCGCCATGCAGGCAAGGAAGTCTTAACTGGAAAATGCTTAAAATGATGTTTCACTGCTTTATTTTTTTATTTTTTTTAAAAAAAGCTTTGTTACCAGAGCAACTGGTACATCTTGTGCTGCTTCATTTCTCTGAAACACAGAGAGAGCCCTCAGCCTTCCCTCCCTCCCCCCAAGAAACCAGCCCACACACACCTACGCACCAATATGTCACATTAACTTTGCTGCTTTCGGAATAATAAAAGGCGAAGGTGCTTTTTCCATTTCAATCCTATGGAATGCAGGTTATAAAAGGTATTTAAAAATGTTCCTATATTGCCTGCCTTTTAATCTCTATTCCCTTCCCCCCCCTCCAGAGTTTGTGATGGGAAAGGGCGGGGTGAAGGTCGGGAGCAGACCGATGCGTCTGTGAAGTGACATTTGTCCCCTCTCCCTTCCGTTGCTGGGTGCTTTGCTTCTGTAAATCCTGCACAATTTCACAGGATAAAAAAAAAATACCTGCAATGACACAGGGGGGAAAAAAAGCTACCACTGAAGACGCTGAGTAAAGTCAATGGTGTGCTGCAAAGCGTGGGGGACGTGGTGGTGGGTCTTGCAGTGCTGTTTGTGTGGGTGCCAGGCGTGGATAGGGTTGGAGGGGGAGCCTTCTCCTTGACTTGTGGGGATTAGAAGATGCTCTGTGAAAGCACCTGCTCTGCAGAGGATGTGAGCAAGCACCACATCCAGTAGCACCTTCTCCTGTCCCATAGGAATGACTGGACTGGGATGTCAGACCTGTCTTTTCTCAGGTCTTCTGTGAGGACACTTAAAGAGGGTTCGTTCACTGGTTGGCTGTACAGCCTCAGTATCCAGAAGTTTCATGGTTGTGGACCAGTGCTGCTGGATGTGTGGCCTGTCTTATGCAAGTGGAGCTGGAGCGCAACAGTCTGGGAAGATGAGATGGATGCGTGTGGCTGTAGTTAGTACTGAGGTCTGAGAAGACTCGCTGCCTAGAGGACTTCAAGCTCCCCAGGAGAAACTGGTCCATGTGAGTTGTCAGGCTGGTCTGTGCTTGCATGGCTGCTCTTGAGGTTGCTCAGAGTCTCTCGACTGGTGTTTGGGTCTCTTCATGGTGATGCACCCGGGCATCCAGCTACCAACTGCGTGGATTGACCTGGGAGATGGAGGAGCCGGGGGAGCTGTTGAGAAAATAGCCAGCTTTTCAGGTTGTTCCACGTGGTAGCATTGCTCTCCCTTGCGGTAGGTGCAGCTTCTTGTCCTACTGAAGCTTGCATTGCTGCGCTTACTGTAATATCTTGTAGTATGTTCTAGGGGTATGGTTGTGGCCAGTGGATGAGATATGGGTGCTCTGAGGCTCGGGTGGATTATAAAAAAGCATTTGCTGTTGGGATATGTCAATCCAATGGGAACCCTGAGCTGTGGGGCAGCAGATTAGGAGCATCTTGCTCTAAGTAGAAGCTGGTACTTGCTGATTTTTGTTGTTGTTGACTTGTTTATAGTATTTAAGGAGTATTGGGTTAGTCTAGTTAATTGGAGCTTAATGCAGTGTAGAGGAAGCCTAGGGCCAGGTCCTTGCTGTTGCAGACTTCTCTGGTGACCTTTGCTGAAGGACTCCTCTCTTCTTTCCCTTCCCTGTCCTCACCCCTCTCCCTGTAAAATGAGAAACAGGGCAACGCCGGGGTGGTCTGGGGGCAAAGCTGGGAGCTGCTTGGTGGTACCAGCACTGGGAAGCCATCTGTGAGGAGAAGGTGTGCGAGGTGCCCCCGCACCAACATTCTGAAAACGAAAGGGTGGGGGTGAGGCTGGTTCCCGGAGGGGCAGAGCACAGCAGCCTTTAGCCGTCGGTAGGTCAGCCGAGCAAAACAGTCTCAAGAAGCACTGAGAAGCAGGTTTCAGAGCTGGGAAGTATTTTGTTCCTCCCGGCTCTGAAGGTGCCGCTCCCAGCTCAGAAGGCAGGAGGGGACTTTTTGGAAGGCTTAGAGAAGGGGATGGGGGGAGCAGTACCCTGTGAACGTTGGTCCAGGCTGTGTGTTCGAGGCGGTCACGGATGCTGGAGTGTTTGTCTGCAGAGACGTTTCTTGCTTGTCGTTTTTTATATCTTTCCAAATTTTGATGCAGCTCGCCTTGCGGCTGACTCTGAAGGCTTGAAGGCAAGCGATGCCTACGGGGAGCTGGTTGGAGCTCTGCATCTTCTCCTCGTTACGCTTTGAAGGCTCACTGCAGCAAGAAGTGTGTCTCGCTTGAGATCTGCAGTTTATTCTTAGGTTTACCTGGGAAGCCCTTTACACTAATTACCTAAAGATGGAAAGTGTCAAGCAAACACAGACTGCTTCCAAATGTTGTGGGTTTTTTCCCTCCCCTTGTATAAGAGTGGCAGATTGGCGTAATTTTTTTTTTTATTTTGTGTAGCTCTTTCATTTTTTTGGTGTGTTTCAGTCTCTAAATTCTTGTGTTTGAATGTGCTCATGGAAGTGCGTGGCTAGGAGCCCAACTCCATCCTCGCGTCCCTACCACGCTGCCCTTGTCCCCCAGCCCTTGTCTCCCTCAGCTCCCTGCGTAGGTGGCCGAGGAGGGGGTTGGCGAGAGCTTCAGACAGCGCTGCGGTCAGCTGGGGAGGGTTGCGAGGAGCCTGAGCCTTCGTTAGTGATCTGTTAGTTAGTGAGGCGGCCCAGGGAGTCCCGTGTGGTACCAGGAGCATGGTGAGGTGCCACGGCCACCCCTCGCTGTTACCTGGCACGGGTTCGGGACTGAGGGCTTGCCCTTGGGCACAGAGCATCCATCCCTGCCTGTGTGCTCGGTGGTGCACATCCTGGAGCTCGCTGGTCCCTGCCAGCAGTCATCTGCCTTGGGCTGGGCTGAGCTACAGACCTGTGTGTTGATCATAGAGTCATTAAGGTTGGAAAAGACCTCTAAGATCATCAAGTCCAACTGTCAACCCATCACCACCTAAACCATGCCCTAGAAGTGCCACGTCTACACATTTTTTGAACACCTCCAGGGATGGGGACTCCACCGCCTCCCTGGGCAGCCTGTTCCAATGCCTGACCACTCTCTCAGTAAAGAAATTTTTCCTAATCTCCAATCTCAGCCTCCCCTGATGCAACTTGAGGCCATTAAATCCGGATGTCCCAGGGATTACCTGTGTTCTCAAACTTCTTCCCTGCTCATGGCAGGGGGGTTGGAACCAGATGATCTTGAAGGTCCTTTCCAACCCTTACCATTCTATGATTGTCACCCCAAGATTATTTGCTCTCCACTGGGGCAGGGCAGTGCTCTTAAGAAGTGTTGGTGCCTGCTTCTTGGTCATGCATCGCCTTAGTTTGGCCAGTAGAGAGGACATGAAGTATGGGATGCATCTAGGAGACTCAGCTGTGGCCCGTAGGTCTGCAAGAGGAGGAGAAATCCAGGTGCTGGGCTTTCTCTTGGTGCGAATCTCTGCTTGAGTGTGGTGGTTGGACTCAGGGACCGTAGGAACCTCCTGGGTTGTTGGGTTACATCAGTTGTGTGGTTGCGGGGGCTTCACCGAGGGCCGTGGCAGTATCAGCAGCAGGAGCACCCTGGAGTGGGAGGGATGCTGCCCTGTCCTGGTTTCTATGGCTTTATGGTGGTGCTTGTAGCCCGTGGCAGTGAGTTTCCAAAATGAGTAGCCTTCTGCAGGTCTTTTTTTTTTTTTTTTTTAATCCACTGTAAAACTGAACCTGGCAGCAAGCAATACTTGAAATGACCTGGGCATGGAGAGGCAAGGAGGGACAGGGAGGTGATCCAGCCCAGTGTGTTTAAGATTATGAGCCGTGGAGGGGAGAAGGTTGCATGAAGGACAGAGAAGTGGGTTTCAGAGGTCCGTAGTTAATTCTACAGAGCTGCCCACAAGCCCAGTCTGGAAGCTGTGCTGGCTTTGTTAGCTCTCCACAGGCACTAAAGATCAGGAGGTAGGAGGACCTGATCTGGGCAGGCACCATTGGTGTGACGTGGTTCTCGCGCTGGAGGTGATGCTTCACCTCGGGTGCAGAGAACGGGTGATGCATCGCGCTCCTGTCTGATCGCATTTCGGTGGACGTTGCCTTAGCTTGATGTAATTTTCTGCTTTTTTCCCAGCTAGTGCTGGGTGAGGATATTTTCTTCAAGAAGTCTAGCTATTGAGTTCCAAATAAGCAAATAGTGTTAGCTCGTTACAGTTCTTCTACTCCCTCGAGAAATAGTTATTAACAGGGTCAGTGTGAAGATATGTATTTTGTTTGTCTGTCTAGATCAAGTGAGATCAGGCTTATACAGTAAAACAGCTACATTAAAAAAAATTAACTTCTGGCTGGCTCCTTATTAGTAAAAAGGTGCTATTTGTTCCTCACAGGTTGGCATTGTGTTTCCCTTGGAAGAAGAGTTGGTGTGTGAACGTCAGGGTGGTTCCTCCATCTGGGCAAGCAGCAGTGGGGTGTCTGCAGGGATCTCTGGTGGGGGCCCCAAGATGATGGATGGGATGGGATGGGATGGGATGGGATGGGATGGGATGGGATGGGATGGGATGGGATGGGATGGGATGGGATGGGATGGGAGCTCTTGCTGCTGAGCTCTCACCCAAGCTCCTCCTCCAGAAACCCTGTTGTAATGGCAAGTAGTGGTCTGCATACTGGACAGAGGGTTGGAAAGGAAAGCTTGGAGCTTGTTCCAAGGCCTCTCCTTCTCCTTGTCCATTTATCCTTGATTTTCCCGGTGAGGGTGTAAGGGCCAGAACACTGGGCTGGCAGGGCTGTGTGCCTGCAGTTGGGTCGGTGTCTCACGTGGCACTGCTGGTTTGCGTTTTCCAAAACCCAAACAGACTTGTAGATGACTGTTGCTGAGGAGGTGTTGAACATCTTAACCTCAACAACAAAGAAAACAAATTTAAGCAGATTTTCTTTCTGAACTTTTTTCTTTTAAACTCCATGTGACAGATCTGTCCCTGCAGAGTCAGGACTGGGGCATGGCCGTGGAGAGCAGCACTGCACTTACCTCTGCCGTGAGTTAAGCTGGTTTGCTTCATGCCAAGGAGCAGAAATCAAAGCAAGTCACTGCAATGGGTTGTTCATAGTAGCAGTCCAATTCTTCATGAGTTGCTCAGGTCTCTGCCTGCATTTTCCGACGCCTGTCTATCCATGTTCAGACCTACTAGGTTTAATCCTGATAGTTCACCGCTTGTGTATGACAAAGAAAAAATCCCTACGAAGTGTAGTGTGGAGTTGAGCCTTCAATTTGTGGTGTGATCTGCCACCATAGCTGGTGGCACCTATGGGAGTCAGCAACACAGCGTGCCATCCCTGGGCTCCGGCACCGGCATCTCTGGGCTCCGGGACGCTGCTGATGCCAGTGCTGAGGTCCAGTGAGCGAAGGGGATGCACTGACCCCAAAGACCTGGTCTCTCCCAGCACTGCATTGGCAGTGGTGAGATGCAGCCAGGGAGCCACTTCATCCTTCCAGCTTATTCTTTTTTTCCTGCTTTGCATCTCCTTTTGAAAAGATGGGATGTTTCTGCTCCGGCACATAGTGCAGTTGAGAAGTCTTTATGCTAATACTTTCTTTGCTGTTGCAATTTGTCCCTGACAAAACCATTAGTTGGGAATATGATGCCTCATTAAGTATCTAACTTGAGCATCCAGAAGTCTCCAGCTGACCTACCCCCTCCCTGCCTGGTACATAAAAACCTCTTGAGTTTGAAGCTCTTGCAGACAACATGAAAGGCTGGAAAAGCATCTTTATGTTTTATGGAAGTAGAAATTCAAATGTAAGCAGCGATCAGGGCTTAGGAAAAATAGCAAATACCACTGGATTTGCCATTAATTTCTTATTTTGTTAGGGCAATTATGGTTCTAGCCGAAGTGGGCAGCACTGCTGGTGTGCGTTGGAAGTGCCTTCGTGTTCCTGTGCTTCAGAGATTTTCTCTTTCACACTTCAATTCAGCAGGTCCAGGATCGAGGCCAAAGCTTTTCTTCTCTACATAACTAGTAGAAAGACAGCCAATTCAGCAGAATTTCTGTAAATAGCCTGTACAGATGAATTGTGAATTGTGTATCTTAATGCCAGTAGGGCTAACATGAGGGGTAGTTTGCAGAAGAAATTGGAAATCTTGAGTTAGAGCAGCAGGCTCCTGAAACGCGGCTTTAAATTGCACACTTGGACTTTGCAAGAAATAACGTTTGCTGTAGTCGTGAAACAGCCCAAAATGCAGAAAAATGAAGTCTCGATCCCTGGTGCTGAAGGGCAGCATCCAGTGGGTGAATCCTCCCGGTCGCACAGAAAACGTTTAGGGTCTGCTTGAAGTCCTGTCGCAGCCAAGCAGCGAGCTGGTCCCTGGGGCGTCTACAGAAAGACCTCCTGGGGTATTTTATACATTTTCTTATTATTCTTTTTTAGTTGACAACCAACAGCGTCCGTCGGCGTGGAAGAGCCATGGCAGCTGCAGCGTGGCTCGGGGTACTCTGCCGTTGGCATCCGCACAGTCAGGGGCTTGGGGGGGCGGTGGGTACAGCAGGGGAGCTGCTCGGCCAGGGGGTGGTCCGGGGCATGGCCCCCCACCAGTGACCACTGCCCACAGGGCTCAGCCCCCGTGGGAATGGTTGGATTCGAGGTCTGTCGCTGTCTAGCCTTGGAAAGCCAACGTGGACGGGGCAGGGTGTTGCTCCAGGCTGCAGTGGGTTTGCACGCGTGCTGCTGGGCTGGCGTGCCGGGCTGTGCCGGGCACGGGCGATGCAGGCTGCAGCTTGCTGCTCCGGGAGGGGCACCGGGGCATGGTTTAGCAGGCACGATGGTGTTGGGTTGATGGTTGGACTTGATGATTGAGAGGTCTTTTCCAACCCTGATGATTCTGTGATTATGTGCTATTACGATTTAGCTTTGCTGCAGATTTGCTGGCCCAGGTTGAACACTACAGCGCTGTGCCAGGGCTGCACCTCCATCTTGCAGCCTGTTTCTCCCTAATGGCTAACTTGGCATTTTGGTTTGGGGGTTTTTTTGTTGTTATTTCTGGGTTTTTTTGCATCTGCTTGTATTAGCTGAAGCTTGGCACAGCTGAGGAAAATCGGTGCCTTTCACATGCTGTTCCGCAGCAGATACAGGCTTGCACACGGAGCCGTGCCAGCGAGGGCACGTAGCAAGGGACACGGGTTAGCCAAAGGGCTGGGGTAAGAGCACAATTCCGGGCTGGCCCATGTGACGAAGACGAGCCTTCTTCCTCCAAATCTGCCACCTTTCTTCTAGATAAAGCCCTAAACCTGTGGTACGGTGCCTGGGGTTGTGCTTAGCGAGGACTCAGCGTGTCAGCACTTGGGTTTAAATACGGTGGGGGAAGTGGCTGGGGGGGCCAGCGTTTGAGCCCCGTCCCTCGCCCCGGTGAGCCCTGGCCATGGGATGTGCCTGCTGACGATGCCCCGGCCGGGCTGCGAGGGCAGCCCGCATCCCTGGGGAGGGGATGCAGCTCCCGGCGTAGCTACAGCAGCATGCGGCTCTGCTGGTCGCTGTCTCCAGCCCTGTCCCCGCACCAGGGAACATCGCTTGGCTTGCGGGAGCGCGCCGATGGGTTGGCATGGGGAGAAATCCAGTGACGGGCAAGGGCAAACGCTCTGGAAAGCTCCGGCATACGCTCGGCGCGTTGGGTTTTTTTTGTTCCCTCACTGGTGACCGTTCAAAACCTATTTGTGAAGGCGCTTCAGAAGAAAGAAGCTAATTACGTATTGTAATAAAAGATGTGAGAGTACCCACCTAAGCACGCCGGCAGGGTTGGACGAGCTGGGGCTGCAGAACGTGACTTGTCTTGCATGGGAGAGATTAATCACGTCGAGTCCCGGGAGCCGGGTCTGCTCCAAAGGTGATGGTGTTGGGTGCTCTGTTCGTGTCGTTAAAATTAGGCTGTGGGCAAGAACTAATAAAAGCGGAAGAAAAGATTTCTAGTAGAAAGGATCAATAACTCGAAAGCATTTTAATTCAAAATTAGAAAAATGAGAACAGTTATGGGCAAGGTGAGTGTATTAATAAAGGAAAATGAGTATTTGTTACTGCTGGTGTGAAATCAGATAATTTAAGAGAAATGCTGGAAGTGCCTTTTGTCACCGTTAATGCCTTTTGTTAGATTTCCAAGCAAAATGGAGCCTGCGACTTTCAATTTCAGGGTTCTGAGATGATCAAAATACCGTGGGGCAGTCTGATCATCTCATCCTTTACTGGAATGAGGTCATCAATAACTTTTGCCTGGGTGTGATTTACACAGTTGTCAGTGTCTGAATTGCCATAATATGTCTCTGCCTGGGAAAAATGCTGCATTCAGAGGGAAAAAAGAAAACGAAAACCCGAAGCAGGAGCTCTCTGGGTAGCTGGTTCACTGCTAGTAATGGATACAGAAAAGTGATTACTTGTGATCCATTCAAATAGAAAGGCTCAGCCTCCAAAGCTGGAGGCATGGAAGCTGTTACAAGGTCAAGCAGTGTCCTTTAAGGAGAAATAGGTGGCGAGTACTGTCAGCTGCAGATAACACATCTGCAGCATCATGAAAAGTACCTCTGAAATTAAGATTAAAGGTAGTTTGCGCTCGCATGGGGGAGGGGAAGAGGTGATAGAGGCGAAATCAGAAAAAAGAGGATTAGCTTTTGGTGGGTGACAAGCGATAGCTCTGGCCAGGGAGGGATTTAAGCAGGAAAGTGCTCGGTAACCTGGGGAATTATCAGAGGTTTCTGCAGCTGCTTCCAGCTGATGGTCGGCAGCAGCCCGAAACTCTTCTGCGTTTGAACCTCTCTCGCCCCACGCCAAGGTACGGGCACATGTGAAAGCTCTACCGGGGCCCTGTGTGTCAGGCTGGGAATCTGGAAACCAGAGGCCCTGGTCATCCACGCTTGCAGAAGTCTGCTTTAATCTGAGATGCCTTCGTTTACGTTGGGGCACAAAGGGACCCGACCTTCAGCTGTGCCAGTAGACCTCTTTCTTCTGCTGACGTACCCTGTGGGCCAGGCTGCTGAGAGCTTCTGGCAGCAAGGTCCTCGTGTCTTGGCAGATGTTTTCAAGCTTCTGCTTTGGTAAATAGGGCTAGGACTCTTTAACTGAAGGTTCCTGCAAGAGAGACTGGATCTCTTGACTGATGGATATGAGCCAAAATTAACACTTCTTAATATGTTGGAGAGGGTGAGATATTGTAAGTTTTGTCAGTCCCACCATGCTGAGAAACCCCAGTTTGTGAAAACAGGTTTTGGCTGCAGCCTCGCCGAGGAGTGGAAGGACTCAACCCTTTATAGCTGTGGCAGTGGCTTCAGAGGTCGGAAACCTCGATTCGTGTTCCCAACTTAGAGTGATCCCAAAGGAAAATACCTCCCCTGAAGCAGAACAGGCAATGGCCAAGGGACCTAGCGTGCTTTTCCTTCACCTTGGGAAAACACCACAGCCAAAGAAAACGTATAGGTTTTTTATCGACGTTGGACCGTTTGATGCAAATCTCATTCTTGCAAAAGCTTCTGAAAGGTTTAGGGTTTAATCCATAGTGGAAGAAGAATGTGCTTGCAAATCTCAAGCGTTTTGGGGAACTGATGGTGGTGTCCTAGGGTCAGCGGTACCTGGTGCCGCACGTCTGCTTGCTTCCTCCGTGGCAAGGTCCTGAAATACCCAGCGTCTGGGAGACCTTCCTGGTGTCTGGTCCGTAGCTGACCTTTCATTTTGCTAGCAGAAAATGAAGATTATCCTCGAGATCAGCAGACTAGAGTGGAGATTGCACACCCATGCTACAGGATAAAAATAGACACAGAAACTGGAAAGGGGGAATATCGTATCTGTTAAAGATCATCTAAGTGCTATCAACGTACCAGTGGCCAGGCCTGATCCTGAGCTTGTGGAAGCATTACCTGCATAAGAAAATCGTGTGTGAACTTTAACGACTTCCCAGGTATGTGTCCCTCTTGTACGTATGTGGACCTTGCCTTCCCCATTTTCTCATTTGCTCAAACTAGTCCTGTCAAAGGAGCATAGTGTTTAATCTGAGGCAAGTATCAGAAAAATAAGCTGCTATGGTTCTTGGTAGTCTGGTACAAAATTCTTTCTGCATTTCTTGGCGCTCAGTTATTAATGAGGCATTTGTTCTGTTTGCTTAAAAACCTCCCAGCAGCTAGCACATGTGTGCTATGCAAATTATTTGTGGTCTGGTTAAATACTGCTTTTCTAGGAAGGGGAATAACTGAAATTAGTAGCGGAAAAATAAGTAACATTAACCCTCTGTAGGTTGTTGCCTCGCTAATTATTTTGGTTATTTGGCTCTTGCAGTGGAACTGAGCGTGCCGCTGTGGTTAACAGCAATTTGGAACCTCAGCATGAACAGTCACGTACCTCTGTATGCTTACTTTGGGTGGCAGTGGTCCAGAAAACTGCCAGCACCCTAATTAACACACTTTTTCAATGGACAATATTAATATTCATACTATTATACTGTAAAATGAGTAATTTGAATAGACAGAATGTCTTGCACTCTCTTGATCTCTTGTGGATTAACCTACAAAAGGCCATTGGCACTCATTCTTTCAGGCCTTAATGAGTACAAAGGCTTCTAATAAAACGGTGTGGAGCAGAGCTACCTAAAAATGTGTAGCAAATGTAATGCATCTGATAGGGATGTTAATGTTTTGTTGGAGCGGCAGAGGAAAATGTGAAGGGAAATGTTTGTAATAGATGAGCACCTCGGAATGATGGAGGGGTAAGGCAGCTCTCGGGGGTGACCGGTCCCACAACATCCATCTAAAGGATGTCAGCCCAGCAGCGGCGATGCAGAAGTGCCCCAGCTGAGCCGGTGCTTAGAGGAGAATAGTACTGAAAGGGAGAAAGCAAATATATGTTTGACTGGAGAACAAAAGACTTGGAAGGCTGGTCATGTTTTATTGATGCCAACCATTAGGGGCTACTACAAGATGTACTGCCGGTTTTAGCAGAAGGAATGGAAGCGCAGAAAATCCTGTGAAAGAAAAGAGATCCACCCAGAGGAAAAAGCAGAGGTGCAACTGGAGCAGAAAACACTGTATTTAGCAAATAGGTTAAGAGGCATGAGGGTTGCAGGAGTGTTTGCATTAAGCACCAGCTCATTTACCAAGTACCCAGATTACTCAGTTCGCCTGAGAGATGTGCTCTGTATGTGCACAAACCATCCTAGAGCAGATATCTTCTGCCTCTCCCAAGGTCCGACCGACCTTGAGTCCTCAAGCAAGGAGAGACTGGCTTTGGGGTCAGTACTGAGGGGAAACTGCTGCTGGGGAAAAAAAGACGAGTCTCAGCACATCTTCAGCTCAACATTCAGTGTAGAGCAGGCTGGTAGCTGCAGGGAGGGAGCTTCCCAGTTGCTCCGTCCTCTGGAGAGCCGTTGCTGGTGCAGACAGTGCAAAGGAAGGGGGCCCTTTCGGCTGAGGTCCCGCGGAGATGTGGGTCTGTCTTCAGCAGCGAAGGAGAGAGCCTACGGGAGCGCAGAACTGATGCTGACAAACTGCATTTCGGCTGGCTCGGCGTAGGAACGAGATCACGTTTAGCAGAGTCGGGGGATGCTTTGAGGAACTGGTGAAAGGGAGCTGAGCAAGAGGGCAGCCGCGGACGCGGGTTACCTGGACCCAGGACAGTTTCTGGCGGTGTCACACACAGTCTGTGTGTTCGCAGGGCCTGGCACTGGCTGCGGTCGCTTACGGAGGGTGCAAACATGTCTGAGGTCTCAACAGGCAGAAGGCATCTGCAAAGAGATGTGTTTTTCTAAAGAGGAAGGCGACTGTGTCGTGCTGTGGGGTTCACTGTTTAAAACTGAGTTAGTTGACGTTGTATGCAGGTAGCTTTGACTTCTGGATGAAAGCTTAACCATGGAAACCACAGCTGCCAGTCAGAGCAGCAAACCCCTTTCTGCAGAGCCTGGCCTGGCTCTGCTCTGCTGGTGGCATCTTCGTCTCTGTGTCTGTGGCCTGTGTAGGCTGGTGGAATGGGACAGACCTCTTTTTCTGAAGGTTACTCATCAACCTCAGCAGCGGGATGGGGAGGCAAGACTGAACTACCCAGATGACTTTAGATGCTGCCTGTCAGCTGGTGGTAAGACCTGAAGCATCTGTGTGTGTCTGCCTAGGCTGTGTCTGTCAGATGTTCAAAGATGGGTGGCATCTGCCCTTTTCAAGTAGCTTTGGACGCCTCTTTTTCTGGTGTGTTCACAATGAACGCTCACCTTCATGAGCGTTCCCCATCCATGAGCTGGGACAGGGTGGGTCCTGTGCAAACACTGAACGTGGGTGATGTGTGCACCTTTGCCCTTTCAAACCCCGACATGCTTGTGCATCCAGCCGCAACACCGATGGCCATGTTAGCTGTCACTAGGTCCGTCGTGGCCCAGCTGGAGCACGTCCCCAGCCTGCATCTTCATCAAAGGTCGTGCTGAGAAATGGTCTCATAGCACAAAGGTTTGCCCTGAGCTGCGGTATCTGGAGAGCAACGCTGTGAGCCTGTTCCCATCAACTTCTCGGCAGGCGCATTCCCACAGGTATCAGCAGGAATGCCACAGCGGGGGCACTTAGTCTTCCTGGCTCTGTGGACTCGGTTTAATATTAAAAAAAAAAAAAAAAATCAAGGTGGAAGGAGAAGAAAAAGAATGTCTCCAGCTTGTGCCAGAGGTTAGTTGAGTCCCTGCACAAAGGAACCCACTGGTGAGGTTGGAGACATCCCGTTAGCTGGGAGCTAATGGAAAAATTAGAGACTTTTAGAGCCTGAGTCAGTGTATCAAACGCTGAAAAGCTGCTTTGTTATCGCAGCTTTCAGAGAGCTAGCAAATCTCCTTCAAGGAGTTTCTGCGGTTGAATGAGTGGAAAATAAAAGTCCACATCCCACCTGCTTCTCCGCTGCGGCCGTGGGCGCGGGCTGGGGCTGGGGCTGGGGCTGGGGCTGGCAGGCGCTCCTGTCAGCCCTGGCTTTCGCTCTCCGCAGCTCCCTCCCGTGAGCAGAAGATATTTTGGCTAGCGGTGAAACAGCCAGTGAGTCAAAAAAGGAGGAGGGGGGAAAAAAAAAAAAACCACAAAGAAAGGAGAGAGGAATAATAATAAAAATAATACTCAAGCCTGTTGGAAGGGGAGGGAAGCGGGCAGCGAGTGGTGCAGAGCTGTGACTCACAGGCAGCTCGGCTCCTGACGCGTGCTGAGCCAAGCGAGTGCGGTGCTGCAGCATCTCCGCAGGCGGGCTTGGCAGCTGCCCGGCAGCAGGGCCGGCGGGCTCTCCCCGTCCCTGCATCCCTGCTCCGCGCCCTTTGCCAGCCCGCTGCCTCCTGCCCGCCTCGGGTACCGCGTGTCTCACCGCAGGCGATGCCTGCGTCGGCCCCTGCCCTTCGTCCCGGCCGCGGAGAGCGGTGACATCGAGGAACGGCGATCGCGGCGCCGAAGTGAGGTGCCCGGTGCTGGGCGGCACAGATGCCCTCCCGCATGCCATGAGCTGAGCAGAGCTCCCTCACTGCTGCTTCCATCTGCCCGTGGCTTTGCAGCCAGAGTTCATAGAAGTACCGAAGTCTGTTCTCCTGCCGACACTTGCTGTCCTTACTCGTCCTCCTTTTGCGAAGCGCTTTCGCTTTATTTGATGATTTTTTGGGGACTTTTGGAAAAAGTCTCAAAGAAGGCCTTTAAATAGAGAAACCACGTAGATTTAAATATGTTTGAGGAAGGCTGGGGAAATGTTCTGCAGCCTGCTCCACGACCTTTTCATGTCTCCTAGGAGGCTGATAGCAACTTATTTTGGAATAATCCCCCAATTGCATTCAAAATCCCCAAGAGTATTGATTTGTATAACTGCCTGTTTTGCTTCAAGGCAACAGAAGTCAATTAAGTCTTAAATATACGGACTGTTGGCGATGCGGGGCTGAGGCCAGGAGGGTGTTTGTGAGCATCAGAACACCAAGGCGTGGGGCATGATTTTTTATTTTTATTTAATCTCCCTTATGAGAAGGCTAGGGTCAGCCAGGCAGGGCTTGAAGGTCAGTCTCAACTCTGCCTAGAAGCTTGCGTGGCATTTTATTTTCATGATCTTGGAGGCCTTGTCCAGCCTTAACGATTCTGTGATTCTGTTCCGTTGAGCTGTAGAGGGTTCATTGCTTCATTCTCTAGGCTCAGCACAGACATTGTTTTCCCCTTTTCACAGGAAGGACATTTTCTCCCAGATCGTTTGCGTTGGTGATGGGGGAAGGAAACTCTTCTGACCCAAAATATTCAAATAATGGTTTCCTAGTAGAAAAGCTTAAATTCTTTTTTTTTCTTTTTTTTTTTCCCCCCTCGTCTTTTGTTCCTTGTCCCAAACTGTGTGTATAGTGCAATACCTCTCTGGGGAACGCGCACTATTTTTGAGCTTTGGTTCCCGTTCTGGGGCATTGCTTTGTTTCTGATGCGTCTCTGCAGCCGGAGCTGCTGCTCTCCCAGCTAGCTCTCTTCACTCGACACGCAGACGGGTAACAAGAGCTCTTCCAAGGCTCCCCTTTCTCAGCCTCATGCCTTTTGCTGCCTCCGTGCCCCGGCCTGAGGTTAAGCAGCTCTGCTCCTCGAGGAACGCGGGAGCAGCTAATTGGCAGCGGCTGCGGGGGTGACAGTGCCCTTCGTCTGCCCGCCAGAGCGAAGCTGTTAGCCAGCGGCGGGAGAGCACAGAAAGGAACCATTTATTTTCTAATTACTAGTATTTTGGCAGATTCTTCTGATTTTCTGAAGGGCCTGTAACTGATCTCTGCCACGGTGACTCTGGCGAGCGGTGGCTTGCTGCAGAGCCGCGTTATCCCGGTGCAGCGTTTGCAGCCTTTGTCAAAATACTCTTTCTTGCTAATTTTGCCTAATGCTGTTGGAGATACTTGAAGGTGGGGCTGGGCAGCCAGCGTGAACTGCAGCGGAGGGATCTGTGCGTTCATCCATCCTTCCCTGTCCTGCAGGATCCCCGGCTGCCTCGGGCAGCGCAGGGAATGAGGATGCGACGTGCACGCTCTGGAATAGCTGCCCTGGTGTTGGGGGTGGCTTGCGAAAAATTCGAAGCACGTATTATTTTGAGCAGAACGAGGTATCTGCATGCAAAGCAACGAATGCTTGTTTGTTAACTTGAGCTCCCCACAGGTTCACCGATTTTGGGCTGTGTAGAGGCGAGGCACCCAGCTTGCTTGGCATTGCAGTAAGGAAGGGAGATCGCCTCTGTGGTTGTTTAACGAGGGCTGGCTCAATCTCGCCCATATTAGTTCCTAATACAGTGATTTACATGCTCAGCCCAAGCATCTGAACAGCCTTTTGCAATCAAATGGTGCTGCTGGGGTGTCTGAGGGCGAATACTGGGGACGTGTTCTGTGCCTGCGAGGCTGACCCAAGTTAACCATGCTCCCCTTTATTTTACTGGCCCTCACATGCTCGGGAGATGAAATTATATTCTGTCTTTGTCCCGTGAGACTGCGTGGGTAGATAAACCAGAGACAGACCAGTATAGATGCACCACAAAGAAGAAAGCCTCCTCCTTCGGCAGAGGCGGTGGCCGAGCGGACGCTGCCAAGGCTTCTGCTGCAGCGCAGGGGCGAGAGGATGCTCGAGTCGCAAGGGAACATCACTTTCCACCGCATTTTGTCTAAGATCCAGTCCCGGTTAATGCTCAAGGACTAGTTGGGTGTGATGAAGAACTAAGAGCTAGCGGATTATTTCATATTCCCTTTTTTCTCTGGAGATGGGGTTAGAAAAAAAAAAAATCATTTTTAAACTGTCAGGGCTGTATCAATTATCAGAGTTGTGAGGGTGGGAGGGAGCACGGCGTGGAAGCCCCAAAGGCTTTGCAGCTGCCTGGGGGGTGTTCCAGGGGTCCCGGCCCCGCGTCCCGGGGACGCATCCTGGCCCATCGGAGCAAACGGGCACCAACGCTGGCATTCCTCGTTGGGCAGTCTGGGATCCGGGGCGGCTGGGCACCTGCGAGGCCGGCCCTTGAGCCACGGCTGCAGCGAGGGGATGTGAGGGGAGCGGGGACCGTGGCCCTAGTCCCCCCAGAGCATCCCTGCCCGCCCCGCAGGGCTTCGGCTGGGACCCAGCGGGTGTTTGAGGGCGGCGGAGGGGTCGTTGCCGCCAGCAATGATGACTTTTTTCATTTCCATCTTCTTTGGGTTCTGAAGCAGCATTTGCATTCGTGTCCGTTTTCTCCCTGGCTGCTGCCAGATTTGTGTCGAGGGGACTTTTTTGGAGAATGCCTCTGACAGAAATGTGTTTTCTGATCCCTTGAAGCTGAAAGCCGTAAAGAAAAGAATGACTTTAATGAACAGACCTTGCCGAATCACCACCTTGAAGCTCTAGCCACTCGTGTGAATCAAAACCTGCCGAAAGTAGGTCATATAGTAAAAATGAATTAGGTTTACTTCACATTTTATTGACTCTGCCAGTTTTTCATTCATAGAGGCTTATAGTCAGGAATATATCTTGTCTTTTTAATGCTAGGCTGAGGTAAAAGGAGAAAATACTGTTCTTTATTCCCCCTCTTTTAGCTTCTAGATTTGAGGTAGTCAAGTGTATGATGGATGCCCTTCCTCTTTTCCCTGTTTGTTTATTCTTTTATTCTCCTGCACTGAAGAGTTGCTGAAGTGATGACCGTGGTACGTTCACAAGTGGCAATTCAGCCTGGTCCCAAAAGTTTGTGCAACACCGAAATCCTTCTTGAAGCTTCTGTGAAGGGTTGAAGCGGTGGTGCAGTGCCTGTCTGCAGGCGGATGGGTTCCGTTGCATCTCCTCCTTGGTGCTCTCCTGACCCAGGGGAACACACCGGGACCAAGGATGGTTGGGGTCTCCAACCCTATTTCTCTTGTCGTAATGTTGAGAAGGTCCTGAGAGTCTGCACTGAGGTGGGCTGAGGCGGACATTTGAAGGTCCAGAGGGTGCCCAGTTTTTTCAAATGGATGATTTTTCTTGGTGCCACCCATTTATATGATTCACTTCAATTATCTGGGAAGAAGCACAAATGAAAATCATAGATGCTTGTTCTGCGGAGCTGCTGGTTGGAGTCTGCTGCGTACGAGGGAGGGAGAGGGACCCGGCCATGCAGCCACGTTGTGGAGGTTCCATCACCAGTGCAGCAGCCGGTTGCAATTCTGGGAGTTAACCTACGAGTTTTTAGTTCATGGGTTGCATTCGTGATCCCATCAGTAACGTAGCCCCTGTTTGATTTGGCAGCGTGGGGCTGCGGCTGCAGCATGCTGCTTCCTGGAGATCCTGTGGACTGGATGGGGGGGGTTGGTGGTTTTGGGCACTGAGTAGCTGAGTATCTGGGAATGTGAGGAGCAGCTCTGGAGTAATTTTGCTAAAACATGGGACTTTTAAGACCAGTCTGGCAGGGTTGAATGCTGTTACTGTCCCTGTCCTGGCTGGGTGCAGGCTTGGCGTGGGAGCTGTGTGCTGGGGGGGTTTCAGGTAATCTCCGTGCCCACAGTTTCATGCCTGTGTGATCAGATGAATTATCTTTTTTTTGTGACATTAAATGTAAGCCGGTGTGGCTGGCTTACAGCAGAGCAAGGCCGGCGGGTAACGTGGGTGGGACAGCCAGGTACAAGTGTGACTGTGGAACCTACAGGTGAGTCACTGCAGCACAGACCCCGTTTAGATGATTTCAGAAGGACTTTCTACAAGGCCAGTTGGCAGGATATGTACATAAAATAGCGAATAAAATGGCAAATAAATTGTGCAAACATCTAGCTCTGACATTTCTGAATGATTCAGCACTGGCCCTTGGATTTCCAGTCTGGGAAGTTTGAACCACGTTCCCACAGCCATGCAGGGAGAAGGGAGGGACGAGAGCTTGGCTGGAAAAGGGGGATGCAGTGGAGAGGATTTTCAGCATCCAAGCACCGGAGCCATGACTATTGGGCTTTGTTAGCATACTACAGGTTAGATCCAGGATGAAGTAGTTGGATTCCTCCCCGAACAGCCGAGCTGGTCCAGTCCCTGTCCTTATCACCGTGGGGCTGTTGCTTCTCAGACATGCCAGGGTGGGAGCGGTCATGGACCAAGGCAGGAGGTCTGGTGAGACCCTTCAGCGGAAGGTACTTCAATTAGAGTATCTTTGGGATGTGCTGAGAGGGGGAGTGAAAACTGCAGCACAGTAACTAATTCTTCAAAAGACTTGGCCATCATTTGAGATGGCATGCAATACATCTTGGAGAACACGAGGGGTGGGTTTGAACGGCCAAGGCTGGTGCTGAAAGAGGGGCAGCAAGGACAACAACTCTATGCTTGATACCTGTTGCTGGCAAGGCTTGGGGCTGGTTATGCTGATTGTTTCTATCCCTTTTTAGAAGCTTGGAATTCATTTCTGTGTTTTAAAGATGATGGTGGAGGGCTATAATGACATGGTGGATGTTGTAGCCTTGAGGTACTGCTGTGGAGATGAGGTGAGGTTGGTCTTGGCCTCCAACAGTAGTATGGTGACGGAATGCCTCCTGGGCGTTTTTAACTGAGAATTAAATGCACTAATTAGGATTTGGGAGTGTAAACAAGGGGGTGCAGCTCCATAAATTCATTTGACCGTTGGTTTACAGCTTGCAGCAGCTTCTTTCAACATGACTTAGTGCACACAGGGAGGACGTTCACCTGCCGTGAGGAAGGGCAGTTGCGCTGGGTAGCCCTTCTTTGCCATCCTCTGGCCGTTTGAAATGGGAAGGTGTGAGGGCTCCCCAGCAGCCGGGGCTCCTCCTTGTGAAGTAGTTTTCTGGTTTGGTGGAATGTTGGACTTCGGGGTTGTCAGACCTACCTTGTCATCTGGCAGATGATGGACTCATTAATTTCTGCGCCGTGGGCACAACTGCAGGATGGGCACCTTATTCAGATCAAACTTTTCGTTTTGGTATAAAGCCTTCAAGCATCGGTGGTTCCACTGCTCCTCCATCACCTGCTGGTGATTAATTACACTCACTTAAAACTGATGCGATTCATTTCCCATCAGACTTTGTCTGTCCTCGGTTTGTAGGCGTTGGATCTTGTGGTCTGTCTGCTCTGTTCTGCCTCTGTCTGGTATGGTGCTTTCTCCTGAAGTTTCTGCTGGAGTTAAACAACGGGGTCTCAGCTTTAGCAGGAATGTGGGAGGAAGAGGATGGAGAGAAGGCAGAAACATTGCAGTGGTGGGATCCCATGGCTTTGCGCATGCGATATTCTTCATTTAAAAGATATTTTGTGAGAGACACGTAATAACACACAGCACGGAGATTTTATCTCCTGTTTAGGATTTCTGTCATAGCTAATGGCAAAAATGTGAATGAGGGCAGCTTCTCTAATGACTGATGGTTTTTCTTTTCCTCTGGCTTCCTATCTCTTCTGCCTGCTGTAGATGGTACATGCTTTAAGGGGGTGAAAAATCCCTGCTGATAAATTAGGATTTGTTTTGCAACCTTCTCTCTGCAATTATAGCCAACTGCTTTGATCTCAGCTGAAGACCTTTATCTAATGACAGAATATAAATCTTCTCTACCTGTGGTTTCATAGTTTAAAGAAATAAAGCCAGAAAGAGCCTGGGCAGGAGGAGAGAGTCCCCACTGGTACCCCTGTACCAGGCTGCCTGGGAGGGGAACAGCAGAGAGCACAAGTAGCCTCTGTCCATTTAATTACTGCTGGAGGATCCACACATTACCTAAAATCACATCTTGAAAAAAATTAAACCATTTAATCTTGCATAATATAATGTGACGTACAGATGAAGGCCTGTAAGTAAACCACTATTCTGTTCCAGAAAAGACCTTCATTGACTGTTATGTGAATAACAAATCTTTCATTTTCTCTTAAGAAACAGTAATTACAGAATCTTCAGCTGCGGTGGCTATCTCCTGCTGACAATAAATGCCTGTCCTTCAGCACATCATCAGTATCTCAGTGATGGGTGCTGGTGTGGACTACGCTGTAGAGATAATATAAAATAGTCTGTAGTATCTACTGGCAGCCCCCCCCCCCTTTTCTTTTTAAGCCTTGCGAGTACAGATTGGAATGGTGCTCTGTGTATCCAGGAACACCTCTTGTTTGTCACGCTTTCTTTTTTTAACATTTCCAAGATATTTTGACTGCCTGGCTCTTGGTTACTAGCAAGGAGCTCGAAGGAGATGAGCACCACTTGTTGCTGGGTAGGCAGCTGCCCGGGCGCTGGCAGCAGAGAGGGATGACCTCTGTCACTGCTTCACCAGCGCAATCGAAGTGGAAAACCGAGTGGGTCGATGGGAGCCATACTCCGGTTTTGCAGCGTGGAACTGGGTCACGGGGAAGCACAGGCAGGCAGCTCAGGGGATTGGCTGCTGCCTGCTGCGGGGAGCCTGCCTGCGGGGTCAGCTCCAGCGCAAGGTCACGTTCTGCTGCTGGTCCCTTTCAGCCCCAAAGGGCACCGGCTGTCCTGCAGCGGGGATTGATGCGCGTAGCAGATGAGAAGATCAAAATGGAACCATCTTCAATGTATGTCCTTGTTAGGGCTAACGCGGGCGTTGCTGGAAGGCAAACGTGAAGTTTCTCTGGCGCAGGACCTACAGCTGGAGGCTTCAGCTCTGCTGCCCAAGCCACCCGTGGGGATGATGGCTCTGCCGCACGTTGGCATGTGTTTGGTTGCTGGTTACGGGAGATCTGGACGCTAGATGTCACGCATCTAGCAGGACAACTGAGTGTACCTGCAGGACAGCAGATCTCATATGGCACTGCTCGACACTTCCAAAAGCTGTCTTCAGGGTTAGTTCCTGGTAGAGACCATTGTGAAGAGCTGTTTTTTGGCAGAAACGGAAAAATAATTGTGGTGACGTCCAGACAAAAATGGAAATGTTGCCAAAACCTTACAAAGTGTGGGTTTTAAAAATACCCGCCTCAGCATCAGCTTGTTGAGCACCAGGGTTTAGCCCCGCTCCCAAACGATCCACATACACCAAGGGCTTCCTGGCTTCATGACTGGATTCCTTTTTTTGGAAGGACAAAAGAGAAAAGAATATTTCTGGATCCAGAGTACTTCTAATCTTTAATTCCTGAATATACGTGCCTTGGAAGCAAACATATAGCTGGAAAGGATTTACAGAGAACGTCATCTCTCAGATACTCTTCTTGGGAAGAGGTGTGCAGCAGTGAGTCCCTCTTGGATGCTCAGACGGGGTCGGGAGCATCTGCGGTGGGGTGGCCTTGGCTGGGTGGATGGTGGACGGCCTCGGTGACTGCTTATCTGAGCTGGACTCTGGATTTGATGCTTAGAAAGATCAAGGAAGCTAGATGGACTCTGCATCAATTTTTAATTCTCAGACCAGTTCTTGAGAAAATATTCTGTGAAGAGAATTGCAGCCTTGTTTAGATGGCTTCAGATCTGAATTTACTGGCAAAACTGAGAATTTTTTTATTTTTTAGAATTTTTTTTTTTAAATCAGTTTATATTTTTTTATAATCCCGTGGGAGTTTGGTGGCAGCAAAGAGACTTGGCCTCTGCTTTGGAGAAGGCTCAGGTAGATCTGATTTTCTTGTGGAGTGTTTAATTACAGACCCTCTTTGAACCACCTGGAATTCGGAGCGCATCGGGGCCAGGGTATCAGGTCGTTGCCTGCTTTGGCTGTCGCGTCTCTGCACAGACTTTCTCCGTGCGGGGTGCACGTGCTTGAGTCTCAAAGCTGTCTCCGTAAACACGGGCAGATATGTGCGTGCCTCCGGCAGCGCTGCCGGCGGCTTTGGCCGAGTCTTGGCTGCGGCTCTGGAACTCTGTAAAGAGACGGCAATCGGGCAGGCGGGTGCTGGGCTTGGCCCAGGGATTTTCTCTCCTCTGTTGCCCGTCTTCCAGGCTGCTCTGAAACAACGGTGCAGCAGGCACATGAGGAACTCTTACTGGTTTGAAGACAGTATCAAAATAGGCAAACAACCAACTTTTGTCTTTGAAAGTAGCTGCATTTGTTGCTTCCCTTTCCTCTTGTAGTGTATAGTTTCTCTGTTTTTTCCCTTTTCCTCTTTTTTTTTTTTGTATGTATTTTTATCTTTCCCTAGGTGAAATTGCCCTAGTTACGGCTGTTGACTTCTAGCTTTGCGGTGGTCTGATTTGGCAGCCCTGTTCGCTCTTAAAACTTGCAAACAAACGATGGCGTTTAACTTGCAGCATCCTCTGGTTGCTCTAGACTGTCACAACAAGATTAGAGTAATTCACGTGGAAGTAGAAAACCCAGCTGTCTTCTAGGAGGAAAAGCCGTATGGAATAGGAAGCTGGAGCAGGTTTTTCTGGAGAGCCAGAGCTCCTCTAGTTGTATGCCCGTGTCTAAGCTGTGCCAAGCATACGCTGCGTCCTTGGGTCTTGGTGGTGGTTTCATCGTGTTATGTGTCCGTCCTCTGCTTGTTTTCTGGAGGAGGAGTCAACTGGGCACCAGCTCATTGCTGCTGGTTTGAATCCCAGATTGAGCCCTATTGTTCCTCGGAAATGAGTGGAAATAACTTGCTGAGATGCCTGCCTAAATAATTTACTCTTGGAGGAGCATTCCTTGTGCGCTCTCCGAAGCGGTGATGAGGAAGGAAGTAGGACGCTTCTCCTACACAGCAGCACGTCGAAAAACATCTCCACTCGTTTTTCAGTGATAGGAACAAATTTTGCAGGCCCTCTGTATGATCTGCTGCCTCATGTCCAATGAGTGATGTGGTCCGTTTTGTATCATTGGGTGTTTTTCTTCCTGTCTGGAGCAAAAACTGGCCTTGCCTTTGCGGCTGGTGACAGAGCAGCTCCTGGCATTTCCCGAGGTGATTCATCTCTTGCCATGTTGATGCTTTTGGGATGACTTTGGGCTCTGTGGTGGTTTGGTAATAAATTGAGCGTCTTTCTGAAAGGGCTTTCAACAGTGACTCCTCGTGACTTTTTTTTTTTTTGGCTGTTTAAGTCATTGAACTGCAGTGGTGAGATTTCTGTGGAAAAGAGAGCTTTTGGGTTTTCCTTGCTGCAGGATTAGCTGGATAACGCCTGGTGGGCTACAGCTTGAAAAGGGGCAGATGTGTGTGGTTAAAGCACAGGACTAAGATTCAGGAGCTGACTGTTCTGCGGTGCCGCGTGTTTTCGGTGTGATCTGGACCATTGACCTTGCTGTGCCTCCCTTGGCTCATGGGTACCGTCAGCCCAACGGGGACATTGCTTACTTCTATTGCATTTCTTGGGTAACTGATGCCAAAAACCGCGTTTTCCAGTCTGTCCTCCTGCCTCCCGGGGGAGTGGCTGAACGGGCTCTTCAGGCTTGCGAAGCTCTGGGTGGCTCCTTGGTGTAGTACGCAGGGCCGGGTGAGGAAGGTGGTCGCGGGGGACCTGGTTCTTCAGCTGCAGGAGGGCTCCACAGGCATCGGTCCCCACAGATGTGCGTCGGCGCGGAGCAGGGTGGCTGCGGCTGGGGAGGGGGTCTGCAGCCTTCCCGGGGGAGCCAGGAGCTCTGAGCGCTGCCTCTGGGGCCACGTTTCGGTAGTACTGGGGGAGACCCCATCTCCCATGGAGAAGACTTGGTCATGGACCTGTGTTTGCCTCTGCAGATGGCAGGGTCAGGTCTGGCGAGCGGGTGCACTTGCTCCCATGACTTCACGGCGCGTTGCCCCACCACGGGAGCAGGTTTTAAAACCCGGGCAGCGTGGCAGTTTGTTTGGGAACACGCTTGGTTAGCAGAGTAGCCTTGTGCTCTTCTGCCAGCCACCGACAGGAAAGGGCAGGTCCACCTTGATCTGGGTACCGATGTCACGCTAATTACCGTATGTAATACTCTATTAGGGACCACATTACTCAGCCTCGCCGCGGCCCCGCAGGGAGGATGAGCAGGGAATAGATGGCTGCGGTAGGAGCACAGTGAATTTAACTGGAGGTGATCTGTGAAGCACCCTTTAAAAAAACATCGGTGTGGATAGAAAACCTTTGGGCTGGTTTTAAATGAAGTGGAACAAGTGGGCTGAGAGCTGTCGCCGTGCCTTTGGCAGGTTGTGGCACGCACGTGGGTCCTGCTCTGGCCATACTTGTCTGCACCAGGGGCTGCTTACTGTGAGAAAAACAGAGTCCGTTTTCAGCGCGGCTTTGGACGATGCTGTTTTTCTGACCGAATACCCAGGACTTTGCTGTGATCTTCACAGAATGAGTTTTGTACGGACAGTTTGATGTCAGCCTTGGCTGTCCTGTTACAAAAAAGCTGTGATTTTATGAAGGCTGGAGTTCATGGAAATGATACTAAAATTCTATTTATTGTTAATACATGAAAACCCACGCTGGAGATGGAAACTCATCTTACAAACTGCTCTTTACATTATACCCACGTGGTGTTTGAAATGTTCCGCTCAGCCCTTTTAATTAAGAGACTAAACTCTGTGAGGTTACTGCTTTGTATCCCTCCCCTCACCCCCCTTTGCTGCCTGGGCTGTTTGCTGAAAACCCATTACCCCCGCTGGGACGAAGGACTGAATTGTGCTGCTCCTTCCTCTCCCCAATGTCCAGGGGCGTGTTATTTTCTGGAGAAAGCATACGTTGTAGTATGGGTTTGCTGGAGAAGCAGCAGGACTTTTGGTCCCTTTTCCCTGGTGAGCAGCAAAACCCCATGGGTACCGCGCCCTGACCCATGGGTGCGTTCAGTCATTGCCAAGGAAGGTGTCACCCAAACCACTTTTTGTTATTACGTGTCCTGCCCTCCTGCTTTTGCTGCCAAACCGGTCGCTTTTGGGGCAGAAAGAACCGGTGGTGACCTCAGGGAAGACCATGACAGCCTTGTAGTGCCCCTGTTGTGCCGAAACCATCCTCCTCTTTGGTAAGCGTTGCTCTGCATGGGGTTTCTTCCGTCTCGTCTGTGGCTGTAGGGTTGTTAGTAGCGTTGCGCGTTGTGGTGCCTCTCCAAGCGCTGACAGCATCGCTGCGGCGGGGTCCTTGCTGTCAGCGCTTGGAAAGCAGTCAGAGGCTTTGATGTGTCGGGTCAGCTGAGCTCAGTGTTGCGTGAGGGTTCGTTTGTGCCACCTAAATAAACAGTGTTTCACCCAGTCAGCTTTGCTGCTCCTGCCTGCTTTGGGAACAGCTGGGGGTGGTGTCTCTGAGAACAAAAAGGCAGCAGCAATGCGGAGAGATGAGTGAGTGACTGCTCTAACAGACAAGTGGCTACCACAGAAGGACCTGGCAGTGGACCTCGCGCGTTGCTGGTGCCCATCCCCTATGCGTACCCCGGTGTGCAAGCGGCAGAGCCCTGTCTGTGGTGCTTTCTTGTCCTTCTTAATCCCTTAATATCCATTTTCTTCTTAATACCTTGGGAATGAATGGCATCAGTCCCAGGATCAAAGTTCAAGAAGAACCTCCTAAAAGATTGAGACCATTTTCTCTTGTGAGCGTCGTGCAGATACACTGACAGCTGTAGGGGTTGGGGAGCAAACCAGTGTAATGAAAAACCCCTCTGACGAACCACCGTGTTCTCACACATGGTTGTAGGAGAATCCCGGAGTGTGTTCAGTTGTGTAGCTGCAAGAAATGGATGGGCAGAAGGGACCGTAAGTGGGACGGGTGCTCTTGTATTGCACCGCGGGAGACAGCAATCTCATACTTGCTGTTCAGAGGAGCGGGATGCACCTATATTACAGCAGCAAATTGAACAGTCACGGGTAGAAGATTAGGTTTACCAGCCTGGAGAATGCCTCCTGGAATTCAGGTACAGTCGTGCCGATAATACAGCATTAAAATTTGATAGCTCTTGGTTTTATTGAAAGTCTGGATTTACAGGTGGTTACTGGAGCGCGCTGGTGACGGGGCGGAGGTGGTGGAGGGTCACCCTGTTGGCTGGTGGAGCATCCACCAGCTTCTCCACGCTGCAATGGTTTGTCTGCAGCGTTCGCAGAGCAGTGCCATGCACTCGCATGTGCTGGTACTGCCCAAGGCTCGGCTGGTGTGGATGGAGCAGAGTGGTGGGGACCTGCTGTTGCCTTTTGGCTGGAGTTCTCCATCCATCAGGGAGGAGGGATGGCTTCTATAACAACCTACTGATGGTAGAATCCCAACCGCTTTTTGAGTTTCGACCTCTAATTCATCACGTTGTGCACCGTGTGGGGTGCTTCTCACTTCTCACACAGCTGGACCTCTCAGCTGTGCTTGGCATCCTCATCGCTTGTGTGTTGAGGCTGCTTCACATAGCCTTTGACCCGGACGTGCCATGAGGGGCATTCTGAGGTGCAGCATCTGGACACAAGGGCCAGGATCCCACCTGAGGAGAGCCTGGCTCCTAACTGAGGGGACTTCATGGGCCATTGTACCTTTGGAAGTCTTGTTGGTGCTCAGTGCTTTTCTTCTGTAGACAATTCAAAATGAAGAGTGGCACAGATTGCTTTAGGCAAGTCTCGGCTGATGCCTGTGATGATACCGTGACCTCTTGGTGGTGGGGTGGTGCTGTAGTGGTGGGCTTTGGGCTGTAGCTGTGAAGCAGTGTCCTGTTGCATTTGGCTTTTTTGCACCCCCCACTCAAAGATATCATCCCCACTCCAAAAGACATGAAAAAAGGAAAAATGAAATCCGTAATGACGCTGGAGGGAACAGTGTGTGGAGTTTTTCTCTTGGACAGCAGTTGAGTTTACTTCTGACTAGCTGGAGTTGGGTCTGCTCTGGCACCTGGGTGGTCATGGTCTGTGGTGGCCCTGCCTTGGGTGGGGGTTGGACCAAATGGAGGTCCCTTCCAACCTATACCCTCACGTGTTTAAAAAAAAAAAAGTGAGGACACTGATTTTATGAGTGAACTCAGCAGATGTGAGTAACTCCAGGTGAGCAAAGAAAGCCTTGTTTTAACTCTTTCTTACCATCTGAGGTGGGTTACCAGATGACATCCCCACCAGCAGGCCCAGGGAGCGGGTGAATCGGATGGCCAGGTGAACATCCCACTTCGGCACCATCCGTACCGTGGGATGTGGTGCACGTTCCCCTTGTTACCCACTCACTCACCTGTGCACAGTGGCCAGCCACTGGGAAGCGAAGGGAGGATCTCCATGTCACACTGAGCACTGTGACCTTCTGCTGGCTGGCCACTGGCCCCAGTTCAAGCCGCTGGTGTTTCCCAGGCAGGGCTGGAGGTGGGAGCAGCAGAGCTGGCCCGGCACGCCACATGCCTGCGCTCAGCACGGATCATCCCGACTGCTCGCTTCGGAGGGTTTATTATTTTTAGACGAAGCAGGAGATGGGAATGTGCTGAGCCAGCTCCTAAGACCTGGCAAGAAAAGAACGTCTGTCGGGACTTATTTTAACTTCCAGCCCTGTCTCGACACGAGCAGTCTACCTGGAATTGAGAAGTGATATTGTGTAGAATCCATACGGCTTTTGTAACGCGTCCATTATGGTATGAAAAATATTTCAGAAGTATTAGAGGAACTCTAACAGGGCAAAAGGCATTGTACAGGCAGAAAAATCTAAGTACTAGATTTGTAGTTCTTAGATACTAAGCAAATCTAAGGCAGTTCTCATCGTTTAGGACCAAATTATGGCAGCTCGTACTTGCTTTGGGGTTCTCGGTGCATAGTGTGTGGCTGGGAGGAGCAGGGCTGTCTGGGTGAGAGGGGCAATGGGGAGAGCCGGAGTCCCAGTGCGAGGACAGGCAGGGCTGCTGGCTCGCCCGTTCCTGGGGCTGGGTGTGCTTTCTGCTGTGCTCCCCTCAGTGTCAGGAGTCGAACCTGCTCGGTGATGCTCTGCAGCGTTGCGAGACGCGGCGCTGCTTCGGCGCGGTCCCAGCTGCGGCGGGGGCTCTCAGGGGACACGCGGGGCGCTTGCTGCCACCCCCTCCATCCGCGGCCGTGCCGCAGCGGTGGGACACCGGGAATGCCAGGCTTCCCTGGCGAGCGGGGCCGCAAATAGGCTCGCTTATTCTTGGCCCTGGCGACCAGCAGATAAACTCCTGACTTATAGGGTAAAGACAAACACCAGAAGCACACCCTGGAGTTCTCCCATCTGACATCATTGCGGTGGTGAATTGCGTTATCGCAGCGCTCTGCTGCGTTGTAAGGACAGTGACAGAGGGCTGAGGAGGGGTACGGCATTTTTGTGTTGCTTAGCGGGCTTAATAGGGAAACTCATTTTCTACCCAGACTGGTAAGTTACATTAGAAGTTTTCAAGACCTGTAAAATTAGGAGTAAATTTAAAATGTCTGGAGTAGCGGTAGCTTTTCTTCTTGTGTACTGAATAAGCAAAGCATTTAGAAGTGGCGTTCGTCGCAGCCGTGAGGAATCAGGCACAGATTAGAACAGCCGGCAGAGCTGGAGAAGCTGCCTGAGCCTCAGGGCATGCTCAGTCCTATCCGCAGCCTGGAAAAAGCCAATGAAAATATTTTGAGCAGAGTGCTGACGGCATTAGGCAGGATCTAAATCGGTGTCCCGGGGTGGTGGTGCAGTTAGGGTGGGGAAGGCTGGTCTGTCTCCATGCGGGACGACAGGTTGACCATGAGCCAGCAGTGTGCCCTGGCTGCCAAGAAAGCTAATGGATCGTGGGATGCATCAAAAGGAGTGTGAGCAGTGGGTCGAGGGAGGTTCTCCTTCCCTTCTACTCTGCCCTAGTGAGGCCCCATCTGCAGCACTGTGTCCAGTTCTGGGCTCCCCAGTTCAAGAAAGATGAGGAGCTACTGGAGAGAGTCCAGATGAGGGCTACAAGGATGAGGAGGGGACTGGAGCATCTCTCCTACGAGGAAAGGCTGAGGGAGCTGGGCTTGTTCAGCCTGAAGAAGAGAAGGCTGGGAGGAGAACTTATAAATGCTTACAAATATCTGCAGGGCAGGTGTCAGGAGGATGGGGCCAGACTCTTTTCAGTGGTGCCCAGCGACAGGACAAGGGGCAACGGGCACAAACTGAAGCAGAGGAAGTTCCAGCCCAGCTGAACATGAGGAAGAACTTCTTCCCTCTGAGGGTGACGGAGCACTGGCACAGGCTGCCGAGGGAGGCTGTGGAGTCTCCTTCTCTGGAGATATTCAAGACCCGCCTGGACAAGGTCCTGTGCAGCCTGCTCTGGGTGACCCTGCTTCGGCAGGGGGGTTGGACTGGGTGACCCACAGAGGTCCCTTCCAACCCCGAACATACTGTGATTCTGTGGGACGGACGTGATCGATCTACCTCCATCAGGAGATCCGGGATCCCTGGTGCAGTGGCTGATGTGAAACCTGCTGAGATCAATTGGAAGGTGTTGGCGATCGCTTGGGTTTGGGGATGGAGCACGGGCAGCCTGGTTTGCATCCCTGTCCGGCTGCTCCCGCAGCAGACAGCTTGCAGGTGTCCCTGGGAGGGGGAGCACCGGCTCAGTGAGCTGAGCTTGCTCCTTGGCTATCAGTGCTCCTCTTCCATCAGTGAACGTTCTCTGCCAGAAAAACGTTCCCAGCTATATACTTTTGGGGTTTTGTTTCCTCACTGGCTTTATGGAAACACTGTGCCTTTCTTCTCCGGGCGTTCCAGCTGGTGCCTGCCCTTCCTGCACATACCAAGCCCTCCCTCCATCGCTGGTGGGGGCTGCTTAGATGCGCTTGGCCAAAACTGGTTTGTGTCAGGAAAACAAAAAAATAGGAATACACTTTTATGCAAATTAGAAGTTTGTTGTCCGTGGAGAAGCTGGACTTTGTTTTCATGTGGTTGCTTGGGAGGGAGGGTGAGTGCGTGGAGCCGAGCCCGTGGGTGCCACCGCGGGGAGACGGGCCCCTGGCTCCCTGCAGCACCCTGCCCCTGCCGCCGGGGTGGATATTCAGAATATTTTAGTTAAATGGTCCAGGATTTAATTTTTTTGAGGAAATTAATCTGCAGGACAGTTTTGGGGTATTTTTTTGTTCTGTTTTTATGTTGTGGGGTATTTTTTTAAAGCCATCTTTACTCAGCGTCAACCTGGAATGTAGTGTGAAAGCGATGATATGCTTTTTAGCTCAATTTCTTAAAGAAATGAAGCTGCTGCAACTTGCATAGCTATCAGGGAGACTCCTTGTCCGTCTCCAAGTCACGGAGATTTCCAGCCTCCCAGCTAATCCCAGTCAGATTTGAGGAAAGAGGAGAGGTCTCCGAGCCGGGCAGTTCCAGCAGATTTCCCAAGGACAGGTAATTGGAATAAATGAGAACCCCTCGATGCTGTGGAGGGAGCAGCTGCGAACACGAAACTCAATCAGGTTGCTGAACATCAAAGAATTTTTATTTATGAGTGGTGGAAAATAGGTTTCATAAACTGTGATGCTTGTTTCTCTTTTCCTTTTTAATGAACAGAATCACTTCTTTCTAAAAGATGCTTAAAGGACCCTGTGTGCACCACTTATTTAACAGCTTGTTGTGAGCCTGGATGGGAAAGTGACCTAGTTCAAGTCCCCGGAGGCTACTGCAATAAGAATTATTATGAATAAAAATACTTCTGTCACCATATGGCAGTTTCAGGCATTGCACACGTACATAGTCAGCGACCGTTTTGTCCAGATATGGTGAGCTTTCTCTGAAACAAATCCATCTAGCAAAGGCAGAAGAGGAGGGCTTGCCATTATTAATATTCTCCCCCGTGAACCGGCTGCAAAATCCTTGCTTGCTGGAAAAGGGGAGGATGGGTTTTGTTCTGGAAGCTGCCCTGGATAATGTGCTTTGGGGAGCTGAAATCCTCTGATGGAACAGAATCCGTTTTGCAGGTGCAGAGCACTTTACTTTTTCCTTATAAGCCCAAGCAGAGATTTAATTGCTGCTCTTCAGAAGTGCAAAACAAGAGAATGTAATAATTAGAGCTGTCAGGGCGTCCTTTCTTTTATGCTGATGCTGACATTAGCTGGTTTAAAGCCTATTTTTAACCTCTGCGGCGTTGAAGACTTACTGTGTATTTTCAGTCTGGCTTTATTTGTTTCAAACTTTGTAAATTTTAAGTAACCTAAACTGGAGGAGGTGGGGAGAAAGAGGAGAAAGTGGATGAAAATAGGAAGGAAGGAGGAAATATGAACCACATTAAAGGAAAATTATGTTGGTAAATCACGTCCACGTTACAGTGAGGGGTTTTGGTTTTTTTTCTTTTTATGAGCCTGCAAAATTCCCTCTAACTGGAAGCCAAAAAATCTAAAAACAAAGCACTGAGCGCCTGGTAAGGTAAATATTGCGTTTCATGTAGCTTCAGACAATGCCCTGGATACTGCAGACAGCAAGAGGACCGTGTTTCTGCTTAAATAGTCATGGTTTTGTCAGACTTCACCCCTGACCCCTCGGGGGGTCATCCCGATGAGGCAGCAGCCGTAACAGCACTGCTGGAAACCAGGTGGGATGCGCTCTGTGGATTCAGCACTTTGTATATCACAGCATCACAGCATGGTAGGGGTTGGAAGGGACCTCTGTGGGTCACCCAGTCCAACCCCCCTGCCGAAGCACGGTCACCCAGAGCAGGCTGCACAGGACCGCGTCCAGGTGGGTCTTGAATATCTCCAGAGAAGGAGACTTCACAACCTCCCTTGGCAGCCTGTGCCAGGGCTCCGTCACCCTCAGAGGGAAGAAGTTCTTCCTCATGTTCAGGTGGAACTTCCTCTGCTTCAGTTTGTGCCCGTTGCCCCTTGTCCTGTCGCTGGGCACCACTGAAAGGAGTCTGGCCCCATCCTCCGGACATCCACCCTTCAGATATTTCTAAGCATTTATGAGGTCCCCTCTCAGCCTTCTCTTCTCCAGGCTGAAGAAGCCTCCAGGCTGTTAGATGTATGTACATATATATGCGTGGCTATACGTGTGTACATATGTGGGTATATATTGCATGGTCAGTGTTGAGAGTGACCCACTGCTCCCCTGCAGCTTTACTGCGGTAATGGGGAACCAGTGACTTTTGTTGGAGACTGGAGAAGGCTGAGCTGGTGGAGGTGCACCCGTGCAGGGTGCAGAGGACTTTGCCATGACGTAGCGAAGGGTTCCTCCTTATGCAGGATGGATAAACTTGAAGGGCCACACTGGAGCTGGGACTTCTTGGGATGCCAGAGAGGCCATGGTCCTTTGGGGCTGGTTAAGTGTCTCCTTCACCGAGGCAGAGCACTTGCGTGGTCTCAGTCTCGCTAAATTAGTGCCAGAATGGGATGCTCCGACAGTCTCACCGCATGGCTTCGCATGTATAGGATTTTTTCCTCTGTCTGGCATTCAGTTATATTTTTTTGGCACCTATCAGCGCTGTCAGCAGTACCTGGAGGCTGCAAGGTGGGGTGGGAATGGTTGGCTGGTGGAGGGCTCCTCCTGGACCCGTCTGATGGCAGGGTGGACCCTGCTGCGTTGCTTGTAGGTGCTCGGATCTGGTGGCTGTAGCTAGAGGATCCCGATGGAGGCGGTGGGACTCTGCACGGTGCTGCCAGTTAGCCTGCCCAGTGTTACTGGAGAACATAGAAGGTGGTGTTTGCGACGGTTTTGTGATATTCTTTGAGTTTCTTGGCATGGATGGCTCATTCTCCGCTTGCCCTGCCGGTTCCTCGTGGATGGATTGGAGCCGTGTCGTGCCGCTGCTGCTGGCCCTTTTCTCATGCAAGGTATTGACATACAAAATGTGGTTTTCTAATCCTAAAATTACAACCTGCCCTTTCATAACAGGAAATCAGTTAATCTCCAAATAGTTCCCCAGCCCCTCGTTAGTCACTTTGTGCTATTACCCTCCCAGCAAAGCCTTTATCCAGGCATTAAAGCGTGAATGTTAAATACACCCACTGCTCTGCTAAGCCGGCTCGGAACCTGCTGACCTCGAAGAAGGGTGGGGTGGCATTTTTTGAGCCCTGGAGGAAAGGCTGCATGTTAAACGTGGAAGGAGGAGACACGAGAGGTATGTGTGATCTGGGGGAAATGGTGGAGCTTTCTGCAGATGAAGTGAGCCCGGCGCTGCCGTGGGCAGTTGGTGGCTTCTCCCTCTCAAAGCCCGTTGGTCTGTGCTGTTAGACCCCGTGATCCCGACTGCCGTCTTCCATGGGGGGAAAGCAGGGTGATGGAGTTACCTGGAAGCACTGATGTAAATCTGACCTGGGAGCCAGGGTCAAAAACTTCTTCCCATGAGGCTGGCCCAGCTGTAATTTGTATTTTGTAACCACAGTTAAACCAGAACCAGGCTGCCCCCATAATGAGCTTGGGTTCTTGCCCATCATGAGCGCCGTTTCTAGAAGCTCTTGAGTTTTGGTTGGTCTTGTTACCAACTTTTTCTGAAAGCAAACTAGGACTCTGCTATTAAGAATATTGGTTTGTTTCTTTTTTTTCTTCCTTCCCCCAGTAGTCAGGAGCCAAATGGGCATTTCTGCACGCACCAGAACTAATAAACCTGGTTTCCTTTGTATTTATGTCTCTTGGTTGATTGAGTACGTCCCTAATTAAATTAGGATTCTATTATGTCTGCTTATACCTGTAGTCTCTCCCTCCCATTACATTTCTGGCAGCACAGAGGCTGCTATAACTGGCTGCGGAAAGGGGCCGACGGGATTAAAAGCTGCTGGAGATAAACCTCGTGAATGGCTGCGTCCAGCATCCTTCGCCACCCAGCTGCCTGTTTCCTTGAAGCTGGTAGAAAATAATTACCTCTGATGTCTTTGAAGCTACCTGGTAGTGTTAAAACTCACAAGCGCACGGGCGTGCATGGACCCACGTGAGTCGGATCTCTGGGCCGGCTTGTTGCCGAGGAAGGTGGGATAAAATGGTGGAGGGGTGGTGTCTCTGTAGGCCAAGCCAAGCAAGGAGGGTTTTGGGTTGTGTGCTTTGCCTCGGAAGGCAAAGAATGCATACGGTCAGTGTGTGGAAGCGTGGTTTGGCCATCGCGGAGTGGCGTGGTGTATTGTGCACTTGTGCTTTAGTGACTTGACTTTGGCAAGGCTTTCGACCCTGTCTCCCATAACATCCTCCTAGGGAAGCTCAGGAAGTGTGGGCTGGATGAGCGGTCGGTGAGGTGGATTGAGAACTGGCTGAATGGCAGAACTCAGAGGGTCATCATCAGTGGCGCTGAGTCTAGTTGGAGGCTGGTAACTAGTGGTGTCCCTCAGGGGTCAGTACTGGGCCCAGTCTTGTTTAACTTCTTCATCAGTGACCTGGGTGAAGAGTTAGAGTGTACCCTCAGCAAGTTTGCGGATGACACCAAACTGGGAGGAGTGGTGGATACACCAGAAGGCTGTGCTGCCATTCAGCGTGACCTGGACAGGCTGGAAAGTTGGGCAGAGAGCAACCTGATGAGGTTCAACAAGGGCAAGTGAAGGGTCCTGCACCTGGGGAGGAACAACTTCATGTACCAGTACAGGCTTGGGGTGGACCTGCTGGAGAGCAGCTCTGCGGAGAGAGACCTGGGTGTCCTGGTGGATGACAGGTTGACCATGAGCCAGCAGTGTGCCCTGGCTGCCAAGAAAGCCAGTGGCATCCTGGGGTGCATAAAGAGGAGTGTGGCCAGCAGGTCGAGGGAGGTTCTCCTTCCCCTCTACACTGTCCTAGTGAGGCCCCATCTACAGCACTGTGTCCAGTTCTGGGCTCCCCAGTTCAAGAAAGATGAGGAGCTACTGGAGAGAGTCCAGCGGAGGGCTACGAGAATGAGGGGACTGGAGCATCTCTCCTACGAGGAAAGGCTGAGGGAGCTGGGCTTGTTCAGCCTGGAGAAGAGAAGGCTGAGAGGGGACCTTAGAAATGCTTCTAAATATCTGCAGGGTGGGTGTCAGGAGGATGGGGCCAGACTCTTTTCAGTGGTGCCCAGCGACAGGACAAGGGGCAATGGGCACAAACTGAAGCAGAGGAAGTTCCAGCCCAGCTGAACATGAGGAAGAACTTCTTCCCTCTGAGGGTGATGGAGCCCTGGCACAGGCTGCCGAGGGAGGTTATGGAGTCTCCTTCTCTGGAGATATTCAAGACCTGCCTGGACGCGGTCCTGTGCAACCTGCTGTACGTGACCCTACTTCAGCAGGGGGGTTGGACCAGATGACCCACAGAGGTCCCTTCCAACCCTGACCATTCTGTGATTCTGTGAGTGTGCTGTGTGTAAGGGAAATCAGCTCTCCCGTGGACGCTGGGGACTTGTTGTGCGAGGGCCAGCTTCCCACCAGTGGTCTGTACCCCGAAAATCCACCTGTGCCTTGAAAATCGAGTGCCTGAGCACCGGGGTAGACCTGACCCCTGGTCTGGGAGCAGGCAGGAGGTGGCTGAGCCCATGCGAAAGCAAAGCTGCAGAGCCGTCAGCAGGGATCGATGCATCGCGTAGCCCCCGGGAAGGAGCTGCGATTGCCTCCGGGGTCTCTCCGCGCGGGACCGTGCCGGGTCTGGACCGGCATTTCGGGAGCCCTGACCCCGGGAAGCGCTGCAAGAGCTTTCGGTAGGAGCGTGCCTGCTGCCGGGCTGGGAAGGTGGTCCTTGGTGGGGTCGGGAAGGCAAGTCACTCGGTTGGAGGGCGGTGGGAGAGCTTCCTCCGCGTATTATAAAAATCCTGGAAGGATTGTAATTCTTGCTGGAAGTCATTCTTCCATCTGAAATGCTGGGCCACGCTTGGTGGTTTAGGAAAAATGGGAAAATCTAGACCTTGCATGGCAGGTACCAATGTGCGTAGAGTGATCTGCCCTAAAAGATGGCAGCAGTGCTCAATTAACTTTTTTTTAAAAAAAAAAAAAAGAAACAAAACACAAGGGTGCGGAGGCCACCTTAGGACTGCAGTAAATAGTGAGTTAGCTGAGAAATCACAGAATCACAGCATGGTCGGGGTTGGAAGGGACCTCTCTGGGTCATCTAGTCCGACCCCCTGCCGAAGCAGGGTCACCCAGAGCAGGCTGCACAGGACCTTGTCCAGGCAGGTCTTGGATATCTCCAGAGAAGGAGACTCCACAACCTCCCTGGGCAGCCTGTTCCAGGGCTCTGTCACCCTCAGAGTGAAGAAGTTCTTCCTCATGTTCAGACAGAACTTCCCCTGCTTCAGTTTGTGCCCGTTGCCTTCATATTTGCGTATATGGCGAGAGGGGGGAATCGCTTAATACTGGTGTGGCAGCACAGCCAGGTCCTGCAGAAGTAATTGCATAAATAGAAAATGTTCTCAGCCCGCCTTTTTGCCCTTTCTTAAAAGCATATATATTCTTCTACAGGATGGGATAATTTTGCAGCCTTAGAATTGCCGTTTTGTTCATACCTCAAATTAGATGTGCTGTTGCTTTCCTCAATTATGCTGGTTTATTATGCATGCTTTCAGGTGCTCTTAGTGTTAATTTATGTTGTGCCCCGGTGTCACAATCAGAAGTATGGGTGGGGGAAAGGAGGGATCCTCCCGTCAGCCCTGTCCCTGCATCCCGCTGGAGACAAAACCCTGGGGCGAGTGGCCTTGGGCAAGTCCTCCGGCATCCTCACAGGATGGATTTCTTGCCGGGTGGATGCCTGGTGTGGGAGGGATCCCTCACTGTCTGTGCCAGGACCGCGGCGGAAGAGGAAATGGGGAAAAGCGAGGTGCGAGGAGGGGAGGAAAATGGAAAGAATGAAAAGAAACGGGAGACAGGAGGCAGCAGGGTCTCACGGGGTGTTGGAAGCTGGAGACAAGCAGTTGTCAGACGGTGCCGCAGGAAGCCTGAACTTGTATTTTTAGGGACACTTGGTTTTAGACTTTACTGTAAATAACGGGTTTGGGGGAGGAGGGGGAGAAATGACTGCTCTTCCTTTCCACCTGCTCCGCGAGGCTTTGTTTCGCTTCTGTTTCCCTTCCTCCCCACCTTGGCGTTTGCAGAGCGAGGGGCATTGGTGTCCTCCCAGCCCATCACTCCCGGCCCTCGTCCCCAGCACGGGGTGGCACGTGAGCTGGAGGGCCACCACGTGCTGCACAGAGTGGACGAGGACCCAGCACGTCTCCTGGAAATTGCATTTATTCAGCCAGTTGTTTAACAGTGGTTTACCAAACTGGCAACCTCTTGACCTGGGACCAGGTTTGCTGTGCATCAGAAGATTTTCCTCAGCGTCCCTAAGTCAGTGTTTGCATTTCGAGCAGCTCTCAGCTCAGAGCAGAAGTGCAATGGGTCGTTAATCCAGTTTGCATAAAATTGTTGATGAAAACAGGGTGCTTACGGTGTTTGGAAGGACAGCTGGGGTTTTGACCTGCTCGCTAAGCTTTCAGAAGGGGAAATGATTTTGGATTTCCTCGAAGTGTTTTCAAGCTGTCCAGGACTTTCAGGGGAGACCAAGATCTGCTTTTCTGTTGTCACATTGGATTTTTTTCGCTTCCTCTTTCCGACTTATTTTTTAGCAGAACGGGGACACGTTTACATTAAATCACAACGCTGTGCATTACTGATGGTTTTTTTGAGGCAGGTTTGAAGAGAACTTTGAAAAGACTCTTCCCCAACAGCGTTTAAGACAGGACCACGAGGATGGGTTTCATTTATGACCAGCACAAGCCTTTTTGGGAGGGACGGGGCTGTCGTTTCAGGGCACGTTAAAAGGCTGCTACAGATGGCATTTCCTGAGCATGTGTAAGGAGCAATTCCACGTTTGAAAGTGCTGCTGGAATCACTGGTTCATAACAGCTGTCCTCTACGACCATGGAACCCAGCTCCCCGTCGGCATTCCCTGCAGGGAACAGCCTGACTTAGCCATCATTCAGGTCAAGTTAGTGGTGACCGATCTCTTCAGGTGGATCTACGTCTACGTGGAGGTGGTTTATCCCCGCAGTATTGCCATTTGTCTTCAGGGTAGGTTTTATTTGCTGAGTCCCATTTCTTCCTGGTCTGTCACGTTAGTGCTTGGAGATCCCACGAAGACAAGAAAAGATACTGCAACAGGAATTTTAGGGAGTGCACGTGGCGTGAATAAGGGACTAGATTTATTGAAATCTTTGGGTTCTTCTTGATCTGAAAGGTACTGGGAACAGCAGCCTTTGGGGAATACTTCAGCTCAACTCTTTCAAAGAGATGGGTAGGAATTTGGAAATCTGGAGGAGGGAAACAAAATGTGAAAAGCTTAAAAAAAAAAGAAGAAAAGAAGAGAGACTTGTAGCACGGGTACCTAATCCAGTCCAGAGGTTTGTGTTTCAGAAGTTTTGATGAGGGCTCATTCTTTTGTCTGAAGTGACTCATCCTCCTCCTTTGTTAAAAGCTCTGGAGGCTCACGGCTTGTAGGCAGCGCTGAGGAGTTGTGGCTTCAGCAGTCATCTGTGCAGTTGCTGGTGCTGCTGGTATTGCCAGTGACTTCAGTCCTCGGTCATGTTACCGCTTCCTCGGTCACATCACCGCTGTGAGCGTTAACCACAGTTATTCACTTGTAGGTAAATAGTCAGCATGGATTTGCAACGGTGTTACGGGCTCTCTGGAGTGAGCTTCGTTGCAGGCAACATCTAGAGAAGCTGAAGTTTGGTTGGGGTCAGCAGTCCTGCCTGGGTGAAAGGCAAGAGCAGAGGTCTGGAAAGGAGGGCCTGGATTAGGGGAAGTGTCTGCCCTAGGTGTGCTTTTTCCCAGCTAAATGCTTTCTCTCAGCACTTTGAGAATTAGTTTGTGCGACTTTTAAATCCCCAAATAGTGGGAAGGGGAGGGAGGGGGTTTAAAGGCCAGACTGGTGGATCTCAAGCCTAGTGTTGAGGAGCTCTTATATCTGTCCTGGGGGGACTTGGAAAGCCATTTTGTTTAGGGATGGTGATGGTGGCAATGGGTGGTGGTACCATGAACATCTGCAGGTGAGGACACTGTTGCATCACCTAAGCAGAAAGTGGCCCAAAACTTGCTGTGGTGTTGACCTACTTTCTACTGACCTGAGAGCTGTCAGTCTGGGAAGGAGCTGTGAAGACCCTGTGCTCCGTAGGGTGGCTGGTCCCTGCTCCCTTGCCGTTCGCTTGTTGTCTTGATTTCCATCAGGAAATGCTTGATGGAGAAGTCTTTCCTCCTGCTGGCTTGCCTCTCGAGGATGTTGAGCTGAATGCAGACAAGCTGGGTGTTGGGAGGGAACAAAAATGGAAGTGTTCAAGGAGCCAGTTTGTTCAAAGGGACCAGCGTGCTCTTCTGTGCCATGAAGGAAGGGACGTATTTCAGCTCTCAGGAGGACCCAGGTTGTACAGCTGCCCCTGGGGGAATGGGAGAGGAGTGACCTGATGTAGAGATGCCTCCAGAGGTTGAGGTTCGCAGCCTCCCAGTGCCTTTGCCATAAATGTCCGCTGCTTCTCGCAGGGCTGCTCCTGCCTGAGCAAACGCAGCTCTGGCATTTCGTTACCCTCTCGGAGTGTCCCAGCTGCCCTCGCCTGCTCAGGAGTCCCCACCGGAGGTTCACCTCCCGTAGAAGCCATCACCATAAGGAGCACCAGGACGCACCATCCCTGCCCCGTCTCAGCTCCTCACCCGCGTCATTACTGAAACAGCAAAAACGAACGGGCCAGGCACATCTTGTAGCTCCCTCAGGGAAATGTGATGCCTGTGGAAATGTTAGAAATTAAATGCCAGGGTGACATTCCTGCAGCCAGCATGTCCTGCTGAGCTACAGCCGTGGGAGGGGTGAGAAACAGCAGGCAGCTTGACAAGTCAGTTCTCTGCTCTGAAGGCAAAGGGACAGGTTACATTTATGATGGTATTTATACAGAAAAACACATGTGTTGATGGGCTTTATGGTCCAGAGGAGGGCCATAAAAATGATCCAAGGGCTGGAACACCTTTCCTAGGAGGAAAGGCTGAGAGAGCTGAGGCTGTTCAGCCTGGAGGAGAGAAGGCTCCAGGGAAACCTTAGAGCAGCCTGCCAGTACTTAAAGGGGGCTTATAAGAAGGATGGGGACAAAGTTTTTAGTGATTGGACAAGGGGTAATGGGTTTAAACTTAAAGAGGGGAGATATAGACCAGATATAAGGAAGAAATTTTTTACCATGAGGGTGGTGAAACACCGGCACATGTTGCGCAGAGAGGTGGTCGCTGCCCCATCCCTGTAAACACTCAAGGCCAGGTTGGACGGGGCTCTGAGCAACCTGATGCAGTCGAAGATGCCCCTGCTCATTGCAGGGGGGGTGGACTAGGTGACCTTTAAAGTCCCCTTCCAACCCAAACCATTCTAGGATTCTGTGTTATTTTTATGGGCATTTTAATGCTGGTTTGAAAGGCTAACAGCACAGTGTGGGTTCTGGTTGTTTTTAAGAGCACACCAGTTTGGTTGCAGCTGGCACGGGGGTTTAACGCCTGAAGACCAGGGAGAGCACGTGGAAAATAACCTGTTGCCTGCTGCCGGGTGGCACGCAGAACACAGCAGTAGAACCCTGGGTCTGCGGAGGACTGGCTGCTGGCACTGGCCCCAGGGGAGCAGGGATGCAGGGATGCGAGGTGCTGCCGTCCCCTGCCCTCCCTCCTTCCCTTGGTGGTCCAGGGGCTTCAACACCCAATTCTGGTGCAGCTTACCCCTGCCTACTGGCTACCCCTGGGGTAGATCCGTAGTAAATGAAGGCAGTGCTTATGGGTTGGGTTGTGAGGAGAGGCTCAGTTTGATCTCTGTAGGGCGATGCTCCCTCTGATCTGGTGGACAACCGCCTGTCATCTCCTGAGCCCTCTCTGCCTCTCTGTGCAGGCTTGTCACTGCACCCCATGCCAAGGACCATGGGGTGAGTGATGCAGCCCTTGCATCTTCCTCAGTGCCGGTGCCAGCTCCAGCCCCCTCAGCTCATGTGGGGATGGTCGGGTGGAGGGTGAGGCCATTGAGGAAAGCAAATGAGATTCAGACAAGGCAGCATTTGAGCTGCTGTAAAGGATGCAGAAAATGGAGAGGAGAGCCAGGTCCTCAGCGGTGCGTTGCTAGGTGGGTTCCCATCTCTTGTCTTTTGCAATTGGCTCGAGTTGACCTTGGGATCCCCTTGGGTTTGGGAGAGGACCCTGGAAACAAAGGTGCCCTGGATTACAGCTCCCCAGTCCCCTCTCTGCCTCCAGCTCGGAGTTTCTGATCCCTTTCACAGGTAGGGCCCTTGGTCTGTGGTTTCTCTGGAGACGTTGAAGAGCAGCCTGTCCTTGCGACCCAGCGGGAGGGAGCCTGGTCTCTCGCGTTCACCGCGGCGCTGGCACAAAGCTGGGATCGCCAGTGTTGAGGTTTTTAATCTGACCCTTTGCCAGGTCCTGGGGGAAAAGCCTTGCACTCTGTGACACGGCTGCTCTGATGGCAATGATTAGCAAAAAGATAGTTTCCCTGTTTGCGGAGCCACCTCCTCCAGCACTCGCGAGGGGTCTGGTCCGTTGCTCTCATGGGCTGCTCGTTTCCCCTCCGATGCCGCCCAGGAATGAGGTGAGAATAACTTCGTTTTATCGGTTGCCTTTCGTATTGAAGCAAATCTTCCCCTCTTGAAGCTGGCAGCTCACCATGTGCCGCTGGGAAGCGGAGCTGGCGGAGGCCAGGGCTGAAGCCTGCAGAAGCCTGAGTCATCTCGTAAAGAAGATCAGCTTTTAATTACAATTTCCAGTGCGTTTTTTAAGCAGCCTTGTGGAAACGCTGTGTAGGAGCATTTGAATTACAAATGTAAAGGAATTGCGCTGATTTTTTTTTTTTTTTGTAAGGCTGCTGGGAACACGAAATCCCTCTGCTGTAGGGGGGAAAAAAAGGATTAAGAATATATAGAGTGCTGTTGTTTGAAGGTGCAAATCAGGGCCCTAGTGCAGAGTATGGCCATGAGAGGAACAACTCCTTTTGTCCTCAAGCAGGCTTCTGTGCCATTGTCTAGGCAAGGCTTTGGAGGCTTTTTGCGATATGGCGTCAAGCATTGCATCATCTTTGTTGGGGTGGCTGCAGTATTATTTTGCCCCTATTATTGGGGGACAAAGTTGAGTGGCGAAGAGCCAGGTCTCTCGCCCGAGGTCGGGTGCCCTTCGTGGGGATCCAGGGATCGCGCCCAGCTGCTCAGCACGGCCTTGGCCCCGCTTCCTGGGAAATTGGCCTGCGCCGCATGTCGCTGGCCGTGCTTTCCCTCCTTCCTTCGAGTTTAAGACTCTACAGGGTACTTAAAAATAACATTAACACAATCAAGGCTCTAATAAAAAAGGGAATTTATACATCCTGTGAAGTGTACCAAAACTTATCCCCAGCTGTGGGGATTCGAAGGAGCAGGCAAATTGGCAGGTTGGGTTCCGCCCCCCCCCCCGGAAAAATACAGGGAGGTCTTCCCCTGCTCCTGTGTGTTGGTGAACTTTTCCCTATCGCCTTTGTCTGCTTCGTTACGGCTGCCCAGACCCTGAATACCAAGCAGCAAAACCACACCGCGGTTCTGTCCTGCAACCAGCTCTTGCTGCTGGGAAAGATCTTATGAATTTTTAATATGAATCTGACTATGACACATTGGTGGCTTTTAGTGCTTAGCCAGTGTTGATCCTGCTGGGAAGGGGTTAAAAGCCTGCAGTGGCCCCGGAGGGGTGACGTGTTGTCCCTGCCGTAGGTGATGGGGTGCCTTAGGTAGGAGCAGGAAGCTGCTGGTCCAGAGGGATGCTTATAAAGCAATATCTTACCGTTTTCTTTCTCTTAGCATGGCTGAAATTGCAGGTTCCCGGTTTGATTCGGTGCGGCGCGTGGCCTTGGTTCCTTCCTGACGTGCCCACAGCACGGCACAGTCCGTGTGAGGTTTGGATTAGCTGTGCGTGAGGCTTCACGCCGAGCCTTTCAGATTTCCACTAAGATCTTTATCCAGTGGGATAAAAGGCCATCACCCCCTGCCCATATGTGTTCTCCCTGCCAAGCTGCCCACGTTCCGGCAGGCGCCCTGCCTGCAGGCAGCTTTTCGGGCTGCTCGGAGAGCTTTTTTCTCTGCTTTGTTTCACTTTGCAAATAACAGCGAGTAAAATCCATAGCCTTCAGACGGTTCCTTTAAACTGAGCAGCATTGATTTGTGTCTATACATGTTATTTCTCTGTAAATAGGCCCCTTAGTGGCTAGCTAGCCCTCCTGCGATGATAAAACCTCGTCGGGCAGTGGCTGCGGTAGCTGGAGTCCCCTAATTATGGAATAGCGATGTGCTGTGCGGTGCTGGGCTGGTCCCTCGTGTCCCCGAGTGCAGAAGGTGGCAGGGACACTCAGTCCTTTCTGGCCTCCTCCCACTCCTTCCTGAGCCGTATTGTTCCCGTGCAATCCCTGGTACCGGCTTAACCTTCCCCTGCTAATCCCAAGTCCTCCTCCTCTCCTCCCCGCGTTCAGGTCTCCAGCCAAACCCCCCCTCGGCTGTGCTGCCTGATGCCAGGCTGGGTGGGGAATTTATTTTGCTTTGTGGGGTCTTTTAGGGCTCCCTCCTTTCCTAGAGGAATCCTCGCTCCCCAGTTCCTCCGTTTTGCAGAGAGATGAGGACCGCTGGGTGTCCTGGGAGGGTGCTCCTCTGCCGGGCAAGGGCAGCACGGCGTTGCCCTCAGGTGCGGTGAGCTCCGTTCTGCGGCTCTGTCGGGAAAGGCAGCGATCTGGCCATTGCATTTCTTCATAGAAAAGCTTTGCCTAGCCAGGGTAAGGGTAGGAGATTTCCTGCTCGAGAGGGGAGGCTTGGAAAGTGGGAAGCTATAAAAGCAATGCAGTTTGATCTGCTGATCAACGCTGTTGATCCTCACCTGCGAGGCTGGCTTGGGAAGTGAGCCACAGTGGGGCTGTTCGGCGGCAGAGTCAGAAATCCCACCTTTATCCCGGATGAAGCAGCGAGTGCATGTGCGACAAATCAGGCAAACAGAAGGACGAAGGGTCGGCTTGTCATTTGTCGGGCTCCCTTTTCCAATAAGCTTGTCTGAAATTTTGCTACCCTGTACCTGACTTGCGTAAAGCGGCGGACAACGTGAAAGTCTAATGTAGCCCTGTACGGCCACATTAGTGTGTAGGTCACATCGCATGGCTCCAGGCATGGCTGGGTCTTTTAAATCCGTAGAACACAGGCGCAGCAAAATCTTTATTGACTACTGACAGTAAGTGACTTGGAGTAGGGTAGGATGGATGGTACGTTGTCAGGGCTGCTCAGGGCAGACAAAAACCCCGGAGGCAGCTCGGGATAAAAGAGTGTGATGCCCGTCTGCCTTCAAGTAGGTGAGGTCTAAAATTGGTATTTGAGCTGGCGTAGATACAAGCGTGCAACACGGGGTCTGCAGTATCTGGAGTTACAAAGTCGTTGGGCTTAGGGGAGCACCTCAGCCCTCTGTAGCACTAGATGTGGGGTTACTGATGTCATTCTTACACTTCTTTTCCAAATGCTAAGACCTAAGTCACCCCAGCAGGTATACGTGAAAGCTTCTGGCAGCTGTGGCATTTTATCCTAAGCCCCATGATAAGTACGTGTATCAGCTTGCTCTGTTTAGTTCTATCACTCTGAGGAAGGGACTTGGAGTCTTGCTTATGAGAGGAGAATGAATGAAGCCTGAATGTGTGAACTGGCTCAGATGCCAGTCAGCCTTGCCACGTGGTCGGGAATCAGGGTGGTCAGACCTGAACTGATCCAAGTGTCAGCAGGACTGGAGAGACTCAAGGAGTGAGGCAGTGTGGAAGGGTTGTAAGGATTGCTTGCTTAGGAATGGGTTCAACGTATCGGATAAATGGCCTGGCTCCTGCTGTGCAGGTCCCGCCATTGCCAGAAATGGGACTGGACCTCAAGTTCAGCCCAAATTTCTCCTGGATTTGGGGCGTTAGGGTTGGTGCACAGAAGGACCCGGTGGGTTTGTGTTCAGGCTCCTTTCTGCAAGCTGAGACATAGGGCAGGTGGGGGTGGAAGAGGCGAGGGACCCGTTTCACTGCCTTGGTAACCACTGCTGGGTGCCTGGCCATCAAATCCAGAGAGATCCAAGGTGGGACCCCAGGAGCTCATCCTGTGTCATCGTGTCTGCACAGGAACACAGGGATGTGGGGCAGCATATGCAGCTACACCATGCTGTGAGCTGAGGGTAAAGAAACACTGCCCTGCGGTTGTATGGAGAAACAGGGAAGGGGAAAGCCTTGGGCTGGGGAGACGGGCTGGGCTGCTCCGTCGGCTGGGGTGATTCACGTGGTGGTGGGCATGGCTGTTTCCCGCCACTGGCAATTCAGTGAAACGCAATGGAAGCCCGGCGTGGAAAACCATCTAAGCCATGGAGTTAAATTTCCTGGATTAAATGGTCAAGAAATCACCGAGAAGAGATTTTGGTTTTCCTTCATGCTCAGCTTTCCTGACACAGGGACCAAAAATCCCCATCAAAATATCTCGATCAGCTTCAGGTGATGGATACCTCTGTGCCGCTGGGTTCTGCCGTGGCTGTCTCCTGCCACCAGTGCCATCCATCCCCACTGCCGGCGAGGGTGCCGAGCCCGCGGGTGTGCGGGCGGTGGTTCTCCCCACTGTTTGTTGGTTGAACAACCACCTTGCACTTTACATGCCACCTCCAAAATTGGATCTTGCTACTATGAAGCTAGAGCCGAAGTCAAGCAGATGGCACTGAAGAGGTGTTCCGTGAAACCACACTTCCATCAGCGCGTGCAGTGTTTGTTCCGCAAGGGCCATTTTTTAACTGAGCTGCGGTTTGCGAGACGGTTACTGACTTGGGGCATGGATTAAAGAGCGGGTGAAGCTTTGTGTCTTGAAATGCAGCCGTTTGATGCATGGCACAGCTAAAGGGGGTACCAACAGCGTGAGGAGAGCGAGGGGTACCTGCGTCTGTCCGGTGTTGGGCACCGGGGTGGTGTCCTCCGGGATGGATTGCCACGGGAGGCAGCAGCACGCGCCTGCAGGTGTCTGGCTGCAGCAGGGAGCACGTTGGGAGCAATCTGCTTTGAAGGGACCATTTTTTCTACAAATACAAAAGAAACAGCAGCAGCCCTGCCAAAGCACAGTGCGTGGAGACCTTGCCGGTGCCCCGAGCTGCTGTGAAGCTCTGGGCTCAGCAGCTCACTCCCACCCAGAAGCAGATGGTCCAAGGTCATGAGCAGCCCCGGTAATTACAGAGAGGGGCTCAGACAGCTCGCTGGTGCCATTCCTGGATCCTGCACAAAGCCAGCTTCCCCTGTGACGGCAATGGGTGCCCTGGAGCTGGTGGGGTCATCCTGGGGTTGGTTCCAACGTCAAAACCAGTGTTGGCAGGTGTGAAAGCTGCCTGCTGCGGTCCACATCTGTCCAAGTTTGTGGTGGTCCCCCACTACATGTCAAGCAGTGAGTGAGGATCTGGAGGAAGGTCTCAGCCAGTGGGATAATATGGCCCATCGGAAGAGGCTGTGTCTTCCTTGGGCCACCCTTGAGGGCCAAGTGCCTCTCTTCAGAGGACTGGGTGGGCCTGGCAGACATGGGCAGTGCCGTTCCCTGCACGGCTCAGTGCCTCCCGCTGGAAGGAGCAACCTGGTGCTGCTGCGATCGGAGACGTGGGAAAGGGTGCCCTGTGGCTCTCCTGAGCGGGGATTTAATTTTAGTTATGAATACCGCCGTGCTGAATAGGCAGTGATGTGAAACAGAAGCACAGTGGGGGTGTTACAGGGTGGTAATAACATGGCTGTCATGAACTAATGTTATTGAGAACAGCCTGTACTGCTGCCTTTTAGCTGCAGAAATGTGCCCTTGCAGCGAAGCGGAGGAGCCGAGGGCAAAGGCAGGATGGGCTGTGCGGGAGGGGAGGGAGCAGCCCCAGGGACCAGCCATTGCCCTCCCTGCCCCGGGGAGCTGCTGGTGATGGGCTGCTCCCTTGGCAGAACACCGTGGGGATCATCACCCCGTGCTGGGAGCCAGCATGGGGATGCTGACATTGGAACAGGCTGCCCAGGGAGGTGGTGGAGTCCCCATCCCTGGAGGTGTTCACAGAACGTGTAGATGTGGCACTTCAGGCTATGGTTTAGTAGGCAAGGTAGTGTTGGGTGGGTGGTTGGACTTGATGATCTTGGAGGTCTTATCCAACCTATGATTCTCTGATGCACTGGGAGCCGGTATGCCAGACCTGTGGGTGCTGGGGGTGCCGGAGCAAAGAGTAAAGCTCATGGAGGGCCTAGGAAAGCTGCAAGGGGTCCAGCGGTACCCGGCAGCATCCCTTTCCTCCTCTATCCCACTGGTGCTCCTTTCAATCCTGCTGCCTTCCATGTGGGACCAGCTCCAGGGATATTTTCCAAAGGTACTGGGTTATTTTGGTTTTGTTTTTTTTTTTAATACATTGTTCTTTGTCAGGAACATCTCTCCTTAGTCCTTTGGTGGCTCAGGTTTCTGTAGGCTGCTCCTGAAACCCACTTCTGGTGTATTTGCTGTCTGTTGTTGATCTCTTTGTCTCTCTCTGCTCCATGCTGTTGTGCTCGGTCCACACATCTTCCAGCCTAGACCTGCTCTTGTTGAGGCTCTGGCCTCCCTTTAGGAGAGCGATGGTGGTTCCTGTGTCCTGGGAAAGCCCTGCCAGATGCAGAAGTGTCTTGAAATCTGGTCTGCCCTGAGGTTTCCCGTCACCGTGAAGGGCAGCTCTTCAAAACCTACAGCTCCAAACACTTGTGGAAAATATACGTGCACGGTCCTTAGCGTGAGCGTGAAGCAGATCCACAACCCCCCATTGCCAGTGTGCTGGTGGCAGAGGGTGGCAGTGCCACAGAGAGGGAGGTGGTGCATTGTAACCAGTGGTTGTCCACGGGTGGAAATTAGAAGAGGTGAAGGCCACATCCAAATTAACTGCCTACAGAAACTTCTGGAAGGATTTGGGATCTCTGAACCTGATTTAGGACCTCTTATGCTGACGGTTTTATCCGTGGAAGAGGGAAACCTCTGTGTTCTTCCTGAGCTTGAGGAGGGCTGGTGTCTCCAGCCTCCTTTGAACTGCAAGAAGGATAGGGAGGGCACAAGTGCAAGCGCTGGTGTAAGGGATGTTTTTCCCTTTTATCTATAAGGGAATAGAAGATAATAGTCTTGCTCACCTATGTGCTATAGTGCGTGTTATTCTTGGAGATGAATAATATGCTAATTTAACAATTTAGCTTGTTAATCTGATAATCCTGCCTTCTTTACTTAACGTCAGACCTATTGTGGAGCTGCAGTAATGGAATTGCAGCTCTCCCAGCTGCACAGCCCTGATCAGAGGATGGATTGATGCAGAGGATTAGAAATATTTCAGTCCAAAGGTCAGCTTTGTTCGGTCAACACAGAGCGTTAGCGTGGCCCTGCGCAATTAGAGACGTCTGTGCCGGGAGAGGATTTATGCCTTTCCAAGGGGAAAGCTCTGGTTGTTCAATCCAAACTGAAGTATTAATAAAAATGCCTAGCTGAGGAGAACCAAAAAAAAAAAAAAATCCACTCTATTTATTTTTGTTGCTCTTTGAGCTTTTTGAATGTTTTCCAGGGTTTTGCTATTGAAATTGTTGGAAGAGATGACAGGTGTAAGGGAGGGTTGGCTATGGGGAACACTTGTGCTTGTCCTGCTTGGTGGAGGTCTTCTGCTCTCCAGAAGCAGCCCGAGGGGCGGCAGCAGCCTGGGCAGAGGGAAAGAGCCGTGCTCCGGTGAGCAGCCAGCTTTCTGCGGGAGAGCTCGGGGGAGGCAGAGGAGGAGGCGTCACCTGGCCAGCAGATGAGACGTCAAGTGCTTGGGTCCACCTCTTTATCTTTTTCATGATTGGATCCACCTTTTAATCTTTTCCATTGGTTTTCTGTTTCGAGTGTTGAAGCGGTGGATTTTCCGGCATGCCGTGTGTACAGGAGGATGCCGTCTGCAGAGTGGGTTGAAGCCTGGGGGGAGCAGCGGGAGGTTTAGGTAGCCCCCGCAAGCCCCATAAGCCGGTGGGGTTTGGCCTGTGTGGAAGCGGACTGCGTCGAGCCAGCCGTGCCCTTTGGGGTTGCTCTGAAGCTCTTGCGAAGCTGTTTGTGAAGCCGAGGAGTGATGGAGAGGTGGAAGCGGGTGCTGCTGGAGGGAAACGCGCTGCCGTCCCGGCCGGGGTATTTCACTCACAGAGGGCAGCGCAAGGTCCCGCTGCGAAGGGCGGAGGTTTTGCAGCGGTGTGTGGCGGAAAGGCAGCGAGATGGGGCCGAGGAGCTGCTCCCTGGTCTGCTGGGTGCTCCTGAGTCCCCGCTGACCTGCAGTCCTCCTGCCAGTAGCTGGAGGCAAGCTCAGTCGGGAACAAGGAGGTTTGGCTCATAATCGCTGTGTTTTAATCAAATGGGTATTTTCCTCTCCGTTAAAATAAACCTTTTTCCCCTCCTGTTGTATGACTCACTTTTTCTTATGCTGAGCTGATATTTAGAGTAGCTGGAGTTTTAATTACCTTCTCGGAGACATGGATATATTGCAGATACGTTTGAAGAGATGTGTAAACCAAGTGCAAAGCTAGAGTACATTGTTTGTAAAAACAGCTGATTTTGGAGGCTGCGGAATTTTCACATTAGGATAAGCCTATTTTTCCATCAGTAAGTATTTTAGCACCTTAAACTAGTCAGAGGGAAGTTTTTTGGCACCCTCAAGATTGTTTTCAATGGGAAACAAAGTACATAAGCGTGCCTATACTGTGTGAAAGCCGAGAACAGATCACAGCGGGTGCTATAAAATGGTCTAATTGAACTGCAGAACAGCAGCTCGGATGCACAGCTCCTGTTGGAAGGCAAAGTTCCTTCTCCCAGGAAAAAAAGGGATGCATTTTTCCATGTGTTAGTGCTGAAGTGCCTTCATGCTAAAAGGTCTTGAACCGAGTCCCTGAATTGCCTTGAACTATGGGAAAACAACGAGTTGGCAGGACCTGGACCAGGGACCTGGGTGATGTTCTGGCCCATTCCAGGAGAGCTCTGCTGCAGAAGGTCTTGGGTGGTGAAACGGAGTCCAGAGGAGGTGACACTCACCAGTGAACACCTTGACGGTGTGTCTGCAGAAGTTGGGCTTGGCAAAGAGCTGGTCGTAGCTAGCACGTACCAAAAATGGTATGTTAACGTAGAAAAATGAACTGGTGGTTTCTCACCTGGCGGAATCCCTGGTGTGTCGCGCCATTTGTGCGCTGGAGTTGGTGGGACCAGGGATGTGCTGTCTAACAACACGGTGTGGAGGCAGGAGCTGGCCCGGAGAAAGGGCAGTCCTTGAGTTGCTGGCGTCAGCTTGGTGTTTTAACTGCAACAAAGATGTAATGGAAGAAAATCAGTTGGGAGGCACCTGTCCTGCCGAAGTGGTAATATTTGGACTTTTATGAGACTTTTTGTTATTTGTCTCGGTTTACTGAGATTTCCATATGAAACAGAGTGTTCCTCGGGTTGTGCTTTCTCAGTGGCGAGGGGCGATGGTGTGGGCTGGCCCCAGCAAGGCTGTTCATGTCGGAATTTCTGCACTGCCTGGCAAAAGCACCCCAATCCCACTTATTTTAAGATTTACATGTTACATGGCTAAGGGCTTTGCAGAATGGCTGCATCCCAAGTGTTTGCCTTTAAAGTATCAGGCCTGCAGCAGGATTACTCCGTGAAATGCCTTCTGCGGGGGCTATGGGTGCGTGGGGGGCTGGAGGCTGGGAGCCCTGTTCCTGGCCGAAGGACGTGGGAGCTCTGCCTTGCTCGGGAGAGTGACAATTCTGGTTGTGTCCCGCTGGTTGCAGCGGGTGCTGGGTGATGTGTTCTGTTGAATGAATAGAAGCAGAAGTTAAGTAAATACGGTGGGATACATTTCTGGGTACAGAAATTGCAGTTTTTGCTTAAAGGTGAAATCGGTGCTTGCACAAGCAAAATGTTAAAGAAGCAACAATCAGTCATCCTTCTGTCCTTAAAACAGGGACTGGAGTTTTGGGCCAGAGTATGCAGTTTCTGTGTACAAAGGCTGACACTGAGGCCAGGATTTATTTATTTAGTAAATATAGTGCCTCAGTGCATCAGCTGATGTTTGAAAGTGTTTACCAGTGTTCCCATCGTGTGCTGGTCTGTTACGCTTTACGGAGTGTGAGGACCACAGCCTTTGGAGAAAAAACTTGTGTTGCCTGTCTCATGTGCAGAAATTGGTCTTAATACTTGACATTATCAAGTTAGTGATAGTTGATATAACATTTTTAGAGTCATTAGGAGCATGAATTTATGCTCAGATGGATATTTAATTAAAAACTGTGGCGGCTTTGAAGTTCACGCTTGAATAATCTTGAGGCTGAAATGTGGGTTTATACCCAAGTGAACCTTGATGGCAAGTCTGGAGAGGGGGAAAAGATGTTTTGGTAGCTCTGATTTCCTCCTGTATGTTTAACGGCCTCTGTAATGGTACTGGATTTATGACAATCAACAGAGCTTGCAGTTCAGCCAGGACGGCACGTAGCCAGATGCCAAACCTGCCTCGGGGAAGGGAGCGGGGAGGTGTTGGGGGGTGCTGGTGTGTTGGAGATCTCCAGGAGCCGTACCCCAGGTGATGCTGGCGGTGTCCTTCAAACCTCGCGGTGCTTACTGTGAACAGCCAACACGGGGCAATGGAAGGGCCTCCTGGAGATCTCCTGCCCTTCTCCTTGAGCTTCTGGGGGCTTCAGTCGCCGCCTTGTGTGAGCGAGGAGGGAGAGGTGGGTAGACCCTCACTTACGCCCAAAGCAAAGGCAATGGGATGCAGGAGTTTGGACCCCGCAGCAGGATGGGGCTGCAGGTACCACGTTTCGGATGCTGGGATGTCGAGGCAGCTTGGGCTTTGGGAGGATGCTGGTGCTCTTGCATCTCTCACTCTTATGTAGGAGTAGCTGGAAGCAGCTCGCCCGCCACCAACAAACGGAAAAATCCCGAACAATGCCAGGAGACAAAGGCAGCAAGAAGACAGAATGTTACAGATTGCTGAAGAGCAGAGCAGCTCCTTTCCGCGGGCAGACAGACGACCGAAGGCTGTTGGCACAGATTATTAAGCGAGCAGGAGGCGAGGAGGGTGTGGGGAGCAAGGGTGGCTGCAGTGATTGCTGCTCCCGTCTGGCTTCCTTTGCTCCTGTCACCAAAACTGGTGGTGGTGGAGTGGTCTGAAGGCTCAGAAGTGACTGCCTTACCCTGGAAGGGCCTCATCCTCCCGAAGGCTTTGCCTCCAGGCAGCTGCACCCTCTCCAGCATCCCCAGGACAAGCTCCTCAGCACAGGGGCACTGAAAAGGAGGAATTCTGAAAAAGCAGAGCATTGCTGTTGGAATCCTACATAGGCACCTGCAGCCTGACCTGTTTTGACCCGCGTCTTTGCTGTAGGGGGAGCAGAGGTGAGCCCAGGAGCGGGAGTTGGGCTCGGTCGCTGTGTGGTTTTGCAGTGGAGGTCTCTGCTCTGGTGAAGGTTTAAAGAAAAAAGCAAACATGTTTTGATGGGTAGGGGACACAGAGGAGGTGAGGAAGAACTTCTTCCCTCTGAGGGTGACGGAGCCCTGGAACAGGCTGCCCAGGGAGGCTGTGGAGTCTCCTTCTCTGAAGATATTCAAGACCCGCCTGGACGCGGTCCTGTGCAGCCTGCTCTGGGTGACCCTGCTTCGGCAGGGGGTTGGACTGGGTGACCCACAGAGGTCCCTTCCAACCCCGACCATGCTGTGATTCTGTGAAACCCCGGTCCTTGTTTGTGACTTCTTAACAGCAGTGCAGGGTTCGCACTGAAGAGTTTAGCACTTGCCACGCATCAGTTAGCAATTGCAGCTTGCCTTGGCAGAAATGGCTCTGCTGCCTGGTCCCGCTGGATGCTGTGGAAATGCTGCAGGGGCATGGCCGCTTACTTCTGCATGGCCAACATGCAGGAGGTGGTTGGTGGCCAGTGCCATCGAAAGGGTTCGTTGCTGCCGTGATGCCTTTTAATGTGTATGGGTCCGATGCTGGGTTTATTCCTGTAGTGTTTCTATCCCTTCCAGTTCTCAGTGTCTCTCTATCCTGTCTATCTGTATTGTAAGACCGAGAGTGCCTGCAGTAGGGTGAAAATCAACTGGTTTTCTAAACTATATGTGATGGTTTCACTGCAAGGTTCAATGCTGAGCGCTAGGTACACTGAATTAAAAGGGACAGTTAACCAGTGAGGAAATGGCTGGTTTCCCTGGACGGAGGTGGAGATCTGCCAGGATGAAGCTCAGCAACCCATCGCTGCGAACAAACTATACGAAAAGCAAATCTTTGTTCTGCTGTTCCAGGGCTGAATACTTATTCCTTCTACTTCGCCCGATTTTTGCGTGACGAAGTGTCCCTCACAGCTTACATCAACATACATTTTGAAGTAGTTTATTTTGTTTTGGTAAATGTTCACACAATATGAAGATCTTACCTTCGTCTGTAAATGCTGGGGAGGTGTATGAGGCGGTGGCAGATCCCTGGGAGAAGGGCGGTGTGGGCACCCAGGGCTCCTTTTTCCCTCGACTGGTATTGGAGGTAGGCAGCAGCACTCCAGCACTCGCAGCAGGGCTGGGGCAGCTCCCTGAAATGCGAAATGAGGTGGTGATATGTCAGATGGAGGTGGGTAGAAGTAGCAGACACATGGCTTGAAGTGCCTCGTCTCCCTTCGCCGTTTCATGGACGAGGCGGCATGCCGTGGTTGTGTCCGAGCGCATCCCTCGCTGGTGCTCTGCTGGGTTTAATTAATGAGTCTGGATGTGTGGGGGCTTCCTGGCCAAGCAAACAAAGACGAATTTAGGAAGGGGAGGATTTGTTTTTGCACATCACGCTGTGTAAATAGATGGTGTCTGGCAATGCGCCCCTCCTCCCCAACGCCTGCATCCAGGGGATGCTTCAGCCGCAGCCTGCTGCTGCTGGGCCGTGTTTTATTTTACCATTTTTTATGTTCTACGTTTTAAAATAAAAAGCTCTTTTTCCCTGGTTAGAAGATGTGGTTGCTCAGGATATATAAATTGCGTTAATAAATGAGCGAGGAGCCCTGTGGGTGAATTGGCTTCCTGGTGAAGTCATAAATTTGGAGAGGATGATGCTGCCTGGCTCCACAGCCGGCACGTGAGGTTGCTCCTCAACGCCGTGCCTGGAAACGTGAAGGGCCGGGGAGAGGTCCCTGTGTCCGGTAATCTGGGGCTCCTGCTGGAAGCGAGATGGTGTGAGAGACAATCTCCAGCTCGCAGGAGGGCTGGGAAACCTGGACGCAGACCCCAGCTCATCCACAGGCGAGCTGGTGAGGGGCAGTGGGGCCAGGGGAGCCTGGCGTTTAGGAAAAGCTCGTATTTTTCCCTGTTGCAGCCCACTGGCTCTCCTGGAGGAGAAACATCTTTTCCTCTGACTCTGCCCTGTTTGTAAGCAGAGCACGTGCCGTCAAATGGAGGGAGGGGAATGATTTGATGTGAGCAGTTTTGAGAAGATGTTGGGTCATCTGTTTCTCGGGAGAGGAGGAGAGGCTGGGAGTTGGCTTGCTTGATAGCAGTTGTGTTGGTTTGAAGACCCCATCAACAGTCTGGGCTCTTTTATAGTCTTCCCCATCGCTTCCAGGCGTTTTTCCATTAGGATTAATGTAGTCGTGCACTCTGCAGCAAGCAGTTCGTTGTGGTGATTTGCTGATTTTTCAGTTGCTGGGAACCAAGGAGGTGTCAAGGGGCTTCTGCTGGCACGCTGGCTGGGGGGCTTCTCCTCTAGACGCACGGTCCCCACCCGTGCCAGCGCTGAAGAGGGGGTCACTTCCACAGCCAAGAAGCACATCCAATTTTAAAAACCTCTCTAGCCCTCTAACCAAGGCTTTTGCAAATTAAATAGCTTAGCGGGCAGGCTGTATAATGGTGCCCTGCAGGCTTGCGGTCCCTTGGGTGTCCCCAGGTCCGGGAGAGCTGGGGCTCCTACGCGGGGGGACCGAGGTCAGTGCCGTGGGGGAACCCCAGCCAGCACGTTTCCAGCATCGCCGCTCCAGCAGACCATTCCCAGCCGAATCATGCTCTGCGCTCGGGAGAGGCCCCAAGCTGTTTTTTTGCATGGCTGAGCATTAAGGGATATTTCCAGCACTCGTTTGCCAGGAAAATACAGCATCAAAGGCCCTTTACTAATTAATTGTAATGGCAGGCGGAAGGGGAGGGAACTGCTTTCCCATCATGGCTGCTGTGAAGATGCTCTTGAAAAAGCAAAAGTACATGCAGATGCTGCCAGGGCGAGGAGATGGTTTAAGGAGAATGTTCGCTGCAAGGAAAACATTGCCACTGAGCAAAGCTAAACCAGCTTCTCCTTTTTCTTTTGCAGGGTCGTCATGTTAAAACAGGCCAGCTTGCTGCTATTAAGGTTATGGACGTCACCGGGGTAATGTATCTTGCTCCTCCTGCATCCTTCAGCAGCAGATAAGAGGGGAAAGGGGACGGGGCGTGATAGCGGGGAGGGTTAGTGGAAGGTTTGAGTTCCTGGACAGCAAATCCCCTTTGCCTTGACGTGGAATGTGCCGTTAAGAGGTTTTGAGTTTAATAAATGTGTGAGAGAAATACAAATCTGGAGGAATTTTGGAGGTTATGTAGTTTTATGCTGAAACAAAGCAGCATCCAGTTCCAGCAGTGGCTCTTCTGAATGCGTTAATAAGATCTGAAGAAAATTGTGGCAATGGGATCGTGTGTTCGTAACAGATTTCAGCTCCTCCAAATCCATGTTTTTCAACAAAAAAATTCTGTTCACCAGAACTATGTGCAGGTATTGTTATGAATAGCTTTTCTAGGCAGGTTAAATTACTCCTGTGCATCCTACTGATAAAGAGGAAAAAGTGCACCGCCCTGGTCTCAGAAATGTGGCTCTTTGGAAATTGTATGAGATGAAGAGAATCAGGAATTTACAACTTATTAAATGAAGAACAGGATTTAGGGGAAAGAATGGTTTCACCATTTCCCAGTGGCCACAAAAGGAAAAATGGGTGGAATTGCTATGATCCCTAAAAACCGAAACAGATGCATTCAGGAGGATGACATGAAAGTGCTTTTTTTAAATTTATTTTTTTTAAGTATACTGTTATACCTCCCAAAGTTCCTGCCTACATAAACAATGCCAAGTTTGGGAGTAAGAATGTTTTTACTGTGTTTTGTCTTTTTTTTCTTTCTTTTACTGGAATAGCACATTTCAAAATGTAGGACTCTATCCCAACCTACCCACCTTATTTTTTGAATTACTGTTTTTAGTTAGTTTTAAGGAGTTCAGCACATACAGAACTGACTCGCTGTGAAAGCAGTCAGGTGGCCACAGGAGTATGTTTTGAAATACCTGAGATGTTGTGGTGTGGTATTAATACCTGCAGGATCTTCATCCAGGTTCTTTTTTCTGCTAACAGGTGAAATGATGCGTGGAAGTAAGTCAGTAAATGTGAATGAGATTTGTTTCTGTTTACTCACAATATCTACAAGTGCCATTTATCTAGTTCTCATGGGGAGCAGGCTCTAAGGGAATGGACAGAGCCACCAAACGTAACCGCATGGCAGAAATGGCAGTGGGTTCCCATGGGATGAAATCTGAGGTTGTAACAAATTTAGGCTGAGAAATCAGAATATTGCTTTGAGGCCAAACAGGGGCTTAAATCTGAGTCCACACTTAATTCAGTGGTTTTAACATATCATCACTTCCAAGCAAAGATGTTGAAGAAAAGTACCCCAAATCTCATCCTGCCCGATAACTCATATTTTCAGCCACGTCTTTAAGTAGATATGCGTGATCTAAACCTCTGCCTTCCAAGGTAGAGTCTCAGGTAGAGTCTCTGAACATCCAAGGTAGTAAATCAGATATTTGACATGGGATGTTTGGATATTTAATGCCATATTAAAACACATTGGTTACTTTTCTTTTAATATATAATACACAAATTTTTGAAGTCAAGCCTCTAACAAGTCCCCCTAACTGAACTTCTGCTCCCTTCTACTTCTCCCTGCCCCACTGAATGCCCCATGTGGTGGCTTCTCAGCCTCGGGTGACACCAATATTGCATGAGTGGAGAAGTAGCTGCCTGGCAGGCGGTAGCAGGATCAGCTGAGGTGCTGAGGTGAGACCTCCTTGTCCTCTGAAGGGATGCCGCCGGCTCTTGGTCACCGACAGGAGGCTGCTCAGGGAGCAGGACCAGGCTTGGGCAGGCCACGCGATGACCACAGTTAAGACAGAGCAAACCTGTGATGTGGCAAGGGACTGACTGTGCTTTGTAGCTGTTGATGCCAAAGTCAGATCTAGAGCCATGTCCTCCAGCCGCCGCAGGAGTGGTCTTGGGAGTCACTTCTGGAGTCATTGCTCAAGCCGGTCCCTGAACGGTGCCTAAGGCCACCTTCAGCACCTGGTCCAGGCTCAGTGGACTGCTGGTGAAAACCCAGATGTGTCTGCTCCAGTCCTTCACCGTCTCCTGACACATGCTGACTTCAGCACAGTCCCTGCTTCATTTTACCCAGATCTTCCATCCCACCTGTTTTTGCACGATGTCCTTGATGACAACGTGTCTTTCAGAAGCCTACAGAGAACAGAACTAGTGTGGTCATCCCAAACATAGCCATCTGCAGTTTCATGGAGGGAGCTTTTGGAGTGCAGAGTGCCCGTGTTTTAAGTGAGCTCCCAGCCAGCATTTCATCCCAACCACGTGCCTTGCAGTAAACCCCCAAAGGCTCCTGACGACGATGCTTTAATTCGTCTATGCTCTTGCTAATTAGTTGTTAGGGAAGACTGCAGCACTGAGGCCCTCAAATTACAGCACATGATCAGTTTGGGCAGCCACTATCTCTGAATTAAGAATTTGGATTTGTTTTCCAGGGGCTGGTCCTGCTGCATGACCCACTTCCAGCAATGGATGTAATAACATTGATTGATGGATGCAAACCATGGCGGCAAAACCTGGCCTGTGGGTTTGATCAGTTTTGGAGTTGGAGTAGTTACACCAGCTTGCTATGAGAATTCCTTTTTCTTCCCTCCCTCATTGGATTTACTGGTGGTGGTCACTGGCAGTAGTCCTGCTTGGAGCAGGAGGCTGGGCTGGAGACCCCTGAGCCTAGCCATGCAGACATGTCCTCGTGTGCCGTCCTGACCTCCACAGCTCCAGTGTTGTTTTTTTTCGGGGATTTTGTGCCTTTTCAACTTTTTTCCCCCATTTTGATTACTTCAGCAGAAAGAGGGACTCAAGATAAACCTTAGAACCAAGTGTCCCTGTGGCTCCTCTCCATTTTTCCTAGTCAGGTGCTTTTATTAGTTCCTCTTGTCCTAATCTTCACTGTTCTTCCCTGAATTCTCTCTGGAAGACTGTAGTCATGAAGTCACTTTCTGTGGTAGCTTGGGAAGAAAGCCGCGTTTCTGTCCGTGGTGCGCAACACCTAATGAGGGAGCATCGCTCTTCAAGAAGAGCTGCTGCTTCAGCTTCGCTGTTCACTGGGGTGTCTTGTCCTTTGCCCATTTGTAGAACTGAAGTCAGGGTGAAGCAGATGAGGGACACAAGGGAGAAGAATAAAGAAGTAACAGCCCTTCTGGTCCTTTTGTAATAAAGCTTGTCGACATCAAGGCAGCTATCTGCTGCTTCTCAGCCGGTGGAATTACAGCAGGCTGGAGTTTGGTCAGCTTAAAATAAAACCAGGGCGTGTTTGATGGCCATGGTAGGACATCAAAACAGGTATAGGTGCAGTTCCCCTGCCTTGGCTGCTTCAGTGGTTGCTGCTTTGCAGACAGGACGGAGAGGGGCCATGACAACCCACGGGAATGGTGCTTGTCGCCAGGACCAAGACAGTCTGGCACAGAGTTTGTGGTGCCACCACACCACGAGTAACACCTGGTGTCTCCGAATGCCTCGTGCTGCTTCCCGGGTGGGCAGAAGCAGCATGTCGGGAGACTGGGATGCAAAGTGCGGGAGCACTCCTGCCATGCAACAACGGTTTCTGGGAAGCCATCTCTCTGGGCCTTTGATGGGTCTAGGAGAGTGTGCTGATGTGTTACTGGGGCAACACAAGTGTCACTGAGCTTCAGAGCTATGCCATGCTGGTCTAGGCTCTGATATGAATTATAAAGAAATTAGTTTTAAAAGATGGAGGAACGTCTGAAACGTGTAATTTGGCTGGGATGCCAAAGTCTGGCGCTGGTGCACCTCTGGATGGAGAGCACGTCCCCATGCGAGGGCTCCGTTCCTGGGCAGACCTTGCTTGGCTTGGCCAGCCCCTCCTGGTGGGCCCTTAGCCTGCAGGCGTTCGACTGCTCGGGAGCTGCCGGGGCTCTGCTCCCACCCGTGCTGCAGGCTTGGAAGCAGCCCATGGGGCTGGTGGGTCATGAACCCACGTGAGAGGACGGCTGCCCACCTTAAACTCTGCCAGCACCTTTGCGATCCCGTTGTAGAGGAGACGCCGTGATCTGAACTGTTTGGGAATGACCCGATTTCTGCACTGCCTGAAGATCTGTCCGGTTCGGGGTTCAAAAGTGCAACAGGGAATGTGGCAAAGCACGTGTTTTGCCCTGAGCTTTTTTGCTCGAGGAGTAAGCCGTTAGTCTCCAGTCCAGACCTCAGGCTCCCAGGGCTCTGCTAAAACAGTGGCTGTAAAAAATGGTGCAAGGAAACTTCGATGAGGTCAGTCAGAAATGGGGTGCATGGCAGTTCACCCACGTGCAAAGAGAGCTGGGAGTCTGCGAAGTGCGGTCTCTTAGCGCCTCTGGTTTTGTCTCTCTTCCCTTTCTTTTCACCTCATCCCAGGATGAAGAGGAAGAGATCAAACAAGAAATTAACATGCTGAAGAAATATTCTCACCACCGAAATATCGCTACGTATTATGGTGCTTTTATTAAAAAGAACCCACCGGGAATGGATGATCAGCTCTGGGTAGGTTGCTTTTTTTTCTTTGAACAAGGGGGCTTTGGCACAAATGATGTACTCTGGTGTCCTCCGACCACCACCTGCAGGGCACAGAAAGCCTTGTTTTGCATCCGTCTCTTTTGAAGCCGAGGCTTTGAAAACGCTCTTCCTGCGCTGCAAAACGCTTCTCCGTTTTGCCACAAAAATCTTTGCAGACTGCTGACAAAAACGTTTTTATTCTGATTTTCCATTAACATCGTCTTTGTTACAATATTCAATTGCAAATCACCCGTCCTATGACAACAAATGCACCGAAAAAACCAGTTGGAAGAAGCCGGGAGCGTTGCTGGGAAGATGGAGGCTGGGTGGGGGATGCTGGGCGTGCGTGGTGCCCGCCGGCTCTCGGCTCCTGCCCGACATGACGCGGAGCCAGCGCAGGCGAGCGAAGAGGAGGGGGATGGCGGAGGGAGGGCAGGGAGGTCTGCGGCTGCTCAGCCATCCCGCTGAAGGAGCCTTGTGTTGCTGATGGGCTGCAAGCTGCTTTGCCTCTCCGTAAATCCTTGCCTGCCTGCTCTTGCTGCTTCCCTTGTCGGTGGCTTCTCGGTTATTAACTCGGCATTCCCGGACCGCGGAGGGTAGAGTTTAAATCTGCCGTCCCTCTCCGGAGACAGCCGGGGTGTCGGAGCCCACCTCCTTGCTGGCAGCTGATGCTTGTGGGCGGCAGGCGCCGCAGGTCGGGGCTCCGGGCGCTGCCGTAAGGGGGATGAAAAATTAATTGTAGTTACTGTGCTGTATTCTGAGCTCGGCTGTGCTGGTCGGAGTCTGCGGAGCAGCAGCCTGTGGCGCCCGTGGGCGTCTGCCCCGCAGTTTGAGACCTGCTTTTCTTAGGGCAGCGTTGGAAGGAAGGCTGTGTTGGAGTTATCTTAAATATAGTGACCTGGATGTTGTCCTGTAGTCTAAATAGCTTTTATTTCCCCACAGTCTTGTAAATCCAGTCAGTTCTGACTTAGCTACGGGTGGTCTCCAAAGTTTTTCTGTGCCTGAATGAGATCGCTACAGCCTGATTTTTCAGGAGTAACAAATATCTGTGGTTCATCTGGGAGACCATGGGGAAGCTGGAGAGCAGCAGAACGCTCTTCCCTTTAGTTTCTGTATCATCTAGGTTTTACTTTAGCAAAAGTTGCAGTGGCTTCAGCTGTTTGGCCCTGCAGCCACGGGCCAGAGCGGCAGGGGCAGCGGGAACGGGGCTGATGGGCTTCTGCGCCGCTTTGTTACCCGAGATCTTCGGTGCACTGAATTATTGGGAAGACATAGGGGCTTGGACTCCAGGGGCTTTTCTTATTTGAGTGTTGGGGTTGGTTTTGGTGGGAACTCTAAAGAAACATGTTCTTTGCAGCTGGCCTGGGATTCAGCGAGGAGAAAGCTTTCAAGCTGAGAAATGCCTTTTCATCCTGTGAAATTCCATGTGACTTTAGCTGGTTTATGATCTGTTTGGGGTTTTTTTTAAGAAAAACAAACCCTGACTTTTTTTCTTTTTTTTAAAAAAAAAGGAAAACAGAAAACCAACCCACAACATTCCCCCTTGCGCTGCTGGAGTGCCAGGAGGTAAAAATACCCCACCAGCTGCATGCCCAAGCCCTCCCCAGAGCTGGGCTCTGCTTGGTGTCCTTACGCTGCTGGAGTCTGGAGTTAGCACGGTCTGACCAGGGAGGAGGCTTTGGGTTTCTCCTTTCCTCCACCTCCAGTGCAAAGAGCTATTGGTGTATACAAGCATTAATAAAATAATGTTTTTTAAATGATTTGCCCATCCAGAGCAGCCCAAACTTCCAAAAAGAAAAACTCGGTAGAAAACTCCTTGGATTGAGAGGCTGTTTCATCAGTCCCCGTCACCATCAAGTAGCGGAGGATGCTGTACGTGCGAGATCACTTTCGGATGCCCACATCTGGGAGGAGAACCTAGGTTTTCCCTGGAGGGTCACCCAGCCGTGCAAAGGGAGAAGGTGCTCATCACCCAGCCATGCTGCCGGTCACTTGTTCCCTGGGAAAGGTGGAGTAGATAATCTGAACTCCCTTCCAGACCAACTACCTCTCCTCTCAGTTTTGGGGCCTCTCTCATGGGCTGGTGAAAAATAGCGTTGCTGCTTTCCTTTCGCTCAAGAGTGCTGGGGTGTGAGGGTTTTTTTTTTATTTTGGAGTCTGTGCCCGGTGCTGGGGCTGGTGGAGGTGTTCACGGGCAAGCTCCCCAGGCACGGAGGAGAGGTGTGCTGGTGTCGCGGTGTGAAACAGCTGGTGCTTCAGCATCTGATCGAATTAGGCCTTGCGCGAGCTCTGTCAGTCTTGCCGCGCAGATAAGGGCTTGTTTATTTTTCATTGGCCCTTTGTTGAAATAAAACGGTTTCTGATAATGCCCAAGTAATTCTTCTTATCGACATTCGGGAGGCTGATACGGAAATAAAAAACAGGGAGCTCTTTCGGTGGAGATGGCGATCTCTTGGGAGCGCGGCAGGCTGCTGACATGAGGTATTGCCATCGCTTCTGCCGCGGCGATGAGCAGGTCTGTCGGCGCTGCTGCTCCGTTCGATGGCAGCCACGCGCCCCGAGAGGCGAGCTCACGAAACAAGCAAGTTTTACTGAAATTAGAGAGTGGAGGAGGTTTCAGCAGATGACAGTGGAGATGGGCGTCAAAAAGCTGATACGTTAGGAAAGAAAGGGAGTAAAAGTCATAGGGACAACCTTTATGGAATATTTTAAAACATTTAAAAAAATAGGAGGTAGGCTTATTCCTGTGTTGCGCTCTCTGGGTGCTGTGGACCTTTGGGAGGGATTGTGCCAGTCTGTAACCCAGACAAGGGGGTCCTGGCTGGGCGAGCCCGCGGTGCAGGGGCTCGAAGGTGGGCTGCTGAAACTGGGGAGATGACCCAGGGGACGGTGAGGACCCGGTTAATCAGTTAACTGCTGCTTCTCGGAGTTGAACTGATTAAATTCCCCTCGCACATCTCAGATCTAAGGTATGGGTTACCAGGCTGCACATAAACTGGGGGGGGAGGGGTTGTTCTGATTTATTTTTTTTTTGTGGCGGTGAGAGACAAGGAATTCGTTTAGGAAGTGTGAACGTCATGGGGGAGGTGACCCGATCCCAAAGGGCCTCTTGCCCGTCACATCGCCTGCCCTAACAGCTGCTGGGAGCTGCCGGTCTCTGCTTCATCCCCAACGTTAACACGCCGTATACATCCGCAGGGCCAGAGGGACGTTGGAGGTTGAGCATCTGCTCTTGCTGTCCGTGGAGTGCTGAAGCCACCAACGGACAGGCCCCTCCACGTGTGGGCACTGAGCAGTATCTTTGGGCAGCTGCTGGTACCTCGTGTCACAGGAATTAAATCATTAAACATTTGAGAGGGGACGGTGTTTGGTCAAGCTGTGATTCTCTCGAGTCCCTCTAAGCCCTGCAGTCCTGGGGGAGCGTGGGGGGAGCGTGGCTGCTTCTCTGGCCCCTGACCGAGAGCCCGGGGTCAGCAGAGACTTCCTGCTGCTGCCTGGCTGAGTCAGCCGACGCTATTTCGTTCTCAGTCCTCTTCAAAGCGATGTCAGTGCTATAAACATGGCAAGGCTGCGAGCCCAGCTCCTCTCACTGCTGTCCCTAAGCCCAAAGCTTTCAGCCTGCTCGGGACTCGCGGTGGCAGCTGCCCGCCGGCTCCCTAAGGGCCAGGAAGCTCTGCGTTTCAGTAGTGCTCCATCACTGGCTCCAGGTACCATGATGCATGTGATGAGGGACCACCCTTTCCCAAGGGAGCCAGGCTGTGGGGTGCCGTGGGAGGCTTGGGTGGCCTGGGCGTACAGGACTGCATGGCACCCGGGTTCTTCAAGAAGAAGAATTTCCAGCAGTGTTTAGCTTGAGGGTGTTGTGTGCTTGTTTTCTGTGACTCAAAAAAGTGAAGTCAAGTTGTTCATGGGGCGAGGAGTAGGAACACAGAAGAGTTTGGCTTGCAGAATGAAGGAGTTGGATGATGTTGGGAGGTTCCTCTGGACCAGCTGGAGTGGTTCACCATCAGCTGGGTTGGAGGTTCTGTACTGGGGATGTCACATTTGAGCCCATCCAGGTGATCTACAGTGGCAATGGGAACAGAGGTCTCACTGGCCATTCCCAAACTGGGGAAGGTGGTCGTTGATTGGAAAGCCATGAAGGCTCTTTAAATAAAAAAATGGTGAGGCAGCAGGACACTGAGATTTACAGCTGCTGCTTCGGAATTTGCCTTGCTTATGAAGTTTGATGTCACTCTGATATGAAGAGCTAAGTAAATGCTAAATGAACTGTATTTAAAAATACTTCCTCAATAAACGGCCTTCCAAATTGAATTTCAGGAGATGATCTTACCTTTAGCCCATCTTGATGATAATTTTAATTATGGTTAATAAAAACTCAACCTGCATTTCAAGGTTATTCTCTTACCCCGTCATGACTTCATCTTTTAATAAGATTGGCAGTGATGCAAGAGTGTGCAGGGCAATGCACTCACCTAGAGACGTAGGACTGGTAAGGACGTATCTGAGTATAAGCACCGTTTAAAGCCTTTCCTAAGTGTACTAAGCTCTGTTCTAAAATCAGCTGGAACTTCTGTTCCCTCCTTTTTTTCCCTGGAGGGCTGTTTGTTGATTTCCAGCCTAAATATACCAATTGGGTGTTGATACATTGATCTTACGCCAATAGTTACCTTGTTCTTCTTCCTCTCTGGTGCTTACTTGTCCATGCTCTTGACAATATATGCTCATATCCTGTAGCCATCCATTCCCTGGCTGGCTCGACAAGTCCTCAGGTCCTCTGAGAAGACCTGATCACCTTACTGTACCTACTTCCTTATGCGTTTCTCACTCTCGGGCTCCATCGCCCAGGAGGACACGCTGTGCCATGAGTGAGGTCTCACCAGCCCTGTTGGTGTGCCTCCTTAGCCATCATCTGTGTTTCCTCTCTTCGGAGGTGGCGTTGTGTGGACTGTAGTTGGGACTTCTGTAGCATCATTCCGTCTGAGGATCAAAGGGGATCGCAGTGCTGCAGCCACCAGCTTTCCTCCTGTTCTATCCAAACCTTCTGGAAACAGTGGTTTTTCACGGTGGGCATCCATCAGCTCCCCATTGTGGACAGGGATGCTCGTGCAGGCTCATCGTCTTTCTGTTGCTCGTTTTCTTGGAGAACTCGTGGCAGAGGTTTCGGGAAGTGCCGTGCTGTTCGCAGCTGTTCTGCTGCCCAGCTGGACCTGAAGCCTGCTGGTGCCGGATATTTTCCTATGGATGTTACGGGTCTGTGCAGCTCTTAAAAAGCCAAGTTGGAAACCCTCCCTGTGGGAGTTTCTCTTTCCCTCTCTCTATTTTTTTTCTTTAATCTCCAGATTTCACAATCACAGATTTGGGATACATCAGCAGGTGGCCGTATTACTCACCTCCTGGTGCAAAATTAATCTTTGCTCTGTGGAAATTCAAGGACAGCGTAGAGGACCGGGTGAACTGCCAGCTCCCTAAAGATAGTCTGGCAAATTAATGAATGCACTGTGTACTTTTCATGGGATTTCTTCCATCTTCTTTTAAGCGTTGTGACTGCCGTACATGGCATGTACTCTTCCTCCTGCTCCAAACCCTGGTGAGAGCCTGTGGATGAATTTCCATGGAAAGGGACTGGAGAGAGGGTCAGCCTTTTGGGTTGGAAAGTGTTTGTGGCTGGCTCAGCTATCCAGGATTTTCCTGTCCATGCTTGCTGCCGTGGTATCCCAAACGTTCATTTAATCAGAAACACATGCAGACGCTTACACGTGTCAATCATCCGAAGGGAAGAAAGAGAGAGGAAAAGTGAGTTGGAAACCAGTTGCTCCATTATTCCCATTCGGTGAGCAGTGAGTAAGCCGTGACTTAGGCCGTGTCCCGGTGACCCAGCTGCGTTGCTGGTCTCCTGCTGGGCTGGAAGAGCTGCAAGCGCTGCAGCAGCCTTCCTTTGCCTTTGCACCGGGTGGACTCTGGCCCATCACTCATCTCTTTCTTCAAGCCAGTTTGCTGACGTAATAGGGTTATACAAAGAATTTTTCAGCTGTCAGTTGAGGAAGAGAAGAGAGACTTAATATCAAAACTAAAGATGGGAGCATGGTCAAAGTCAACTAAGCTGTAGTCTGCTCCGGTATTTTATTTAAACTAAAGGTTTATAGCAGTGCTCTGCCTGGATTTTATGATCGCTTTTATCAGATTGTCTTTTAAATCACTGCGTTTGAGCGATTTGGTTAGAAGTAACCCTTCTGCTGTTTCTTTCTCTTCTTCTCTTGGCCCATGCCTTTAATAAAGTGATGTCATTTGCTTGGAGAACATTAAATGCCATGTAAGCTTCATGTGATAAGAAACTTTAAACATGCACATTGAAGAATCTGGCAAGGCACTACTTGTAAGGGAATATCTTTCAGCAGCAGGCTGATCTAATTGGAAAACATGGTTTCACATCTGAGAGAAACACTTCTACAGGTCTTGGAGGAGGCTTGTTGCGTACACGGGCTGTGCTCGCTTTCTGGAGCATGCTGACAGCTCCTGCACGCCCTGGGGATCCGTGATGTCCCTGGGAGCAGACTCGCATCCCGTGCTATTTTTATGAGATTTATTTCACAGTTGCTCAATGACAAGATGAAGTTCAGGCCTGGGTTAGATCCTTGTGGTTTTATGCTTGATATTATGAAACTTTGTAAGTGGTGCAAGCGGTGGTGGCCGGTCTCGTTTGAACCAACCCAAGCAGCAGGACTCCAGCTGCTCGGCAAGCTTCCGCTCAAGGAGGGTTTGCTGCTCAAAAACGTGGTCAGAAGCAAAGACCTCCTGGTGAAAAAAAAAATTGAAAAATATACCCGTTTCTTCAGTATGTAGGAAGCTTTCAAGCATCTGTCTTGTTGCCTTCACGTTTTCAGAGTTGAAGAACTTACATGCAAGGGGTAGAGTTTTGCATTTATTGCTGTTGATAACTAAATATTCATACTAAACATGGGTCGTAAGTGTGAAGTAGGCTATGTGGCAGTGGGGTTCTGGGATTTCAAGGTGTCCTATTTCCTCTGCTGATTTTCAGCACGAGGCTGATTCCTGGTTTTTGTTCCCATCCTTCTGGAGAGCAACAAACCTTCCAGCCTTTTATTGTTTTGTTTCTATAGCAAAGCCCGTGTGGGTTATAAGCTGATAGGTTCAAGACGATGTCCCGGTGGCTCTGCGTAGCTCTACGGTGGCCCCACGGCTGTGTTGCCAGCGTCGGGGACCTACCCTGGGGTCAGGCAGCCCGGAGGATGCTGTCAGTGTGGTTGCAGTAATTGTGCTTTTGCTCCATTTGGCAGCTGGTGATGGAGTTCTGCGGCGCGGGCTCCGTCACCGACCTCATCAAGAACACAAAGGGGAACACTTTGAAGGAGGAGTGGATCGCCTACATCTGCAGAGAGATTTTACGGGTACGTGCCCAGAGGGAGCTGAATGTTGAGGGTTGTTGGAGTATCGCAGTCGGTGCTCGGGGGACACGGAAAGCCTTTGGCTCTGCGGGCCTCGTGGCTGCCGTGCTGCCATGGGCTGGAGCCTCTTTGGTGCCGATAGGCATGAATAATTCATGTGCTAGGATGATGCATAATAAATAAGCCCTATTTAATGCCCTTTAGATCTGTTAGTTCCCTGACTTTTAACCCTCCTTTTCCTTCAACAAAAATATAATTCCCTTTAGTATTAATAGGATAAAGATTTATTTACATTAGAATCACATTTTCAATTAACAGAAAGGTGAGGACTAACAAAGTCAGTGGAAAGAATCTTCATGATTAAAAAGCACCCCAGGTTTTATTAAATCCACGTCTCGGGCTTTAATGAGGATGCTGCAGCTTTTATACCCACAAGGTAAATGTTTGACTGGAGTGTCTTAAAATGGGCCGTGCCAGAGTTTCATGTACTGGGAGATGGCAGCTTCAGCGAAGGCTTGCTTGCATTTTGCACAACCGAGGTCAGATGATGTGGTCTTAATGGTTGCCTGACATGAAAATCTGTCACTCCGTGGACTGAGGCTTTGTTCAGGAGAAAAGAAATATCGGGCATGTGAAGGAAACCCATAGAAGAGCCATTCAAGTGATAGGACAAGAGGAAACTGCCTCCAGTTGCACCAGGGGAGGTTTAGATTGGATATTAGGGAAAAATTCTTCACTGGCAGGGTTATCAAGCATTGGAACAGGCTGCCCAGGGAAGTGGTGGAGTCACCATCCCTGGAGGTATTTAAAAGACTGTGTAGATGTGGCACTTAGTGACGTGGTTTTGTGGTGGACTTGGCAGTGTTAGGTTTACGGTTGGACTCGATGATCTTAAAGGTCTTTTCCAACCTAAATGATTCTGTCGTTCTATGAGAGAAAACAAAGTAAAATGACTGCTGCGCAGGGAGGTGTCTGACACTGCTGCTGAGGCTGCTGCTGGTGTCCGGAGGGGGCATGGCACTTCTCTGCTGACCCTGGATGCCACCATCCGCACCAGCATGATGTGCAGAAAGCCATAGCTAAGCGGTTGTTGTACGGACACTGCTCTCAGTGCCAGGAAACCACAGTTACGTGGGCTTATTTTTAATGTATGAGCTCTATGAGCCTGCTTCTTAGAATAGTGGCTGGCAGTGAGTCAGAACCCAGCCACTGACTCATGTCCCCTGGCCACCATGGCGTGTCATCGCTCACGTTTGGGCCGCACGTTGGGGCGGTTGGTGATCTCCGCAGGGTTTCAGGCGATGAGAGGCTCCCACCTTCATGCTGTAGAAGGTGGCTCAGCCGTGGTTCAGATGTTGACGGTCAGTTGTAGTTCTAACACAAGGCTCGATCCCGCGTTGCGAAAGGCTTTATTGGAATTCAGTGAAATTTTTGCTTTGCCTCCAATGCCCAAAGGTGCCTCTAACCGGGCATAACATGGCTAAAAAAGGGCTCCCGCACAGGTGTGATCTATTCCACGGTGTTGTCCCAATGTAATGAGTGTAAAATGACTAATAACTACCAGTAGTGATAGCAGAAATTATCTTCCTCCTCAAATATGAATGTTTAATGTGAAATGTAAAACTAATGCAAAATTAGTTTTTGAAGTAATCCATGTTTTTCCTAAGGTAACAATGGAGGTGGATGTTACTTTGAAACTGAAATAATAAATGAATGAAATAAAAATGTAGGTTGCAAAAAGAAATTAATGAGCTAATAAAAAAGCACACCAGAAGAGCTAGTTTACCTTTAGCCTTAGAGACAGGCTGTCTCTCTATTAGGAATATGTGCAAGTCGTAATATTTGTATTTGCACAGTAGCTTTTTTAATACAAGCTTTTCAGTGTATTCGAGTCCCATGTATTGGACCAATATAACAAGAGAATTATTTTCTTCAGTTTCTGGATGATGGAAGTAGAGAAAGGAAACAAAACCATTTTATTATTTCTGCCACAGAAAAGACTCCCTAAGGCAAGGGAGCACGTGGGTAAATGTGTCTGGAGCTGTGGAGGAATTTGGGTTAATATGGGTTCCTGCAGAGACTGAAAGGTTGGTTTTAATCCCTGTAGAATGGATGGTTCTCGTGCGATGGAGAGCACCCACTGCGGCACATATAGCCCACTGATGGGCGTCTCGCTTGCTGGGCAGGTCCTCCCAGCATGTGACATAGGACAGGATTTTGAACACAGGATAAACAAAAGCGTTCTCAAGTGCTGAACTCCAACTGTGAATCTTTCATTTCTGGACCAGGGTTAGTTGAGGAGGAATGTCAGAAAATAACATGCTTTGAACGTGGATTCCTCTAACCTTTCTCTGAATTCTCTAGGGCTTGAGTCATCTACACCAGCACAAAGTAATTCATCGAGACATCAAGGGACAGAATGTATTGCTGACGGAAAATGCTGAAGTTAAACTAGGTAAGAGTGGGTTAGAGCTCTTGGAAACTGCAGGTGGGCTGGCTGGAGAGAAGCAGCAGAATGGACTTGTATGTGACTTGGAGAAAGGGAACGGATACTAAGAGCTACGCGCTGATTTTTCTTGTGTCAGCCTCAATAAGTGGCCTTGGGTGTTGACCAAGTGCTGTGCAATGAACTGCCAGTGGTTGACGGCCAAGTTCTGCATGCAGAAATGTACTTGCAGTGAAGGTGATTTTGTTCAGACAGGTAGTTTGGGCAACTCTGCCGTCAGATGCAGGATGAGCAATCGAGTCCATTTTTTCATGCCCTAGGTTGAAAATTGGCCTGCGTGCACCACCAGCCGTTATCGAAGGCTGTTCCCTCACACCTTCGTGTAGTGTCCTACAGGATCATAGTCCAGTCAATTTAGTGTCGCGTAATCAAGATGGGGTTTCCAAGCCAACCTGTCGGAGAGGGCTTGATTTGCAAGAACTACTGTGAATCTCTTATGCAGTGTTAGTCATTCTGGAGAAGACTGGACATTCACATGAAGATCATCTGGAAGACGGCAGATCAGCACAGATGATGTGCTGATGTCCTCAATTGTCCAGCACAAGTGTTATTAAGGCCACCTTTGTGCATTTTAATTTATGCTGGTGAATAAACCCTTGCACTGGTAGACCCTTACACTGGTAAAATGAGGTGCAAGCCTTGTTTTCCCATGTCTCTCTCCTCTCTTGACAGCAGAATAAAGCCCCAGCTTAACAGATGGCACCACCAGCTCGTTTGACTTTATGCTGGTGAAGATTCCCCTCCAAGGGGAAGTTCTCCAGGGCAAATGTCCAACCTTGTGCAAAGTGAACTTGGTGGACCATAGAGTATTCTCTCATTGATGTGATTTCATCAGTTTTTGCTTCATTTTGCAGGGCTCTGCTTGACATTTCCCTATGGGCCTTTGTCCTTGGCCCTTAGTTCCTTAAGTCTTTTGCATTTCTGCCATTTCCAGCAAGAATTTAGGTAGAAAAATGAGGCTTCTACCGATATTTGGCAGGCTTTAATTCAAATGAGAAAGCATAGAACAAAGGCTGCTGCTTATTAATGTTGCTTACCGTGTTTCTCATTAGTATGAGGAGCTGTGATTTCTTTTCATTGCCTCCTGGCAAGGAGGAAAAGGCACAGGGTTTCTTACAAAACCTGGACATCAGATGATCAGGTTCGTCCTTGATTGACCTCTGTTGATCCCAGCAGAGATCAAACAGGAATGTCTCTGGCCCTGCCTTTCTCTCCTGACCGTGCAGAGAAGTTGGTCTGAATGAGTTTAATGTTTTGCAGTCGACAGAAGAGTTGCTTGGGGTTTCTCCGACCTTATGGTACCCTGTTGTCTCTCTGATCCGCAGTGGATTTTGGTGTCAGTGCTCAGCTGGACAGAACGGTGGGCAGGAGAAACACCTTCATTGGGACGCCTTACTGGATGGCCCCCGAGGTCATTGCCTGCGATGAAAATCCCGATGCCACTTACGACTTCAAGGTACCTTAACGAGCATCTTCCTACTCTTTTATATGTCATTATAGGTGTGATCTGGGCAAAGTCTCCCCGGTTCACTAATAAGACAGGCAAGGAACACTGAAAGCAGCACTTACTGGTGCTTGCAAATGAGAGTTGTGACCATAAACATCTGAAGAAGGTGCTTGGCATGGTCTCAGATTTTACACCCCCGTACCATCAACTTGAGCACGGAGGAATTTAGTATATTGTTGCAGCTTTGCAGAATACGTTGACAGGCAGCATAATCTCGTCCTGCTTTCTGGCTGTTGGATTTTGAGATGCCAACTCAGGTCCAATGTGAATCTTTGTTGTGCTGTTCACGTATCCAAATTTACTGTGAAGAAGTCTTTCCCCATGCTGAGAAAGGTGTCAGACTGAGGCTTCCTACCTGCTAGCCTGCCTTTCAGTGCCACATGTTTAAATACTACAGTTAAACATGCTGTATTTTCTCTGTTGACTCTGAGGACAAGTCAGGTCTGGTTTAGAAAGGGCAAAATCGGATCTTCTGGCCCACAGGCTGGCGGTATTCACAGGGAGATCTGAAGGCTGCCACACAATCGGACGTTTGGGGGGCTGACCTACTTTTCACATGTCTCTCTTGCCTGTTTGAAGTTTATTTTGGGATTGGTGGCAGTGCAGCATTGCTGCTGAGTTGTAACGTGGCACAGAGCCCCTCGCTGCGCAACAGATCTGCAGGAGGGTTACAAGTCCCACCTGCCCATTCAAACTACAGCAAGGTCCGATGGTTAAAGCAAGGAGTGCTTGACATTTTTTATCCTGTTTCTGCCTTACTGCAAGTTTCTGGACACACATCTGTAGAAACGTCCCTTAGTTTTTGTCCCTTGGTGTTATGAAGCATCCAGAGCTTGAATTTCTAGCTCCAAACCCCCTCAGATCCACTGAGCATGTCCAGAGAGGAGAGCAGGACACCAGCACATGAGCTTTGAGGGGAGAAGTTAAGACATATGTAGAGCTCGCTGTACCTCTGTTCACATGCGTGCCGAGAGGTCACTTTACAAGGTGATGTTTAAAAAGAGACCCTTTAGTGTGGAGCTGGGTGGCTGCTTGCTAACAGTAGGAGACTACAATATAATGCAGCAGCCCACCATTGTGGTACCACTCGGGGTGCAATTACCAAGCACTCAGAGATGTTTTTGAGAGATGAAGGGTTTAAAGCAACCAAGCGATGCTTTGGTATTGCAGCTATTTCAGTGCATCAGTCAACTTTTGAACTGATGGCTTTCCGGAGAGCGGCTCTCCAGTCTGAGTTCAGACTCCGGGTTACAGAAATCGTTAATGATAAGGACATGTAGAAAGAGTTTAATCTGCAATTACTTGATTCTCTTTGATTAGCCAATTACAACAGGCGTTTCCTCAGCTCCGTTGATGGCAGTGCTTCGTAGCTTCTCCACTGACAGCCGCCTGGTGCAATGCCCTAATTACTTGCAGCTTTTTATTATTATTTTTTTTCAAAAAAAAGGACCAATATCTTCACAGGCTAGTTTCTACCCTCAGAAATCCCTGAGTTTTTTCCCTTTCTGGAATAACTAGGGCACTTAGTATGCCGTTGACTGATGCAGAAGCGCTGGGACCAGAATCCCTCTATTGTCCCCAAGGATCAAGCGCTCATCGCGAGCCGGGCGCTGGCGCCTCTGAAGTTGGCACTGACCGTTTTCCCTTGGCTGGGGGTATGAAACAGAAAGCTGATTGCTGCCGACACACTGACTGCAGGGTGTTTTCGGAGCGCGTGGGGATCTGGGAGCCACTGGACATTAGTCCGTACCCCGGATCACATCCCTGCACCTGATGCTCTTGCTTTGAAGTGGAAGGGGGGAATGTGGGAATGTAAATGACGTTTTTTTTTTCCTAAAGGAATGCAAATCAGATGCTCTCGGGTTTAGCCGACCAGCTTAAAATAGGGAATACAAAAGATGAGATTTATAGCCTGAAAAAAGGAATCCTCACAGGCTTAATCTGTTGGACAAAAAGCCTCTGATCTCACTGTGTTCTTAGCCAGAAAGAGTTGCCTCTGTAATCTATAGAAGGAGGCAGTAAATACCTCCTCACAAAAATAAACCACTTTAAAAAAGGACAAATAGAAAACCCCATATTGTTGCGGTTATTTGTTGGTTTTTCCCCCCAGCCGTTTTTCCTTTTTTCTTTAGAGATATCTTGTCAATAAGCTTAGAATCGGGGAGGGGGGGGGGGGGGGTGTGCGAAGCTTGCTTCACTTCCCAAGTCAAGACAATGCAAATATATTAGCGCAGCATCTTTTTGCTGGGTGGACTGAAAAGCTTTTCAGACTCAAAAATAAAAACCCCCCACACAAAAAAAAACCCCTGAATTCCAGGTCATTATAAAATGTGTGCTTCCCGCTGAGTTTTCTGCTTTCTCTGGGAGCCTTAGAGAGGTGATAATCCCCTTCTGTATTGCTCCAGCTTTAAGATCACTTGGCATTTTGTGTATAACACTGGGCACCTCGGTATGGAAAGACACACTAGGGATTTGGAAGGAGTTCAGCGACAACCCAAAGGGAAGGGGTCATGTGTGCTGAATCATGTGGAAAGACTGCGATAATTAAGTATGCAGCAGAAATCCCAGCTGACCAGAAACAGAGTGGATGAGACTGTGCTGTGAAAGGCCTGGAAATCAGATCTGAGAGAGAATTTTCAAGCAGGTACAAAAATGTGTGGCAAGGACAGCATTTGTTAGAGGAGAATTGGGCTTGAAAATCAGAAAGAGTGCCTTGAAATTGAAAATCCACGTTGTCTTTCCTGGGTGGAGCATGTGGGAAGGTGCTTGTGGTCCCTAGAGGCTCTGCCTAGCTCCGGACGAGCTTCTGGGGCTCTGTGCTGGGAGGAACAACCTTTCTGGGATTTACTCTCTAAATTGTGGGTTTAGAGGCTTGAAATGGTTTGGAAAGGGCAGCTTTTGAGATGAAGAGGCGAAAATTGAAGAGGGACTGCAGGGACGTGGCAGAGAGCAAGACATGAGAGCTGGAGGCACAGGAGGAAGGGTGGGAGGGCAGAGTCTGTCCCTTCCACCCTGAGACGTACCTGTGTACAACGTTTACTGGTTTTGATGGGCTAGCTGCTCTCCAGCGTGTAGCATCAGACTTGTTCTGGTGCCTTGTGCACCTGCAGCTTCTGCCCTTGCTGTTGCTGGCCTCCCATCTCAGGCAGGTCCCTCCACCCCACTGGAGATGTGGCAGAGGCTGCGCTGGAGACAAAGGCACCAAAATCGGTCTGGGTCCCGTTGCCGCTGCATCGGGTGCTGGGCTGTGCATCATTAGTAGCCCTATACACAGAATAATGAGTTAGCTGCCTTCTGCAAAAAAACGAGTTGCAGCAGTGCTGTGAGGGAAGGTGCTCATTCTCCCTCGCCAAGCACGTACTGCGTCTGCCTCCGCTGCTGTCCAGGAGAGCCGAGCCGTCCTCTGGGGCTCGTTACCAGATCCAGAGGGGCAGCCGCAGCTCGTCGGTGATGGGGAGGTGGGGGGGAGCTCACCCACTGCTCTCTGGCAGGGAGCTGGGGGTGCAAATGTCGCTGTTTGCAAGGGAGAAAATTGGAGGAAAAGTGATACAAGTATGAAATCAAAAGAGTTTCCTGAATAGGTGCGTTCTTGGTGCTCTAATCTTTCAGGAGACTCAACCAACCATGTGGGATCAGCAGGGCTTGGGAACAGGGTAAATAAAAGTGCCCATTTCTCCTTCCACTGGCAAAATGCTGCTTTTGATGCTTCCATTTAATGAGCAGCCCATGATCCACGAGCCTCCCGAGGTATCTCAAGATACTTCAAGTTTTGAATCTATTCCAGGCAGCCAGTTTTCTGTGGAGCCCTATCAAATCCCTGGATGTATCGCCCGGCTTTAAGCAGGGAGCTGGCAGCCAGGTTTGCTGCTTACCCTAGCTGTGATTCCGAGGGGTGTTTTGTTACCAGCTCATCTGGGAGCTGGGGGTTTGTTCGTTACTGCACAGGGCTCGTTAAGGTGTCCCCACCAGGAGACCTTCAGGTCATCAGCATCTCCCCATCCCCAGGCAGTGTCCTCACCACAGCCACTGGGAGCGATGCCCCAGCAAAGTGGCTGTGTCCCACACCAAAAATGCCTGGAAGGCTTTGAAATAAATCTTGGGATAAACGGTGGGGTTGGGAGCCGCTTCTAAAGCTCCAACGCAAGGCAGGAGGATGAGTCAAACTTCCAAGGTGTGGGTCCAGGGGCTTGCGGAGGACATGGAGACCCAGCTCACAGGGCTGAGCCCCCTGCGCTGGGGAGAGACGTGCTTCCCCCCTCGCCCAGTGCCCGCTGCTGTGACCATGCTCCCCGGTGTCATGTATGTCTCTGCTTCCTTTTTCAGAGTGACTTGTGGTCTTTGGGGATAACGGCCATCGAGATGGCAGAAGGTGCTCCCCGTAAGTAGATGCATTGCCCTGCTTTAATTAACCCTGGGTTGTAACGTGCTGGGGTTTGCTGAGCACCAGCCAACACTCAGTTGTGTGCAAGAAACACCGTGCAAAGGTTTTCCCAAGCAACGTGGGCTCGCTGAGATGGAGCTCGCTGGGTCCATGGGGACAAAGCTTCTAGGGCAGCGTGGCTGTGGGGACAGGCTGGGCAGTGAGCAAAGGCACATGACCCTGTATGGCTCCTAGTATGTCACCTGAGCAGTCTGGGACTCAGATGAAGTACAGGTGAAGACAGGGGTGGAGGACGGGAAGCTGGTAGAACACTGCTCCTCAGCACTGTGTGTCACCAACCTCCGCGGTGACACAGCTAGTGGCACAGATAGGGGCTGTCTGCAGGGGGTTGTCGCTGCAGATCACAGAATCACAGAATGGTAGTGGTTGGAAGGGACCTCTGTGGGTCACCGAGTCCAACCACCTGTCAAAGCAGGGTCACCCAGAGCAGGCTGCACAGGACCGCGTCCAGGCGGGTCTTGAAGATCTGCAGAGAAGGAGACTCCACAACCTCCCTGGGCAGCCTGTGCCAGGGCTCTGTCACCCTCAGAGTGAAGAAGTTCTTCCTGAAGTTCTCCTGCCCTGCAGCTCTTGCAGCTTCAGAGGATGCTTGGGTCTCCGCAGTTGGGTGTGAAGGCTCTCTTTCGGAAACCCGGGGGGTCTGCGGGACGCCGTGCCGTGTTTAATGCCTCTTCTTGCACCTTGCAGCTCTCTGTGACATGCATCCCATGAGAGCCCTCTTCCTCATCCCCCGCAACCCGGCCCCGAGGTTGAAATCAAAGAAGTGGTGAGTCTCTTTCTCAATCTTCAACGCCTGTAAGAACGTTTCTGGAGCAACTTGTTTCTGTGGCCCAGGCACGCTGGGGACTTGGTGTTTATATAGCTTCAGGGGTCAGTGACAGTCTCCAGCATCGCTCTGGTGAGTGCAGGTTTGGGTCTTGATCTCCTGCGGAGAGGCAGTTTGGTCTGAAGGGGTTGCTCACCATGGGTTGGAGGGCTTCCTAGGTAGGCAGAGAGGGGAACGCTCTCTAACGCTGCCATTTCGCAGCGCAGAGTCAGCTTTTCCAAGGCAGTTCATGCAGCCTGAAGCCAGATGACACTTCGCTTGGCTCCCCTTTCTTTCCAGTCAGGTTCCCTTTTGAAGTGGAAACATGTATCCAGGCCAAAAAAAGGGTAGTTTATCTTGACTGCCCAGAAATGCAGAGATTTGGGCTTTATTTTAAAATTTTGCAGGAAAAAATACATCACTGTTTTGAGAAAAAAAAATTAAAAAAAAATAAAAAAACCAAGGCGTGCCAATAAAAACCCGTAGGAAAAGTGTTCCTGAAGCCCAGCAGATGTTGTTTTGTTACTGTCTGTTCTGTACTGATGGAGCTGGAGTCTTTAAAAACACTCGTCTTTACTTTGTGCTGTTTGCCTGCCCCAGGTTCAGCAGTGGTTTGGTCAGGCAAGATCTGCCAGATGTTAGAGAGGCAGCACTGCCCCTTGCTCCCAGATAGGCTGAGCTCACGGAGAGAAGGTTTGCTTATTCCTTGAAATTATGCTTACTGCCTTTTTGAAGATGGTGGGGGGGATGAGAAAAAAAAGAAAAAGAAGAGTAGGTACTGAAAACTCTTGGTGCCAAAGCAGCAGGTATTTTGTGGTAGGGAGAGGAGTGAGAAGGGCTTGGAGTCCTCTGCGTGAGACGCATGGTGGTGGGGTTTTAGGAGCAGCCCCCTAAAAACTCACCCAGGCGTTGTCAGGAGGCATCTTCATTTTTTCAACCTGATCATCAGCTGCTCCAGTACCACACCAGGAGGAGGGGGACCTTTCCCGGCTGGCTCTTGCAGAGGGTGTCAAAGATGCTCGCTGTCCTTGCACATCCTTCTGAGGATACCATTAGTCAGTTGAGAATATAATTTATATGCTTGTTTTCTGCCAGATCACCAGTCTTCTGCTTCATTATGCTCTCACTGCTACAGCACAAAATGGATTGTACGACTTTAGAGTTTATTTCACATATAAAAAGTTCTGTGCATTCAGCAAAGGCTTCCTCAGCCTCCTGGCAGAGGGGAGCTGACGAAAGCAGGTTTTGGGCAGAACATTTCCCCATCTCCGTAAGGTAAAAGTGGAGCTGAGGTGGAAGTTGTATTTTCTTCCCTGGTCTGAGATACCAGAATGTCCTTTGTGCAAGCCGGGGTGTTGCGTGGCACCACCTTCTCCTCGCATGGCTGGTGGCTGTCGCAGGTTTGCACATCTCGTGGTGGAGAACCGTGCTGGTGTCTGCTCAGGGTCTGCTGGTCTGTCCAGGGCTGCGCTCCCGTGGATGGGATCCCAGCTTCTTTGAGACAGGGATTGCTTTGGGAGTTCTAGTTTAATGAAACTCCAGCATCGAACCCCTCCAGGGGAGGGTGGTGCTCATCTGGCCTCTGCTACCCTGCCACGAACAAGCAGGGGTCCCTGGTCTCCAGCAGAGCTGGGACATGTGTACCACACACAACTCAAGCCTGTGTCCATCTTCCCAGCTTTCACTGCACTGAGAGACTCCAAAGGACCCAGATGAAGCTCCAAGCCAATACGACTCCACCAATTCCTTAAGAGCTTTTTTTTTTTTTTAGCATTATTGGTGGGACACTGGGCAAACTTGCTGTCCTCAGCACATTTCTCAGCTGGAGTTTTTGAGCCCGGCCAGAACAGGTCCTGGAGCTCTGCAAGCCCAACCCAAGACGGCTGGAGATATTTGACGGGGCTTTCACGGTGGCTCTGTGGCAGCCAGTGGTTTTCACAAGCACAGATCACAAGAGAAAAGCAAAATGAAGAAAGGTTCAACTTGAACGTGGAGTTCATCCTTGCTTCTGCGTGCAGCGAGACATGGAAGTAGACAAAGTGGGCAGACCATCTTTTTCCTTAGGTGAAAGAAATAGCGAATGACTGCCAGCACCTTGGAGGGTGAGTCAGGGAAGGCTGAGGGAAAGCAGGCACGGGAGCTGCCCCGAGTCAAAAATCCCAGAGAGGAAAATACTTCTGTTGCCTACTAAATCCTTGAACTCACTTTTAAAATAGTGCTGTGTTCCTATGAAATGAAGGAGTCTTTGGTATCATTTTCTTTCCCAATTAAAACCAGCCAGCAACAAAGCTTTATTTTCTTCTTCCTGCGTTTTGCAGATAAAATGAACGTGAACTTCAGTGATGTCTTTCCCATAAACACTCCCCAGCCCTGCCTTGGGAGAGATGGCAAAACCTCTTTGTTAACGAGGTGATATTTGTGCTTTGATACCACTTTTCATCCAAGCAGCTGCAAAGACTTTGCAAACATTGATTTAAGCTTTGCAAACCCCGGGAGCTGGACGAGCCCGTGGTTTGTGAAGATGGGCTGACCTGTGCCCAGGGAGAGGAGGAGATGTGTGATGGGGTCCTCCTGGATCAGAGCCTGGGAGAAAGCCCTTGTCTTCTGCTCCAGCCCTGGTGAGGGCTGAACTGTGCTGCTGGACAGCCTTGGTTTTTTGGAGATTTCAGGAAAAGCAGAGGCATGAGCTGGTCCCTTTCCATAGCTGCTCAGCCGGCTCAAGGATGCAAAGATATCTTAGGGCATCGCAGGGCCCTGGGACCCCCATCCCTGAGAGACAGACAAACCCATCACTTACTGGAGGATAACATTTTAGTTACTTCACCTCGACCGTATTTGCGGGTGCTCTGGACCACACACACAGGACTGGAGTCTCTCCAGCTGCACACCGACAGGGGAGAATCATATTTTAGAAGTGGAGTTTTGTGAGCGTCGCATGGATTTGTCTCTTCTGGAATACACCAAGACACGGGGTTTCTTGAGGCAAGGTGGGGAAGGAAGATTTTGCTCGTTAATAAAGCTGGAGGGAGGATTTAATTGGATCCAGTAGTGTATTTTATTTTTGCATCTCAATTTGTATGGATTAGCACTTGAAAGATAAATCACTTTTAGTCTGACAGCTTAAAAGTAAAATCCCTAAAAGCTGATTGTTTTACTTCTAATGCAATTCTGTAGTATCTGTTGGCTTCTGACATTAATTTACACTCATTTTCCTATTTGCTAAAGCAATATAGGGTATAGTGGCCTGTCAACATCTTTCTTGCTTGTAAATCCCTGTTCTCTTGGGTTTATGATGTGGTGGAATTAGTTCTAGGAAAACTTCCGCTGTGCAGCACTTGAGACGAAGAGAAACTTGTTTATTAAAGACTGGGCTGAAATTGTATTGGCTGAGATTATTGAATTTAACTGTTTGTGGGAAGGTAGGCTGTGAGGAGGGGCTGGGCTCTGCCACGCACAGCTGCCTTCCCACATCTGTCCAAAGAGCACATCCCATTCGCCTGGGTCCGTGGTGGGAGGACTGGGGCATGGTGTCCCCCAGGACCTGGTGGGTCAGTAATGCTGCTGGGGCTCTCCTTGAGAGAGCATGGAAGGGCTGCAGGCAGCGAGCATCGCCCAGATGTTCTCTGAGCTTTAACAAGCCATGTCGTGTAGGGTGGACAAATCTAAAAAAACCCCACGAACGTAGCTTGTCCCACTCATCTTCAGAAAGGTCCGTCTCTTGAAACACTTCCTGGGACCATAAAATATGAGAAAAAATCCATTAAGGAATTGCATTTACATCTGTGTGCGTTGTCTCTTGTTTCTACCTGCAGTTTCACAGGTCAGAGGGAAGGGAGGAGGAACACTCCCTTGCATTTTCTTGGTTGCCGTGGGTGACATCTGGCTTTGGTGATTCCCTGGTCGTAGTGATGGGTCCCAAAAGACTCAGCAGAATGGTGGTTTCTCCTAATTGCACCAGGAAGGCGTAGATATGAACATGCATGGGAAGAGTAGGAGAGGATGGAGTGATAGAAGGCACGTGTGATGGTGCAGCTTTGAGACAGTGCTAAGCATCAACAGAGAGGTCATGGGAATCCTCTTGGAAGGCTGCGTCTGAGCAAGAACTGTGTAGCAGCCAAGTAATCTTCTCAAATACCCACAGGTTTCTCACTTTGTAATATGAAACTGATACATTTACCTGTTTTTTTGTACCTTCCTATTCTGTCCTTGGCCAGGTCTAAAAAATTTCAGTCCTTCATTGAGAGCTGCCTAGTGAAGAACCACAGCCAGAGGCCAACCACGGAGCAGCTGATGAAGCACCCCTTCATCCGAGACCAGCCCAACGAAAGGCAGGTCCGCATCCAGCTCAAGGACCACATCGACAGGACTAAAAAGAAGCGAGGCGAGAAAGGTTAGTGGAGAAGAAGTGCTCCGGGCAATCCTTGACCTCTGCTGTGCGCATGGAGACTGGTAGGGTAGACCAAGGTGCACCCATGTGGGCGAAACAGATGGGGAGAAGAAGGGTTGCTCGTGGTCTCAGTACCTGTTTCCCTCATTCAGATGGCTAAGTTTGTTCGCAAACTGGTTGAGCTAAATAGGTGTGGTCCTTCATGTGATGGTTTTGAGGTCAAATTATTTTGTTTGATTTGATTCCTCTCAGTCATTGAAATGAAAATATGTATCCATAGCAAAACAATCAGTGTTCATACAAAGCCTACCAGTTATTGTCATGAGAGTTAATTGGTGTTTTTTAATATTTTTTTTTTCTGGTGAAAAATGGTGTCTTTTTTGTCCAAGTGGTTATTTCCACATGGAACATTTCAGCTTTGATTCATTAAAATGTGTGTATAAAATTTACGTCTGCATATATACGTACTGGCGTGTGGGAGGGAGAAGCTGCTAAGCTGAATTTTTCCCAGCTCACGTATTTCATGCCAAGTCTGTTGATTTACGTGACATTCACGCTGCACCAGCGATGAGCAGAGTTGTGCAAACGAACATCGAGATAAGACCCTTGCCCCAGAGCAATTCCGTTGACTGGGAATAACCTATTAAATGGAATGTTTTCAGTGAACTCTCCAGGCCCTATCAAAGTCCTCTGAAAGGAAGATCAGATAGCTGAAGAAACTTGTTGAAGTATTCAGCTGCTTGTGAACTGAATTTTAATTTGAAAGCTCATTTGTAGATTCCAGCAGATTAATATGTTGCTATTTCTCTTCTTATTGGTAGTAGTATTAATTTTTCATGCGTACCTTCCAGCCGCTTGTAATAGATTTCACTACAATCAAAACAATAAAACGGGATCCCAGTGAAGTAATAAATGTGTTTAGTCTGGCAAATGAAGGTTGGACCCTAGAGATGGAGAGTAATTGGATAAATGCGAGCCTTCCTTTTGCTATCATTCCCTTCATCCGATAAAGGTGATATCCCAGTAGAAATCGCAGTGTGTAGCACAACATTGCAGCTGGGCTTTTACGTAGATGTCTTCATTGCCTGGAAAATATATAGATTTGCATAGGAAAAGCAGATGTTTAGGGAGAGAGGAGTCCACACCTTCAGAGCCGTGGTTGAATCCCACCGTCCAGGGCCCATGGCTTCAATAGCTTGTGGTGCACCTCCCTTGGAAGAACCCTACTGACGAAGAGGGCCACTCTCTGTCTTTGCTGTATGGGGATAAATTCTCATTTTACGGACACCCCCATCTTTGTGCCGAGTGTCTTTGATTGCTGGAGGCCATTGCCTGCTGTGCTGGTGCTGCCTGCCGTGCTCCGGCTGGGACCGCAGCCCTCGTCCCAGCCAGCATGGGTGTGCAAGGTGCCAGCACCCAGGGAGACCACCCGTGCCTTCCTGGCCTTGCAGCCCCCCGTAAGAACAGAAAATGGAGAGAAATAATGCTGCTTACTCTTTTCAATCTGAGTAAAAGAGAGTTGTCTGTTCTGCCATCGGAGCTCTGGGGTTTTCAACCACTGGAAAAACAAATGAGTCCAGCACAGGGCACTGATGAGCAATTCTGTTCCTAGATGAGACAGAGTACGAGTACAGTGGAAGCGAGGAGGAGGAGGAGGAAAATGACTCTGGAGAGCCCAGGTAAGAATCAGCACTGCATTTCTGCACTTAGATCTCGCTAACTCTGTAGAAAATCATCTTGGATTACAGGCTCATATGAACTAGAAATGGAAAAAGGACAGTTTGAGCACTCTGTCCCGTTCCCTGGCATATTCCCTCTGCTAGCTGGTGTGGGTATAAACTGATGCTGCAGGTCACCTTGGCCAAAGCTGGGGAAGAAGACCGGCTACCCCATCACCCGTGGGATATGCAGCACGGCGCGATGCTGTCATGGGAGTGTGGGTATTTAGATGTGGAAAACATGAGGCGAAATTAAAGAAGATTCTTGAAAATGCTGTTCCTCACATCCAGGTGTGACTCCTTACTGCCATGTAACTTTTCACCATGAAACCTCCCTCGTGCTGCTGCAAGCGTGCTAGGGCTGGAACTTTCTTTGGTGATATTATTCAGAGCTGTTGTAATTAGTATCAGGTTATTCCATTATTTCACTGATATAATGTAGTATTTTAATAGCTGGCAGTGATTCATGCTAAGTGTGCTTTGTGAACAGCTAAATATAGTGTGTGCCGCTGCAGCACAAGAGGCTTTGGTTAGAAACTTAATGTAAAGGAAACCTTTAACAAATAAATTACTGGTGAGCTGTGAACAGAGCGCTGTGTCTGCTGCCCAGTCCCAACACTGGTGTTCCCCCCCCCCCCCCATCCCTCCATCCGCTGCTGCCCAAGCACTGTCGGGTGTTGGGATGTCGTTGGGGTGACGGGGAAAGGGGCCACGTTGGAAAATGACCCAGAACTTCCCCTGGCAAGAGGACTAAGGATGTGGAAGGGGATCTGGTGGTTTAGCAGGCATGCTGGTGATGGGTCGACAGTTGGACTTGATGGTCTTAGAGGTCTTCTCCAACCTTAATGATTCGATGATTCTGTGCTTCTCTCCTGTGCAGCTCCATCCTAAACCTGCCCGGGGAGTCGACGCTGAGAAGGGATTTCCTGCGGCTGCAGCTGGCGAACAAGGAGCGGTCGGAGGCTCTGCGCCGGCAGCAGCTGGAGCAGCAGCAGCGGGAGAACGAGGAGCACAAGCGGCAGTTGCTGGCCGAGCGGCAGAAGCGGATCGAGGAGCAGAAGGAGCAGAGGCGAAGGCTGGAGGAGGTAACTGGCCAAAGCCGAGCAATGGGCTGGCAAAGGCTGTTTCGGGGCAGAACAGCGGGATTTCTGGTAGCAGGTCCCAAGTGACTGTTCTCAGCCTGGTTTAAGAAGGTCACGTCCCAACCTCTCTGGTCGGTCACCCCAAATGTTTCATTACGTGGGATGAACCCTCCGCTCATGCTTTTTGCGTAGCAGCCTCCAGCCACTCTCCTCACCATAGTAAGCGTTGCCAGCTCTCATGAAGGGAATAGAGCTGGTTTGCTATAAATAAACCCTTGAAATACCAAACTTAAAGGGATCCCTGGAACTACCAAGCAGAGTTAGCTCGGTATTGGGGTGATAGCTGTATTCACTTGAGCTGTGCAAAACTTACTGGTCCAGGCGTCTGTGAAGTTTGTTGTCGTTATTTGCTGCTGTGGACTGTTACAGCTGAGAACAAGCTGAATAGCTCCGTTTGCTCTTTCCCCAGATCCATGTACCGCTTGTGTCCCCTCTAATCCCCAATTTCAGCTTTAGTCCTTCCAGTGCCTGCCAATTACAATTTCTCTTGCAGGGGAGGGGCAGATGCCTGCCTGACTTGTGCAATGATCCATATGTGCCCCGCAGCATAAGATTTCATTACCCTTGTCTTAACATACCAGCTACAAATCCAATCGGTCATAAAATTATCCACCCCATTTAAAATCCAGCTGCAGGATTTGACCGGGTGACTTTGTCCCTGAGCTGCACAGCCTGGCCGTGTACTCTGTAGAAAGTGCTCGCTTTTGGTTTAGCTTCTGGGTCTTGGATTGCAGAAGTCCACCAAAAAATAAGGGGGCTTTTCCCCTGCTCTTGGGTTTTTGGTGGGGTTTTGCACGAAGGCACCCATCACCTCGCACTGAACTCATCCCAAGCATCTGACTTGAAGGGTTCATACGTTAAGGGTAATTAAATAAGCTTTCCGAAGAGGGCACCAATATGTCTGAAAAAAAGACTTGCAGTAAATGGGCTGTTGGAGCAGCCACCCCCATAATTTGCGTTTAACCTGGCTCTGTGTGCTGGGTAATGCCCCCAGGCCAGGGGCGCAGACGGGAAGGAATTTCAGGCAGCTGATGGTGTCGATGATGGTACAGCCCCTCTTCGAGGTGGTCCTCTGAGCCCCTCCGGGGCAAAAGCCAACACCAGTAAATCCCAGACGAAGCATTTTTTCAGTCTGGTAAATATGTAGGTCTGTCGTGTTGTCAGAGCGCAGAGCGTCGCGTGTTCAATACGTTGTAGGTCAGGCTTTGCTCACGTCCTGCGCCCTTCCCAAAGCTGGCCAGCTGCTCGGAGAGAGGACAGGGTTTGGACAGACCCTGAAATCCCTGCCCCAGTAGAGCTGAGGACTGTCATAGGGAAGCCTGGCTCTACCTTTGTCCCAGTCTGCTCGCTGCAAGCAGTACAGGAGCAGAACAAGGGCGGAATAAAAGCAAACACCAGATTAGCCGCAATCCTGTAATGAGTACAATGCTTGTCGCTGTATTAATGGGTTCTCTTCACATAGAAGAAAATTGTTCTCTCTCTTTGCCGCTTCCCAGGCAGGTTTTGAATGGAGGGCTAATCCTCTCGCTCGGCTGGCAAGCTCTTCCCCGAGCCATGCAGGCACTGCCTTGCGGTGCCGGGAGGAGCACAGACCCCAGGCTCTGCCGGTCCCCCGTCCTTTCCCTCATCTCATTAAAAGCTAATGCCACCATAGCCAGGATTTAAAATCAATGCTGCTGTTTCTGGTGGCTCTAACAGCCCCCTGGGCCGCTTCACCCATTGCCTTCTTCCCAGCTGCCTTACATTTTTCAGACCTAAATGGAAAAGGAGAGATCTGCTGGGGAAAAGCTGGTGAAGAGGCATTTTCACTCTCACAGAATCATAGAATCATAGGTTGGAAAAGACCTCTGAAGATCATCGAGTCCAACCATCAGCCAGCATCGAGTCCATCGAGTCTAACCTCTCCTGCCATATCAGAGAGCTGGGGAAAGAAGAGGCATCCTCTGCCCTCGCCAGCACAGGTCCACCAGCATGACCAGCCCCACAGGTTTAGCCAGGGTTAGGGCAGAGCGGGCAGCTGCGTGCCGGTGGCTGTGGTGGCCCCAACAGCTTCTCGGGTGCCTGTCTTCTCAGGCCCCTCTAGACAGGTTTAGCTTCACCTGCATCTCCAGCCACGGAGCGAAATGTGCTCTCCTCACTATCAGACACTGTTTGCACGGGAAGCAAGAAACATAGCCGAGTTGCTATGGTGAGGATTAAAGCAGGAGTCCTTGAAGAGGTGCAAACCTGCTGTTGCAAACGTGGTGAGTTGTGGCGGCGGTTAGGAGGGACGCTCCCCAGCGCGGCCAGCCGCGGCTTTGCCGGCTGCGAGGTGTGGTGTATCTGCCGTGGGCAGCTGTAGGAAAACCAGAAAAACAGTAGAGGCAGGGATTAGCAGGCAAAGTTTCATTGCTGGTGCAGGGAGCGGGCGAGAGGAGCCGCACAAGCAGCTTCGAGCATCCTCCCCTTGAGCTGTCTGCTCCTGGAGGAGTCCGAGTGCCCGGCCTGGGGACGATGCTGCCTCTGCCCGGGGACACGGGGAGGGGTTTGTACCCCCAGGCTGTCCCACTGTTTCTAGCACAGCCAGCCAGTGGCGGGTACAGTTTGGTCCTCATAGAATTATTAAGGTTGGAAAAGACCTCTGAGATCATTAAGTCCAATCATCAACCCACCACCACCGTGCCTGCTAAACCATGGCCTAAACACATTTTTTGAACCCCTCCAGGGATAGGGACTCCACCACCTCCCTGGGCAGCCTGTTCCAATGCCCGACCACTCCTTCAGTAAAGAAATTTTCCCTAATATCCAATCTAAATCTCCCCTGATGCAACCTGAGGCCGTTTCCTCTTGTCCTATTGTTAGTTACTTGGGAGAAGAGACCAACCCCCACCTCACTACAGCCTCCTTTCAGGTAGTCGTAGGAAGTCTTGATGTTCTTCCCATGTGTTCTGGGGCAGGAAGCATCTGATTGCTGGACAGAGGCAGCAAACAGCGGCTGCCACAGCTGTGCCGAGTTTGGTATCGCTGCCCAGAGGCACCCAGCATGCTCCATCTATGTTACTGCAGGTTTGTTCCAGAGAGCAGTGCTGCTCCAGCTCTCCTACCCATCATCACAGCACCCGAACCCTTCAGCAGCAGCCAGGCTGTTCCCTTTTGGCCTCTCTGCGTTTTCTCGTGCTAGCTTTGTCCTGGCATGAGTTGTTGACTCCTGGCTCTGGATTTGTTTTGGTTGATGGGAACATGGTTTCTTCCATGCTTCTTTATGGTCTGACTAAGATGGGGTGTGCCTCCAATAGGCAGTACTGTACCAGCAAATCTCTGGGAGGAGAGACCAGTGGAAGACTCAGGTTACTGTATTTTCAAAATAAAGTCGACCTTTAAAACCAACAGAGCATCCGGGACAAATAAACTCTTGAAGCTGGTGGCTTTTGGGGCTCCTAAGTCAGCCCGTTGCGTGCTGCCACGCGTGTTACCGTGTTTATAGAGAGCTCTGAGTCATAGCGAGACACCGTGGAGATGCCCAGGCTGGGCGAGGCCGTCAGCTGGGTGCCAGCGCAGCACCCAAAGGACTGACTTCATTGGATGCCAAGCTCAAAAACGCCTGGAGTGAATTTGTACTGGCAATGCACAGCCAAAGAGCTGGAGAAAGGCTGTTAGTGGGATAACTGGTCCGTTCCTCTGTCAGAGCAGACCTTCAGTAGATTTTCTGGTGGTTTTCCAATCTTGTTTTTAAATACTAGCGGGGGTAGAGCTCCTACCTTTTCTGTTCCCTCACCCAGCAGAGATTGTAATGAAGAAATCCCGTTTTTTCTGTCATCTTGATCTTGCTAAACCAGGATTTCTTAACCTCTCATGAAGTACCTCTCATTTTAGGGCCTTTTGGGGGAAATCCACCATCTCCCAATGTTGCTCTGGCAATAGCACTAAATGCAGGTGTAAAAAAGTCAAGTAAAGAAATCTGGTGGTCTCCTGATGCACCTCATGCTGCCCCCGAGACCTGCTGCCATCCTTAGCGTGCCTCCTTGCATCCGTCGCACACTGGAGTCTCCTTTTTCAACAGCTGACCCATTTCCTTCTTTAAGGCTGAATCTTCGTGCAGGCAGCCGGAGAGATTTGGGTTTGCAGCTGTCTCTAATTGCAGTGGACGTAAAAATCCTCAAGCTAGCTTTGAAACCGGGACCTTCACAGGAGTAGAGTTGCAGCTTTGTTTTCCCTTGGGCAGAAAGTTGGTCTCGTGAATTCAAAATGTGCACCAGAACTAACAGCACCACCCCCCCAAGTTAGAGAATTAAAGATCAGTAGATGAAATAGCACTAAGGAAAATATTTGTGTAATGTAAAAGGGTGTATAGGCTTGACTATATTTTAATTTTTCCCTGTATGTACATATATGAGAGATATATAGTTCCCTAATAAGCCCTCCATTTGTTGCTGGCACAGAATGAGCCTTGCTGTGCCAGTTTAACCACCGAAACTCCAGCTGAGCTGTGGGAGTAATGCATCTCCCGGTCAGGAGCGTTAGGGATCCTGCGAGATAAATCTCTGTGCAGACCCCTTGGCAGCAGTGGGCAGACGCAGGCAGGGAGGGGTCTGCATAACCTCCTCTTTCTGCTGTGTTGTGGGTTTTCTTCCTTTCTAGGTATAAACCGAGGGTCAGATCTTTATGGGGAACGTAGAAGGCAAATCTCAGCACCGTGTTGTTTGCGTGTGAGGTTTTATTCAGTGCGGATATAGAGCTGGGTGTTCAGGGGATAAAAAATCACTGCAGCTCCTGTGTGTGTTAACCAGCAGAAGACTGTCTACTGGAAGCTCTTGTAAAGCAATGCAAAAAAAATCCAGCAATTAATTATAGATAAACCTAGGCTAGCTAAAATGGTGGTTGTTATTTTCTTCTGCACGTGGAGGTGTTGTATAGCTTGTGGGGACATTTTCGTGAAGACGACAGCCTCCTCGCAGTAGCACGGTACGTGCGGCACTGCGGGGGTCCCGGCAGCAGCCCCCTACCCATTTCCAAGGAGAGCTGCGTTACGGCAGCTCCTCTAGCACCGGCGTGTGCTCAGCCTTATGTCTCTCTAGTTTTTCTTTAGTTAGAAAGCGTGCAGAGCTCGTCGTTTCTGAAGCAGGAGCCTTTTCCTGCATGGAGCGTCCCTTCACAATGATCCCGACTACAAGCTCCTGCAGTGGTTCAGAGCGTGTCAGATCCCCGTTTTCCATGGTGGGAAGTTCTGACCCAGTTTCTCTGCCAGTGGGAAACACCTCTCCGTGCTCCGGTGCTTGGTGTGTCAGGAAAGATGATGTTCCAGCCACAGACCCTCTTTCCCTGGTGGCTCAGATAAATGAGCCTGTCACAACAACACAACCATCTACAGTATTTGTTTTCATTTGTCGCTTGGAGTTCCCCTTCCACTTCTTCGCTGGCTCGTGCTCGTGTTTGGGAGCGGCAGCCAAGGTTTCCAGGAGCCTCACCTTGAGAGTGTCAGTGTCCCTCCAAGCTCGCCAGGGTCACGGGGCAGCTCCGGCTCGCCAGTCGCTCGTAATCCTGAATGCGCCTGATCTAGCAAAGTGAGCTTGCTCCTTTGAAGTCCTTGTTTCATGCCAGGCCTCCAAGGGCCTTCCCACCAGAGGTTTCGCCTTCGTATGTCTTCCCTCATCAATATTTTAAAACCTGTCATTTCTAGTGCAGGGCAAAGAAGATCCCATTCTGACTTACAAGCAGCTACATATAGCTTTACCTGCAGAGTTATATAAATGCAGTCCTAATTAATTGGTGCTCTTGCCTTGCATGAATAATAGATCTGGATAGTGTAAATACACACAGTAGTTTCAGGCTTGGAGAAACATGGGAAGTGTGCATTCGCAGTGCGAGAGGGAGGGCAGAAAACAGGGAGAAAAGGAGGCAAATAAAGAGAGGTCTTTGAATCTCTCCCTTTTCTTTTTTTTCCTTTCTACGTGTGCTTCTCACACACGGTTTTCAGCTGCATCTCGCTGATCTCAATCCCTGCTCAGACAGGGTCCCTGTCATCCTGGCACTGCTCGGCACTGGCGTGAGCAGAGGTGGAGGGGAGATGGGTGCATTGCTGGAGGCTTCGCCCGCCGCAGTGCCAGGTCCTCTCCAGACGTTTGCCAGCTGCTGAAGCGGGGCTGTGCTGCTGCCGATGCAGCCCCGCGCTGCTGAGATGCTGGCCTTTAGCTGGAGGTGCTCGGGATGTGACCGTGACAAATGACTTGCTTATAATGTGACCTGACAAAAACGCTGCTGAGCTGGAGGGAAGCTCTTCACTCCTGGCCTCCATAAATGTATGTATTGCATCCCGCTCACAGCCTCAGCCCAAAGAGCCTGGCTGCGGCAGGGTGCAGAGGTCCTTTAGATATCCAGAAGATCATCAGGCCTGGCTTCCAAAGAAAGCTGTGCCTGGGGGGCTCAGTTCCTAGCTCCTGGGGTTAAATAGGCTTTTTTGTGTGCAAATGGGCTGCTGGGCGCATGGTGCCCTGGAACGATGGTGGTGTGCTGCTCCCTCTCTGGGAAAAAGGCTTTTGTCCCCTTCCTTGGAGGGGTTTGGCTTTGTTCGCCTGCCGGATTGGCAATAAAGACCAGTCGGGTGGTTTTTAGTTAAGAAATAGCTGTAGCATTCAGGGCCTCGCCTCCTGCCAGCCAAACCCAGCCTACACAAGCACTTTGTGCTTTATTCAGCAGCGTGCTATTTTAACTGAAAAACCAGTATTAAAACCCACCCCAAACCCAGAGTGATACATGCTGTGATTGGAAGCTCGAGGTAACGTGTATTCAACCCGTTTAGTCAAAGGATCCGTGCTCCTGACCACACGGGAGCAGTGACCATCGCCAACGGCGCTCATCGGAGGAGGTCAGGGAGCGCTGGCGAAACCAAGAAATCCCCTGCCTAACCCTTACTGCTGCAGTCACCACGTCCTGGTGGCGTATCCTCTGCAATTCCTAGTACAGAGTTCAAAAAAACCTACAAAGCAGCCCTGCGTTCGCGTTGGGCTCAGTGAGGACAGGCGTACGCGCAGAGTAACACATGCGTCCCCAGCTTACGTGGGCAGTGCGAGCGGCTGCGCCCGGCGTGGGACACGCCGGAGTCTGGAGCTGGCAGGTTATTTCAGGTTGGGTGCGATTTTCCTTCCCTGAGGCAAGTGGGACGGCGCTGATGAATATGCCTAGAGGTGGCACCGAAGCCGTGCGGCAGCTCGAGCCTTGAGCTGGAGGAAAGCGGCAGCATCCCTGTGCAGGGTGGCTGTGGGTGTTACCGGTGGACGGGGAGACAGCAGCAAGACAGGCAGGGGCTCCTCCCTGTACTGGAGTGGAGGGGGTGTATTTAAGTGTTTGTTAAAATATCTATGTGTCTGTCTATAGATACAGCTATCTTTATAGGTGTCTAGCTATAAAGATATTTATAGATATCTAACTTTAGGGAGATACATAGAGAGATAGAATGGAATATAGAGTAGAATATAGAATAGACATAGAATTATAATATCTGTAATATATTATCTAATAGAGTAGATCTATCAGATACCTATTACAGATATATATATTAGAGATGGCCCTATTGTATTAGATGTCTATTATAGAGGTAGATCTATACAGACATCTGTATGATATCTCTATAGATAGATATCTATAGTAGGGCTAGACATCTATGCAGGAGGTACGTATATAGATATCTATCTGTAGATAGACATAGATATCAAATCCATCTGTATATAGAGTGCAGGTTTGCTGCAGAGCAGCATCTTTGTCTCCAGATAGCCCCACTGGCCAGCTGGGCAGAGCCACGCAGCCAGCGGTCGGCTCCAGCCCTCCGTGTGATGCAGCTCACGGACGGCGTTGCCAGCCCCTCCGCTGCCTGCCTCGCCGCCGCGGTCGGCTCAGCTGCTCTGTGTCGGCAACGGGGCAAAAAAAAAAAAAGAGGAAAGAAGGGGGAGACAAAAGAGGACTGGGTTTGTGCATCAGTGCATTGCCTCCCCGTTAGCGCTGCACGGGCGTTGCTGCGCCCGGCGCATACGGAGTTATGGCAGGCTGAGGAGCCTCGGTAGCCGATGTTGGCATCCGAGTGCCCTCTGCCGATGCGCCGGCTGCGGGGCTGCCGCCATGGCTTTCCCCAGGACGGGAGAGCGGGGTGCTTGGGGCAGTTGCAGGAGTTGTGTTGGGTTAAATGCAGGGGTTGTGAGGGCTGCGGGCGTCTCCTGGGTGCGCAGCTTGCCCCGGACAGCTGGCAGCAGGCTGTAGGTTGGCATCACCCCAAAATGCCTGGGGTTGCTGTCGGCAAAGGTGCTGCGGAGCCACGCGAGCAGGGATGCCACCCAGGAGGCAGAGGGCAGGGGTGGCCTGCGACGGCGAGGGAGGCCCCTCCACCCTGCTCATTTTGTGTTTCGAAAGGGAGACCCTTGGATTTGGGGTCTGCTGTGTTAGCCTCTGGTCTCAGCAAGCGTAAGAGGGACTACTGGAGAGAGTACAGCGGAGGGCTACGAGGATGAGGAGGGGACTGGAGCATCTCTTCTACAGAGAAAGGCTGAGGGAGCTGGGCTTGTTCAGCCTGGAGAAGAGAAGGCTGAGAGGGGACCTTAGAAATGCTTATAAATATCTGCAGGGTGGGTGTCAGGAGGACGGGGCCAGACTCTTTCCAGTGGTGCCCAGCGACAGGACAAGGGGCAATGGGCACAAACTGAAGCAGAGGAAGCTCCAGCTGAACATGAGGAAGAACTTCTTCACCCTGAGGGTGACGGAGCCCTGGCCCAGGCTGCCCAGGGAGGCTGTGGAGTCTCGTTCTCTGGAGATATTCAAGACCCGCCTGGACGCGGTCCTGTGCAGCCTGCTGTAGGTGACCGTGCTTCGGCAGGGGGTTGGACTAGATGACCCACAGAGGTCCCTTCCAACCCCTACCATGCTGTTATTCTGTGAAATACGTTCTCCTCTCAGCAGGCAGCAGCTCCCCCATCACCCTCCCTTGTCCTGGTGGGTGGGTTTGGGGCTGAGACTTCAGTTCCCCGTGAGTGATGAGCTTGTACAGCTCCCAGGGTGACCCCCCCTGCGTCCGGGCACTGGTGAACCCCACAGCCAGGCACGCTGGTAAGTGGGGACTGTGCACTGCCCACCTGGGTCCACCTAGAAGTGGGAGAAGAAACGGGTCCGGCGCTGGCTGGGAGGATGCCGTGCATTCTCCATAGCCGGTGCCAGGCACCAGAGCGCGTGGGGACACAGTGGGATCGACAAGCCCCTCTACCACCCCAAACAGACCTGCCTGCTGGCAGGGCATCTCCTGGGTGCCGAAAACCCTGAGTGGCGGCGGAGGGGAGAGGAGGGGGGTGCTGACCTGTGCCTGTGCCCCCACAGCAGCAGCGGCGGGAGAAGGAGCTGCGGAAGCAGCAGGAGCGGGAGCAGCGGCGGCACTACGAGGAGCAGATGCGGCGTGAGGAGGAGCGGCGGCGCGCGGAGCACGAGCAGGTAACCCGGCTGCAGCGCCGATTCCTCTTCCTCGAGTCAGAGGCTTCCCTCGTAAGCGCTCCTATTTTTTGCCACTTGAGAGCAGATCGATTAATTGTTGACGCCGCGTGTGTCGCTTTCCACCGCCGTGATTTGTTTCCATGTGGATCCACTTGCTGGCCCGTGGGTGCGGAGACACTTGATGCAGGCTGTTCCCACACGCTGGTGCCCAGGGCCGGGTTCTGTGGCGTTCCCGGTTAACGTTTGCCATTTCCCAGTGGTTCGCACTCTTTACCCTCAGGGGTCCCCTGTAGAGTGGCAGACACCCGGGGGTCTTTGGGCGGGGATGGAGGGTGCCCAGGCTGGTCGATCAGTGTCTGCTCTAGGGTGGGATGGATGTGGGTGCCCACCTCATTCTCCTTCCTCTTGGGAAATACTGTCTCTTTTACCTTCTCTCTCTCTTTTTCCTTTGATCCTTGCTGCCCTTGCCTCCAGGAGTACATCAGGCGACAGTTAGAGGAGGAGCAGAGACAGTTAGAGATCCTGCAGCAGCAGTTGTTGCAGGAGCAAGCCCTACTTCTGGTAAACGGGAGGCCCCGGCCGCGCTTGCCGCTTTCTGCCCGCGTCGCATCCGCATGTGCCCGCACGTCGCCCCGCGTGCCTCCTGCCGTGCCGAGGCGTGGGAGCGGGGGGAACACCTCAGCTCCCCCACCGCCGCTTCGGGCCGGCTCCCCTCGCCGTGCACGCCTCTGCCATCGCACCCCGCCGGCAGCATCGGCACGCTGGTGGCTTCGCGAGGGGAGCAGCCCTCTTCGCAGCCGCGTAATTCCGGAGGCTGCTGGCAGCATGCTGGAGCATGGTCGAGCTGTCGCGTGCCTGCGCCTGGCAAACCCGCCGTGCCACGCGGGTTTTCATCTTCCGAGTGATGGCTTTTGTTTTCATTTCCTCGCAGGAACGCTGTGTATTCCCTCTCATGCTGTTTGCATTCTGGATATCCTGTATTTTTATTTAATTTGTTTTTGAGTTACCGCTTTTAATGCTGGTAGCTGTTACTGCGTTTTCATTTAATCCACAGGGATTATTCTTTTTCTCTCTTGCTATTATTTTTATTTAGGGAAAAGAAAAACTGTTACACAAGCCCTTGTCTTTTGAAAAGGACCTTTCAAAATTATTTTCTCGTTAAACTTCATAGAGCCGTAGGGATTCAGAAAGACCATACAGCTGGCTCTGCTGTGCAGCCCTTCATAGAATCAATCACAGAATCATAGGTTGGAAAAGACCTCTAAGATCATCAAGTCCAACCGTCAACCCAACACCACCATGCCTACTAAGCCATATCCCGAAGTGCCACATCTACACGTTTTTTGAACACCTCCAGGGATGGGGAATCCACCACCGCCCTGGGCAGCCTGTTCCAATGCCTGACCACTCTCTCAGTGAAGAAATTTTTCTTAATATTCAACCTAAACCTCCCCTGATGCAACTTGAGGCCATTGCCTCTCCTCGTATGACCAGTTACCTGGGAGAAGAGACCAACACCCACCTCACTACAACCTCCTTTCAAGTAGTTGTAGAGAGCAATAAGGTCCCCCTTCAGCCTCCTCTTCTCCATACTAAACAGCCCCAGCTCCCTCAGCCGCTCCTCATCAGACTTGTTCTCCAGACCCTTCACCAGCCTCGCTGCCCTTCTCTGGACACACCCCAGCACCTCAATGTCCTTCTTGTGGTGAGGGGCCCAAAACTGAACACAGTACTCCAGCTGCAGCCTCACCAGTGCCGAGTACAGGGGCACGATCCCCTCCCTACTCCTGCTGGCCCTTCCTACAAGCAAAAAATTGGTCCTGCAGGGAACTCAGCCTCAGCTGAGTTTTGTCTGACCCGGTGGTATATGGCAGCGCGTTGGGTTGACTCTTTGTTCTTCCTGTCCAGAACGACCTGAGGAAAGCCAGTGGTAACCCCTGAGGGGACGGCAGAGCCCTGGGGAGGTCTCGGGGTGTGTCTGTGCCGATCCCGGCAGACGAGGCAGTTCACTGGCCCCAAGTGCTGGCGCCGGGGTCCCAGCTCTGAACTTCCTGGCTCTGCCCTCCCAGCCGCCTCTCCACCGGGATGCTTTACAGCTCCGCCCCAGAGCCTTACAAATCAATGAGCTTTGCCAGACAACAGCTTTTCAGATACTTTTCACAAGGGCATGTAGGGATAGGACAAGGGGGAATGGCTGTAAACTAAAAGAGGGCAGATTTAGATTAGATATTAGGAAGAAATTCTTCCCCATGAGGGTGGTGAGGCACTGGCCCAGGTTGCCCAGAGAAGCTGTGGCTGCCCCCTCCCTGGCAGTGTTCAAGGCTAGGTTGGATGGAGCTCTGAGCAACCTGGTCTGGTGGAAGATGTCCCTGCTCATGGCAGGGGGGTTGGAAGCAGGTGATCTTTCAGGTCCCTTCCAACCCTTACCATGCTATGATTCTGTGATTCTATACTCGGGCCCCATTTTCCACCCAGGCAGACAAATCTGCGGGTTGCAGCCCTGCGTTTACGTGCTGGCCGGGCACTCGCATGACTGCGTTTCCTTCTCGGCAGGAGTACAAGCGCAAGCAGCTGGAGGAGCAGCGGCAGGCGGAGAGGCTCCAGAGGCAGCTCCAGCAGGAGCGGGACTACCTGGTCTCCCTGCAGCAGCAGCAGCAGCAGCAGCGGCAGGACCAGAGGCCGGCAGAGAAGAAACCCCTCTACCATTACAAAGAAGGGATAAATGCCAGCGAGAAGCCTGCGTGGGCCAAGGAGGTAGGCGAGAGCGAGGAGCGTGGTGGGGCTTGTCTGCATCCGCGGGGCTGGGCGCACGGCTCGGTCCGAAATACGTGCGGCAGATTGCACCCTGCTGGGTCGGCCTCCAGCAGGTGCCATTAGCGGTGCTGGAAACACTCCCAGTTCAATGCAGCGTGTGTGCGTCTGCGTGCACGTTTGTGCAAGCAAAGAGAGCGGAGGAAAGAGGTTTTTCTGTGATGGTGTGCGAGAAGGAGGAGGATGGATGCCTGCTGGAGGGGCTCAGCCATAGCTGGGGACTTGGGGACATGCCAGGAGTTCCCGATGCTCCATCCTGGCCCGTCCACAGGTCTGCTGGGGGTCCGGGGTGAACGCGGAGGGTGGCCGTAGCGGGGTTCCTTGCTGAGCACTGATTCCCCACAGTCAAACAGGGATCAGACAGGTTTTCCTCCCGTGTTCAGGGCAGTATCTCGTGGGGCTGCTCTTCTTTTGTGATTTCCAGGAAGGCAAGCCACATTGCTGATTTTCTTTTTCTCTCCAGCAAAAAGAGGGAATTGTTGTTACAGTTGTGAGATCTTGAATATTAATTATTGCCTGGCTGAATAGTCTTGAAAAGATCAAGATGTGCATTGTCTGCAGCGCAGTTTCAGGATCATGTGCAAACTCTTTCTCCTTAATCTCTTTGTGGTGGCTCCAGTAGGACTGGTGCCCATTCTTGCTATTAATTTTTCCAAAGTTCTTTGTGTTTAGTTGGTTTAATTTTGTAACCCTACTCCTGGGCAGAAGGATCCTTTAATAACTTGCCTATTCTTCCTACTAAGCAGGGTGACTGCTCTCCTGCCAGAAGTCTGGCACCCTTTAGTCCTGGCAGAGGTATGATGGGCATCCAACAAGTAGCTGTCTCCTGGTCTTTCCACTTGACAGCCCTCAGCTGCACCCACAAAACCTGCAAGTGTCAAATGCTCGAGAAATTCAATCAGCTGTCTGTTGCTAAGCAAAGGCCGATAATACGAACACTCCTTGGCCTTTCTAAACCGTCACATTGATAGATGTGGGTGTCAAAAACTTTTTTCACCTCTTTATACTTGGGTTTCTCCTTCATTCCATCCCAGTTTAGTCTCTAGAGTCTTTAGGTAGCAATGCGCCAGACAACATATTTTCGTGAAGTTGCAGCATCCTTCTCCGGCCCTTCCAGTGGAAGAAAAGGTTTGGTAAGTGGGTGTGCAGAGGAGACCTTCCAGATGTGCCAAGCCACCTCTGACAGGAGAGGCTTCCAGCCGGGTGGGGCCTGTGGCTTTGTGCAGAGCTGGGTCTCTCTGCTCCATCTGCAGAAGTGGTTGGAGTAGGTAGCAGGCAGGAAAAAGGGAGTAAACTCTACCTTTGATTGCCTGGTTTTAAATAAATCCTCTAGAACATTGCTAAAGTACCTCTGGCACAGTCTTCAAAACTACAACAAAGATATATAGAAAGGAATCTTATTCTTTGACTGGGGGGAAGGAGAAAGGTGCTGGCTTTAGCTTTCCATTTCAAACACAAAGGCCCATTCCTGCTCTTCCATGGGGGAGGTGTCTTTCTTTGATGCCGTCACTGGAAGCAGGGCATTGGGAACTGTATGATGGGAGGAGGAGCAGGAGAACGCGGCCTCATACCCTTTGCTGAAATCGTAGGGAAGGTGAGGTTTCCTGTTGTTGGGGTGCATCTCCAGCTTCCACCAGTGAAGTCTCCAAACCGTTTATTCTCTGCCTGTCTCACTCTGTCTGTTTTCTAACGAAATGCTCAAAGCAGCAACTGTGGCATCTTTCTGGTCTTGGGAGCAGTAGTTTGATGGTACTGCCTTGATGCAACACACTTGGGAACTTCCCGTAACTACTCCTCTTGCCTCCATCCCCTGGTTTATCTACTGCGTAGTCCCACTTTTGCACAATTCAGCTACTTTGCTGCAGATATTGAAGTACCATCCTTGCTGGCTAGACAGATAGACTTAGTCAGCCTACCATGGTTCTTGCTATAGTTTAGCAATTTCCGTACCCAACCCATGCATACTAATTTAACAGAAATATTGAGACTTTGTTTTCTTTGGGAACAAGGAAAAGACAAGTCTGGTGCTCAGCCTACAATTTCTGGAGGCTCTGCAGAGCTTACTGGGATATTTTCCGAGGATTTTGCATGATATCTCATACTGTCCTTGTTTTTATGCTCTGTGGTCTCAAGTCTTCTCTCTCAGGAGCTTGATCACAACAGCTGAGTTATCCTCAAGCTGTGCCCCTCTCTACTTTTCCTGCCTCTCCTTTATGCGCTTATTTTCCCACCTCGCTTGTCTTCGCATGGTGACTCCAAGACCTCGCAGATGCTGGGTAAGGCATAAAGGTGAGGCCGTGGCCATTCACATTGAGGTTCTGTCCCTGCATCCCCTTGCTAAGGGACTGGCCCGTTGGCGAAGACAAAGCCCTGGGTTAGGAACTGGGCTGTTCTGCACCTTTCATGGCTTCCCCAGAGCACAGTCAAGGATTTTTCTTTTTTGTGCTAAACAAACCAGTCTGATCAAATAGTCCCACCAACACGCAGAGATGCGCATCCCCATCTGCTGTCCCTTCTACTCGTCTTCTGGTGAGTGAAGGGTTGCCCACTGGGAGCAGACTTGGGGTATAACTTGGGTGCTGTCCCAGACCTGCCCTGTTCACCCAGGTGTGTTTCTTCTTGTGATCGAGGACTAGCTGGGCCTTTTTGGACGTCGTGCTGGGACCCTCTCATGATCCAGCCAGGAATGTGGCGTTAGCATCTAGGCAGTGGTACTCTAATTAGCAGTTCTCTCTGTTACTGACTCTTCTTACTGACATCTTCTATGATGCTGTGATTCTGTTACGGACCCGTATTTGCTAAGTAAAGTCATGCAGATAGCCGGGTCTAACTTCTATATGACCAAGAAGCTTGGTCAGCTGAAGGACGGGTTTGGGCGGGTATATGCTGGACGTGACCATGCATAAAGGAGAGGACAGCTTTAATAGGAGGTTTTCCCCGTGGTGGCCAATCCCTGCGATGCTTTCCCACAGTTCGGGGCTTCCCAGGGGCTCGGCTCTGCGCCACGAGCTGTGCTGTTCTCTGCAGCAGCCAACGCGCACGTCAGCTCCTCCTTCAGTCTCCATGGCTTTTACCCTTCTCTCGCTTTGAAGTGAGGTGTGAAAACATTTGCAGCCTTCCACTGGGACCTGCACAGAAGCTGCTAAGCATCTTTCCCGTTTGAGAGGAATCTTGAGTTTGGTTAGAGATGGCTGGAACTGGAGCGATGATGAATTCCTGCAGGGTTTTGCTGCTTTTTCCCCCCTCTCTGCTTAATGGTGGAGTCAGTAAGGCTGCAGAGAGTACAGTGGAGAGTCCCCAGAGCATCCTCTGCTGTGCTGGTGCAACAGAGTGCTAGCAAGGAGATGCTGGCAGTGGGAACACCAAGCGCCTTTCTCCTTCCCAGTACACAGACATCCCCATTTCATCACTCTCCTGCCTTCTCCTCCATGCAAGCCTTGAAGTCCTCCATAGTGACGGCTTGGCAGCGTGCCGCAGAGCACCTGCAAACAACCGGAGGACTCATCAGCAGCACCATCTCTGCCTGCTGACGTTCGTGTCGGGGCTTGGCTGATAAGCAGATCATAGAATCATTAAGGTTGGAAAAGACCCCTAAGATCACCAAGTCCAACCGTCAACCCAACACACCATGCCTGCTAAAGATGTACTGGACCGGGCCTGCGCCCCAGTGGTTGTGCTGCTGCTCCCTTGTTCAGAGGGAGTTCTCCTTCCTGCCCTGCTCTCTTTCCCATCCTTGCATCCTCTCCCATGGGCATCGCTGAACTGAGCTGTGCACGGCCTCTGCTAGCCGGTGGGCAGTGCCTGGGGAAGTCATGATGGCCTCTTAGGACATAGCAGTGGCCCAGGTGGCCCTGCATGAACTAGAAAGGAACAAGTCCATAACACAAATCTGCTACCTGATTTTTACTCTGACTCCTGCTCAGTATCTGAAAGAGGAGAAGGTTAATTTTTATGAATATAGTGGCTCTTTTGTGTCATGTAAATGTGTAACCACATTTGCTTGTGGTTCTTTCCGAGCAAACCGGTTTCATAGATTGCCTTTTAACATGACGTTGTACGTGGGGGAATCAAGACATGCAAAGCGTATTCAACACGTTAATGATACGCAGATGAAAATACACGTCAGAACTTGAGGTATTATAAATTCTGCATAGCATATGCTGCATGAATATCAATACACGCAGTCTAACTGCAGGAGCACCCAGATGGCACGTACGCCTGGGTTAGCTGAAACCACTGTATTTCCATCAGGAGTAAATGAAAGCGGTGGGCTTTGGGGTTATTTCTCTATCAGTGATAGTGGTTTTTTCCCTTCCATACACGACAAGGTGCCAGACTTGCTAAATCTAGATCAAAGCCAGCCATTTTCTGGCTGCCATATGTATTCTTTTATTCAGATCAAACAAAAGCACGCCTCGTGGTGTTTAGAGCGGTGAAGAAAAAGGGTCCCCTTGCTTAAAGATACATTCGAGAAGAAGCAAGAGCCTCTCAGGAGTCATCTTCTAGAAACACCTCTCTGAGGCGTGTTGCCTTTTTTTTTCCATTTCATATTCAGAAATGAATTATGCGCATAAATACAGGTAGTCCTTTCGGTGTCTTTAAAATGCATTTGTTGCACAGCCTGCTGGGTAACTTGGATTCCGTGGCCATACAATATGTATGATACACCTAAAGGGAAAAAAGCTTCCTGGGTGTGTATATGCATACCCTGGTTTTCAACTGGAAACGGCTTTTTGTCGCCGCAGGTGGAGGAGCGCTCCCGGCTCAATCGCCAGAGCTCGCCGGCCATGCCCCATAAGGTGGCCAACAGGATCTCTGACCCCAACCTGCCACCTCGGTCGGAGTCGTTCAGCATCAGCGGCGTGCAGCCGGCCCGGACCCCGCCCCTGCTTCGGCCCGTGGACCCACAGGTAATGATGCTTCCCCGGGCAAGCTCACCTACCAGAGCCGGGATGCTGGGGGTGCTGGTAAGGTAACAGGAAAAAGAGCGGATTAAAGGGAAATAGTGTCTTGCTCCCTGGTTTCTCAGCCTTAAGTATATTCGTCAGTAAGAGCAGCGTCTACATTCATGAGTGGATTCTTGTTGTCACTTCCATGTGTTAGAAGCATCACGCTGATTTATACCTTCCTTTGAAGCATCACGTACTGGTTACTGCCAGAAACAAGCTGGAGGACCGAGAGGAACTGCTGGTCTGGTCCAGTGCGGCAGTTGCTCTGTTCCTCTTTGGATCTGGTTTATGTAAAGGTCTAAAAAAACCACAGCGCCTGGTACAACAGACCCGGGACGCTTTGATGCTGAGGATCGTCAGAAAGAGGTTTTGCTTTCTTTGCCGCTTTAATTCAAGGTTTTGTTTTGGTTTTCCATTGCGTTGACATCAGTCACAAACACATCTGGAGAGGGCATAGATCACCATGACCATCTAAAAATTCCTCCCAGCCACGAGCTCTGTAAGTACTCTGCCACCGAAAGCTCTGCACCAAGTGTCGGTGCTGGCCCCGGTCCAGTCCCTGGAACTGCTCCCACGGATCTGCAGACTCCAGCGGGGATTTCAGGGGGAAGTGCAAAGCCTTTGCTCCATGTCCACGTGGGCTTTCCATGGGAAAATGTGCCCACCAAGGGCCATCCACGTGTGGTATGTGCACCTGTAGGTCACCACTACAATGCCAGCTTTAAACAAAATGCATGCAGGAAAGCCCTTAAACATCCAGCTCTTTTTTCCCCAGTGTACATGGTCTATATGCGCTGAGCAGTGGGTAAAACCCCACTTCACTGCAGTCTCTCCAATTGACCAGATACTTTTCAGTGACCTTTTTGACAACCTGTGTTATCAACAGCTACAAAGAATTTTGTTTGGCAATAAAATACTAATGAAAAGGTTGTTTGAAACCCAGAGACCCATGTAAATGTATGCATGCATACACGTGTACACGATACATGTACGTGTGTACGTAGACACGTATGGGGAAATGTCACGTAAAAGTTACAGCCCCGCTGTATCAAAGGAACGCGGCTTCTCAGGGTCACAGCACCACAGCATGGCAGGGGTTGGAAGGGACCTCTGTGGGTCATCTAGTCCAACCCCCTGCCGAAGCAGGGTCACCTACAGCAGGCTGCACAGGACTGCGTCCAGGCGAGTCTTGAATATCTCCAGAGAAGGAGACTCCACAGCCTCCCTGGGCAGCCTGGGCCAGGGCTCCGTCACCCTCAGAGGGAAGAAGTTCTTCCTCATGTTCAGACAGAACTTCCCCTGCTTCAGTTTGTGCCCATTGCCCCTTGTCCTGTTGCTGGGCACCACTGAAAAGAGTCTGGCCCCGTCCTCCTGACACCCACCCTTAGGATATTTATAAGTCCTGGGGAGAAGCTCTGATTTCACAAACTCTTAACTTTGTGAATTTCTCAGATTTCCCTAAACAGATGTCAGTGTTCCTTTCCCTCGTAACCCTTAGATCTATAGGGCTGATCTATAGGATAGGGCGTAGCTAGACCTAGAGGAACTCATGCCTCAAGATTTTTTTTTTTCAACCATCTATGCCTCAGAATCCCTGACGATTTTTTTTTTTAGTTATTATTTATTATCGTTTCCTTCTCTTTTTTTTTTTTTCATTTTTTAACGCGGAGAATCCATGCCAGACCTCATCAGCCCAACCGCAGAGGTGCAGGCATACGAGCTGGAGAGTGGGCCAGTGGCAGGCAGAGCGAGGGGCGGGCAGGGTGCGCGGGGGCTGCAGGAGGGAGCAGCTCACCCTGCTCCTGGGCCGGGACCCGCAGCTTGGCGCGGGGCCGTCAGCGCGAGCCCCGTCACCGCACGCGCGCGGGGCCGCTCAGGACTGGAGCGTGGCGTTGGCACTGCCTGATTTTAAAAGGCTGAACGTGATTTTTAATAGGTCCTGCATTGAAGCAATGGAGGTCAGAAGTTCCTGAAGCCAAGGCAGTGCTGATCTCAAAGCGAGGGGGTTTTTTAGTGCATCCAAAGTGCTAATCAAAAAAAATTTTTTTTAATCAAATTTTTAAATACCTTTTTTTGATTCCTTTTTTTTTTTATCATTTTGTACTGATAGTTCTGTTTTGACTTGGTGCTTAGATTCCACATCTGGTCACTGTGAAATCCCAAGGAAGCTCCTTGTCTGGGTCTCAGTCACTGCATGAACAGCCTGCAAAGGGACTGGCTGGGTTTCAGGAGGCTCTGACGGTGACCTCTCACCGCACTGAGATGCCAAGGCAGAACTCGGACCCCACCTCAGAAAACCCTCCTCTGCCCCCTCGCATTGAAAAGTTTGACCGAAGTTCTTGGTTACGGCAGGAGGAAGACATTCCACCAAAGGTAACACTATCGCTCCTCACTTTCAGCACGTCAAAGAGGCGAGCCCAGAGCAGAGTCCCCGCGGCACGGTGCTCCGCACCCCCGGCAAAGCAGAGCGGGCATCACCGTGGCTCTGCAGTGGGTACCGACCTGCCCGGGGGCTGCGCTTCCCAAGGCAGGTCTGGCGCAAGAGGCTGGGAGCTGCTCTCGGGTGCACACGCGGGGCTGCAAAATAGCAGTGCCTTCCAGGAAAGAAAGTTCTCGAGCCCGGACAGAGGCCAAAATAAATTAATTTCTCCTTTCCCGAGGGTAAAGAACAACCTTCTGTTTAAATAGAATTACAGGAACATAAGATTTGTCATACTCAATAAGTCGGGTCCTTTTTATCCAGTACCGTGCCTCCAGTTGCAATCAATATTTGACGGAAGACTTGTAAGGGCTCCAGCAGCTTTATACCTTTGTTGACATTTTGGCAGTGTCTGGCAGTACCTCTTTAATTAAGATTCTTCTGGACCAGTGTTTCGATCGCGTTGTTTATACACCTTCGTTTTGGAAGAATTATAACTTGGCCATTAAAGTTCCCCTTACAGTGAATCAGCTTTCAGCCTGGGATGGTTTTACAGAGAAAAAATGATTACAGATGGATTAATGATAGCAAGGCAGTATTTGTCCCTGACTGAGAGGCCGTTTTTCTGTGTACTAACAAGTAAGCGAGGTGCCTGTTTAAGAGCAAATTACTGGCTCCCGGGGAAGCATCCCTGTGTGAGGGATCTGCAGTGGTCTGTCACGTGTGTTAATAATGTTCCTATTTCTGCCACCACCAAGCGATGAGAGACATCGGCGCCCACCGAAGAGGAAGAGCACGCCAGCAGCTCCTGGAGTTACTGGTGTGCTTTGCTGAGGGTGGCCGCCGGGTTTCAACCTACTTCTGAGAAACCCCTTGCAGTTTAAGGTTGGCTTTTTGCCTTGAGCCCTTGGAGAAGGGCGTCTCTTAACTGCAGTAATTCACTGCGTGGTGCAACCACAGCACCTGCTCCATAGAAAAAAGGTGTTTTCTGGCATTACGGAGTATTTTCGCCCTCGGCTGAGGGAACATGAGCTCTGGAACGGGTCACCGCGCTGAACAGCGGATCCCGTTGAAGGCCGTCGTGTCGGCAGTAATACCCAGAAGGACTCTGACATCTCATTTTACTGCCCAGAGTGGGTTTGATGTGTTTGTAAGTGGGAACGAAAGGACTGCCCCGTGAGGCAGGGCCGGCTGTCTCTGGGGTCCGGGGCCTTGTTTCTGCCAGTGCTTACGGCTGGATGCTTCAGAGGAAGGTAGAAAACTCCCCAGGTCCCGGCTGCAGAGTGCCCTGCCCGGAGGGGAGGTCGCTTTCTAATGAGACACGCTGTAGCTAGCGGTGCCGCAGAATGTAAAGCTCGCTCGCTCCCTAGATCTTTTCATCTTGCCTAACATAACTGCGTGTTTATTCTCAAAAAAAAAAAAAAAAGCCTAATCGTTTTTTTGCTAATCCCACCAAGCCCTTGGTCGCTCTGTTATCTGGTGCGAGGTATTGCACGGTGAGTATGGTCGTGCCTCTCCGCGTCGGCCTGCGCTGCCGGGGGACGAGACCACCGTGCCTGCGGCCGTGCGGTGATGCCCGAGCTCCAGCGGGACGAGGCAGGGCTCCGGGGCTCCCGGCTGAAGCAGCTCTAGGCTGCGGCTGGCTCCGGGTTTCTGCTGGTGGCGATAGCTGTGAGCCATCCCACAGGCAGCGGGGTTTTGGCACCTGAAGCTCAGTGAATTGTAGAATCATAAGTTGGAAAAGACCTCTTAAGATCAAGTCCAACCGGCAACCCATCACCACCGTGCCTAATAAATCATGTCCCAAAGTGCCACATCTACACATTTTATGAACCCCTCCAGGGATGGTGGCTCCACCACTGCCCTGGGCAGCCTGTTCCAATGCTTTACAGCTCTTCCACTAAAGAAATTTTTCCTAATACCCAATCTAAACCTCCCCTGATGCAACCTGAGGCTGTTTCCTCTCGTCCTATCGCTAGTTGCTTGGGAGAAGAGACCAACACCTGCCTCACTACAACCTCCTTTCAGGTAGTGGTAGAGAGCAATAAGGTCCCCCCTCAGCCTCCTCTTCTGCAGACTTAACAGCCCCAGCTCCCTCAGCCGCCCCTCATAAGACTTGAAGGTCTTAGGGATTAAAGCGAGAGTTAGGTGGACCGGTCCGGCTCTTCCCACTATCAGCCCTCTTGTCTGGCCGCTGATGAACACCACCTCTGTGCCGACATGTGTCAAAGCTGAACGAGAGATGCTAAAAACTCTGAAACACACTCAGTCTGAGTTTTACCTTAAAAATTACTTTTCTGGGTTATGTTGGTTTTAAATTCTATGTGTGTGTGTGTGCATGTGTTAATTTTTGAAAAAAACATGCGCCGTTTGGTGGTAGCCAGGCTGCTCGGTGTGCTGCTCGGGGCTCCTCTGCCGGGAGCATCCCTGACCGCACCTTTGCAGCTCGTTTCTGTCAGGCAATTCCTTCTAAAAGCCGAGAGCTTTGTGTTCTGTAATTACCATAAAAACTGTCCATCTCTCGGTGGGAGATCTGGTGTAAATCAAGTCTTAGGGCGGTGCTGAAGGGAGGACTCTGGGCTGTGCAAACGGCCGCCGGAGGTGGTGGGGTCAGTGAACGTCTCCGTTCTTTTCCAGGTGCCTCAGCGAACCACTTCCATATCCCCTGCTCTGGCGAGGAAGAACTCCCCGGGCAACGGCAGCGCCCTGGGGCCGCGGCTGGGCTCCCAGCCCATCCGGGCCAGGTACGGACGCCGCAGGGGACGGGCGCCCGGGGGGACGGGCAGGAGTGATCCCGGCGCTGGGGTCCGGCCCTGCTTTCGCTGACTGGTAACAGAGCGAGATTTGCAGTGCCTCTCGTGTCGCTGGGATGAGCTTCTGCGGTCGTTGGTGTTCTGTACCGACACCAAAGGCTGCCAGCGCTGGGATCGCTGGAGGTTCTGCTCCCTGGGCTGAACACGGTCCTGGGCATTGCCAGGTTTGGAGGTGCACACTGCGTCTGCTCTGGGGTCGCAGGGGAATTTGGGCGCTCCCTTGAGTGGAATTAGGTGCTGGGTCTCCCCGTGTCACTTCTCGCATACAAGGGGATCCATATAAGCTGGTGGGGAGATCTCAGCGATAGGTACCGTACATTTCCTGTGCATCAGAGCGGCTTTTCGCAGGTACTGACAGAGGAATGTGCCGGAGGACAGACACTGATGCAGCTTGGTGAGGTCTTCCTTAGATGCAGATCAAGGATTAAATTCCTTTTGGCTTCCTAGAAGGATGGCCTTTAGCTTAGCCAGACGCAGCTCTCTGGCATGGCGGGGCGCGGGGCGTGCTGGTAGCACCCCGAGGAAGGATGCTGCACCACCTCTGCCACATCAGAGCTATTCCTGGGCATGGGTAAAACCATCGGGGAACTTGAGAGGCTCTGTTCATAGCTGGATGGAAAAAACATGGCTTAGTCACACAAGAGCTTGTCTCTGGTTTGCAGAGCATCGCGGGCAAATCTCTAGACCCCAGACAGGCAAATCTCAGGGTAAATCCATGTTCCACGTAGCCTCACATGATGGAGCTCCTTGATTTCTTCTTCCCACCTTGTCCTTCCAGGGTGAGGTCAAAAGGCAAACGCTGGGGTGTTCGTAGCCATGTGCCGTCACCAGTTTCGGCATAGGCCTTTCTGTCCAGCTCAGTGCCCCAGCCACGCAGCAGCAGACTCTCATACAGCGGGCAGCAGCTTGGAGGGACTGGCAGCGGTAGCAGAAGGAGGAGGAATCTTTTTTGTAGTTTTTTTTTTTTTTTTCATTAGACAAAACACATTCATATCATGGTTGGTTCCTCTTTATTGCTCAAGGCTGAAGCATTCTGAATTCTTCCAAACGTTGTTCTTGTAGTTAGCTGTTGCTTGAAGGACAATATAAAATGTGGAGGGGTGTTGGACTGCATGGTCCTAGGAAGTGATAGTATTGAAAGTAAAAGGGATAATGGGAGCCTGTGGGATTCGAGTTGAAGGTTGCCCAGTGTTTCCTTCAGCCTCTGGTTGGTACAGGTAAATACATTAGTATTATTTTATTCAAACACCGTTCATGAATTAATTTAGCTAAGGACATGTCAGCTGTACAGCATGAGCTGGAGGCCTTCAGTTTGATGAAAATTGGAAATGATTAGGATGCTACCATGTCCGTTAAACTAAATAAACAGTGAAATAGTTTCACATTTCATTTCTCTCACAGTAATGTGGCAATTCTCCAGTTTTCCTTTTCAACCACCTCTCCAGTTGCTTCTTGATTCCTCCCATGCATAAATGTGAATATTATTAAAATATGTTTTCTTTTATTGTTACCCTCCTGTAGCAAACGAGGGGCTATTTCCTTGCACACAGAAAGTTACTGTCTGCTGATGACCCCATGACAGCAGTGGGCCCTGGCAGTTTGGCCACGGCGTGGATGCGCCGCACACCTCGCACTTCGTGTGCGCACCCTCCACCTGCCTTTGCGTTACGCCACGCGGCAGCGTTACCCCGTCATTGTTAGGTAGGCAAGGTCCTCACTTCACAGGAATATTGTCTAAAACCAAATTGCGTAATTCTGTGTTGAACATCTCTTCTGATATCCTGTCAGTGCCAAGTAAGAATTCATTTTCCCAAAGGCAGCTGATGCTCTGAAAGGGAATAGTCACTCTTCGTGCATCAAGGATGCTTTTTGTTCTGGATTTATGTAGGTTCACCAGGGTGAAAGAGATCAAGGAAGACAAGTGGATATCTTACGCAAGTTTAAAGTGAAGTCATGAGAGTTGTGAAGTGCAATTAAGTGGCAAAGGTGATCTGCAGCCTTATTGCAAACTTGAGATCCTTTCTTTGCTGAAATATTTCTTTCTCTTTGCAAATTCCTGCTTTTATGGTGAATATCGGTGGTTAATTCAGGTAGCTCCAGTGTTGCACATCTATAGGCCGAAAAGAATCTTTTAATTTTTGCTGAATTTAGCAAAATAAAAGTAGAAAGCTGCTCTAGCCTATTTTTTGTCATACATGTGGTTTACTTCTATGAGGTTGCTGAGTGCCTGTTGAGCTCCCATGGATTTCAGTGGGGCTTGCAGGCTCAATAGCTTCCAAAGAGAAGACCTCAGCCGTGTCTTCTCCCACAGAGGAGGTGTCTCCTCACCTTCCAGCTGTCCCAGGTGGGGTGGGAAGGACCTGAACCCCGGAGGTGCGTGCAGCACCATCTGATGGTGCTCTCTGTTCTGTCCTCCCGCAGCAACCCGGACCTGAGGAGGACGGAGCCCATCGTGGAGAGCCCGCTGCAGAGGACCAGCAGCGGCAGCTCCTCCAGCTCCAGCACTCCCAGCTCGCAGCCCAGCTCCCAGGGCGGGTCCCAGCCCGGCTCCCAGGCTGGCTCCAGCGAGCGCAACAGAGTCAGAGGTGAGGTTCTCGAAAACGTCCCTTAGCACCGGGCGCGCTTTCTGAGCCTTGTTTGATAAGCGGGAAGTGCAAGAGGTCTGTGAGCTCACGTGTGTTTTTTAAAAAATGAAAAAAATCGAAGGGTTCATCATTTATGATGCACTTCTGTGACCAGCTGGCCTCCTTGCAAGCAGAGGTGCCTGGATGCCAATGTGGGGTGCCCGCGGCAGCACGCACTGCTCCCGCGCTCTGCTGAAGCATCGCAGTGCCGAGTAACTTAGACGAAAGGAGGTGGGGGTGATGCTGTAGGGTTAAAAAAAAAAAAGAATACCAGCACGCTTCCTATGTTCACTCACCCAAGCTCACTTCTTCTGTGATGGTTTCTTTGGGACTGTGTTTCACTTTGGGCGGGTATCTCTTTTTTTTTTTTTTTTTTTTTTGAGCTTCATCTTCATGCAAAGCCGGAGACGGGAGCAGAGGAGTGAATGAGCCCATCAGAAGCTTTCTGTAAAATGTTTTCACTAGGCAGCCGTGTTTACACTGGGTGGGTGTTCCTAGCTGAACTGTCTCCTCTCATCTCAGAGCCGCTCTTAAAGATATTCCATTTCCCCGTTTAATCGCAGTAGGAGCTGCTGAAGCACATGGAGCCCGTACATCTGCATTTGTGGCACAGCCCCGCAGTATAAATCCCCAGGGCTGAAGCGCATTGAAACAAACGCTGCCTCCACGCTTTGAATTTTTTATGACTTGGCCATAAGACGACGTGTCTGTTGTTGAAATCATCACTTCTCTAGGCAGTCAATAAAAGGAGTTTATCTCCAATTGTCCTTTTTGGTGGGGTTTTGTTTTTACTGATGAGGAATCCTGAGACAAAAAATGTCCTAGCAATGTCAGATGCTGCGGAGCTTTTGATTTATCACATGCCCTGTTCTTTTGCAGAGTGAATTTGTTTCTGTAGTAGAAAAAAGGGCAGTCATGCTGCGAGAAGGCTGTCAGTGGAGGCTGGGCTGGATCATGGTTTCTGTCGCTGTGTGGAGGGACACCCCATATAGTCCAGTAGAGAGGAGCAGGAGGATTTCTTGAGACAACAAGCGAAATGTAGCGACACTTTATTAGCTGGCCCAAACCTACCTAGTTACAGAGCATCCAGTCCTGTGCCTGGGATGTCCCTGTCTGCTTTCACCGCCGTCTTCCTGCACTTCGTGGGCCAATAGCTGGGGAAGGGGCTGCCGGTGCCTCGGCATGGGGGTGGAGGACAGTGAAGCCCCCCTCCATGCCCACTGTCCTGGGGGACAGGGTCCAGCGACGGCTTTCAGCAGCACTTTAACTCCGGCTCTGTCTGCTTGCCTTTCGCCCAGGGAACGCCAAGCCCGAAGGGTCCCCTGTGCTCTCCCACGAGCCCGCCAAGGTGAAGCAGGAAGACAACAGGGACGTGACGCGACCGAGCCGACCCGCTGTGAGTCTGACGTTATTTCCCGCGGGAGCGTTGCCAGCCGGCTTGGCCGCGTTTCCCTTCGGTGCGGTAGCACGACCGCAGGGACCCCAAGCAAGAGGCTGGTACCATTGCTTCTCCAGCAGAGAGACTGGAAAGCGGTGGTACGGCGAGAGCCCGTGGGAGGTTTGAATGCTTAAGAGGGCGCATGAGTTTTTATCAGGAGCCCAAGTCTAGGGGAAAGCACTTAAGCCTGTGTTTTCACGTGAGGCAGATGCTTAAGGGCTTTGCTAGCTTGGGCGCGGTGGTTGCCGATGGCACACTGCTGTGTTCCGCGCTGCATGTTCCCCCGCAGCAGCCCGGCGGAGGGGTGCTCTGCTCGGGAAGGCTGGGCGACCGGCCCCCCACAGCCTTCGCAGCTTAAAACCGACCTGGTAGTGGTCTCTGTACGCTCCCGTTTTATTATTCCGAGCAAAATCTCATCCGAAGTGCTTCCTCCTGGTTTAATGCTGTTGACACTTGTATTTTAAAACTGCAGAGTCGGCCTAATAACGAAATGAATTTCCACTGCTTCTCTTTTTTAATGTGTATTAATGTTTTGTTGATGTTTTTTCTTCTCTACACTCCACAGCGTTGAGCTAACAATTCTAATTTTATTTCTAACCTGCTTGCCCTTCCTCTGGCTTTTTCCTGTCCCGATCTGTTTCCTCTGATGCTGATTATTCTTCCTTTACCCACAGAGCTATAAGAAAGCTATAGATGAGGTTAGTGATATCTTTTCTCAGTGGGTCGTGCCTATGCAAGGTTGACTAGTTAGCGCTTAATATCGAACCGGGTTTTCTTGGTGCTGACATTGAAAAAGGTGGCGATGCAGTCTTGGGTCAGGTGGGAGACCGAGCGATTGCGTTTCCGTGTGGGGAGGGGACCAGCGCTGCCGGTGTGTTCTGCTCGGCCGTGGGCTGCCCGAAACCCACCGGCCAGACCCCTTGCATGGAAGCACCCCAGCGTTCACGCGTGGAGCGAACGGTGCTGCCGTTGCTCGGCGTGTTTGAAAGAGAAGGGGTGAGAGCGGAGGTTTCTCGTGCCGGTGGAGGTGGTCCGGGCAGCCTGCACCGCTCGCCACATTCTGCTCTCAGCTACAGCCCCCGGCCGCCCACTGATTTCGGTGGGGCCATCGAGCGCTGCTTGAAATGCGTTTTAAGCCTGATTCGAAGGACGGCCTGCGGCAAATGAAGAACAGAGCGGTGGAGGACAGCGGGTGATTCATTGTCATGGCCCATCAGCTGCAGAGCCAGTCGGCGGAGCCGTCTTGGATGTTGATGGGCAATGCTGGTCTTCATCCATCCTCGTAAAAAAAATAGAGAGTCCTGAATTACACCTTCTTCACCATGTGATAGATAGATATAATAGATATGATAGATATGGTATATATGATATATGATAATAGATATGATAGATATAATTTTCAGTGTGTGTGCATCTGGCGATGGTGAATGTTTAAATGTTAATGGGAGAAGACCAAACACTCCTGATTTAGCATTTAACTTGCCTCACACGTGCACCACTGTGCACACACTGCTGATACTGGTAACTGCGGGGCTGTAATGGAAAGCACTGGTATCAGCAGCCTCTTCTGCAGCCTCTTTCCTCTAAAAATAAAGATATGAAAGAAGGAAGATGTGCTGGTTAGTTAGCTCATTCTCTTGGACAGGACGTGAGCAATGAATTTTGTTTAATGAGGTGCTTTGTTAAGAAAAAAGCACATAAATCAGTGTCTAAATAGAGGCAGCGTGTGTGCTAAATTCAAGTTCAATGAGCTGTGTGATTCTGGAAACCAATCTGACTTGATTCCAGCTAATATTAAATCTAAAGTCTTTGTAATTAAAAGTAATTAAAGAGCACTGATGCTGCTAACTTATGTATTATGTCACCCTCAGTAATAACATTTCAAACACATGTGGAACTACTGAGCACTTTCCTTCTAGTTGTCAGATTGTTTTTGGTCCAAGAGCAACTCAGTGAAGCCGTTTATTCCTACAAAGTGCTCATTACTTAGAGGAAACGATAGCATCAAAGAATTAACCATCCCAAGGCAAAGCTTTAACTAGGAAATACGAATTCTCTGATGATATTGTCTGGGAGTGTTACTGCTGTTATAACTTCCAAATTAGTTATTAAAAACTAATTAAGCTGATTTTTAAAGTACTATCTTCTGGTGATGACCAAAGAAGGCTGGTGGGGTGCCTTGAAGCACGTTAGAAATGGAAGGTACAAAAAATAAGTGCTTTTCCCAGTCCACCTCTGTGATGAGGAAGGATTCAGTCCTGGTCCTGCGCTGCGGGAAGTCCAGCTGCAGTCTGAAGAGGCCCTTACGCAGCCCGAAAGTCCCTTTTAAAGTTGAGAAGGCTCCAAACCAACTCAAAGTGCTCGATAAAGAGCGTCTTTTGTACTCGAAATGGAAAGCATTGTTAAGCTGTTGAAATTGTCATTGATTCTTATTTAGGAGAAGAAGCAGTCATGTCGTAGAAGCTGCTACAGCGCTAATTAAAATAATTAGTTGTCGTGACTGCAGATTTGACTGTATTTCAATCCCAAACATGTTGGCATCGAAAGTAAACTCTGGAAATACCACATTCTCTCTTTAATCATGACGAGGAGCCTTTCTTTAAAGGTACAAAGAGCATTTGGAGAGGGATACGTAATACCCACCACAGATACCCGCTGCGAAGCAGGGATTGGCCCTTTTTTTTTTTTTTTAAGAAAAACCTAGGGGTTTTTGGTATTTACGGATCTGACGCAAAGCTCTGTGACGTCCGTGGGAGTCTGTGCCCTACGTCAGAGGCCGGGCAGGGCAGACCTGGGAGCAGAATGTGCGGCTGTCCACCGGTGGGAGCTCACCGGGAGGTGTGGGTCAGCGACGGCCAAAGTACAGGTTGCTTGCGAAATATTCCTGCTTCACCTTTAAAAAAAATGAACTGGGTTTGCATCTCAGCCGTCGAGGTTTTCCATCGTTTTCTTCACGTGTCAACGGGATAGATTTTAAGAGCTCCCTTTGCAACTGTAGTTAATATTGCCGTAGTCGCCCTGCTGGAACGGTAAACTGGAAATGCAGTAAATGAGAGTATGGCCGTAAGACAATTGTGGAATTTAGTCTTTTTCAATGAGTTTCTTTCTCCCTAATCCTTTATCTCTGACCGAATGCACTGATGCCTACCTCGGTCACTAATATAGGGAGAAATGGTAAGACTGACAATTGCGATGCTTTGTTCGTCATGTGCATGTCTTGTGCAACAGACTTCTCTAACCCATTCTAATTCAAGCTCTCATGCTTTTCTGCCCTACTGCTTCCCCCTGCATTGCTATAAAAGCATGTAAGATAACAAAAAGTCTCTTTTCTACACGGTGCCTGCCATGTTCCTTGTTTTGAAATAGCAGTGTCGATTTTATATGACTGTCGGGTCTGAGACCTCATCAAAGTCATGGTAAACTGAAAAATTATTACTAGGCTTTGGGACTGCTCCTATCTTTTTTCTCGTTTCAAGGCTTTTTTTTTTTTTCCCCCCCTTAGCTTGTAGGCTGCCACATTTCACATAAAGTGCTTAATGGGTCCCGCTGAGGGATTGGGGGTTTTATTTTTTTTATATTATTTTTTTGATCGTGTGGCTGACTCAGAGCTGTGAGTCCAAAGTCTGGCTGAGCTGGGCGCTTCTCGTCATGCTCCTCACCGCCTCTCGGCAGCCGCCCGGCAGCGGAGACTTGCCACGGAAGCAGCTCTTGACGTGGGGATTGCACCACTCCGTGGGAGATGCTGTCATTGCTTCCGTCCCAAATGCATTTATTACAGAATAAATACAATTGCGGGGTCTCTTTGAGAAGCTGGAAAGAAGAGAAAGCCCTGCAGGAGAAATTCTCCGAGCCAATCTTTGAAATGATGTTGTTTTCCAGTTTACTATGATGGTGACTGAGCTTCACCTTTTCCAACAAATATAATTTTGTCGTGTATATACATATAAGTGTGTGTATATATATGCACATACACGTTCCAAACAGAAAAAGAAGAGGTTGGCTATTGATTTTTCAGTGAGCGTAAATCAGTTTTGTTTTGTTTAATAAATGCTACATGCTACAAACATTGTCTTACGTTCGTCTCATGTTTGTAACGACTCTGTAAAGCTATTTCTTGTTGCTCGTGCTGTTAGCATTGGCTTTTGGAGAGATGTATGACATTCTCCTCGCTTTAAACATAATAGCCATCGCTTTCTTGTTTTCTTGCCTCCATCCCCTTTAGGATCTGACGGCCTTAGCCAAAGAGTTGAGGGAGCTGCGCATTGAAGAAACCAATCGCCCCCTGAAGAAGGTGACGGACTACTCCTCCTCCAGCGAGGAGTCGGAAAGCAGCGAGGAGGAGGAGGAGGACGGGGAAAACGAGACACATGATGGGACCGTGCCTGTCAGTGACATCCCACGGCTTATGTAAGAAGCGATTTCTTTTGGGGACGCAAACCATAAAACCGCGGCGTCTTGGTCTGGATATGGGATATGTCCAAAGTGCAGTGGTGTTTGGTGGCTGGCACTGGGAACGGTGTCATGGTTGCAAGGGATCATTTATCGTAGAATCATAGACTGGTTTGGGTTGGAAGGGACCTGATAGATCATCTAATTCCAGTCCCCCTGCCATGGCCCAGGACACCTTCTGCCAGCCCAGGTCGCTCAGACCCCTGTCCAACCTGGCCTTGAACACTGCCAGGGAGGGGGCAGCCACAGCTTCTCTGGGCAACCTGGGCCAGGGCCTCACCACCCTCAGAGTAAAGAATTTCTTTCTTATATTCCATCTAAATTTACCCTCTTTCAGCTTGAAGCCATTACCCCTTGTCCTATGACTACATGCCCTTCTAAAAAGTCCCTCTCCAGCTTTCTTGTAGGCCCCTTCAGATACTGGTAGGCTGCTAGAAGGTCTTCCCAGAGCCTTCTCTTCTCCAGGATGAACAGACCCAACTCTCTCAGCCTTTCCTCACAGGAGAGTTGTTCCAGCCCTTGGATCATTTTTGTGGTCTCCTCTGGACCCACTCCAACATTTACCACTCATTTGCTCAGATGAGTCTTTTTCCTGGTCCAAACTAGAGATACTTAATGGGAAAAACTGAATGGTTTCTACTTCATGTTCAGTGAACTTGAACTCCAGGCTGATGGACCTGTTGTTGCTGATGAACGAGGTGGGGTTTTGGCCAGAGTGGACACGCCTGACCTCATCCACACCTTGCGTCCTGCCCACGGGCTTGGCGTGTTAAAGCTCTTGAGCCTGGTCTTGCCCCAGATCACGCCATGCTGAAGTGCTGTACTTGTTGGCCTGCCCAGTGCCAGCTGGTAGAGCCAGGATTAGAATAATCCTGAATCTTTCTCTTTTATTTTTTTGTCCTTGATTCAGTAACTGTACAGGCTGCAAAACGTGGTGGGCTAAAACATTAAAACAAAAAAGTCGTCAGACTGTACTATTGCATCCGCATTGCAGGTCATGGGACACTTGTGCTTTTGAATATCTCTGTGCCCCTTCGGATTCACAGAGGAGTTGTGGGAAGGCTTTAGGAAATTTTTTGCATTTCAGTCAGTTCATTTCTGTTCTTCCTGCTAAGTGAATTATTAGTCGATATAGGTGTACCTGGCTTCATAGTGGTGGGGCATGGAGCGGCAGGGAGGCCCTCCGGGTGGCAAGGAGACCTAGGGGGTCCGTGCTGTGCAGAGTGCCAAGCTCCTGGGTTGGAGCTTCCTTCCAGCAGAAGAACAAATATCAGAGCGCTTGGAATTTGTTGGAGAAAGTTAGGAGACAGAGGGATGGCTATGAATATACAGCCATTGGATGGGCAGTCCAGCGCATGAGAAGGGGCCTCAGGCTGCTCGCAGAAGAGGGGTTCAGTCAGGAGTGGTTAACCTGCGCTGACCTCCTTCCACCAAACGCCTTGGGTTTGACACCACACTTTGCGGTGGATAAAATATCTCGCCGAGTCCTTTGCAGCCAGACGTGTCAACGACAGCCGTGGCAGTGAGATGGGTGCCCCCAGCCCGCTGCCAGCCCGACGGCACTTGTCCCGTAGCGTCCTGTCAATGACGGTGCCTCCGAGGCTGAACACGGAGATGGAAACCCTTCGTGTCACAGTGAGGAGGCGGGAGCTCTGTCTGTGTCTAAGCCTTCACAGCTGTCTGCAGGCACGGCTGCGCTGCTCTGTGTTGGGGGAAAAAGAAAACAAATGCTTGACTTTACAGTCTTATTTCACAAAAAGAACCTTAACTCAAGTTCAGACTGGATGTAGTTGGCATTTTTCTATCAAAGCTTTATTTTTCTTGTGTTCAGTGTTTTTCATTAGAAACTGGGGCCGAGAGAGACCATCATCTCATCTTCTCCTGCACCTTCCGCGTGTTCTTGGTATAACCCATTTTTAGACTTCGCTGGGCATCCTCCTTGAGCACCAGGCTGCTCTTCGTTCCAGCTCTGTCCAGGTCTCTCCTGCTGCGGGATAAGCCCACCCATCGCTTTGTGTCCCTGTGGACAGGAGGGAGCGCTGACTCCCTCCACCTCTGCAGATACCTTTTCTCCATCTGAAGGCTATGATGACTCCCTTCAGCTCCCTCTCCGCTGAGCTGTGCAGGCCAGCTCTTGCCTGCGTCCAGGGATTTCTTGCAGGGTGGCGTGGAAACTGCATGCTGATGAAATCTGGGACCTTGGGGCTACCACAGCCATTGATTCGCTTGCTGTGTGGTCTCAAAATTAACGCAAACTCCTTTGTCTCTGCTTTCTTATTTCTAAAACTGGAATAATTGTGTGATTTTCTCATCCTTTTGTGGTGTTGAAAAGCTAATGGTAGGAAGGTGTGAGCTCCTTAGTGAAAGGTGCCCCAGAAGTATGGCACACTGTTGTTTGGAGTGCTTTGGTGATGCCTGTCCAGCCGTACGTTTGAGATGATGCAGGCGAGGTCCATCACCGAGCCAGTCCCACCTTGGGGTCCTCAGGGCTGACATCTCGAGTTGGACCAGCAACCCCCTTGATTAATGCAGGCTCGCTTTGGCTTTCCATGCTGCCCGGCTCCCTCGCGAGCCTCCGGGCACTGACAAGTAGGTGTGCACGGGGATGATGTGCTGAGGAGTCAGTTACTTCATACTGGTGGAAAGCAACCGGTCTGTAGGGCTTTTAAATGCAGAGTGACAGGTCTCACCAGCAACATCTTCATCACCACCGTCGGCGTTTGCCAGCGCACAGGCAGGGCTGGGTAATCCGGAGGCTCTTCGTCGTTTGCTTTTGGTTTTGTATGAATTATAGTTGAGCAGCTGGTCTGCTAAGAAGGCAATAATAAAGTAGCGGTGGCTGCTCACTGCCTGTGACATCCGCTCTCGGGCAGTCCTAAATTTTTATGTGTGCGAGAATAAATTCCAGCCTCCCTCTTGAGACAGGAGCACGGAAATAAACTCAAGGTGAAATCTTGGGTTAGGACTGTGTTTTCTCCTGGAGGACAGCAGAGAGCTGCAGGGCGCAAGCTGTACTCCTGCCCACACCTCCTCCAGACCCTCCGTGTTGTCCTTTGTCGTCGGATGCTCTGATGCACTGTTCCCTTTTCCGGGGTTGAGATGGGAGCAGAAAGGGAGTGAATTATTTTTTTTTAAACTTTTTTAAGTAGAAAAAATGATGTAAGGCAGAATGAGACTGCAGCTCCTGGTTACCTGTTGTCCATGCTCCTCTCAGGGCACTTTGGGACGACAAGGGCCCTTCTCCTTGGTCTCCATGCTCTATCTGTTGTGTATCAACCTGACCCTGGTCCTGTATTTCTGACAAGATAAATAATTTCCCCATACACTGAAGTCGATATATTTTCTAATTTTTCTTCCTGTGGGATGCAAAGCCTTACCCTTTTTGACATAATACTGTATTAGGGACTTTTCATCTAGTTTAGCGAAGGAAATACCCATCGTTAATGCTTGTCCATTCTGTCCTCAGACCAACAGGAATTCCTGGGAGCAATGAGCCGTACAACCTAGGAATGGTGACAACCCACGGGCTGGAGACTTCCCATGCAGATACGTTTAGCAATATTTCAAGGGAAGGGACTTTAATGGTGAGGGAGGTAAGTTGTAAAACAGCTATTTCCATGGAGCATCTTCAGGAGGTTTTGCCCATGTAAGCACAAAAACTAACAGTGCTGTGTGTCTGGAACACAAAATGACTGAGTAAATTGTGCTCGTTAGCGCTCTCGTTAATACAATTTACACTCCGTGCAAATGTGACAAGTGCAAATGTTTCTCAGAACTACAAACAGCAGTGAATAGTAATGCCAGGGCGCCGTGGGGGGGATGCTCCTTTGAATGACTCTGCCCTAAACCTACGATAGCTCCAGGCAGCAGAAGTCATCTTTAATTTACAGCATTTCGTTCATACACTTGGAACCTGGCCCAGAGTTTCCCCTCTCTTCCCAACCTTTGCCACCGGATGGGTGTCAGAGGCGGGCGGTGTTTGTAGAGCGTTGGGAGGCTTTTAGCAGGGGCTGGCCAAGGCCCCCTCCCCGTGAGCCAGCCGTGGGGGCTCCGGGCATCCCGCCCGGCTGCGAGCCCCCGGCTCCGGCGTCAGGGAGGTGAGTGGGGCTGCGGTGGGAGCAGTCCTGATGGATGGTGCTGCCGGAGCCAGGGGGAGGAGGCACGTTTGGCCAGCTGTGGAAGACCTGCCCCAGTGTTTTGTGATTTTCCCAGTTGCTGGAACACGCTGGTGATGCTGCTGGAAAGGCAGCATGGTGGCAGGTCTCCTGGTGAGGGGCAGTCGGTAAAACAGGCGAGTCACTCTCCTGCCGGCATGTGAAGGAGGTGGATGGGAGAGGAGAAGGAGAGAGGGGAGTCTGGAGTCAACAATCGTAAAGGAGCAGTGTTTAGATCAAACACAAACTAGACCCGAGCAGCATTTCAATTCTTAATTCCGTTTACATAAAATATTCACGTAGGAAGGGGGGAAAAAAAATGAATGCAACTTCGAAAGAGAGGAAGGAGTTAGCAAAAGAAGTCGCAGCGTGTTTGCTGCCTTCCTCCCTGAGTCTCGGAGCTGGGCAGCAATGCAGAGCCCCCTCACCCCCCGCCGGCGTGGAGCCGTTCGGGGCAGGGACCCCCAGCCTGGGCAGCCCGCTGCCCGTCCTTGTAGCAGGGAGGGTGATGCCGGGCAGGAGAACAGCTCACTGCGGGGACAGGCAGGGAGTGAGCTTGGTGCTGAGCGTCACAGCTGTAAAACGCGTGCCGTGCCAGCAAGGCCATTGGAGAAACCGGTGACGCAGAAGGGTTTAAAAGCCACAGGTGAGACAAGCAGCTGGGAAACCCCTCTGGGAGGAGGGAGCGTGATCAGAAAGCCAAACCGCAGCCTGGTGCTGGGTGCTGACTGTTCCCTCCCCACCACCACCGCAGCCATCGGAGGACAGACGCGCTGCGGGCAGCGGGCTTTGGGCAAAGGGCTTTTCGCTGTTTGGCAGGACAACAAGGTGGTTGAAGGTGATGGTAACAAGGGAAGAAAAGATAAATGTTGTGGGGACTGGTCAAAAACTTGGTGAGCTTGTTCAGAGGGAGTTTTCCACTAATCCCAGTAAACGGGCGAGTCTCTGTAATGATCTCATTGGTGTGCTCCAGGCAGGTGGGAGTCATCAAAATGGCAAATATCTCCAAACGATGAGCAGGGAAGGGAGAAACTTGCCGTTGTCTTGCACAAGATGGGGTTGGAGAGGAGGGGGAACCCCGGGGAAGCCCCGGGCACGTTGCACGCAGAGCAAGATGCCGGTGGTTCTGCCGATGCTCCCTCTGTTCACTGCTGGTTTGGGTTACAGAAACATGCGACGGGAGCTGTGTTGGCATTTGCAGTCAGGCCCTTCGCTGCCGTAGCTGTGCAAAGCCGTTCAGGCTGACGCTGATCCAGGGGGCAGATTCTGCTGTCACCGGCAGCTGCGTGGGAGGAGAGCCGGCCATGGGTTTTGCACCCATGGTGGCAAGAGCAGAATCTGCCCTACATTCCTTGCCTCAAAACAACCGCGATCAGGCTTCTCTCGCTCTAACGTGGCTAATTACTCTGTATTGACTTTGTGATTAATCCCTCTTTCTTTCTCCTGGGGTGGGGGGTTGGTTTGCTGCTTGCCAGCTTGCATAGGGATGGAAACAGAGAGGGTCCTTCTCCTGCGCGTGCTCTGGGAACTGGGGGACTGCCAACGACTTGGTTTTGTTTGGTTTTTTTCTCTTCTTTTTCTCTTCTTCCCCCATTCTTCCCTCCCCCCCCCCCCTTCCTTCCTCGTGCTTTGTGTCTCTGCAGACCTCTGGTGAAAAAAAGCGTTCTGGCCACGCAGCCAGCAATGGCTTTGCAGGTCACATCAATCTCCCTGACCTGGTGCAGCAAAGCCACTCGCCTGCCGGCACGCCGACCGAGGCCCTGGGGCGAGTCTCCACGCATGCGCAGGACATGGACTCGGTGCCTGAAGTAGGTGGTGGGGGGGCTCCTCTTTCTCCTTTGCATCGCTTGAAACAAGTATTAACACCTCTGCCCCGTAAAGGGGCTTTCCTGCTTTCCTCCCTGGCTTTCTTGGCTCTTCTCTCTTTGTTTCTGGTCCACGTGGGAGAGTGTAGTGGAAAGACAAGGGAATCTGATGGGTTGTCTCTGCACGGGTCTGTGACTGATGGTAGAAACGTACATTAGGTCTTCTCTCAAGCCCACAGCTGGAGTTTTGGTGGTGACGGCTTGAATGCTGCCAACTGCTGTGAAAGTGTCGTGTGTCCCCCTTTTTTTTTTTTTGCACTTGGAAATAACAGAGAATTATGAAAGCCAGAGATGCCGTTAACTTCAGCTAGGCCCAGGTTCCACCGGTGTGATCTCTGGTACTTCACGTGACGCAAAAGGCTTGCAAAAACCAAAGCCAACAAAATTGTGGACAGTTCTTCAGATGAGCAGAAATCTGCACGCCTTTAAAATGGTGTGTTTCCAGTCATGGCAAAGTATTTCTCCCCAGTAGCTGTTTCACAGGGACACGATTGAACATTAACATTGCGTAAGGTGTAAAAAGTCCTGGAAAGTACAAGATGTGGCACAAAAGCCAGGGAAGTCGATGTGTCCTGCTTACCATCACCAGCTGTGGGAACCAGGCACATAATTCGCTGTTTTCCTATGAGAAATCAACCCATTTGGTGCTAAATAAGCTATTTTGTTTAATTTTTTCTTTTCATTTTGTTGGTTATACATCAGAAGTTCTGTCATCGTGTTCTCTTTCACAGAAACGATGTACTCATTCTATGCTTTACTTTTACTAGCAGTATAAAAATAAAAAACGCTTGGAATTGTTCATTGATGAAACGTAAGAACAGATGGTGCGTGACTTGACCTCAAGGCTTTATCCGTTTCCCCGTTGCCTTTAAAAGCAGTGATGAGTTCATCCTGAAAGTAACACCTTCCACGGTCATCCTGGGACTGCTTAAACATGAGCAAGGATTGCGTTTAAATATTCATTTATAGAATACCAACCAAAAAGATGTTTTCCATTTCTAAAACTGCGTTTTTGGGGCTGGCTGAGCCAGGAGTGGGTGTAAGTGGAAACTTGGGGATTTAGTTCGCAGGCTTCCAGGTGACTCATGGTGCTGCAGGCAAAAAGAAGGGAGTAAGCACACCCTCACCCCGCAGCTTGATGGTGTCTCTGTGGGCCACCGCGGAGGTTTGTAGGAGGTTGAACGGGACCTGGAGAAAGATGAGGTCTTAATGTTTAAATAATGGACTTGCAAGTTATTAAAATGGAGAATTCTTAGGAGAGTAGCTGAATCTGAGCAAAGAAAAGAAATGCTCGGTGCATTGGGATGAGGGATTTCTTCATAATTCATTTGTCATAAAAGCACCTGGCTCTCGGCTGGAAAGCATCCCTGTAAATACTTTGACTTTGTCTCCTCCTTGAATTGTTGGTGTTTTATGGAAAAGACATCCATCACAGGGAAAAAAAATTTGTATTTCTTGGATAGAGAAGCACAAAGTAGTGAGTGTATCTCAGATGCGCACGCAATATCATGGCGTACTGTGTATGTAAATGCCGTATCTGTTGCTGCAGCCTTCCCTGCCGCAGGCTCTTACCTCCTTCCGTGGGTCTCGGTTACCTTGTCCTTTTTGGAAATCCATCCCGTTTCTATGGAAACAGGCAGGCTGTCAGGGGAAGAGAGCCAGGAGGGAAGCGGGAGGTGAGCGTGGTTTTGGCAGGCGCGGGGCATGGATGTCGGCTCACCTAGCCAGCCCCAAAACCTTGGTGCCACCGTGGAAAGTCCCAAACCACGAGGTTTTTTTGCCCCTAAATCTTTTTGTGGCCAGCCGGAGGAGTGGTCCGAGCCCATCGCTGGTATGGATGTGCTAGGGCAGTGGTGTTCCCCGTGGCACGTGGGCTTGTCCCCATGGCAGTCGTCCGTCCGGGGCTGCGACGGTGGCTTTGGGCATGGGAGCAGCCCGGGCTGTGGTGGCTCGGTGACGGGAAAGCTGGGGAAGATTTATTTTGGTGAAGGAAAATGTCTCGAGGAAGAAAAACGCGAGGAATCGTGCTGCTGCGGAGTGACTTGGGTTTTGCTGCTGTTGCAGCTCTGAACAGAGCTCATGCATAAAGCATGTCCTGGGTGAATGCTGCAGCAGGAGAAACAGGCTGCTCAGCGAGGGGGGGGCAATCGCATCGCTTTGATTCCCAAGGCAAGGATTTCCTTTTTGCTGAGGAGAAGGTCTGAGCCCCGTTTTCTGCCTTAACAAAGCAACGGCTTTAAAAAGAAGCAACGCGATGTGGGGGTTTGTTCCTCCCCAGATCCCGAAGTGCTGGCTCTGACGTTCCCCGCCATACTTTCAGGTTTCGTTTTGCTGACTTAGAAGCAGCCCTTTCTGCAGTCCCACCCGAGATGCTATAGGCAATTTTTAAAGTTTTATGGAAATTGCAGACAACCCGCACGTGTCGTCCCCGTGCAGTGTGCTGCAGACCAGGTTTGGGGGGGATGGAGCGACGGGGAGGTGCCGTCTCCTCACGAGCCTGAGTGTCCGAGGAGCTTTCAGACACCCCCTGTTCCAAAGCCCTCCCGAAAGCATCGCACAGCTCACCCCGAGCCTTCCCCACCTCCAGCACTTCAAGTCCTCCCAAAACCGGAGCAGCCAGACGAAAAATAGGTGTATTGCTAAAGAGCTGACTTCTCCCACTTTCCCAAGGGCATCCGTGATCTGGGCTTAGCCCGGCAAATCCCTGGAGAGCGGGTGGTACGAGCGGAGCGGTTTTATGGCTGAGCGAGCTCTCCCGACGACGCTTTTCAGGTCCTAAAATAGATTTCCACAACCTATTGGAATAAAATCTTTGCTCGGACTGTGCTGGTTAGCACTTGGCTTTGGCATAAGGAAGGACAACAGTCCCACCTCTACCAGCTCGCCAGATTACTCTGGTGGTCCGGGGCTTGCTGGGGCTCCCAGTGCCATCCTGCCAGTCTCGGCTTGCACGCTGGGAGAGGGGGAGAAGCAAACCCTCCCCTGCCTGGCATCCCGGAGCGGGCTGTTTCAGGCAGGCGTGTCACCGCGCAGACAAGTTGGTTTTTTACCAGCAGTGACCTTTGCCTCTGGCCCTGCGGCTTCTCCGCTAACCGGTCTCCTGGCTGTGCTGTGCTTTCCCTGCGAGGAGAGAGCAGAGCCGGGCCCTGCTCCCCTCCTTTGCTGTTGCTCATGGACACTCGCAAATCCAATGTAATGTTTTTCCTGATTAGTTACGAGGGAGGAGGGGCAAATGTTCATACAGGGCTCAAAAAGGGCACCACAGGGCCAGGCGCTGGGTCTTACCTATACACAAGTGCACAAAATTATGGTTATTATTTCAGTGCTCTGAGCTCTCTCCTGGCTGTTTGTTTTCCAGTACGGTATGGGAAGTAGCACCAAAGCCTCTTTCACCCCATTTGTGGACACCAGAGTGTATCAGACCTCACCTACTGATGAAGACGAAGATGAGGATGAAGAGTCATCTGCTACTGGTAGGTGGCAGTGGGGCCAGTTGGAGAGGGGAGGGTCTTGTGGCAACCAGGTCATGGAGCCTGGATAACCCCACTGAACCTCTTCTACATTTCACTTACTCCTGTCCAAACACTGCTCATGTCTGCATCCTTGTGCTCTTCAGTCTCCATCCAACTTCTTCTTCCCCCACCAGTGAAAAGCTACCAGAAAGGTCCAGGAGAAAACAGGGAGCAGCAGAAATCCACCCACCCGTCTGCCTGGGCAGCCAGGAGAGATGTTCCTGGCAGAACTGGGAGGTGGTGATTGCTCCAAAAAGCTGGCGGTTGCTCAGCAGTCATTGAAAATGGCTGGATGCGGGCAGCGAATAGCGCTTTCAGCTCGGCAGGCAGGGCTGGAGGCCTGGGGACATCACCTGCCGACGGGTTTGGTGGTGGTTCCGACCCACGAGAAAATCCTGATGATCCCTCTCCATACCAGTAGCTTGTGACGTAGTAATGACTCCCCCATCAGGAAATAAACCAAGTGTTGTCTTCCTATCCCAAAAAAGAGGTGACAGAAGAGTTAATGCGTCACACCTCGCTGTTTCGTTGTGTTTCCTTGCAAGCCCTGTTCACCAGCGAGCTGCTCAGACAGGAGCAGGCCAAGCTGAACGAAGCCCGGAAGATCTCGGTGGTGAACGTCAACCCCACCAACATCCGTCCCCACAGTGACACCCCGGAGATCCGGAAATACAAGAAACGCTTCAACTCGGAGATACTCTGTGCTGCTTTATGGGGTAAGCGCCTCGTCCCACCGTGCCCTCGGCAAAGCTCCCCAGAGCGTGTGGCTGGTGATGAAATGTCAGTGTTTGTCCCCTTCTCCATCCCGGGCAAGGCTAATGTCCCCGAGTCCCCACAGCCTTAGCTGGGATCGGTCGCTTCTGCAATGGTAGCTGAGATGAGCTCAGGGTGTCGTCCGTGGGAGCAGCCGTGGCTCCTGGCGCCCATCGCCCTCTCCTCTGCAGGGGTGAATCTGCTGGTGGGCACCGAAAACGGCCTGATGCTGCTGGACCGAAGTGGACAAGGGAAGGTCTACAACCTCATCAACAGACGGCGATTTCAACAGATGGACGTACTCGAGGGTCTGAACGTCCTCGTGACAATATCGGGTACGCCTCTCGTGCTCCCACCCCTTCCTTCACCTTCCTGGCTGTGTGCCCCGAGCGGTTCCAGCTCCGACAAAACCTGCCCACTGGTGTCAGAGGGAAGCTCCCGGGGGAGGGTTGGAGGCGGTTTATTCCAGAATCAAAAGCGTTAGATTTCAAGAAGACCTCCGAAAGCATTTTCTCGCATCACCTGGCAGCTCCACTTCGTCCCCAGTGCCCCATCCTCCTACAGCAGGGGAGGGGAGGTGCGGGATGCAGACACTGCAGCAAGGCGGGTGGTAATCACAGCTCGAGCAGGCAGCAGCAAGCTCTGCTTTTGGGTCTGCTTCTGCCCAACCCTGCTGCAGTGCTCCTGCTCGGGCCACGGCTGTGCTCAGGGTGCCCCAAGCATCGTGAAGGCCACGCGCTGGTCACTGTCCCCTGATTCAGCCAAGAGCTCCAGAGCTCTCAGCTCAGGCTCCTGGGGTGATTTCTGGCAAAAACGAAGTGAAAACTCTCTAGTCCAGTCTCCCAGGAAGGTGCCCAGCACCCTCCCTGCAGAGCAGCCCCGTGAAGCACACGGGTGGTGGAGCCGGGGCAGAGCCTTCTCCTGCTGGTACCTGCCCCGCAGAGCTCACGGAGGACAGCAAGAGAAATTGCTCCAAAAAACGTGCAGATGTGGCACTTCAGGAGATGGTTTAGCAGGTATGGTGCTGATGGGTTGACGGTTGGACTTGATGATCTTAAAGGTCTTTTCCAGCCTTAATGATTCTATGATTCTGTTTACTTTCACGTTGCTCAGCACCTCCCTGGGCTCACTCTGCACTCGAAGGGGCGGAAGGTGATGAAGGGAGGGGTAACGCTCCCCGGGGAGCACCAGCCCCAAACACAGTGCTGAGGACAAACCCGGGGGACCTGTGGAAACCCAGGAGCAGATGCAGCCCCCGGTTGATGGTTTGGGTTCTCTCCCACCGGCCTTGGTGCGAGCTGTGTCCCATCCCTGTGGCGGGGGCTTTGCGGCAGCGGGGGGGGGGGGGTGGTTGTAGCCACGTCGCAGCCGTCCCAGAGCCCACAGAAGTGCAGGAATTCGGCAGCCCCTCAGCGCTGCAGAGCCCAGCACGTGGCTCGTCAGCGAAAAGGTCTTCCCGGTGCCTGTTGCAGGCCACGGGGCTCATGGAATTAATGTTGTGTGAAGAAGAGAGGAAAGAAACCAGGTAGCTGAGTGGTCGGGTCAGCCCTGAGCTGTAAGAGCTGGGGTCACGGTCCCGCTGTGCCCAACCGGCTCTGCGTGAACACTGATCTATAGGAAAAGGAACATTTCCAACCTGCGGAAGCAAGAGCCCGGCTCTTCCCGTGTCCGCCTGCGGTCTGGGAGACAGAGGTCTGGGCTCTGCTTTCCATACGTTTTTTCCCAAGAAAACAACCAACACAACAACTAAATTGCTGTTTTCAACTTTGTCGTGAAACGAACTTTAATTTTTATCATCTTGTGGGTGAAAGCAAGCACTGAAATCCCAAGATCTCCCGTGCCCGCTTGCTCTGCTCTGACGGGGAAGCTTCCTTTGCCAACAGGAAAGAAGAACAAGCTGCGCGTGTACTATCTCTCCTGGCTGAGAAACAGGATTTTACACAATGACCCTGAAGTGGAGAAGAAGCAGGGCTGGATCACGGTCGGGGACCTAGAGGGATGCATCCACTACAAAGTCGGTGAGTGGCCTCTCTGGAAAAAAATGTCCCAAGTCCGAATGTCCAAAAATGTCCATAAAATGCCTTTTTGTTCTCTAGTTTGAGATCTGACCTGACAATTTCTCTTAGAAGTATGGGTAGACCATAGCCACAAATAAATTTGGGATTTGTCTGTATGTATTAGGTGGACACTTTACCAAACACAAACCAGCAGAGAGAGACAGCCTGAGAAGCTGTTCTGGAGATGAGTTGTTAGGTCTTGTTGGAAAGAAAGTGAATGGTTTTAAAATGGGTTTTATTTTCATTTTAGTGAAGTATGAAAGAATCAAGTTCTTGGTGATTGCCTTAAAGAATGCTGTAGAGATCTACGCTTGGGCTCCTAAACCATATCACAAGTTTATGGCATTTAAGGTATGTTTGTCTTTTAACCAAAACACGCTCTGTAGTTGTAAATACAGGAGATTTCTGGACTATGCAGAGCAGAAAAGCATCTTGCTTACGTAGCTGAGCTCCTCAGATGCCCAGCAGGCAGGGGAGACAGGATACCTTCTGGCTGAAGACATGGGATACGTTCTGCTTGTGGCTAATGATTAAGCGTTAATATTTGCTTGTGCTGGCAGGCTTTATTTGGGAAGTTTGCAGAAAGCTGACCCAAGGCCCACAAGTAAAATTCAACTGGGGCTTTTGATGGGGTTATTTTTTGTGGTTTCGTTTTTTTTTTTTACTCTGCCTAATTTTTCACATAGAGGATGAAAACAGGTTGGCCGCCTTTTCCATTTTTATTTTGCAAGGTCATCTCCCCTTCTCCAGTGTGGATTCTGTTTCAGGACAGAAAGTCCAGGAGAAGGACCCATTCTTTCTCTCTTTTCATCTACCTCAGCTTCCTTCAGTGAGATCTTTCTCCTCTGTAACCTGCCAACGGGTGTTTTGTACTTAGTGCTGTAAAGCACTTTTCATCCTAAGCTCTGTGCAGAGCCGAGTCACAGGGGGCAATGCCTGCTGGAGACGTTCATGCTGAGCAATCTCATTTTGCATCCTCCCAGCACAAATGGGCTTATTCAGTATTAGGTCACATTTGCTTTTTGTGACCAAAAGCCAGAACACATGGGCTCGATGACATGGAGAGCTCAGCAGCATCAAAATGGCCCGGGCTCCGCTGAGGGTGCTGGTTAGTGCTCCTGGTGTGGCTTCTGACATCGCAGCGGGCTGAGCGTCCTTCCCTTCCCTTGTAGGCAGGGATCTGTCTGAATGGTGGGAAGCACCGCCCGCTGATTTTCCCTGACAGGAGTCAGAGCGGTCCTTGCACAGAGAGCCAGGACCCCTTTTCTCTCCCTGTGGGTGTTTCACCCTCCTGCTGAGGACCTAAGCCATGGAGGGATGCTCTCTCCTGGATCGATCCGTGCCATGGAGTTGGTCCCAGCCTGCATCCAGCAGGTTAGATTGAACAGGGAGAAGTAGGCCTTTGCTAATCGGACTCAGTTCAGCTGCCCAAACCGGAGCGGTGATGCCCGCTGGGAGAGGAGGGGGGTGGCCACAGCTCTCTGCAGACTCTGCTCTTGTTACCCCACACACTGGCTGTACGCACGCTCGTGTGAAACTGAGCTGTCGCCTTCCTTCAGAGACCAAAACCTCAGGCTGGCCTTGGGCTCGTGGGAAGAAGAGCTGTGCTCGGCAAGGGTGAGCGCTGATCTGCCGGGATGGCTGGGGTGAGTGGGTGATACCCTCTGAGGTACCTGGTGTAGGAACAGAGAGACGGGAATATGAATAACCACATATTTAGTAGGAAACACAGTCGAACAAATATGATTTCAAAACCGTATCGGGCTGCTGCTATGGGGATTTGTTGGTTCTCTGTGATACTCACTGAAGGGGATATAAAAGTCTTTTGCAGATCTCCAGCACAAGCCGTTGCTCGTGGATCTCACTGTAGAAGAGGGTCAGAGACTCAAGGTTATCTTTGGATCACACACTGGTTTCCATGTGATTGATGTAGATTCTGGGAACTCTTATGATATCTACATACCATCTCATGTGAGTACACGGGGGAGTGCTGCTGCATGACTGACGCAGGTCACCGGCAAGGTTTGGATGGGCCCTTGGTGGCTCAGAAGTGGTGACTAGTCAGGGGACATCTTGCCATGGGTATGACATTCTCCAGTGCCATCCTCATTGATACTCACATAAAGAGGACTGGGGGGTATCAGATACTCCATGTTCATTATTTGCACAGGCTATTTCTGTCCTCATGCCCGAGCAGTCGGGTTTAAGGCTTCTGTGTCCCACAAAAAGGAGAATCTGTCCATACGCTGCACGGAGGGGTAATGGAGCTCTCTGTAGGGCAAGATACCACAAAACCAGGTTCTTGGTTGTTGGACAACATAGACTCACCAAGAGTCGGCTGCCCAGCACACTGTCCAGCTGCATGGTGTCCCAGATGTCCAGCTGCATGGTGTCCCAGATGTGCTCACCAACCCTTACTCGTTCCCCATGTGAGGGCTGCAGGACGAGGGTAGCCCAAATCTCAGAAGGCCTCCTGCTCAGAACTCCCAAACCCCCTGACAGCAGGGACTCACCACAAGACCTCTCTCAGGTCCAGCAGCTATCTCGGGGAGAACCAGTGCTACAAAAAACACTGCAGATGAGGATTTTCTTGATGGCTCGTTTAAGCTCCAGCCATGCTGTTGGCCCAAGCAGCATGACAAACTGCTCTAGGAGAAACAGGGTCACTAAGCAAAGCCAGGAGCTGCTGAATCTGATCCGAGCAGCAGAGCCTCCTCTCTGAGAGCTGACAAGAAGCGTAGGGAGAAATACTGGGGCAGTCTGGGGTGGTCTTGTTGTCTTAGCTGTGGAAGGGCAGACATGGGTGGAAAGTCGCTGTAGGACACTGCCCTCAGAGCTAGAGACTGATTGCTAAAAATGGGAATATTTCCTCCCTAGGGCTGCCTGTAAATTCTGAGTTTGCTTGCATTGATTTGGGTAGGAGATGGGTTCATCAGTCGGCAGGCACTGGTCTGTGTCACAGCGAGGTGTCAGCGTCAGTCTTGGGGGCGTGTGTTGTGATTCTCTCTCTGATTGCTGAACCTGTTCATCCTTGACGTATCAAGACAGCTTTGACGATAGGATAAACGTGACAGTTTATTCCCTTCCCCAGCTCATCTCTGAAAGCCAAAGCCTGTTTGGTGAACGGAGGGAAGGTTTTCTTTTGTTTGGGGTTTTGTTTTTCTAAGGCTCTGCTCCCTTCCCCCTCCCCCTTTCCCCCATTCAATGTAATTCTGACTTTTAGGGTTTATTTTAACTGCAGATTCAGGGCAATATTACTCCTCACGCCATTGTCATCCTGCCTAAAACAGACGGGATGGAGATGCTTGTGTGCTACGAGGATGAAGGCGTCTATGTGAACACCTATGGCCGGATAACTAAAGATGTGGTGCTCCAGTGGGGAGAAATGCCTACTTCCGTGGGTAGGTCAGCCCTTCCTCTTCACCTGCACAAAACACAAATGGCAAGTGAGATGAGGAGTCGGGAGTCATTGGGGCTTTTGTTTGTCAAAGGAGAATTCTCTCAGCCAGATAAAAGATGCAGTTGCTAAATTTCTACAGTTTGGTCCTGTGCAGTAAAAGCAAATGACTTCTTGAAGATTTGAGCTCTGGTTCATCTTAAGTATAAGATAAGATAATACAAGCTGTTGCACTGGTGGGATACCGTGTTGAGTCGAAGAGGGGCTGAGTGCGGAGCTGGGAGCACAGGCCCCATCTGCAGTACTGTGTCCAGTTCTGGGCTCCCCAGTTCAAGAAAGATGAGGAGCTACTGGAGAGAGTCCAGCGGAGGGCTACGAGGATGAGGAGGGGACTGGAGCATCTCTCCTACGAGGAGAGGCTGAGGGAGCTGGGCTTGTTCAGCCTGAAGAAGAGAAGGCTGCGAGGGGACCTTATAAATGCTTACAAATATCTGCAGGGTGGGTGTCAGGAGGATGGGGCCAGACTCTTTTCAGTGGTGCCCAGCGACAGGACGAGGGGCAACGGGCACAAACTGAAGCACAGGAAGTTCCATCTGAACATGAGGAAGAACTTCTTCCCTCTGAGGGTGACGGAGCCCTGGCCCAGGCTGCCCAGGGAGGCTGTGGAGTCTCCTTCTCTGGAGATATCCAAGACCTGCCTGGACAAGGTCCTGTGCAGCCTGCTCTGGGTGACCCTGCTTTGACAGGGGGGTTGGACTGGGTGACCCACAGAGGTCTCTGCCAACCCCTACCATGCTGTGATTCTGGGATTCTTGGTTGCTTCTCTGGCTTGGCTGTTGCTCAGCTCCACGACCTGCAGAGGCAAGCCGCTGCCCAGCTCCTGACCCGCAGAAGTCGGAAGAAGCGATACTTCTTCTGTTTAAATTACTCAGCAATTTCTGGATGGCAAGTGCTGTGCAGAGGTGATTATCGCTGCGGGCACGCGCCTGGCCGCCCGTGCCTCCGGCAGTCAGAGCTCTGCCGTTGATCTGACCAGGCTTTGCTGATGAGAGCTTTTCTGCCCGCTGCGTAATATTTAGCTCAACACACGTTGTAACACCTACCAAATGCTTCATTTTGACAGCTTACATTCATTCCAATCAAATAATGGGCTGGGGAGAGAAGGCTATCGAAATCCGGTCAGTGGAGACGGGACATTTGGACGGAGTATTTATGCACAAGCGAGCTCAAAGGTTAAAGTTTCTATGTGAAAGGAATGATAAGGTAAGTCCACTTCAACGCCTGGATCCATGCTTTAAGCTACAGCCACCTTCTTTTAGACTTGGTCTGGTTTATCTTGAGGTTGATAATTAATCTGAAGGTCCTGCTTAACAAGCAGTGCCCATAAACCCCCTCCCAGTTAATTCTCTCCAGTGGATGCAGACCTCAGCCTTTGGTGGGAGGATCTGCAAGATCTCTTCTACCTCAGGCTGAGCTCTGCGTTGACTCGGCTTGACTTTCTCCCACGTCTTGCATCTGAACATTGACTGTTGTGGCTGCCAGGTAAACTCGGTACCACTAAGGATGTGTAAGCGACCCCGATTTGAGCTCTGGTGCAGAAACATTTTGATGCATTTTTAGTTTTGTGATCTTAGAACTATTTTCTGCATGGAACCCCATCTTTTACTGTGGACAGCACTGATAAGTACAGCTCTGGAGGGGCACCAGAGTTGCATGGGGAGGGCGGCTGTCGGGTAGGTGACCCCGGCCATGGGTGCAACTCACCTTGCAACTGAGTGGACCGTGGGAAGCTGCCCAAATACCCCTAGTGTGCTTTTTCCCTAACCTTCGAGTACTCGACTCTGCAGGTTTTATACTGGTTTTTTAAAGAGTTCTTTTTCTGGTTTGCTCCTATTGGGGTGTGGTTTTTTTCTTCTACTTTTCTTAGGAAGCGGGAAAAAGACCCACCTCACTCTTTCTAAAATACTGGAACCAGCTGACCACTGGCGGGTTTGAAATACTAAAACCAGATGTTTCTCTTTCTGGAGAAATGGTGAACAATTAAAGTCACGTGAAGGTGGAATAATTTTTGGTTTTAGAAAGGACAGAAGCTTCAGATTGTCCCCGTCAGTATTTGCAAATTATAAGTTATTTTTTAAGACTTCCGTTGCAGTCAGAGGTTGGTGGATCCTGACAGAAGCACCAAAAATCGTATTCTTTGTACTGAGGCCTGACAGGTTTCTGTGCACTGAAAGGATACAGAAGGAAAGTAGTTTTCCCGAGCTTTACTTTCAGAAACAGCTGAAATACCGGGATGAACTTTTCCGAAGCAAACCATATCGAACCGAGGCAGATATGGACCCAAATGGTTAACAGTTAGCAAGACCCAAACCCCTGGCAGCAGTCTTTATTTAATATTGCATAATAAATGGTGCCGTGGCAGTAAAATGTGATAAACTTGGTATTTTTAAGGCATTCCAAACCTTGCTCTCTTGGTGGCGATAGCGAGGAAGGTTTTATTACTGTGTTTACTAGTCAGTGGTTCGACTGGATCTGAGTCTGACACGGGTCAGCTCCGGCCCCCGAGCTCCGCAAAAAACTGGGAACCAGGTGATGGGGCCACGTAAAGGTGCTGCTGTCAGCTGGAGAGAAGGAGCAGGGGGGGGTTTAGGCAGAGGAGACCGTGGGGTGTGGGGCAGCTTCCACTTTCCTCGCTCACCGAGACAATTAACAGGCTTTTTCTTACAATAATAAAAATTAGTAACAAGGTTGGTTTTTCTTTTTTGCTTCCAAACAGGTGTTTTTTGCATCGGTGAGATCCGGAGGAAGCAGCCAAGTGTTTTTCATGACCCTGAACAGAAACTCCATGATGAACTGGTAACAGAGGAGCACTTGGCGCTCACCGCCATGGCATTATTTCTAATTTAAAGGACATTAAAGACGTGGACTAACACTGTAGAGGCAGGTGCGGAGGGCCCCGAGGAACACGGCTCCCCACGCTCCCCCGGCGCCGTCAGCCCCGGGGCAGGGGCTGCGGGCAGGGATGGACTTTCGCGCTTGGACCCCCCGAGGTCTCCTGATTACGCTGTGTTATAGTGGGTTATGAGATTTCCTTTATTTTATTTTAATTTTATTTTTTTTTTATTTTCCTTTTTCTTTGTCCCCTACTTTGTAAGAACGGGGAGAGAAACAGTGTCAAAAAGTCTGTTTTTAATTCTGTCTGCCTGCTAGCATCAAATATATAGTATGTTGTAAAGTTACCAATTAAATCTGGTGAGAGACAGCACAATAAATGTACCTTTTATCTTTGTGATGAAGGCCATAACCGTATAGCTGGGTAATTATAGAAATCTTTTGCCTTCACCAACATTTACATGTTGCTTTTGGCAGCAACGGCTTAACGGATTTTTAAAGAAGAGAAACAAATAATAGGGTTTTTTTTCCCCTCTTTTGGGAAATGGGTTTTAAATGGCTAAACTACTAGCCTTAGACTAATAAAAATCAGCTACCATTTTTGTCAAGTCTGTCAATCCATATCTCTATATGGATCTTCACATAATGGTGTGTCTTGATAGGGACAGAGGTGCCATTTGTTGTTACTCCGGAGGTGCCCGCCTGCTCCGGGGCTTGGCCGCAGGCGCCGGGCCGGGGGATCGCAGGAGGAGAGGTCAGCGGAGCGGCCGGAGGAGCCCTGTGCTCGCCCCGAGGTGGGATTTGCGGCCGCAGACGGCTCCTGGGATGCTGCGGGCGCCGGACCCCGATGCCGAAGCCGGCATGAGCTGCGGGCGCTCGTCCCTCCCCGAGCCCGGAGCCGGGCGCTGGCGTGCGCAGGCAGCCGGCGTGGGGACGGGGACGCCAAAACGAGCTGCCCGTCCCCCGCGCTGCTGGAACGGGCTTGTAAAGAGCTTAAAAAAAATACATGTATGTGTGGTTTCTTCGGCTGAGGGTGTGAATCTCTACTCGTTTTCCCCTCCGCTCCCTAGGAATTACCCAACATACAGTGAAAGACAACATCTGTGCCGAACCGTGTGTGTGTGTTTAGTTCAGGTTGAATCGTGTCCTTATAAACTCTGCTCCGTTGATTTCCGTTTTCGGTGCGTACCTGGGGTTTTCTTTCTCAGTAGCTGCAAGCATGGCCGCCTGTGGTGTTGGGGTGTCGCATAACAAGGTCTGTGTTGCTGGTTTTAACCTACCTCGTTTCGGTTGGGGTTTGTTTTTTTCATTTGGTTTCTTCTTATTTTTGTTTTTTTCTTCTTTTTTTCCGTTCCGCTGTCGATCACAGCGCTGTTACCTCCAGCGACATATAGAGAGCTTAACTGGCAATCTTGGTGTACTCAGTAACGATGGCTTTATTAAAAAATGATTAAATTAACAGGACTTGGTCGAACTTGAATCTTTATAGAGGGTGAGAGGCGTGGCGGGGTGGCGGGGACGGGGCGGGCCACCCTCGCCCGCAGCATCCCGCGGTTCGGTACCGGCAGGGCTGGCTGGCGGCGGGGCTCGGTGTGCGGAGGAGCGCGGGCCAGAGGTGCTTTGCCGGTGCCTTCCTCGCTGGCCGGGCTTTGGACTCCTTCCCGCCGGCCCGGTGCCACCCCGCGCAGCAGCAGCCTGCCCACGCAGCCGGCGACGCGCAGCGACGGCCGTCAGACCGCGGCGCTGGAATTCACAGCCCGTACAGGTCCCATCACAGACACTAATTGCCACCAGCTCTTCATTGGTAAAATTATAAAGAAAATAAACCCCAGAGCTTTTCATTAAGCTATGCTGCAAACTGATAACTCGTTTTTTGTTTTTTTTTTTTAACTCCCCCTTGAAGAGACGAATACACAGCTTTGGATGGTTATTATTTTTATCGTGGGTTTTTGGGTACAGTGGCCAAATAGAAGGGAGTTGTTGTGTTTAAACGTCAGGTGCTTTGTGAATGTATTTTTTTAAAATCATAGAGTCGTTTGAAACAAAAAGCGTAAGAAACCAATGTTGCCACAGTCTTGTCTGTGTGTACGTGGCCATACCATCGAGGGAACGCATTTCTGCTGCCAGCCACAGTAAAACACAAGACTGCAACGTTAAGCCATGCCTTTTACATTTTCGGAAAGAAAACCCAGGGCGTTAACCGTTAGCAGGTCATGGAGGTAAAGTGGCTTTTCAGGGCTCCGAGTCACGATGCCCATTGCTGGAGGGTCTTGGGAAGGTGGTGTTTGGGGCAGGATGAGTGCGGGGGACGGGGCATGTCCCCTGTGATGCTGCCGGGCAGTGAGCAGCAGATGAGGGATGTATCGGTGGACCATCACCGTCTGAAAACTTCTGCTTTGCTGCAAAACCAACCCATGATTATTATAAAGACATGCTTTACCCTCCAAATATTCCTAGCTTTGATTTGCTTGTCTTTTGTTGCAAGTGAAATACGCTTGTGGCTGAACAATGCTATCAGAAAATACTTAATTTTAGTGTTTAAAGAAATAAAACCTGGGGGCTCCTTTTAAAACCCTTTTTAACCCAGGAAAGGAAACGTATTTGTTCAGCCGAGCAGTGCTGCAGGAGGAAAAAGAGAAAGAATGACTGTGGACGTGGAGTCACTTAAGCCTGTCGCAGATCCAGTTCTTTACGGAGCTGCTGTGGAATACTGCATGAACCTCGGGGACAAGTCGTGCCCTCCGTGGTGAGTGAAACCAAAGCCCCGGAGCTGCAGGGAGGCCGTGCCCGGCCACCGGTGACCCCCGGGGAGATGCTGGGTACCATTCCCAAGGTAAAGGATGCTCAGAGGTAAGGCCGTTGCAGCTACTCAGGGGAGTTGCAGCTGTTTTCAAAACTGCTTCAGGATCATTATGAAATGGCTTTTTTCTTGTGGTGAGATGGTTTCGGGGTTGGTAATGCCTTTGGGACAGGCGGGATGCTCGCGGTGAGCCCGGCCCTGGAGCTGGGCTAGTTGCTGGAGGGGTTTGAAGTTGCTGTGCTGCAGCCCCTTGTCCTGACCTGAGCCCACGCAGCTCGGTTGCTGCCCACACCACAGTCTGCGCGGTGACGCTGCGCAGTCGGGGCCCACGTGAGCATCATTTAGGCTGGCAGCAAGGACTGACTCTGCTGGGTCCTGAGGGCGTGGGGTGGACCTCCGTGCCGTGCCCGTGCCCAGGATGAAAAGCCACGTGCCTGGGGACCCGGTGCCTCTGAGGAGACCCAGAAGACACAGCCTGGCAGTGAGGATGGGGCTTGAGGCGCGGGACGCGTGTGGCAACCGCCGAGCCCCTGCAGTGTCTGTTCCCTGCCCTGTGTATGGCTGCGGCGCTGCCGCGTCCCGTCTGAGCTGTCCCGAGCTCCTGCGGAATAGGTTTGCTGGGTTTGAATCCCGATTTTTCTTTTCTGGGAGATGCTGCACTGCCCAGAGCGGGGGGGAGCGGGAAGGGGCCCATTAACCCCCCCTGGTTTAATGCCACCGGGTGTTGCTGGAAGCGTACAAGGCCAGCACACCGATATCTTTACAACTGTGCCGTAAATGCACCAAGCTCTCCCTCTCGAATGTGTTTTGGCAGGCTAAAAGCCCCGTCCCGCGGGTGGCCCCAGCACTGCTGCCTGCCCGGCTGCTGCGCACGTAGAGAAAAACTGAACACATACCGTGTTCTTTTTGTGCCAGGCTCTGACGTGCCGCATCAGCCTGCTCTCACCTGCAGAGCCACAGCCTGATGGTCTGGACATTCCTTTCTTCTCCTTTGTGTTTCAGTTTGTTTTCTTTTTTTGGCATCAAAGCTGTCTCTGGATGACCCAAAGGCAGTAGAACGGGTGTGCAGATTACCCCAGCCACAGAGGAAACCTCCCTGTCCTTACGGACTCTTTAAATTGCCCCCACTGATGCGACGGGGTGTTCCGTTATTCAAAAGCAAAGCCCAACCGTAAACTTCAACCCATGGCTCTTACCACATAGCGTTAGATTCTGCATGACAGTAGCATTATCCGTAGTTCTCACACTTTATTAATAGTTAACTTAGCAACACTGCAAGCGCTGCCAGTTGAAAATCATGTAAACGATGCCCATCACGGAATGTTGAGATTCATGCTTCAAGGTGAGTCGCCCAGGGTGAAGGGGCTGGGTGCGGGTTGGGATTCCTGGCATTCACCCGTTCTGTACAGTCGGGCAATGAGCAGCCACGAGAGCAGGCTGGAGCCACTTCTTGCTGGAGCCCTGGAGAAAAGCCACCGCGCCCTACGGCACTGGCCGAGGGGCTGAGCGCGGCGCGGCGCGTGCTGCCGTCCTGCAAACAGGCGCTGCGGTGGTTGGTGTTGGTATTTCTGCAGTGCTTCGCCTGGGAACGGCAGCGGTGCCCTCGGGCTGGGAGTCACCGGGACCGGCGGCAGCACCCAGCCACGCGCGTGGGGACCCACATTTGTCACCTGCCGCGTCTCACCTCTGCATCACACCACGGCCCCTGAGTAACCGTGGGGTGACTCGGTCAGCCGGAGCTGCTCACTCTGCCCTGGCGAGGAAAGCCCTGTGCCTACAAGCCGCATGAAGCACCCATGTTCTTCAGAGATCACCTGAACACAGAAAAGGGAAACTACAAGCAAGCTCCAGGCTGGCAGAGCCAGGGATGGCAGGGCTGGCCCCGCAGGGAAGATGCCCGCAGGCCAGCTGCCATCTCCCCTTTGCCCTTTAGATCTCTGTGCCCTTGGTCACAACACTTCACCGCTGTCTGGCGTGGCCCGCCACCCGTGGGACGTTTGACAACGAGCCATCAAACACGTGAGAGATTAGACGGGCTGAGCATTCATCCTGGTGGAGTCGGGCGCAGGGCTCGAGTGTGCTGGAGCGTTGTGCTTCAGTTTTCCAAGCGAATCGTCGTGGTGTGATGCTCTGCCAGCCCCTTCGGGAAACGAACTGCAGCGGAGGGAGATGCACACACCGGCATTTCCCATCCATGAGCCTCAGGACCAGCCTCGAGACAGCGTCTGCGAACCAGCACCCCCACACCCAGACCCCCATTCAGAGAAACAGGGGCTTGAATCTGAGGCTGAGGGAGCTGGGCTTGTTCAGCCTGAAGAAGAGAAGGCTGAGAGGGGACCTCATAAATGCTTATAAATATCTGCAGGGTGGGTGTCAGGAGGACGGGGCCAAACTCTTTCCAGTGGTGCCCAGTGACAGGACAAGGGGCAATGGGCACAAACTGAAACCGGGGAAGTTCCGTCTGAACATGAGGAAGAACTTCTTCCCTCTGAGGGTGACGGAGCACTGGAACAGGCTGCCCAGGGAGGCTGTGGAGTCTCCTTCTCTGGAGATATTCAAGACCTGCCTGGACAAGGTCCTGTGCAGCCTGCTCTGGGTGACCCTGCTTCGGCAGGGGGGTTGGACTGGGTGACCCACAGAGGTCCCTTCCAACCCCTGCCATGCTGGGATTCTGTGATTCTATGAATCTGTTCTTGTCACTGAGAATTAAATAGGTGCTTCAACTGCCTGTAGCAAGGCTCTGGAGGGGTGTGCTACAGCCCAGCTGGCATCAGAGGCAAGGCAGTCCCCGGCACCGGCTTGCAGCATCCAGCCCAGCAGGGAAGGCAAGAGGGGCCGGGGAGGGATGGGAGAGCCCTGGGATAACTTTGTGCCTTTTGCCAGCAGACCTGGCTGAGGGAGGCAGGCAGCCATGGGGCTTCCAGCCTTTGGCATCTGAAATTTCCATGGAAGCTGACGGGCCACTCCTTGGGAAGCGAGTGATGCTCGGCCATGCTCCAGGAAGCCGGGCTGAGGGAGTGCTGTGCTCTGTGAGCTGCGCTGGCGGGGACACGGGCGACAGGCCATGGGAAGGTGTCCCTGCATGTTCTCTGCGGTAGGTAGACGGCCTTTGCTCCCTCGAACTGCTGCAGGTGGGCTGGGAAGGGTAGGGGGAAAGCACCCCCCTCCCTCGGCCGGGCACCCGCGGTGGGGTGGGGACCCCGGAGGGGGACATGGGAGCTGGGGAGGGCCTGGCCAGGAGTGTCACAGTGCCGGAGGGTTTCGCTTTGGGATGCTGGGTCAGGGCTCTCGTTTGTTTTCCCAAGTTGAACTCGAGCAGCCTGTTAATCGCCCAACCCTGCCGGACCCGGCGCGGAGGCATTCACCCGCAGCACAAAGGAATGGTGCTGGTAAATGCCTGGGTATCCACGCACAGCGAGCAAACAAACGCGCTGGGCAAAGATCTTGCCTGGAAGGACAAATATTGGGGGAAAAACTCACAAAGCTCGGCCTCGGGGCCCTCCCCCTTGCAGCTCCACCAGCCCACGGGGAATGCAGGTGCTGTGGCTGGAATCAATGCCTGCACTAATGCAATGAACTTTCCTCCTCCAGTTAAAGTTTTACTTTGCTGGAGAAGACCAGTGCAAAGATTAGTGGTCTTGCGCTCATCTTTTTTTTCCTCTTCCTCTTCCACCGTAGAAAGTACATTTTGTGCCCATGTGACGTCTGCCTGACTGAGAGCATCATCCAAAGCATCTGAAACTTGGCTGCCGGACTCATCAGGGGTTCATCTGGAAGGTAACGGCATTAATCAGCACTAATCACCTCCTCGGCCGACTCAGACTTTGGCATGTCAGCTACGGATGCTTCCACCCGCCCTGGCACTGCAGCTCCGCTCGCCAATGATGCCAAGGACAGCAAAGCGGAGCCGGAGCGGGACCAGTACAGACCAGCTCTCGCAGGTGCGCGAAGTCCAGCCCTAGCGAGGGAGCCAAGCCAAAGGGCCGCGACACTGGGGAGCCCCAGCTGGCACCGGCAATATCTGACAGCGCGGCGATGGGCTGGTGGGGCTGAAAGGCTCCGCTCACGCCGTTACGGGCTTTTTAATGAAAACGTCTGTTACGGTCATGTTCTGGGTAATCCTGCCATGTTCCACCTCCACAGACACGTCCAGGACGCATGCGTGCAGGTGCGTGCTCGCCTCGCAGCCGCGGGTGAGGGGGCTGCGTGCGTGCAGGTATGTACGTACGTACAGAGAGAGACCTGTGTCAATACACGTTTGGCTGTCTATGTTATATACTACACACGTAAATATATTTTAAAGCAGGTGCCAAGTGCTAAATAAAACACTCTTAGTCATTTTCTAGCTCCTTTGCTACGCATGCCAGAAAGGTTTCTTCTTGCTAACTCAGCGAGGTTTGTCATTTAGCACATCGACCCAGCACAGAGGCCAAGAAAGGTGCTGAACGTCTCAAAACGGGCTCTAGCGTGTCCCCGGCGCTTCACACGGCGGACTGCTCGACTGCGGGACAGCCCCAAAGCTGCCATTCAGCTGGATCGTCGGAACTTCCCAGGGCCGCTCGGTGTCTTTGCGGGTCCCCCCGCATTTCGTTTGTCCCCCCGGACAGAGGGATTGGTAGTGGCCACGTAACGCGTGGAGGGCTTGGGTTTCTCATTAACTCCAGAGCTGATATAGTCCCATCTCTTGGCGCAGCAGGCAGTTTTGCTGATCCCTCTTGCCTCCATTCCAGCCCTGCTGTCCCCCCTTCCCTGCCCCAGCTCCCACCTCGCTCCGCAGCCCAGCACTGTGACGGCTCCCGGGAGGACAGTGGAGGAGCCACAGGATGGACAAGAAAAGCAAAATGCAGGCAGAGAAGGTAACTGTGGCTCGGTGGTATTTTTGCACTAGAATTTCTGCGGGAACCCAGCACTGAGCAATGGTATTTATGGCTTGCCAAGACCAAAACCACCACCACCAACAACAAAATCAGCTCCCCTAATTAATTGCTCTTTGATATCTGCATACTGAGTGCAGGAGCAAAGGGGTCAAGGGGTTATTTTTTTATTTTTAAGAGCTCCATCAGCTCACCAGACAATTTTAACTGTGATGGAAGGAAATAATACTTGAAACAGCACTTCTGAAAACCACGTTTTTTCCTAGCTGTGCTGCTTCAGCGGCAGTGCTGCCGTGCCTGGGGATGGGGCAGGGCACGTTGCTGCTGCTGCCTGTGCTGCCGTGCCGAAACCCCTCTCGTCGTGAGCACCGGGGCAAGGATGGGCAGCGCAGCGGGCAGAGCCCCGGCACAGATGCTCTTTGCCGGGCAACGCTGCTCTGCCCTGGGGGCCTGACCCTGCCCGCCCAGGGGCCTTCTCTTCTCCTTCGGAGCTTGTCACAGCACCCGTGCTGCCGCAGCAGCATCCTTGGGTGCTGCCGTCCCGGCCGGCCAGGGAGCAGGGTCCCTTGGGACAGGGATGGGGCGCAGCCCCCCACGTTTGGGCAGGGCTAGGACAGCAGGGTGAGGCTGTTCTCTGCTTCGTCCCCCAGCACCTCACGGGAACGCTGATCCTCTCCGTCTTCACCGCGGTGTTGGGCTTCTTCCAGTATGGCTACAGCCTGGGCGTCATTAACGCCCCCCAGAAGGTAAGCCGAGCCCCCCGAGCCATGCATGGCCAAGGGACGAGGGCTTCAGGGCAGCCAGGGCTGGTTTTGTCCCCTGCAGAAGCCCCCAGGAGGGCTCTGTCCCTTCCCCAGCCGCTATCTCCCGCAGCACAAAGCCCCCACGATAACGCAGCGGGGTGAGATGACAGCAAGGACCCCCCCGCTGCCACCCCGCATCCCCCCAGAGAAAGGAGCGGGGGTCCACACGCCGTGGTGCTGTCCCCACTGCAACGCGGTCCCTGTGCCCAGACCGAGGGACGGCACCTCCCCGCGGGTGCCAAATCTGGACACCACGCTCACCCCGTCCCCGGGAGGTGGCGTTGGAAGAGGGGGGGATGCTCCGTGCCTGCCCTCGCGGTCCCTCCCCGCTGGGGTCCAGGCGCTGGGGAACTGTGGGGGCCCCCAAGATTTCACCCCTGCGGAGCCTGTGAGGAAAAGCTTTTCCTGGGGCAGAAAAAAATCCCCATACCAGGGGTTGAGGTGGTTATAGATTTGAGCCGACAGCGTTTTTCCTCTTTGCCCATCATAGGTGATAGAAGCCCACTATGGGCGTGTGCTGGGCATTGCCCCCCTGGACAGACATGCCACCAACGCCTCTGGGGAGGCTGTCACCGTCACCATCCCCAGCACGGAGCCCTGGGGCAGCACCGAGGGCACGCTCGCGCCTCCGGGCAACACCGGCGAGGACCTGGCCACCTCCTTGCACATCCTCACCATGTACTGGTCCCTCTCCGTCTCCGTGTTTGCCGTCGGCGGCATGGTCTCCTCCTTCACCGTGGGGTGGATCGGCGACCGGCTGGGGAGGTGAGAGGACCTTGTGTGCCATGACTCGCGTGTCACAGACCAAGCCTTCTTGGTTTTTTTCTTCTAGAACCCTTTCCTCTCTGTAGAAATACAATTTGTGTTATTTTCCCCAATTTAATGAAAAAAACCCCCTCAAACCTCCAAAACAGGTTCCAACCATCACAAAGGTCTGGTTTATTAAAATCTTCAATTATAAATCAGATGTTTTATTGCAACTTTTAGCACTTCAGGCGAGAAGCTGACGAGCAGCCTTGATTAACTTCCAAATTCCCCCCTTTCTTTCCACAGCAAAAGGGAGAGGAGGGCATCTGAGCAGCGTTTGCACAGGATGTATAGGACTCATTTAGCTACTCTGATTGCACCCCTGCCTCACATTTTTCAGTGCCTACGATTGTTATTTTTCCCCCTGTAGTGCTGATTAAGTCACTTAATTGCTCTGATTGTATGTCGTGATGGCTGCTTGGCTGCAAGAGGTGCCAGAACGAGCTGTGCTGCTGGTGCCTTGCAGGGTGAAAGCCATGCTGGTGGTAAACGTCCTCTCCATCGCTGGGAACCTCCTGATGGGGCTGGCGAAATTCGGGCCGTCTCACATGCTCATCATCGCCGGGAGAGCAGTCACGGGGCTGTACTGCGGTAAGGGCAGGCAGGGTCATCTGCCCCTCAGCAGGGTGCTGGGTGCTGCATCGCTCCAGGGCTGCGGTTAAGAGCTGCTTATATTTTTTAATCTTTTTTTTTAGTTCAGAAGGAGTTTCACAGGTGGGAGTTTCCCTTTTCTCCCTGTGTCTGTCCTTCTTGATTCAGGATCTTTCCCTGAAGCATTGGGGTTAGCTCCATCATGAAACCTGTTTATTGTGCGTATCCTAGAAAGGAGTGAGTCCCTTTTCTCTATCTTACGGCTCGAACTTGCTGGTGGCTGTTGTAACAGTGTTTTTAGCCATGCTGTTTGGCAGGTTCCCGAGACAACAGTGCTATCTAGCAGGTAGTACAGGAGGACTATAGGTAGCAAGGATAAGACAGAGGGCAAATAACATAGAATTACATTAGAATTAGCTTAGAAATAACAGCTTATTATCCCTGGTACTGGTATGCAAATACAATACTCGGCTCTGAAGGTTCAAGGCAGGTTTTAAGAAAGCTCTTTGCTCTGTGATAACTTCTCCCAGCAGACGATCTCTGCTCCATGCTCCTATGTGTACGTTCGAGTGTAAAGGCTTCCCGGCTGGGGGCTCTGAATCTGGGGATATCCGAGCACCTCCGCAGAGTGCCGGCGGTTCCCAGCCAGGCACGAGGGGCTTAGTGGGATGTAGCAGACAGGCTTTATCCTCCTTTCCCATTTGGGAAATGATTTCTGCTGGCTGCTAAGCTGTGGTCTAGAAGAGGTGACGGCTGTGTGTGCTCGGTGCAGGGCTCTCCTCCGGACTCGTGCCCATGTACGTCAGCGAGGTCTCTCCCACGGCCCTTCGAGGAGCGCTGGGGACATTGCACCAGCTTGCGATCGTCACGGGTATTCTCATCAGCCAGGTAAGAATGACAGTGTACGAGTCAGGAGAGGGTATTTCAGAGATTAGAGATACCCCAGTGATATAGTGGGGCATCGCTCATTATTCCACCCCAAAAATGAAGGAGAGCGGGAAGCAATCTGCTCTAATGGGTTTAAACTCCTTTGTGTCAGAGGTGTCCTTAGCAAAGATGATTTCTCATGAAATAAGAAGTACTTCTGCAAACAACTTCTTCCCTCCCCTATAAAGGTTTTGTACACATCTCATCAGTCAGGCTGGATCCTGAACACGAGATCCTTCACATTCAGGTACTCAAAAATAGCTTCGTCAGAGAAATAGGGAGCCCAACGTTCCTGTCAGTGTTACCCACCATGGCAGGCATCCCAGCTAAGTGAAAGGCTGGCACATAAATGTACTGAGAACCAACACATCCAGAAAAACTTTGTGTAACCACAAAATTAATCTAATCTGACTCAGCCAAAGACTGTGTAAAGTCCATGGGGGAAAAAAAGCTTGCAAGGTGGGTCCTGCCTGCTTCTCTGGCTGCAGGAACATAAAAAATGATTTACAAATTGTGGAAGCAAAAAGGTTGCAAGTACTCACAACCCCTCTGGAGCGCCTTTCTCAATGCCATAACCAAACACTGAAGCAAAGCTCCCATTAGCCCATTTGCTGAGCCTCACGCCGTGCTGCGGCCCCGGTGATCAGACTGTGCTGGTTAGGGGCCAGGCAGCTGGGGCGTCCCACGCTGCGGGGACCTCCACCCAAGCTCTGCACCTTTGTGGAGCTGCTTAGGACACATACACCCATAAAAACCCATACCCTAAAGACCCAGGACACCAAGGTCTGAGGAGAAAACACTTCATCAGCATGTATGTATTTGCTGAGCTGCTTAACACAGTGGTTCTGGCCAGGCACAGGCCTCCTGCCACTGGCACGTCCCAAGGAGGACCGAGTCACCCCGGGGTGGGGAACAGGCTGGCTGAGGTTTGTCCCACAGCACCTGTAAGCCAAAGTATTGCTCATGACATTTTACGCCATCTGTTCGTTCCCTCCTTGTAAATGCACATCATAACCAAAGAAATCAAATTGTTAGAACTGAGAATTGGCATTTGATTCTAGTTTTCTTCCTGGTTGTCACCTCGTAACGCCATAGCGGTCAATTGCTTTCTTTTCCTAGGGTGTGACCTCAGCCATTCACACATGCCTCCATCATTCCAGGTCCTCGGACTTGACTTTCTCCTGGGCAACGACGAGATGTGGCCCCTGCTCCTCGGTCTGTCCGGTGTGGCTGCCCTCCTGCAGTTCTTCCTGCTCTTACTGTGCCCCGAGAGCCCCCGATACCTTTACATCAAACTGGGGAAGGTGGAAGAAGCTAAAAAAAGTAAGGCACACATTCTGGGCTTGTCTGGAGCTGTTTTTACACTATACATAGGATCAGACAGCTGAGGGCTCACACGTCTAACTGGATATAGTTGCTCCATCCTCCAGAGCACATTTGCAGGCGGGATTTTGGGCACTTGCATAGAGTCACTGACTAAGGCACGCTTGCTTATATATCGCTGTGGGTAGTGTGAGCCTTAGCGTGCCGCTCCTTTCTATCAGAGAGATCACATCCAGCAGATGCCACCCCCAAAGCCCCCTTCTATTGGAAGGGATTTCAAACAGGTGTAAAAATTACATTTTCTGGGGGACAGCTGATCTCTCTATCCTTGGTGATATTTGCAGCTACACAGCAAATCCACAGTGCTTACTACAATCACTTATACATCTGGCAGCGTGGCCCTTCTCAGCTGGTTCCAGCCATCTCTGCAAAGAGTAAGAGCAGTCCATGGTAGGACACAGCTGAAACTGAGATAAGAAGCTCTGAGCTGCTGAAGTATAAATTAGCTCTGGACCAGAAACTATTTAGACACATTTACGTGGGACTAATAAGCATTGGTGAGGGATGGGGCTCAAGTGTGGTGTCTCAAAGCTTTCACAGAACTAATGTGCTGCTGCCCCTTGCCAACCAGACGCACGTTTGGGGCTTGATGTGCCATAGGAGTCCTCAGAGCTAGAGGACACTGCTGTCCATGTGGTTGGCTTACCCTGAGTTTTCGCTAGAGAGATTCTTGTCCTTACTCTACCGCTTATCTACCACTGAAAATAAAACGTCAAGCTTTTTTTTCTTAAGGTTTGAAAAGGCTCAGAGGAAACTGTGACCCAATGAAAGAGATTGCTGAGATGGAAAAGGAAAAGCAAGAAGCTGCTAGTGAAAAGAAAGTCTCCATAAGGCAGCTTTTCACCTCTTCAAAGTACAGGCAGGCTGTCATTGTGGCCCTGATGGTGCAGATATCTCAGCAGTTCTCAGGAATCAATGCGGTGAGTCTCCCGAAAATATATGCCTTTAAAGGAATCCATGCTGAGAACAAAAAGACAATGCTGGCTCCGACCGAGCCATGTAGGGGTGAAGAGAAGGCCTTCCCATGACTGCAGTAGGCTCCTCGGCCACCACCATTGGTGTGAAGGTGGACCTCACTGCCAAGCCGGGCTGTGGGAGGGCAGGAGGGGAGAAGGGTGCAAGGGAGCTCAGCACAAAACCAGCTGGCACAGCAGATCCACGCTGAGCTCTGCCGTGACCCTCCTCATACCTGAGTTCGTCAGCAGTTAGTTCTCTTTAATGAGTGCCTGTTCAGCCCAGGAACCACATTATCACTGTCTTCTAGCTATTTTTAGCTAAACAGTTTTTGCAGCACCTCCTGGGATACCAGAAATCACCATTTTACACCCAGGTGCGTGGAGCCTCCTTTTCAAAACCAGCTAAGACTCACATTTTTGAGAGCCTGATGGCAACTCTACAAAGGTTGGCCTTAGAGGCCTCTGTCCCACCAGCTTTTAAAACTCTAAGAGCATTTCCTCACGGCAAGGCAGAGCAGCACGCGGGGATGCCCAGCCTCGGGGGGCTGAGCCAGGGCTGAGCGGCCCCATGGAGCCCGGCTGCCCCGGCTCGATGGGGTGCCCAGCCCACCCACCAGCCGCAGGGTCAGCCACCCTTCTGCCTCCGGCCCTAAACTTCCCTGAGAGAGGAATCGCCTTATTCTGGGAAAGAAGGGAGAAACTTGAGTCATTCCAATGTAGCAAGAATATTGTAAAATGCATTTAAAACTCAGTCATATTAAGGTATTTGTCTCCAGCACTTGGGGCTGGTGATCTGGCTTTCAAGATTAAACACAGCACTACATGGAAAAAACAGTTTAAAATGTGCAAATGCAGTCATTCAGGAGGGGAATTTAAATGGGATTTTTAACTCTCTCAGGCTCCTTTGAAAGTTTCAGCTCTAATTATTACAAGACATTAAAAAGTTGAAAAACTAATCATAATTAAATTACTTCACATCTCAGCCAAGCAAGTACAACTCCCCCCTCAAGAGAACAAAACGTTCCACCAGTCCTGTTACCTAATCCTTCATCCTAATGTATTTTGATAGATCTTTTACTACTCTACAAACATTTTCGAGAGAGCTGGAATTGACCAACCAGTTTACGCAACCATTGGCGTTGGAGTGGTGAACACAGTCTTCACAGTTATCTCCGTAAGTAAATATTTCTGTCCCGGGCTACAAAAACATCTAAGGTACAATGTGGTTTTGAAACACGATTTTCATCCTGGAGCTGGGGCTGACCCTGCACACTTTACTCACGGGAAAAATAATTCCCTGGGCAAGTCTCATTTGAAAAATCAAGCCCTGAAATACAACCCGTTGCTATCAAACGGCACTGCTAAATGCCTCCTGAGTGACAGCTGCATCACCCTGTTCAGGGAAGCTCTGGTAGCTCAGCATTTCCCCCAAAATAACAGCTGCCTTCGGTCCTGCTCCCTCGGGGAGCAGGCAGATTGGGGTTGTGATGGGGAAGCCAGCAGCTCACAATCTCCTTCTTACCTGTTATCTTTCAAATTGTTTTCTGTATGTACATAGCACCTGCATGAGCGATATTCAAAGGCTATTCCACAGTAATAAAAGCAATCTAGCACCTATTCTCATCGTATCTGTGCAGTGCTCTGCAGCAATAAAAGAATGGTTCCATTTTCGCAGCCTTTCCCTCCGTTTGTCTCTCTCCTGAGAGTATTAACATGATTCCAATCAGCAGGCAATTATTTTTTAATGTGGCCATTAATATAAGAGCAGGAAGCGCCAAGCCCGAACATTTCCCTCACGTGTCTAGTGAGACTCAGGGAGCAAAGGACTTCTACCCACCACGAAGCAGGACTAGCAAGGTAGAAATACACAGCTCTGAGAGGTCTTACTCCAGCGTGGATGAGATAGGAGGTCTTGGGATGAACCCACTTTAGAGGAAGTCCGTCATAGGTCCTGTACAGAGGAGAAACCATGATGTTTACTGTGAAACGAAGCACAGCCACGTAGGGCTCGAAGAGGTCTCCCTCCAGCTTGGAGGGTCTTCTGCAGTTCGATCTCTGCCCCAGGGCTGTGGTATTTGCAGCCTGGGGCATTTGCTCTTTGCTTCTTTTGGCCAAGAGCACTTAAAAATTACCTGCGTCTGTCAATAAATGATGGACCCCGATCAAAAGGCAGGAGCACCGATGGCCAGGCGGACCTTGGCAAGGGAAGAAAGGAGCGCAGAGGCTCACCCTCTGCAACTTCACGAGTGAGGATGATGAACTGTCTCCGGCAAAAGAGACGGTCTCCTGGAAGCATAAATCATTTGCTGTAATGACAGGAAAGGTTGAGCTGATGGCCAAAGGTGTCCTTTCAAGCCGAGGGGAAGGAGCAGGCAGCCTCAGAGGCTAGTGCACGGTATCTCAGAGCAGGCCAGATGTGGAGTTACCTACATCTCCCCATTGGGTGAAGTGATTGGTACAGACTCACATGTTGCAAGGTGGGTGAGACGACTGGAGTCCACCAAGAGGAGCTGAGAAAGAACAAGCTAAGCCTTGGGGCTACCAGGAAAGCAAAAAGAATCTGGGAGCCATTGAAGGAAAAATCCTGACTGCAGCTGCTACACAACTATCCCTGCCCTAGGACAGGCAAGGTGCGACAGCCCGTGATGTGACTTGAATCATGCTACATTTTGAAGGCTGCTTCCAAACTGATGCAGACCTAGTAAGTTTCTTCCTGAAAAAAAAATAAAAGAGAGAGAAAAAAAAGTCCATACTCAGCAATACATGTGTACGAGTGGTGGGAAATCCTGAGAGCTTAGAAATGCATGAGCTCTAAGTACACGTGGTTTTGCCTTGCCCTTGGCAGGGTGGCTGCTCAGTCTGGCTCCCTAACAGCCACCGGCAGAGTTTTTGACACTTGGAAACCAGCACACCAATCTCTACCACGAGAGCTAAAACATCAGGAGACTGAGCTGCTGTACGTGTTTCCACAGGTCTTTCTGGTGGAGAAGGCGGGCAGGCGGTCCCTCTTCCTGGCTGGTTTGATGGGCATGTTAATAAGCGCTGTGGCCATGACAGTTGGACTTGTGCTCCTGGTAAGGATTTCTCTCCGTTTTTTCTCTGTGATTTGCAAACAAGAAAACAGACCACCCTTTAAACTGAATGTTTGGCATTTTCATCTCCAAGAAGGTCATAAAACATTTGTCCTTAGAAGGGACAGTTCAAAGTGGCCATAGCTGGAGCCATCTCTGCTTACAGCAGTGCCTGAGGATGCTGCACTCTTTGGCCCCTGCAATACCCCAATGCTGCTAGAAAGGACGTGCGTCCCCTGTCCCCTCCCTGAGCCCGCTGACAACCTCAGCTCCTCACACAGCAACTGCACCGTTCCCGCAGCATAATCCCACGTCTGCTAAGAAAACCCAGGGCATATCTCCGTGTGCAAGTACTGTGTGCCCTAAAACCTCAACCTGTGTCTCCCTGGCTTGGTGCAGGGATGCCAGACTGGCATCTTGTCATTAAGAAAGCGACATATTATTCCTCCCAACTCCCACGAGAGGCGGCAGGCTGTGATACACAGGGCAGAACAGGCAGAGGATGGAGCCAGCCCCCATCAAAGTCAGTCCAAACCACTGGTACAAGCTCCTGTCAAGATATAAAATCAAATAAAGGTACTGAACACCCTGGTTATTAAAGGCAACACCATTTTGCCTCTTCCTGGCCATGCTGCAGGCAAGGAGAGGGCCCAAAGGTACCGCTGAGCTGATAGCTGTGAGCTCCTACATCCCTCTGCCAGCCGCAACGCTGGCACCACACACCCAGCCAGCACCCGGCACGAGAATTTAGAGCTGTAATTATGTATATCCAGTCTCCACTTGTCTGGATAGAAAGAAATTTCTGAAAAAGAAGCCTAATGAAAGTAATTAGCGATAATTAATGAGAGTCGTGTTGGGACTGTAACACTGAGCGCATCCTCTCGCAGAGCCAGTTTGCCTGGATGAGCTATGTCAGCATGGTCGCAATCTTCCTCTTCGTCATCTTCTTTGAAGTCGGGCCCGGGCCCATCCCCTGGTTTATCGTAGCTGAACTGTTCAGCCAAGGCCCGCGTCCCGCCGCCATCGCCATTGCCGGCTTCTGCAACTGGGCCTGCAACTTCATCGTGGGAATGTGTTTCCAGTACATAGCGGTAAGAAATCCTTATAAAACCGTACAGATAAATGACTGGCACAACCCCGCTGCTGGGCTCCTGAAGCGGCCCAGTGGGACGTGCACATGCCACCCAGACCTCCACCTCCAAGCCCCGCAGGGCACCCCAGCCGCCCAGGGTAGGAAGGGGAAGCCATCCCTGCGGTGCTGATGGTGGTGTCCCCTGTTCTCCCTTCCCCCGATGCAGGATCTGTGCGGATCGTACGTCTTTGTGATCTTCGCGGCTCTGCTTCTTCTCTTCTTTCTGTTCGCGTACTTCAAAGTACCGGAGACGAAAGGAAAGTCCTTCGAGGAGATCGCAGCTGTGTTCCGCCGCAAGAAGCTCCCAGCCAAAGCCATGACTGAGCTGGAAGACCTGCGAGGCAGCGAGGAGGCGTAGACATCATGACATACCCAGAAAGGAGGGACTGAGCATGGACCTCCTTCAGGTGCCGAAGGAAGAACGTTGGGCAAAAGTCTCATTTCACAAAACCCTTGCAGCTGGCAGACCAGGAGGACCCATCCGTCAGATGCCTTCTGTCTGCCGTGGCTCACACCTCCGAGCCGCAGGTGCTAACCTGGCGTTTTACTCTGAAACAGTCGGTACAACTGGGCTGCAGGAAGAGCCGGGGAAAGGATGGGAGGAATATGTTACGTGTGTGCGTCTCCATGCCCTACTGGGAGAGGCCGGTGGGACGATGATCTTACTAGCTGGCAAAGCATTACACTGAGCAGGGTCATCACGCAGCTGGAATGAAGGAAAGAGGGGTCGGGTGATGCTGTAGCCTCATGTTTTCACCTTTTTGTCCCATGCTTGCTGCTTCCCTCTGCTGAGCAATCTGATGCCTTGAGAAACCAACTTCTAGCGCAGCTGTGCCACCAGCACACAGCACTGACCACCCGAGGTGCTAAGGCAAACAGGCAGGGCAAACTCCCCCTTACTCTTGCCTGCGCAGAGGAAGGAGGTGGATCCCACCTGGACTGGTTGGGACGCACCTCGCTTGCTTTGCTGTCCATGCATTCTGGAGATGCTGCCCAATCTCAGAAGGATTTCTCGAGTCACATTTTTTAGGAGAATCTTAGAAACTCTGGCTGGGCGGATGTGCATTTTTTTTCTTTTGTTTCAGCCAGACTATTTACCGCCGCTTTCCTCCCTCCCTTATCCCTGCTGCAGCACAAGACACGGCACGGCATGTTGTTTAATGCCCCCAGGTCAGGAGCTGGGCGTCCCGCTGCCATCCCTCCCACCGCGTGATCACCGCCAGGTCACCTCCTCTCCCTGCTCCTCCTCCTCACCCGCCGGATCTGCCTTCCCTTCCTTTTGTACAGTGCTCCGACCCACAGGCTCCAGGTTCAGCCGAGGCCTCGGGCTCCCCGTACCGTGACAATTAATGATAACCTAACAGATAAATGGGTATCGCAGCGTTGGCTGGAAGGTGCCCCACGGATCCGGCCCTCGCGTTGCACCACTTATGGTTTTGCTGGCTGGACGTGCGTCAACCAAGCTAGCATGCAACAGGAGGTTGTGTTGTTTCTAGAACATATTTCTATGTGGCAAAATCAAACTGCACAGATTTTTTTTTCCTTTTGGGGGATATGTTGGAATCGTTGTCAAAGCCTGCTCTCTGTTTGCTTGATTTTTAAGATTTGCGTGTTCCTTGTTGTGCTACCGGGCCACTTTCTAGCAACTTTCTCAGGACAGAAACCCATTATTTATTTAGAGATGAAACACCAGCATTGCTCGGTCACTGCGAGCTGATCACGACTGCCAGTGAAACGGTGACCACAACGTAACAGGATGAACCACAACGAAAAGCGTGAACATAGATGGGAGAAGGAGGATCGTAGGCTGCTGCTGTGGGTTTGGTTTTAGGGAAGGTTCATGCTCCTTTCCAGGTGCCTGAAATTCTTTCCTTCGTAGACTTTACTCTCTTATTAAGACCCTAAAGCAAATTCTAGTCCCTTCCAACTGTCTGGAAGTGTAGCCACTGGGACAAGCCTCCGGCCCCGGCCTGTGCACTGAAGTGATGAGATTGCACCAAAGGCTTTCCTGGAGTGACTGCTGGGATTTAACTAAAGAACGGGGTCAGTACTGTTGTGTGCTGCAGCGGTGGGGACCTGGGCCTGACATGGGGCACGCAGGGCATGTGGGAACCAGGGCCCACGCTGCGGTGCGCAGAAGAGAGCAGCAGAGCTGGGGCGCAGGCTCTGGGTCGAACATTCAGAGTCCATGTGCTGCAAACAGGTCTCCCCAGGCAAGACTAGCATGGCAGGCTCAGAAGCTCTCCATGGTGTCCACTGCAATTAATTTAATATTATAACGGATTGTCTGAGTGGAAAAAAAAGAAAGAAAAAAAAAAAAAACCAGGTTCTTGCTTTCAGTAATGTTATCTGTCTGTTACATAAAAGTGACAATGAACAACGTCTACAGCATGTGTTGTCTTGTGCTGTTGGGGTTTTTTTCCCTCTGTACACCTCAGATGTATGTCCAAATCCAGGCAGGAGGTATTCTCCTGGCAGGGCACGTTTGCTCCCTAGGTGGTAACTGCTGTGCAAGCTCTCGGCTAAACCCCTTTGAAATGCGTGGCCCAGAGGTGAGACTGCGGGGCTGGGAGGCAGCAGTCCCAGGACGGAGAGCCCTGGAGACACTGGGAGCTGGCTCTGCGTCGGGATGAAACCTCACTGGAGGTGTGCCGGTGTCTAACCCAGCTGTCCTCACTATACAGCACACCCCTGCTTGCATGGACGCTGGTGCAACTTAAAACTTGGTGCTGGGGCCTCCCTAGGCATGATAGCCAGGGGTAGAGTTTGGGGAGATGGGGTTCGAAGCAGATGTGTCCCTGCTGAGGGCAGAGCCAGGCTGGGTTCCCTCCAGGGCGGGAGGATGGGACAGCAGAAGCGGGGAGGGTGCTGGCACTGGGGTCCTGGATGTCCCCGCTTGGTCCCTGTGAGCTGGCCAGTTTGTGCAAATAGAACAGCTCAAGCTATAGCCACACAACAGTCATACAGGTGGTTTAACACAAGAAAGGCTGTCCAAAACTGCTTTGCGAAAGTTCTGCTGAGCTTCTGAGGGGGTTCAGTCAGTGACAGTGTCAGTCATGCAGCAGCGAGGGGTCACTGATTTAGCAACACCCTGAGCAGCCAGTCTTTGTTTTCCCGTGTTCTACGAAGAGAATGATAACAGAAAGCCTGATCCAATTACTGTAATGGGGCACACGCATTAGTTTACCAAAGCCCACAACACTAACATTAACTTCCCAGAAGATCTGCCTGGGGGTTCAGAGCCACCTCAGTAAAGTGATTCTGTAAAACCAGTTGTCAGCGGAATGCCGTGTGTATACTTCATCAGGCTTTCTCTCCTTGTTTCATCCCACACCTCTATGAAGCTTTTGGCAAAGCCATATGAAGCAGGAGTCACAGAGCTAGCAGCCTTCCCGTGTCAGTCATTATTTTTTCCCGGTCTGCTGCCAGTGTGCTGTGAATTCTGTGGGCTGAGACACACCCCGAGTTTCACAGAATCACAGAATCACAGAATAGTAGGGGTTGGAAGGGACCTCTGTGGGTCATCTAGTCCAACCCCCCTGCCGAAGCAGGGTCACCTACAGCAGGCTGCACAAGACCTGGTCCAGGCGGGTCTGGAATATCTCCAGAGAAGGAGACTCCACAACCTCCCTGGGCAGCCTGTTCCAGTGCTCCGTCACCCTCAGAGGGAAGAAGTTCTTCCTCATGTTCAGACGGCACTTCCTGTGCCTCAGTTTATGCCCGTTGCCCCTCGTCCTGTCGCTGGGCACCACTAGAAAGAGTCTGGCCCCATCCTCCTGACACCCACCCTGCAGATATTTGTAAGCATTTATAAGGTCCCCTCGCAGCCTTCTCTTCTTCAGGCTGAACAAGCCCAGTTCCCTCAACCTCTCCTCGTAGGGGAGATGTTCCAGTACCCTCACCATCCTTGTAGCCCTCTGCTGGACTCTCTCCAGTAGCTCTTCATCTTTCTTGAACTGGGGAGCCCAGAACTGGACACAGTACTCCAGATGAGGCCTCACCAGGGCAGTGTAGAGGGGAAGGAGAACCTCCCTCGTCCTGCTGGCCACACTCTTCTTGATGCACCCCAGGATCCCATTGGCTTTCTTGGCAGCCAGGGCACACTGCTGGCTCATGGTTAACCTGTCGTCCACCAGGACACCCAGGTCCCTCTCCGCAGAGCTGCTCTCCAGCAGGTCCACCCCAAGCCTGTACTGGTGCATGAGGTTGTTCCTCCCCAGGTGCAGGACCCTGCATTTGCCCTTGTTGAACCTCATCAGGTTCCTCTCTGCCCAACTTTCCAGCCTATCCAGGTCACGCTGAATGGCAGCACAGCCTTCTGGTGTGTCTACCACACCTCCCAGTTTGGTGTCGTCAGCAAACTTGCTGAGGGTACATTCTAACTCTTCATCCAGGTCGTTGATGAAGAAGTTAAACAAGACTGGGCCCAGTACTGACCCCTGGGGGACACCACTTGTCATCAGCCTCCAACTAGACTCAGCGCCGCTGATGACAACCCTCCGAGTTCTGCCATTCAGCCAGTTCTCTATCCACTTCACCGACCATGTTTCCTCGCAGCAGCGGCTGCATAGAAGAGAACTCAAGCCTTCTCCTTCCAGGCTCCGACCTCCCATCAGGAACCCTCTCAGGCCACAATGGGACAACATGACTTCATGCTTTTTACCGCTATCATTTCATTTCTTTGTATATTCCTCTGGAGATGATGCTTTTCTCGTGCCGGGATGTCTCAGATCAATCCCGCGGGGCGGGCTGCAGCCTGGGACGGGATGTGGATGGAGAGCTCGGCGCTGCTGAAGGCTGCAGCAAGCCCTGTCCTCACCGGGGCTGCGGCGGGAGGATTAAGCTGATACGCTGGGCTGAGCTATCGCAACTGCACTGTTACCATGTCTGACAATGCAGGAAGGGGTCACACGAGTTGGTTACATCTGCAGACATGTTTACTTCTGTCTTTCACATCAGGCTGGTAATTAGGACTGTACGCTTTATCTGTCCCTGCTACATACAAGTTCCAGTTAAAACCTGTTCTTCAGACGCAGCTTGTTGAACCATTATTTTTATCACTCAGCGTTACAGTTTTACTAAGTTGCTAATAATTAAGAACATTTAAAAGACCGAGTCGTACTTATTAGCTAAAGGGTCGTTGCACTTTAGTTAACATGTGAAATATGGTCCCATACTGTGGCTGGCTAATAATGCAATATAATTAATAATCCCTGAGAAAGCATCTTGTCAGCAAGAGCTTTGACAGTGTTTTCCTAATGTGCTGAGATGACAGTCATTAAGAGTTTTTTGTTGTGTCAGATAAATGGCTAACAATATCTAGTTTCCCACTCTCTGGGCACAGTTTTAAAATTGGTTTGACTTCTCTAATCCAATAAACTCAGGACACTTGGCCCCATTAACACTTTCCACACTAATTTATCACAGATTTTTCTGCCTCATTTCAACTTGTTTTTCATCACTGAGAAGCACTCCCATCCATCTCCTGAGTCAAACAGCTGATGAGGATGACGATGAACCAAATACTACATCTGCAGAGACCAGGCCGTTGAGGCACGATGCATTTTCTGAGGCGCTCAATGTCCTTATCTCTCACTGACATCTACGAGATCTGAGGAATTACAAGGTGGGAGACCAGGTCTGGATCCAGCAGCCCATGTGAGCATGAGATTTAATTTAAGGTAACTGAGCCTGTGCTCAAGCGTTTCACTAAATCCTGAAGCAACACTGGCAAATTTTACCAGCGGCACGGCCTGAGGAGCTGTGCTGAAGGAATCTGCTCCCCAGCAGGGTGGCAATAGCTCCTGGCTGTAGATCCGCGGTCCCTAAACTGTACTGGTTGTGGGTGTCACTGCAGACCGGAGTCTTGGGCGGTGCCTTGGGGGTTTGCCTCCCGGTACTCTGCTCCAGAGAGAGCGGCTCTCGTGACTACGAAGAGCATACGGGCACCCCAGGTCACATGAGCCAGCAGTGTGCCCTGGCTGCCAAGAAAGCTAATGGGATCCTGGGGTGCATTAGGAGGAGTGTGGCCAGCAGGTCGAGGGAGGGTCTCCTTCCCCTCTACTCTGCCCTAGTGAGGCCCCATCTGCAGTGCTGTGTCCAGTTCTGGGCTCCCCAGTTCAAGAAAGATGAGGAGCTACTGGAGAGAGTCCAGCGGAGGGCTACAAGGATGAGGAGGGGACTGGAGCATCTCTCCTACAAGGGAAGGCCGAGGGAGCTGGGCTTGTTCAGCCTGAAGAAGAGAAGGCTGAGAGGGCACCTTATAAATGCTTCTAAATATCTGCAGGGTGGGTGTCAGGAGGATGGGGCCAGACTCTTTCTAGTGGTGCCCAGCGACAGGACGAGGGGCAACGGGCATAAACTGAGGCACAGGAAGTTCTGTCTGAACATGAGGAAGAACTTCTTCCCTCTGAGGGTGACGGAGCACTGGAACAGGCTGCCCAGGGAGGTTGTGGAGTCTCCTTCTCTGGAGATATTCAAGACCCTCCTGGACCAGGTCTTGTGCAGCCTGCTGTAGGTGACCCTGCTTCGGCAGGGGGGTTGGACCAGATGACCCACAGAGGTCCCTTCCAGCCCCGAACATTCTGTGATTCTGTGATCACTGTTCTGCACCGTTGCAGCCCCAGAAGGAGGGAGCAGCCAGAGTTACTACATGTTTTCCCTCTTCCTAGCGGGAGTTACACACGGTTCCCGCTAACTCAACGTTCCTGCACTGTCACCACCTGCCTCTGATCTCCAACGTGTGCCCAGGGCAACTCCCTGGGTAACTCAGACAGCACGGCTGTCTGCACACACTGCATTCAACCACGCTGGTCCGGCTAAGCGGTTGTGAGGACCACTGAAGAGGTAAGGGTGACCGCCGAGCAGGCAGAGGCAGCACTGTGGCAGTTTTCAAGCGTCCCAGGGCACGCAGCACCTCATAGTTGTAGGAACCACCCAGCGTCACAGAATCCCTTTCTCAAGGCCGATGCAAGGTGAGTCACTGGCACTGCACACGTTCTTCGCAGGCAGCAGCAGGTGAACGGCAGGATTAAAGCAGCGCCTGGAGCAGAGCGGGGTGCCTGTGGCAAGGGCACTGCAGAGGCTCTTTAGCTGGATTCATGCTGCATGGAGAGATTGTACGTGGGAGCTCAGAGGGTCTGATGAGCGCGTCACCATCCAGTGGAGCTGCGGAACATCAGTCCCCAGCCTCTCGCGTCCTGCTGCTCAGGATGTGCCCAGAAGCCAGTGTAAGCCCTCACCCCCAACAGTCAGGACACGTTGGTGGGATCCCAGGTAAGTCAGCTCAGCAGCTGAAGCAAAGACACTTGCTCAAGCTGGAGCAGTGTTGTTTACGCTGCTCTGCTCATTCCTAATCTTGCGACCCGAGCCAAGTCTTGCTGAATGAGCCTCCCTCTACATTCCCGTGGCGCTCACCCAGCGTGGCGGGGAGCAACGCTGGGTAAACTGCTCACCACTGCTCTGCGACCACCCTCTCTCAGGTGGCCTGCAGGGCTTTCCTACTCCAGCACCCCCTTCTCTCCCCCAGGCACCGAGGCCACCATCGTCGGTGTCCCAGGACACTGCTGCTCCCCTTGATGTTCCCCAGAGCAGTTTCTCCCAGAAGCCAGTGATGCACCAGGCCAGCAGCTGGAGTGAGCAGCCAGCGTAGGCAAGGCTGCACCCGCAGCTCGTGTCGGTGTAACCACCACCTCCTGCGCTTCAGAGGTTTGCTGGAAACAAGGAGGGATGTTTACCCCAGCGTGGTCGGAAACGCAAACTCTCCAGGCAAGGCTTGGTGCTTTAGGGCATCGGACATTTCTCCTGAACATCACTGAGAAGAGATACAACTCGCTCGCTTTAAACCTTCCAAGAGTTTTCTAACTCCGATCATTTCTGCAAAGCAATTCATATAAACACTTAGATAGTGGAACCAAAGCTTGAGAGCACACGGAGTCTGCTCAGAAGAAAAGATCTGTGTGTCATCCAGCTGTGCAACACTGGAAAGGAAATACATTTAAATGTGAAAGGCATTTTGTATTCACAAATATGCTTTGAAATCAAGTGGCTGTTGTTGTACAGAAAAATAGGATAATCACATTAGCACTTTCAAGAAACACACTTCAGAAAATAAATGTTGATCCAGACAAAGGAACGATGCCTGCAAGCGATGAATGACCGATGGAGCTGATTTCCAATTATTTTGTTGAATCTCTAATAAAGGCTGCCATGGAGTATTTGTCTTCTGTCTCAGAAATAAGTATCATGCACAACTCCACTTCAGCAAAAAAACTTGGTTTGGTACAGAAGATCTCGCGAGTCATCCAAAATGATTCTGTTAATTGTGGAAAATCAACCAAACTTATAATCTGATACTTGACAAAAGAAATTCTCATCAGTGCTTAGCCCCAGGCTGCCCCAGTTTGGGCTCAGAACAGTTGGTAGTTCTCTCACAAAGTATTTTATTAGAAGAAAAAAAGCCCTAGATCACGTGCAACTAGTCATACACTTGCAGGTAGACAAGTACACGCTGCACATGTAAGAACACTTAACAGAATGCCCCAGGCTCTGCTTATCAACCGACACAGAAGAAACATGGGCAGCTCCCCTTCCCAGGGCAAAGCGTATCATCTCCAGAGCGGGCTGGGTGAGGCAGCATCCACCAAAACCCCGGTGACAGAAGACAGTCACCGTTTCGACCTGCTGGAGGGTTATAAAGGGGCCCCGGGTAAATGAGAGCCAAACCTGTCTCCTGTGGTACACACTGTAGAGTTTGGAGTAGGATCTATGTAACCACGGGCAGGACCACAGGCAAACAGATCACACAGATTAACATGAATTAAACAAATGAACCCATGATGAACCATTTGAAAATGTGACGTTAAAACTTGCACCTGTCACAACCCCACTAGAACAGAGGCAACAATCTCAGGATCTCGGGGCAGAAAACGTCGGGGAGCGTGGTGCAGCCCACGGCGCTGATGGCAGAGGCCAGCTCTGACGACGCTGGCGCACATGCCACCGAATTTCTGTATTTTTCTCTTTGTCTGGTGTTTAAAGTAGGTGATCTGCGTGGCCCTGGGCAGGGCTGGGCCCCATCCATTGGCAGCTCCACAGCAGAGTTTTCAGTTGAATTCAAACAGCTAGAAGAGTTGCAGCATCTGATTTGGAGAGCGTCAACAAAAATAACCGTGTGGCCTGGCGCTGCTCGGGACCCATCCGTCTGGCCGGGTGGCTGCGTTCATCACCACACCGCTCTCCTCAGGCAGCGCAGGGGTAGAGGCCGGAGGCTACCGAGCGCTGCGCCGTGAGCGTTGCTGCGAAGGGGCAGGGCACGGAGCCATCAGAGTCGCACGTCCGCTGATGAAACCAAGCCTTCACCGTGGCTTCTGGGCTGCTTCAGGCCCTTTTGATTTAACGCAGCGCTCGCTTCTGATTATTCTGACAGGGGAAACACAAGGGTGTTTTCACAAGGGTGTGTAGCGATAGGGCAATCGAGAATGGCTGCAAACTAAAAGAGGGCAGATTGAGATATTAGGAAGAAATTCTTCACCATGAGGGTGGTGAAACACTGGCACAGGTTGCCCAGAGAAGCTGTGGCTGCCCCCTCCCTGGCAGTGTTCAAGGCCAGGTTGGATGGAGCTCTGAGCAACCTGGACTGGTGGAAGATGTCCCTGCTCATGGCAGGGGGGTTGGAACCAGATGATCTTTAAGGCCCCTTCCAACCCAAACTATTCCATGATTTGATGATTCTAATCACTAAGTGGACAAATCAGCTTTGCATTGACAGCTAAGCACAATCTCAAGAGGAAGCCTCCTCCAGTTCGTTTAAAAACCTAGCTTTGTCGCCGGGAAGGTACTGCAATGAGCGTCAACGGAAGCGGCCTCCAGAAGCGCCCCGGCGCCAAAATGGCGCCCGCGCGTCCCTAGCGGCCGCTTCCCCTGCACTTGTGCGCCTGCGCCAGCCGGGGGCGGGGGGAGGTGTTTGCCTCGGTATCAACGGCGGCGGCGAGGCTGCCCTGAGCCCAACCGCTCTCCGTAGGCGCCGGCTGAGGTGCGGGATGGGCGCGAAGGCGGGAAGCGCCCCTCCCCCCCAGCGCGATCAGCCAATGGACGGGGGCGGAGGGTGGCAGCGCGGGCCAATGAGCGCGGCGGCCGGCGGAAGCGGGAGGGCGGGGCGCGGCGCGGGCGCTCCCTCTCTCTCTCCCTCCCTTCCTTCCTTCCCGCCGCAGCGGTTGGGCGCGTGTGCGCGGCGCCGTGCCCCGGCCTCTCCCCCCCCTCCCCGAGCTCGTCCGCGCAAGGTAAGGGGCGGCCCCGGGCGCTCGGCCCCGCGCGGGGACGGGGTGAGGCGGGGCTGAGGGGAGCCGAGCCCGCCGGGCACGTGCGGCGGGGCGAGGCGGGCCCGTCCCGCCTTCGGGGCGCCGCCATCGCGCTGCCCTCCTCAGGGCGGGGTGGGTGGGTGTCGGTGCGGGTGTTCCCCCCCCCCCCCCCCCCCCCCCCGGGTCTCCGAGCCGACGCTCTCTCCCTTCCGCGCAGCCCCCTTCCCCTCCCGCCCGCCATGGCCGACGAGCTCGACTTCACCACGGGCGATGCCGGCGCCTCCTCCACCTACCCGATGCAGTGCTCGGCGCTGCGGAAGAACGGCTTCGTGGTGCTGAAGGGGCGGCCCTGCAAGATCGTGGAGATGTCCACCTCCAAGACCGGCAAACACGGGCACGCCAAGGTGAGCGGCGGCGGCACCAGGCGGGCCCCGATCCGCTGCGCACCCCGGGGGCGGGGGGTCCGTTCCGTCCCCTGCTCCCCTCGCCCGAGGGTCCCCGGTACCGCACGGCGGGGAGGGCTCAGGGCCGGGGCTTGATTTTCTCCCGTCTCCGTAGTGGGGGCAGAGTAAGTTCTGGAAGGGGGGGGTGCTGATGAAATCACCGGGGCGTGGTTGGGCTGCGCCGGCGCTACCCACCGGAGCGCTCCGCTCGCCGCCTGCACTCGCGGGCTGTCGCAATTGCTGAGCTTGGCTGGGGCCCGCGCTCTGTTAGATCGCCTTCCCGCGTACCGCCGGGGGCCTGCTCCGGCCCTGGCAGGCTGGCTCGCCTCGCTGCTGCCTTCCTTTCTTTGGCACCGAGCGAGGAGACGCTTCCCCCGCCTGCCTCCCGGCAGGGACATTCTCTGCTGCTGTCTGGGGCCGCAGTGCTGCTGCCGAAGCAGTTGGCTCGCGCACCTCTCCAGCGCTTGGGCCAAGGCTGGACTCCCCTGGCTTTCATTCAGCAGTGCTTTGTGGTGGGTATGTGAGAGTTTAGAGACAGAGCTGCTAAAGCACGGACTAGTCAGATTTGTAAGTTTCCACAACCTTGTGTGATATGTGTAGGTGGGTAAAGCATATAGGATTTGTCAAAGCTAGAATATACCAAGCCCTTGCCATTTTTTTCCCTCTCTCCTGCCCCTTGCTTTTTTCATGTCTTATTTTATTAGGCTGATTCAGTTTTCTTAAGTGGTGACACAGTTGTCAGAGTGAGAGGACCTGAGAAGAGCAGGCTATGAACTGGTAATGCGAGTGCTGGCTGTTGCTAGTGGGAAGGGAGGTGGGAGCTGCTTTAATCTCTGTGCGTGACCACCTCTTCTTTTGTCTTTAACCTTCACGTAGTCACCGACGCTGTTCTGTTTCTCAGAAAAGCTAGAATTTGAAGTAAGCATTCTTTTAATGGCCGCATACTCTGAGCTTTAGCTTATTGCTGTAAAACTACAGAAGGCTATGGAAGATAACAGTGGCTGACCTTCATTCTCATGTAGTGTTTCTATATTGTGCTGTGAAGAGGCCTGCTCTCAGTGCTCAGGCTGCTTTCATACCGCACGCAAAGGCCCTAGGCAGAACTGGTATTACACATCATCTCTTGGAAGACTAAATGGAACCAGCAATACCGATGGCAACGGCGTCTTGCTTCTCTAGGACCAACAGTAACCTGTGTTGTTTCTCTTTTGTTGTAGGTCCATTTGGTTGGTATTGATATCTTCACTGGTAAAAAATTTGAGGATATTTGCCCATCAACTCATAACATGGATGTTCCAAATATCAAGAGGAATGATTACCAGGTGAGTTAAGAGTCACAGTGTCCTTCCACACATTAAGAGGCTTTATACACCTGATACTGCCGCAAGTAAACTCTTCATCCCAAAACTTGCTTCTCGATTAATAAAGTACTGTTGTCAGAATTAGTGGAACTTGCCTGTCTAGACATGACATTGCTGAACTCGTAGCATTTACTGAATTGTTAAAACCGTTGGAGCTCACTGACGGAAAGCTCCTTACTGTGCTAACAACCTTATGTTATAGTAGCAATGTTCATAAATGACAGGCAATAGAGGTAATTCAGAACAGCGTGTCTTCTAGCTCATGTTGTAAGGTCGCTTCTTTATTCTTTATGATACTGGCATCCTGTAGAATCTGGAGAGGGCTTGTCCCTGCTGCAAGTTATTACTAGTTAAAGGATAGTCAAGATCTCGCTTCAAATAAATTTGAAACTAAGCACTTACTGTCATTTATAATTTCATTCTTACATAGGGTAGATGAATCAACAAGACAGTCTTAAGCTGCACCTGATGCCAATTCTAACTTGCTGCAGTGCTTTCTGCTCCTTGTGTGGAAGCTGGCTTTAGTTGATCTCGGGTAATGTTGTTGCTCCTGAGCTCTGCTCTGAAATATAAGTACGAAGGGCACTTGGCAAGCTGCTGTAACTTCTGTAATGCCTTCTGTGATACGGATAGAGAGTTCCGAAAAGCAGCACAATTAAGGTTCTGAGGAAGATGTCTGCTATCTTCCTGTTGTCTTGGGAGTAGTTCTGGTCAGGAACTGATACGTCCACATGAGCTGGAAAGCTGCAGCTGCTTGAGAAAGCCAAAGTTCAGAGTGTTGGCAACTCTTCAGGACAGCTGACGCTGTTTAAAGAAAGCGTGACTAGCCTGTCTTAGGACTTGGACCTTCCAAGAGATTCTTAATGTTACTTTGGTGGTCTTTCTCATCTTCTTGGGTCCTTACTGCTACTGAAATTCTTGCTTTTTATCAGACTCGTTAGGGCTGCCTTTTGGGTTTACCGTTACATATTCGAGGTTCCCTAACCTGCTCTGTCAAAGTAGCTGTTCCCCTTAGCTCAGGCTTTCGGTTAGGCTGAAAACAGCATTATAAAAGTGATCCAGAGCTTGGTGGGTGGTCCCTGATGTATTCATTAGCCTCAAATGTAAATTACAGTATCTTATTGTACAAATGAAGATACAGAAGTGCACAGTTCAACCGTCGTGTACTTTGTATACTTTATAAAAGCAATGCTGCTCAGTCAACACTGTTCCAGTTATTGTTTCTAATTCAGAAGCTGAACCAGTGACCTGGAAGGAGTACATCTTCAAACTCACAAGGATGGGTTTTGCAGTACCCCACATACTAGGAAGTAACCAGCAGTGTTCTGCTGATTCATAATAGCAGACTGGCTTTTGCTACAGTTGGCTCTGACTCTCAGCCCTCTAAACTGCTGTTAAAAATTGACTTAAATTAGGTTCTTAACTGTTACACACACAGTACTAAAGAATTGGTGTAATGGGTAGAGTTCACTGTGCCTTGTGCTTACTTCAGCTACTGCCTACTAGTGACTGCTGATGTTAAAACTTCCTAAAAGTGAGCTTCTCTTCACAGCTGATAGGTATTCAGGATGGGTATCTCTCCCTGCTGACAGAAAGCGGCGAAGTTCGTGAGGATCTGAAGTTGCCAGAAGGGGATCTCGGCAAAGAAATAGAAGGAAAATTCAATGCCAATGAAGATGTGCAGGTAAGTAGAGAGGGCAAACAGGAACACTTACGGTTAATTCCGCATGATTATGCGATGAAGGAGTCTTATTCTGATATTGACCATTCGTATCTCTCCGTGAAGAGCGAGTTAGAAGCATGGGAATTGGTGCTTTGAGATGCAGAAAGACTTTTGCACTGGAGCACTCAGCGTGGCTCTGAAGCCCAGCTCAGTTGACAGTGAGGTGGTATGGGGTTGTCTCTCAAATGCCTAGGTAAACCCTAGCAGTGCTGTCTGCATGGTGTGGATTGGAGCCTCCAGGCTTTCTTCATCGGGACCAAGTGTAGAGCTTTGTGGTGTAGCCTGAGCAGTCCAGTTAGCTGCGTTCGCAAACCTGTCTGCAAGTAGCTCTGCAGGCTGTAGTCTGTACTGGGCCACACCGTTTGCTAGTTTGACTCTACTGCAGGAGCTTTTTCATCTTCCTCTGTTGTACGAACCTCAAGCTGCCGGCAGAAGAGCAAATTGGTGGGAAGGGCAGATCCTGTGGAAAGTCTTCTAATGACTGAATTTCGCCAGCTTCAGCTGCCTCTTTTCTTCACGGGAGAGATGGGATAGATACTGAAATGTGAATGTCTGTAACTTCTAGGAGCGCTTCCTCTGGCGTGGGTTGGAGCTCACCTGTCTGTCTTGTCTTCCAGATATCCGTCATAAGTGCAATGAATGAAGAATGTGCTGTAGCCATAAAGCCTTGCAAATAAAGAGGATCGCCAGGCTCGGGCAGCTGCTCAGGTCTGGACCAACCACAGATCTATAAATTTGGTTCTTATTGTCACCAAAGCTCTGGCCTTCACAAGCAACCTCATTTCTTTTTTGAATTGTTAAAAAGCAGTGTTGGATTCTGGATTAGTGTTGCAGGCTAACTGGCAGTTTTCAAAATCACTGAGATTTTAATTCCTTAATTGTAACTATTTTAACATTCCTGTGGGTTTCAGCTACGGATCGAAGAAACCAAGCAGGTGTTACTAGTGGATATATTTTTATTTGCTTGAGCAAACAGTGTTTGTCTGTATGAACAGACAAAATACAGTATTCAGGGGCTTTTAGATAAGCTGGTAGGTATCTAGGATTATAAAGTGACCTAGAGCACAAATAGTATTTTTCTTGACATGTTTAGGTAGAACTGACAATAAAAGTAGCTTTTTTTTTTTAAAGCTTAAGTATTTTGTGGATTGGGACTCTTGCAGAACTGTAGGTGCCAATCGCAACTTTTAGACCGAAAAACTCAAGTGATCAAAAATGCCAGCTGGCTTGACCAAGCCCCAGTGGCCACGTGCAACTTAACTGTATTACCTCTGTATTCTTGTTTGCCAACTCGTTGGCTTATTGTAACGATAAACTGGTGTCAAAGCCTACCTGTGGTTTAGGCAGGCCGTTGGAATATTGGGTAGGTAAGATATAGATAGGTCAAGGGGACACAAAGGTGAGAATGGATGTTAAAAGCTATAGACTTTCACTCGAGGCCTTTGTCAGACTTGAAAAATAAAATAGAAAAATGCAGTTCAATTGCTTTCCTTTATTGTATTTAACTTAAACTAGAAAAGGGTGACAAACTCCATGGGAATCTGTTGCAGTGCTTCCAACTTTAGGTTTTAATCTTCAGGTTCAGACCATATTTTTGTAGCACAGGGACCACGTGTTTTTGAAAAGTGGGACAAACTGTAGCAATGAGCCTAAACTAAATGCATGCGATTCTTTTTAAAAAAATAAAACTACTGTATTTTCAAAATATAGACTTGACAGACAATACTGAACAACCATGGCTTAACTATAAAAGCAAATAAATTGCGACACAGTTATGAAAGCTAGCTCCCATCCAAGGGAGTTCTGAGTCACTGAAACACGCATGCATGCCTCTAACTATTTAGTAGCTTACCAGGCAAACGCAAGGCTTCACAGAACTAGTCGTGGAAGGATAGCTAGCCTGCTCCTCTTTAAGGTGTTCAAATTGAATTCTAAGACGTGGCGATTCTTCATGAGTGGGAAACTTTCTTAGCCCGTGGCTCAGACCTCTCTTCACAGTTGATAAATTGTTTTGTGAACTTGCCTTAAGCTTCAGTGGCTGTTGGCTAGTGGAGGACAACTTGTAAACACATGGCGTGCTGCCCTGGACAGCACACACAACTCGGACTCTGTTGGCAGCAAGACTCAGACTTCACGCTGCTATTAACTGCTTAAAATGTTTTCAGCTTAATAGTATGTGCTGTCTAATCCCCAGAGGGCTCACGGCAGCTGTCCTGAACTGCCCTTGTACATACTGTGGCAGGGCGTAGCAAATCTTGGAGGTCTAATGTAGATGGCAAACCCAGGCATTTTCCATAGATGTCTCGTGACAGGGAGAGCAGTACAGTGAAGGTAAAGACAGCAATAAATACACTCTGGTAATAAAGCACAGTTACCGGGGTCACCTGGCAGAAGTAGGATACTGCCACACGCTCTTGCCGAGCGCAAGACGCATCGCAGGTGAACTCTGAATAGCGCCTTGACTGAAACGGCAAAACCGCTTTTAAAACAGAGCTGTGAGTGCAAGAGATTGAAATGCACGCAGAACAGTTCTGAAGTGCACGCTGAATAGTTTGAGCTAGTCTGCACTACGCTCCTTTCTGCCTCTCCATCGAAGTGGGACCTGAAAGACAGGCTTGGTTGGCTTTGGAGGTGACAGAAACCCTGGATGATGGTCTTGACAGCAAGCAGAGCTGTGTGATGTCAGATGGGAAGTCATAGGTTGCTATGTCAAACTAAGGCGAGTTCTAATGCTGTCACCACATTACAAATACTTCTAATATGCTTGAAAACTACACGACTTGGATTTGTCCTTGTTCTGGTAGTGCTTTAGTCTACTTCCAGACGCCTGTCTGTCCTCTAAAATCGTGTTGGAAGACAGGTATTTGATGCCACTGGCCCACAATCTAAGCATTTATTTAGACTTTAAGCTCTCTGGGGCGAGGGCTGGTTTGAGTCCTGTTCCTACAAGTGGGCTCCTGGTCTGACTGGAGTTTTCAAGTACTACAGCAATCTGAAGGCAGAGGTTTTATGACCTACAGCTTGCTGGAAGAGCCCTCCTTGGGACTTACAGATGTCCTTCTATTACAACCTTCAGTTCTGCAAGATTCAAATGATCAAGTACTTCATTATAGGTTTGCTCTTATATACTTAGCTGTCTTTCGTGAAGCACTTCGGACACTATGGAAGTGCAGAGCATTGGCTCGTCATGCATGAAGTTTCCCATAGGTAATACATAAGCATGAGTCTTAAGCATAATCTCCAAGTTTCAGTCAGTTTAAAAGTTGCTTCTAAATTAGAACATGTATTTGAGGCATTTTTTCCAAAGTAAGATGTTTCAGTTTACTGTCAGAATCGTTTGCAACAAACTTTGTTTGTGATCAGTAGCCTATATAGATGCGTGTTTTTTAAGATCCCTAACCAGATGCTTAGGGAAATTCTCCTGCATAGCTTTACTTTAAAACAAGTCTTACCAATGTACTTGTTCTGTAGTACTTAAATTGTGTCAAAACCGAAAACTATAACCTTCTAATAGCTGATGCAATTGCTTAGAGTAAAGGCTGTGAAAACTAGGAGGTGAAGTATTTCCACTCCAAATAATGCATTTCTTTTTTTTTATGGCTCCAGTTCATCGAGTTTCTCTTGCTACTTTACAGAATTGGAAAGACTGCAGTGTTTCCTGCCTCAAATATTGGCAAGTAATACTTCGAGGTTTCAATAGATCCTTCTAATTTTTGCTTATAATGGTGGTTTTTCAACTAGGCTCTTGCTAGTTGAGCCATGTTCTCAGGGCTGGTTTTTTTTTTTTTAAGAAGTTAGCTGAATTTCATTGTTTTAACGTAACTGCTTTCAAGCCTTCTTGCAGGTTTTTCTAATCCACAATGTACCCAGAAATGGTGCGCAGTCTGTAGTTTCACAATACAGGTAATTTTACATGATCTGTAAAGAAGTCAAATTTGTTGACAGTTCAGACTCTTATGGTTACTGCAGGTCAGTCTCACAGAATTCCAAATTCAATAAATCCCACATTTTTTGGTTGAGTTAACTTAGAATGTAGTTTGTTACAGTAGAACTAAACTTCAGGAAAACAAACAAAAAAACCCCAACCTTGTTAAGGATATTTCGAGTATCTCGCTTGTACACCGAGAATGTCTGCGGAGGCGCAGATCCCGGGGGCCTTGTGCTGGGAGTGCGGTGGAGCCTCGGCGGCCTCCCCGGCACCTGCGCTCTGCGCCGGCGGCACCTGGCACCCGGGCGTCGCTTGGCTGGGGAACTCGAAAGGGAATCGTTTGTGTCGCAGAAAAGCCCCGCGCTCGGTCGCCCTGTGCTGTATGTTGTAACCCGACTGTTGAGGAGCCGTGACGGTGGCGAACCCCCGACCCTGTCAGCGGGCGACGCGGTTCCGGTGTCCGTTTCGGGAGCTGTACTGTGCTCAGCGCGCCGCGGGTGGTGCCGGTGCTGCCGGGGAGGGTCGCCGGGACCAGGCGGGCCGGCTCCGCGGCCTGCTCCGCGCCGCCGCCAGAGCAAGAGCCGCGCTCGCGTTCCTTGTCCGACAGACGGAAAATAAAGCTCAATAAAGAGGTGACTGGTTCGTGCTGACGCGCTGTGCCGCCTCTCTCTCTGGCGCCGAGCAAGCGCGGGCCCGCCTGTGTGCCCCGCCCCCTGCTCAGCGGGCCCTGGCTGCGCAGGCGCGCTGCCGCCCCGCGCGCTGCCTGATGACGTCGCCGGGCCCGGTATAAAAGCGCGGCGCGGGGCAGCGGCCTTCCTTTCTGAGGGAGCGGCGGGCAGGCAGCATGGTGCTGGTGAGCGGGCGGCTGGCGGGCGGGGGCCTTCCGGGGAGCCTGCTCTCCCCTTCCCTCCGCTCCGCTCCGGCGGGGGCCTGCAGCGGGCGGTGGCCGGGCCCGGGCTGCAGCCAGCCCCGCTCTCCGGGCTATGCCGGCCCGGGCACACCCTGCCGCCATACCCCCCCCCCCCCCCCCCCCCCCCCCCCCCCTTCGGCCTGATAAGCGTTTCCCGGGTACGTGGGGGTGGTTGTTGTTAACGTTGGGGTCTTTTTTGGTGTTTTAGCAAAAGGACAGAAAATCTAAAAAGTCAACCTGGAAGTTTTGCCTTGACTTGACCCATCCCGTGGAAGATGGAATTTTTGATTCCGGGAATTTTGTAAGTCACGGTTTCGCTCATGCTTCCTGCGTGTTGTGTAATGACAGCCTTACCCACTACGACAGCTGAGTCACAAGTTAAAAGTTACATTTTAAACTAGCAAAATCAACAGCTATTATTTAAATTATCTTTTGACGTTTCTTGGGGTTTGAAGCCTTTTACAGACGAGGTGCTTCATACCTGTGCATGAACAGAACTGGTTTGAATTGTATCCTGTTTTAGCACAAGAGTGATTATTGTAATTGCGCACTCTAAAATCTTACTGTATTGTAAATAACTTGCTATGCAGATGTAAATAAATGGTGATTTTTAATATTGCTCTGTGGCTAGGGTCCCTTCCCTAGTTCATACCTAGGGTGCCATTCCCTAGTGTTGTTTGTTCAATGTTGACACAGGAACAGTTCCTAAAGGAGAAGGTTAAGGTCAATGGAAAGACTGGAAACTTGGGGAACACTGTTCACATTGAACGTCTGAAGAACAAGATCACGGTGACATCTGAGAAGCAGTTTTCTAAAAGGTTGGCGTAGGTTCCCTTCTGGTGGGCTTGCACGGATGGATTTTGGACAGCCGTATGTTGAACATGACGTATTCTGATATGTGCAGAGAAGGTGTTAGCGCTGACCTTTGTGGCGCTTACAAATGCTAGCGAAAGGTGTAATTCAAACAAATCTATAATACTAGATTTTGAAAAAACTGCTTTTTTTAAAACACAGGGTTTGATTGCTAGTTAATGCTCCCTCTAGTGTAAGCGTAGTAGTACGGAGGAGCTTTATGTAGGTTGTTAGAAGTATGTCAAGGAAGGAAATGCTTTTAAAAGTCATACTGAATACATGTTGTGGGTGGCTGCTTTATTACTTAATTTGTTGTGTTAAAGTGTAGCTGTACGCAGTATGAGTTGTTGCAAAAGAGCCCCTTAAGTCAAACGAAGCCTCCAGCCGCTCGGAGCGTTAGGGCGTGCAACAGATGAGTGCAGTGGCGAGAGGTACAGTTCTTTCCCTGCCCTTCCCTGCGCTCTGCAGACGCACCGATGTCTGTTGCATTAGACCAAGGTTGAGAGCCACTTGCTACTGGCATTGTGCTGTGTTGTCAGAGAGTATCAATTATAAGTTCTTATATCTGGAATGAAGATATATGTTTATTGTATGTTGGATGTGATCATTTTGTATTTCTGAATGTAATTAGTGTGGTGTTGCCCTGCTAGAGTTATGCGTTGGGTGGAGTGCAGACAGTAGTAAGGGTTGTTGAAGGAGAAGGTTCTGATGTAGAATTACTGTTTTTAAGGTACCTGAAATACCTCACCAAGAAATACCTCAAGAAGAACAACCTGCGTGACTGGCTTCGTGTCGTTGCGTCTGACAAGGAGACGTACGAACTGCGCTACTTCCAAATCAGTCAAGATGAAGAAGGATCGGAGTCTGAGGAATAATTGAAGCTTAACTTTATACTCGGTGCAGCGTACTAAAGACCAGAACATCTATTTATAAGAACACTTAACTTATTGGTGAATAAAGATCTTGTACTCTGTTTGACAGAGCGTGATTAGTTTTTTAGCCTTCTTCTTAAATGCTAAATAAAGGCCAGCACAGGGAATCATTTGATGTGCAGCTTTCCTCCCATTGCTAGAAATCAGAGCTGTTCAACGTGGTGTCAGTGAAAGTCCAAGTAGAAGAGAACTGAGCCCTTCGCCCAGCACACATGTGGGACGGTGACATCGGTGTTTGGTCATGTCTGTACAAGCAACGCTAGAGCTTTTTGTGACTACAAGTACCAGCTCCTGCTAATTTAAGTGGAGCTAATGATGATTAAATTGGTTAAAAAACAGACTTAGACATTTTAAAAGAGAAATATTTTATTTCTGTGTGATTTAGGTAGATCATTAATTGGTTTCAGTGCTGTGTAACCACAAGTCAGATGGGAGTTGGACAAATAAAGATTCGTGAGCCAGGCTTGTATTAGGTGGACAAGTAAGGAGGTAGAGAGGCATCTCGCTGCCAGCACCTGGCTGGGACAGCTTAGAGGGAGCGCCCAAGGGGTGCTGACAGTGACCATTAAACCCACACAGGTGTGTTGGCTTCTGTGGTGATGTGTGGTGTTGGAAGTATTTCTTCAGTACGAGTGGCAACTTCTTCACCGCAACACGAATCACTCCAATTCCTCTAAACTAGTGCTTTTGTTTATGTGATAAAAAGAGAAATTTGATTAGTTTTTGCTATGAATAAGTGATATTTGTGAGCCTGCAGCTGCTGTAACTCTTGCACGCATTTGTGTTTCAGTACTGGGTGCTCGCAGGCTGGTAGTATACTCTGCGTGGGATTAATTAGAGTATTTACTCTCAGGTTTCAGTGCAGTGGTGAACTCTGGAATTAGTAATGCCGTATTTGTTTCATATCATAAAACGGGGATGCCTGTAGGCTCCGATACTGAACTTTGTGCTTGGACAAATCTGCTGGTTTGGGCTGAATTGTTTAATTTCCTGATGATTTTTTTTAAGTTGTTATTTCAGCATTGTTTTTGCTGGCAGACCTCTGAGACAGACTATATTAGAGAGCTGCCAGAGCACAAAGCAGTGCGTTAACCGCCATGTGACACCTACTTGTGCTAATCCAAATGGAAAGCGCCGAAGGGGAGATGAACATTGTCAGCAGCCTCGGGGTCTCATTTGTCGTTTCTCAGTTTGGCTGAGCAGCTGTTCCGCAGCGCGGCCCGGGGAGAGAAGCGGCAGCGGAGCAGCAGGTACTGGTGTGATCCGTGCCTTGTTGACGTGTTTCATTCGGCTGTTTCGGAGCTAGCGAAAGGCAGGGAGCAGCGTGTGGCTGGCTGCAAGGCTGAGGGCTATTTCCTAGCTGGTGTAGGTCGAGCTTTGTGTGCTTCACCAGAAATAACTTCAAACACCTGAAGTCCTGCCCTCTGACCCAGGGCGCTGGGTGGTGCCAGAGTGCTGCCTTGGAATTTCCTGTTTGAGAGTTTTGAAGCAACAAGGGAGGATGGCTATGTTCTTCCTCTTCTGGAAATCCAGAAGGTTGCTTGCTTCAAGTCGTTCCTGTACTGGTGATTGAACAAGCAACTTTGTTTTTCACAGTAAAGCTGCAAACATTTGAAAACCTCTGGTCTGTTTTCCTTGCTGCACCAAGTTAAGCAAGGAAGGGCATGGCTCACAGTTGTAGTTCAAAACCCATCCCCACCTATTTTTTCCGAGTTGCGCTTTTATCTGACCGTATGTCCTCTACACTAGGCTGACACAACAGAGCTGCTCTGATTAAATGGAACGAGCACAAACGCAGTCGGGTAGTAGGGTTGTTCTGCCTTGGTACTGTTCCTTTGACAGCAGGCTGACAGCCACCGGTGTGGTGGTGTAGCCAGCAGATACAGATTGTCATTAGTCACAGGGTAGGAAAACAAGGCCTGGGATTTCAAGCAAAGCAACGTGTTCCATAGCTGGCTTTGGAGGATAGCTGCCAAAGTGCTCGTGTGAGCTTTGTTACTCACTGAGCTTCACTGCAGTGGGGATGGAGTCTAGGAATTCCATTTGCCTAAGCTTGAAAACAAGGTCGAGGTTGAAAAAATAAAATTCCAAGTTTCTGAGAATAATAAATCCAGGTGTAGAGTGCTTAAGACATTTAAGAAAATTTTCCTTCCTCTATAGATAGCAGGCAGAGGTTTTTATTTTATCCCCGTGTTGCTGGCTGTGCCCGGAGTGTCCCATCCAGCTCCACTCTTCAGTGCGTGCAGGCAGGCGGTTACAGCTCCCCGGGCAGTTAGGAGCTGTGTCAGGCTCGGTTGGGGTGCCTGTGTGTGTTATGGGTGGAAACCACAGGGGGGGGGGGGGGTGTTAATGCTTAAACAGAATGTTTACAGTATTGTTGTTGATTGTTTTGTGGAGAAAAATAGCTGGAGTACATAGATGAGAAGCCAACCCCAGACAAAGCTTCAGAAAAATGATGATTCTTTCGTAGTATCATGTATTTCCCAGCTGAAGAGGCCAGGTGTAATGCAGGTGGCAGGCAGGAGGCAGCCTGTTACGGTTCACAGAAGGTAATTAATACAAATTCTGCAGACTAGAATTGAAGTTGGCTTTTTTAAGAGCCACGGGTCAGTGTTTGGTGGGGTCTGACTCACTGAGATGGCAGCTCTGATGGCAGCTCTGCTGTGCCAGGAGCTACCAGGTATCTTCACTGGGGGGCTTGGTGTGTCAGGTTTTTTTTTTCCGGCTACAATCTGCTGCAAAATAACCAGTTTTGTTCATCTATTTTGAAAGTTAAAAGATTGCGAACAGCTTGAGAAAGGACAGGATTGGTTGTCGGAATTTTCCGTATTTAGTGCTGGATGGACAAGAGCCCAGAAAAGCCCTGCTCGAGGGAGGGACGGGCTCTCCTCGGCGCTGCGGGGACATGCGCTCCTGCGTCAGCCTGGCCACGGAGCTGCTGGGAAAAATAACGCACCCACAGCGTGGAAACTTTGCAGGAGGCCAGGGCTGCGGCCCCGCTACGGCTCCGCAGTAACGGGCTCACGTCCCGGATGATGCTCGGGGTGCTTTAGGATTTCCAGAAGGGATAAGCACGAGATCCAGCAGGCCTGAGTGCTTCGGGAGCACCACTTTGCCTCCGCCTAGCTGAGACCCCCAGTTCATCAAGCCAGGAGTTTAGTGTGGGAAGAGGAATGATCTTTGCAAAGCACCGATTGCACTGGTGGCGCAGCAGATGGGCTGGGATCAGCACCTGTGAGCTCAGGGCTTAGGAGGGCAATGGCTCCACAACTCTTAACAGGCTTTAATATAGCCAAAATTATATGTGTATATATATATATATATATTCTCCCCCCCTTTCATTTTTCAGTAAATGTTTCTCCCCTGCATTTCTCAAAAAATGTTTTTGCTGCTCTCTTCCAAATCAGCTCATGAGAGGCCTCCCACACACGGAAAATTTCAATGTCTGGCAAACGAAAACTGAAACAGAGATTTATAAGCGCAAGAGCTACGCGGCTGTTGCCAGAGCAGCGGTAGCAGCCCCACATCGGCTATTTATGTGTGAGCATACAGAGGTATTATATTTCTGCACCATCAGTCTCTATCGCCTCTACTGCAGCAAAATCCTCACTGACTTCCAAGAAATAAACCCCAGCAAACCCCACGGGAGTTCACTAATCCTAATGATCACTGGTAAAAGTCACTTCTAAATGGCCTTGCATGCCCAGTGCTTTCTGTCCACTTGCCCTTCTGGCCTATAGTCACATCAGAAAACGGCTTTATCATATACCTAAAAGCAGTAAGGTCAGAAATAAAGAGGTAAATAACAGCAGGAAAGATCTGACAAATGTGTCGGGGTGCTAACATATGCGATAGACCTGGCATGTGGTGGGTATTAAAGGAGGTGCGGTCTCAACATATTCACCAAACATCAGCACAATGTAATTAGAAACGGAGAGGCCCATGGAAAAATAAATACTCCATGATCGCTTCAACGTACCCAACAGCAGGAAATGAGCTTCGGTGGTGGGAGTGATCTGGTTACACCAAATATAGACAAAAAAAAGGAAAAAATGTTTGATTTAAAGACAAAAATAAAACAAAGACTTCTCATGGGGCAGATCAGAAGGGATCGAACGGCTCCTTGCCCTCCCCATGTCGTGATGCCCCATCAGGTTTCTGCCTCGCCCCAGTTCGCTGACCAGCCCCATCGCCCTGCCCATCAGCCCTCGCAGCAGCACACAAACACTGAAGGCAGGTGAAGGAGAAACAAGGAGTGAGCCAGAGGCACGGAGGAAGCTCCCCTGGACACCCTGTAGAAAAGCCCCAAGGTTGAAGATGTGGCGGAAGGAGACGTCACACAGCTGGAGCAGATGTGCACCCCAGGGCTGGGCTGGCTGGGAAACACTTCGGCCAGCAGTGTGTGGCTGCTCATGAGCGCAGCTCCTCCGGGATGGGTGCTGGGGGGGCAACCCGGGGGCACAGTGTGGGCACCGTCCCATCTCAGCATCAAAACCCACCGGGCACGTCCCGCTGCTAGCCTCCGGACCTCTGCCCGGCTTGGCCCACCGACACAGGGCCAGGTACATGCCCGTGGCACGTACGTTTTTGGCAGGATGCTGGTGGAAAGCCACTTCTGGTCTTGCCTTGGCCCTGCAGCTGCTATCTGAGCCCCAGTTTGTGCTAAAGCTGATGTTTGAGCAAAATGCTGTTGCAGAGCACAAACCGTAGGTGGGAGGAGCAGCCCGGGATAACCAGGCCAAGCAGCTGAAACAGCCCCGAAACACCGTTCAAGTACGACCCTGTACAGCCCTCAAGGAGGGGGTTGAGGGGTGGGGGGGGGGGGGGGGGGGGGGGTGGGGGGGTGGGGGGGGGATGTTCCATGACCCCTCCGAGCCTGGAGACTGGCGTTAGCAGCTTTTTGTACCTGAATCCCTTTGCTCTGGGGACTAATAAACTCACAAAAATACGAAGGAGCCATCAGCTGGCAGAGATTTCCCCTTGCTGTACATTCATGCTGGATTTAAACAACGAATTAAGAGATAAATGCTTTAGTATTCTATTAACAGATCTTTTTTTAATAAGCAGTTTAACTTGCAAAGACAGTTCAAACACCCCATCCCCACAACAGCAAATATAAAGCGTGATTTATGTCTCAGTTTTGTTATAATGCTTTTGCCATCAGGTTAGGGTTTTGGTAGGGCTTTTAAATGGGAACATAGGACACTGGGCATTTTTTTTTTGACAGCCCATTGCCCACATGGTGGCACAGATATTTCCCCTGTGCTGATGGAATGCTCTGAGCCCAACCTCTGGGTGCCAAAGCCAACACTGGCATCAGCATCTTCCTAACCGCTGGCACAGGGAGCAGGCAGCAGACAGCAGGCACTGAATCATAAAGACAGCAAGGTGCCCAGACAGCAGAACTGAAAGCAAATAAATTGCTGCTGTTTGATGCAGAAGAGCAAGGTGCTCCAGCCGGGGAGCCCCCAGCTGCCCTGCTCCTCAGCAGGGACAGGCGAGGGGGTGTTCAGGCATCCCTGCTCCCGACTCGGTAATGCTTTCCTGCAGAACTGCATTCGTTAGTCCTCCTCCTTCCATCTCAGAAAATATTTACACTGTTGGAAGATAACAGCGCTGAGATAGGTGTGGTTTTTGCTGACACAGCGGGCTGGGAGCTGTAAACTTTCCACATTTCTCCCCAGCAGTCGTTTCAGAGCTCTTTCTCCTGCTCCAGCCTGGGATGCTGAGACCCCCGGGGGGTGGGGTGGGGGGATTGGGGGGTGGGGGGGGTGGGGGGGGTGCAATGGGGCACAGCACGGGGCTGGCAGGAACTGTGGGGTGGTCACCAAGGGACAGCTCAAGCATTGTGATTGGTGAGAAGCCAAAGCAGGAGGGTCCTGCCATCGCTCTCGGCTGTGCAGCACCCACCACGTGCTCCAGCGACCCATGTTTTCCTCCCTGTGCAGGTTTTGGGCAGGTGGGTGTACACTGGAAGCAAGGATCAAGTCTTACTTTCTCTGGATAGCCTCAGGACTAGGGACGCTGCTGTAGAGCATCACAGGAGCATTAACCCTTTGGAGGTGGCGGGTGTGCTACCACAGCTTCCACACTGCTGTGATACACAGCTATTTCCATGAGAAACCGTACTGGAGCTGAAAAATGCTAATGAAAACCAAACACAGGAGCCCCCTCATGACGCCAGCTTTGCTAGTAAATCTAAATTGCCGCAGTGACGCGGCTGACAGGTTACAGCCTCCTGCCAAGACGTCTTCGCTAGCAGCACTGCGACAGCAAAGTGGACAAGAACCATAGAAGCACACCAGAATTTGTGGTATTGGCTTAAAAAGCATGAGGTTGAATAATGAATTATTTTTTACTCCTTTGCAGTTGAAGGAGTAGTGTTTCCCAACTCTTCTTGGCAGGAGAGTTAGAAATTAATTCACTTTGCAACAGGACAAGGGGCAACGGGCACAAACTGAAGCTGAGGAAGTTCCAGCTGAACACAAGGAAGAACTTCACTCTGAGGGTGACGGAGCCCTGGCCCAGGCTGCCCAGGGAGGTTGTGGAGCCTTGTTCTCTGGAGATATTCAAGACCTGCCTGGACGCGGTCCTGTGCAGCCTGCTCTGGGTGACCCTGCTTCGGCAGGGCGTTGGACCAGATGACCCAGAGAGGTCCCTTCCAACCCCGACCATGCTGTGATTCTGTGATTCTGTGTGTGAAATATTATGTGATGCCAAGGGCTGAAGTTTTAAGCTAAATACATGGAAAAAGCTGTAGTGGTTCCGACCAAAGGTTCTGGACCCCAGTGCCCTCCCTTCAGCGGGGGTCAGGAATAGGAGGCAGCATCAGCTCCACCCACTAGACTGCAGCAGCTCGTGGTTAGGGACTTTCCAAGGCAGCGCTGGTACCTGTGTGTTCAATAACCCTCGGCAGATTCCTTTCCTACCAGAAATTAGTTCAATTCTTTCTCCAAGCACCAGCTATTGCTAGGCTTGCAGTTAGACAAAAGCAGCATCTCTGTGAACGCAGCCGAAGCTGGAGCCGAAGGAAGCAGGCGTGTTCTGAAGCAGAGGTCAGGGCGGCCCTCCTGGGGGAAGCAGCGATGCCCAGGGAGGAGGGTTTCTGCCTGAGCACTGCTGGCTCCCGCTACATCTCTCTGCTCCTCCTCCATGGGCAAAAACACATCCACCCACCAAAGGGCAACTGGGTGCTCCATTTCAGGCACAAGATGGGCCAGTTTGCCCACCTCCAGCCCTCTGCAGCCATTTGGCCCTTCGGAGGAGAAAGCCCTTAATTAAGTGTGGCACAGGATCGATCCCAGCCCCAGTGCACGCGCAGAGCCCAGGGCTGGGCACAGGGCGTGAACATGACCGCAGCACAGCAATATCAAAATGATATATTTTTTAAATAGAATTATTATTTATAATAATATACAATGTATAAAATATATAGATAATGTATAAATAAAATACAGGTATGTAGATTATATGCAAATATTAATACATATAGTGTATATATATGTATAATCCCCAGGGAAAGTGCCTCTCAGAGGACAGGGATGACAGTGGCAGGGCGCTGGCAGCATCTCAGCTTGCAGTGAGTGCTGAGCCACCGCACAGCCCCGGACGCCGTCAGGGTACCTCTGTAATTACATGCTGCTGCCCACAGAATCACACCCGTGTATTTGGTGGCAATCCAGAGCGCCGCACCTTGGGTCTGGGACCAGCTTTATGGCACTTGGTTAGCGGGGAGAGGAAATCTGCTTTTTCTCACTGACTTCTGACCTTCAAAGCTCCGGAGGGTGCTTCTCCTCTCCCCCCCAAACACAATAAAGAGGCATAAAGTGACCGATGTTTTTGCAGGTGCAGAATGATCTGTTGGGAGAGCAAACTGCAGAGTTTGTGATATAAAGCTGCAACTTTTCTGCTCACCTGTAGCAGGAGCTTGTTTCTAACATCAACCGAGTAATCAAAAAAATGAATAAAGCCCATAAAATGAGAAAGCAGGCAAGAACACCCCCAGCTTTCATTCCAGCACATTTTGAGGGGGCTTCTCTGACGCTCCTCACCAAGCAATGTCGCCCTGGGAAGGGGCACAGCATGGGCTGCCTCCTCCCTGGAGCTCTGCGGCTCCTTGCTGGGGTGGGATTGGAGACCTGGAGCAGAAAGGGCATTTTCCTGCTGTGCACGAAAACCTCCAGGCTGGGCTCTGGGGAGAGCTCTGCTTGCTCGTCGAGAAGTTATTTCTGTCGGTTGCCTGATTCCTTTGGGTCTCTCATGTTGTACGCAGCAAAGTAAAAAGGGTGATGATTGTAAGAATATTTATGGTCATGCGTGCTATCCTGAGCTTTGCTAAGCCCCAGAAGCAGCTGGGTTGCCTAATTCCCTCTCAAACAAACAGCATTCCTATGCCAGCCCTGCCTCAGAATTTTGCAAATGGACCTTACAGAATCCAGCTCAAAAATCGAGTGCTCCGGGGCAGCCGCAGCCAGCACCATTACTCCGACCCAGGGGAAGAGAGAAGGTGAGAGCAGTGTCTAGGAGCGGAGTGAGGGAGGGAGCAGTGAACATGGGGGTGCAGTTAAGTTCCTTCCCAGTTCACACATCGCTCTCCTCCTTTCCAGACAGCTCCTGGAGCCACCGAGCCACCGCGGTTTCAGGCCCAGTGCTTGCAGAGGTGCTGGCTTGTGGGAAAACGCCTTGCTGGAAGGCAGGGATGGCAGGGCTGGCTGCCCGCGCTGGGCAGCGTGACCCCGCTCTGGGCTGCAGACTCAGCAAACGGGCAGTAAACAGGTCGCAGACAAGCCGTGGAGCAAGAGAGAGCTGCTGAAATGCTGGAGCAAATGATACCAAAGCGATGCCCTCAGAGAGTTACAATGGGCAATCCATACGAAGCAACGCGGACCGTTCATTCATTCTTTACACCGATATTTGGGACGGCTCTGTGGTTTAGCTGTTGGTTTGAAATTCACTGCACAAGCATTTGTCTGAAGTTGGAAGTAGAGGTGAAGCAAAGCTGCAGTCATTGTTCATAACCCTTCCCCGGGTTGTGACAATGGTCCCGATCCATTGCCCATGTCAGGGTACGGTAACGGGAGAGCTCGCTTCCAAGATGTAAAACGCAGCGGCAAACTCTGTCTCTGCTGTACAGGGGGAAGATCGCATTTTGCCCCAAAATATCTGCAGTCGTGTCCTGCCCAGGACCATACCCTGTAGGCAGGAGACAACCCAAACTCCCTCGTTCTAGCCTGGATCGGCAGCAGCAGCCATGGGCTGATGGTCCAGGCTTGGCCCCACCAGCGGCTGAGATCCAGGACACCTTGTCCTCGCTCATGTTGCAACTCAGCTGCACCAAAATATCATAGAATCATAGAATCATTAAGACTGGAGAAGACTTCTAAGACCATCAAGTCCAACCATCAACCTAACACTACCATGCCTAGTAAATCATGTCCCAAAGTGCCATGTCTACACATATTTTGAACACCTCCAGGGATGGTGACTCCACCACCTCCCTGGGCAGCCTGTTCCAATGCCTGACCACTCTTTCAGTAAAGAATTTTTTCTTAATATCCAATATAAACCTCCCCTGACATAACTTGAGGCCGTTTCTTCTCATCCTATTGCTGGTTACCTGGAAGAAGAGACCAACACCCGCCTCACTACAACCACCTTTCAGGTAGAGAGCGATACTGTCTCGGGTCACACCAGGACACTGATGGACACAAAACATTGACTGCGACACTTGGGTCCAGCTGAGAGCAGCTGTGCTCATGTTCTGCCATCAACCCTATCAAAAGCACATGATGGGCTTGGAGTGTGCAGGAATACTCTGAAATCAGCCCAGCAAAATGAAACCACAAAGAGCAGAGGTTTGCCCAGCAATAGAATATCATTCATAATAGCAACATGTGCACCAGGAAGCTCCCTGCACTGGTCAAGATTAATTACAATTAAATTGGTTTTTCTCAGGTAACTGGTGGGCTGAGTAGATTAGTACTGAAAAACCAGGGCTCAACCGACTTAATCAAAATTTCTCTCCTTTTTCAGATCCGAAGTGTCAGCTGGAAAGCACATGGGTGTGACAAAGTCTTGCCCATGAGCACAGAAAGATGCTCTGGTTTCCCACAGCATGTTCACCTACAACTGCAACTCAGATGATGGACAATACATTCCAGGTCAGATTGATGCGGATATTTGGAATTTGATGATAATTTGGAAACATTTTTTCATTTCAACTAGAACTGGCCTACAAATATACTGTAATAATAAGGCTCATGCCTCATGTAAAGCACCATGGTGACATGAGCTTCTGTGCTGGACCCACCTGACCTTGTGCCAGAGAGTCAAAGAGAAGGGACAAGGTCCTGGACTAGGAAACCAGCATAGCATCACTGTGCCAGCTGCCTGTCCGGGTTTTAAGCATTGCTCATCACTTATAACAATATAATGAAAAGCCAAGGAAAAGATCCAGGTCTTGCAGCAAGGAGCAGTATGATGAAAACCATGCCAATGTCCATGTGTGGTATCTGGGGAAAACTGAACTGACGCTTGCATTGAGTGCGTGAATTAAAACCAAGGCACGTGGGCATGCAAGGGAAGAAGCTTGCAGGGCTGTGCTGACCCACCCTGACCTAAGTAACCATTGAAGACTCTGCTCGGTCCTTTAGACAACAGCTCTATGAGTTCTGGATGCTATTCCACTTCTTGCAGTGCCCACGTGGTGCGGAGCCAGGGCTGGGGGGTGTACAGCTCAGAAAGCAGGCGTCCCGCTGGTTTGCATGCAGCAGGATTATTTTAGGTTCTGTAACACTGCCTTGCAAATAATTTGGAATTTGAGTTCAGTAATTAAAAGTTTTAAGGTCAATGCAGGATTATGGAAAAGAGCTACTTGCCCAGCTGGTGCACAATATTCCAGATGAGCACAATATACTTTTTCAGTTGCGTGCATTATCCATAACCAATTTTACATTTCCCTGGGTATTTTTCTCAACTAACTTCAAGAATGAACATGTTGGTACGTGCAGGCACACCCACTTGTGCTCTCAGATTCCTCCTTTGCTTCTGTTTCTAAGGAAGTGCATTGATTTCACCATCTAGGTATTATTTACAATACCTTGAAGGCCAAATATTAAAGCTCAAATGTTTCAAGACCCTACTACCAATGAGATCACACTTTGATTTTACTTCATTGCAGATGCATAAATAACCAGCAAATGAAAATAACAGGCAAGTGAGAAGCAGAGTGAGGATGCGAGTTACCATCCACATCACAGGATGTTGGTCTGCTAACTGTGACAGCCCAGACTGACACAGGCAGAACCACATTTACTTTACTCCAAGGCTTTAAAAAACAGAACCACGTGGAAGAGATGAGACACAGTAAAGCTAGATCCCAAGTGAGGTTGGAAACTTGTAGTCTAGATCCGAGCAAAATGCTCTCTAAGAATAAGCTGATGGGATGCTCCAACTCACCTGCTGAAGAAGATACCCAAAAGCGTTGCATTTATGGGAAGGAGCTGGTTAGCGCAGCCCAGGACCAAACCATGGCTCTCCAGGACCAAGAGCTGGGAGAAATTGTTGACAGACTATTTCTTGGTTGATCAACCAAAATCAAAACATTCCTTTGAAACTCCTCAGTTTTGGTGAAATATTTACATGAGTTGGGGAGGTTTCCTCCCATATCTGTTTCCCTGGGCAGTTTATCTCACTGGTTGGACACTAATTTTTTTCCTAAAATTTTCGGCACCCAGCAGACACAGGAGTCTTCCCAAGGCAGGTCCTGGGGTTGAAGAGGAGGCAAAGGAAGAACTGTGACCTGGAGTATTTGCTGTAATTGGTTTTGCAGGCACTTAGCAAAAGCAGAATAGGAAGAAACTGGGAGACCGCACAGCAAAGTAATGTGAAAATGGAGCCTCTGGCAGCCTCCAAGATGTGCGCTTTTAATACACTCAGAGCATGGAGTGGATGATGGACCCTGCATCTGAAGCAGCCAAACTCTTGCTGTGTTTTTTTCACACTGTGAAAGAAGTACTGATGTGTCTGTACCTCTTAGCTCTTCTTCTAGCCAAGGAGTGCAATGAAAAATCACGAGGCAGAGTGAAACACCCTCTGTGCCAGCAGTCACCAGCAGACCATACCTGGTGCCGTAAGAGAGCTCTTCCGTGGTCCTCCAGTGCAGCCTGGCCCCAGTGCTGTGCATCCCCCGGGGAACGTGCCCCAGGGCTGGGGCTCAATCCCCACCATCAGCCCCACCAGTGGCAATGGTCACGCTGGTCTGCAGCCAGCCAGCTCTCCATGCCTGGCTCAGGCACACGTGTCTGAGCCCATCGAGTTCAGGAAAATGCGTCCTCCTGGGCGCAAGGGCTTGCCTGCAGGTGGAATTATTCCTTAACAGCCTTTCTGATCAAAACCCTTTCTCAGAAAAAGGCTTGTTCCAAAACAGCTTAATCTGTGCGGGGTCTGTCTGGACAGATTGCTCTTGGGCAGGCTGTGCATCCAGGAGCTGACCCGCTGTGTTCGACTTCCCCACCAGTGCCAGCACCTTGTGCCTGCAGTGTCCTGGACAGCCCGTGTCCAGGGCTCAGCCCAATTCACGGCAGCTACTTCCACCACTGGAGAAGGAGGCTTTGGACCATGATATCCCCAGGGAAGGAGGTATCCCAAGGCAGAAGCACCCTCCTTGGCTGATTATGAGCCAGGAGCCCACCAGAGACACCTCCAGCACATCAACCACCACCCAACACCTACGGTGGAGCACCTGAACTGCAGTGAGCACTCAAGTGCTTTGGAGTCAAATGAGCTATAAAAACCTACAAGAAAGACAAAACTTTCCATAGTCTGGACACACCACTCTGTGCTGGAGGAAGGAGAGCATCCATAGCACAGCCTCCACCATCTCCATCCCTGTCTCAGATGTGTCAGTGGTTAAAGCTGAGGGTCCGAGCACAATCTGTTCCACAAGTGACTGGAAAATACATTACAGTTGTGATGAAAATGGATTTTTCTTTTCTTCTTCACCTACTGTGAAATATGAATTGGGAATTCATTAACTATGAGTTGCTGCAAAATAACGTTGCTCTTAAAATATTCAGAAGTCTGCTGGCTCCAAAGGACCTTGGTTAACTACAGACAGAGCAGAGGGATTTTTCATTTTTTAAAATGTCCTGGAAAGGATCATTAGAAATTACTTACAGTTTCTTTCAGAGGATTTTTTATTTCCATTTGCAGACTCTAAGCGGAGATGTGGAGAGCGAAGTTGCAGCGGTGTCGAGTCATGAAGGAGAGAAGGAGAGGGTGCCGCATGCTCTGCTGCTCACAGAGGCAAGATTGGAGAGGCAGAAGGAAAAGCGCTGGGGAAAACGAGTGGTGGCTGTGGCTTAGCAACATCCCAGCACCCTCTTGCGCGATGCTCAGCAGCTTTAGATGCAATGAGCAGCATCAATGCTTGGGACCTGCTCAGGTTCCTGCAGGTCCACCTAAAAGCCAGTAAGACCCAAGACTGCATGAGGACAGGCATGTGCAGGTTGGACGTTGTCAGAGCTGTGGGGCTGTTGCCCTAGCTGGGGAGGTGTGTGTGCCCCCAGGTGGGCTGTGCTCCATGACTGTGATATCTAAGCAAGGTTTTGGAGGTTCAGGGACCACCAAGATCCACCAATGATGGGCATGGGCACTAAGAGTGGGATGGGTGAAAAGGATGTGGGACTTTAAAGCCTTCTTGCTAGTAAAAGAGTTTGGTCTCTGTGATCTTGGTAATATTTGATATTCCTGCCAATACATCACTCATCATGGTTAATTCTGCCTTTCAGACAAATGATGAACAGTCCTTCTACTCCAAGGTCTACTCAGAGACCAGTGTAAGTCACTAAATGTATGTGGCTACACATCTATCTGCTCTGTCCAAAGCTGGGGCAGTGTCTGGCTCCGTGGTCAGATCTCAGCTATGTTTTGATTCCAAACAACCCAAAACTCCCAGGAGACCCAGTTCCATGGTTTTGACTCAGGCCCCTCACAGTCACCATCTTAAAGAGCTGCCAGGATTGTTTTTCAGAGAACCCAGTGGACCTGGTGGGCATGCTTCCAACATCATCACACGGTCGTAATTAAACAGCTGTACGATGAAGTGGACCATGCAGGAGTAACTCAACACCACCAAAGCTGGAGCAGCCTTTGAAGTCAGCACTTATCACCTTCATCCACCACCCACACAATCAAACCTTTTTTTTTAACCAAACAGCAGATGCCAACACAAACAGAACACCCCCCACGCTTCTCTGTTAATCATTGAACAAACCCACTACAAAGGTGACCCCAAGCCCCCACGCTGAGCGGGGATGGGGATGCGCCGGGGCATGCGAGCTCTTGGAGGCGGCAGGACTATGCTCGGGAAGGGCTGCACTGCGTTCTGCAAATGAAGGGTTGCAGCAGCCTCCGGACGTGGAGGTCCTCCAGTGTGCTGAGCCAGGCAGGACAACCCCCCGCCCCAGCCTGTCCGCCTCCCCACCGCGCTTCTCCTGATGGGTTTTGAACCTATTTGCCAGTGTTGTTCCAAATTTGGCGTGGCAGCAGTGCTCCCGAGGTGTTGCATTTTCTCAGGTTTCAAGAAAGTGGTGACTAAACCAAGAAGGAAAATGGGGACAGTTGAGAGCACCTCCTGCCCAGCCTGGGCTGGTGGCACCAGGGGACATGGCAGGAGCACCGGGGACCCATAAAGACCCATGGAGACCCACAGACACCCATGGAAACCTATGGGGATCTGGGGAGGGAGGGGTGGGAGGGCAGGACAAGAGGACCTAGGGGACCAGGCAAACCACAAGCTGTCAGCTCGGCTGCTCACGGAACAATTTATTTCAAGGGCTTTGAACAAAAACTCAGAGGAGGAGCACGATGATTTCACAAGTATCTAAAAGAGGAGCTGTAATCTCCTTTCTTTTGGCTGCAGGTGAATTGATTTTTCTTAAAGTTTAGGGGCCAAACAGCTCCAAAAGCCCAACACCTCTCGAAAAGCAAGAAGCTGCAGGCTGAGAATTAGGAAGAAGAAACGTGTGAGGTCTTCTTTAAAGCCAGAAAGATCTTCACAGCTGCAAAGACGAGATCTCCTTGAGCAAAAAAGTCACTCCCACCTCTGCTGTCACTTACACGACCTTTTTGTTTGGCAAAATTTTGCTGTCTGGAGAGCAGATAGAATTCCCATGACAAGACATGCCTGGTGGAAAGCCTTGCAGGTTATTGGTAGAAACAATATTCTTCCCCCCGGAAAAGTCTGAAACTAATCAATTAAAAAGAAATTTTAAACAAAATTCAAAAGAAGTTTGCTTTTCGGTTTTTTTTAAGTTTTTCCAGCTCTTTCCAAATGAAAAATAACAAAATACGATGGTAACTCCTATTATTATGCATATTTACTTCTGCTGGCATGGTATCTTAGTGCCAGTCTTTCAAAAATGGTGAATAAATCCCCACCTGGAGAACTTACAGTGAGGAAAGGGAGAGCCTAGAGGAAAACTGACAGCAGATAACAATAAAAACAACAATTTCTTTTTTTTTTCTAACTGACATTTTCCTGTGAAAATGTGAAGTGAAAAAAAATGTCTTCTGCAGCAGGAAAGCAACTCAAGAAATTCAGTTGCTGCCAAGAAGCCGTCCCACCTGCCCTGGGGCAGGGCCACAGGCTTTGCAGCAAGCAGAGATGAGCTGAGCGCTGTGATGCTCAGCCGCCCAACCCAGCTCTGCTGCATCCCCCTCCCTTCCCTCCACAGAGGATTTTTTTTTTTTCCTTTTCTTCTTATTTACATTTGCCCGGGGCTCACCACCCAGGAAGACTTCTATTTTACACCAGCGTGCTGATAGTTGTTCAAGTGCCACCAGGCTCTTCCCTGCCAGCATCCCTCATGTCTCCATCAGGACCATCCTCCCTCACCCTGCGGTGCTCCAGGGTGTCTCGGAGTGCCCTGAAGCCCCAGCACTAACACCCTGCTCTTCACCCAGCCTTCCTGCAAGGCTTTTCTCCAGGTCGTTTCCCCGCCACACCCTTTACCACCACTCTTTGATTCAGTTTTCCCAGTGGTTTTGCTCAGACGCGATATGCTGAATTTCCCACCTCCTCTGTGCACTCACCCACTCTCTGCCAGGCACCAGGGACCACCACCACCAGTGCTGAGCTTCACCTCCGCTTCGGGCATCCTCCCTCCGGGTATCACGCATCCCCAGTAATGAAGAACTGGCATAATTTGAAACGAAAACCACCTCCCTCATAGATATTCGTAGGCACAAGCCACGGCAGATGCTGCATCTCTCAACGTATTCAGCGAAGGGAAAGTCTCAGCAGCAGCTTTGGCTCTCCAGATGCCAGCACAGAGGTGCCTCCCCCCACTCGCCGGCCCCGGCGAAGAGGAATGATTGATTTTACAGTATCACAGCCAGATCTGCAGTCACAGATGACAGCTCTGGGGAAGGTTTTACTGCTGACTCCTTGTAATCTTTGAAAGATCCACAGTAATTATTTTTCCTTAAGAAAATAGATGAATTAATCCTTCTGCTGGGGTTGCGTTTCATTTTCCGAAAAGTGGTGTTTTCAAATGATTTCAGAAGGCAAGTAAGACTGCCTAGCACTATTTCTCAAAATCATTCCCAGTCATGTATTTCAAACACTCTGTCAGATTCTCAGAAGAAAATAGATCAGATTTCCAAAGTACTCAGTGGGTGCTGCCGGCTGCAAGAGAAAATGAGGACGTTGTCTTGGTGCCTCAAAGGAAAGTGGCAGATTTTGCACAGATCTAACAAGTCGGAGATGGATGCCAAACACGAGCTCTCCTTGAGTTTTAACTGCATTTTCTTTCCTGAAACGATCCGTGTGTTGCTCCAAACATGAAATATAGACAAATCCAGGAAAGAGAACAGGAGAATCCAAAATTCAAGGAAATATGATGACATGGTTCCCACGCACAGCCATGCTCCTGATGCCAACAAACCAAACCCCTCTGCTCTAAGGCCCAGGAAGACACCTGAAAACGCTAAATGTTGCAATATGCTGAGGGCAGACCTCATGACACAACTAAGAAGGTTTGGTGAAGGGTTTGATGACAGGGCTGAGGAAAACCCTTACCTTTTCAGATGGAAACGCTTTCTGTGAAAGGCACTGTGGAAGTAGCTCTCACAGAAATCCCTCCAGTTTCATACAATTTAGTGTAAATTAGTTTCATCAGTGCCAATTAGCCAGAAATGCAACCTCAAAGACCTCTAACCTTTGAAAGTCAGGCTTGGACATCAGCAACGCAGATGGCTCTTCTTTGCAGCTGCTGTGGAGATAATCAAATGGGCTAACCTCCTTTCTGTGGCTATACATATATAACCCCACATTTAGCCAGCAGTTTGTTTATTTAAGCTTCTCCGTTTGACTTTACAAGCACTTACATTTGGCAGGGGAAGTTGTGGTCAGGTTAAAACCAGTGGAGGTTTGCTCAGCAGCTCCATGTGGCAGCATTTCAACCACTGAGCAGAGATAACTGGGACAATCAGGATCCTGATCGGGTTCTTCATTTATGGATTTAGTCATTTTATTGCCTGAAATAAGAGAGTACAACTTTATGAGGAGACTAGAGAAGTTTGGCTTATTTAGCTAAAAAAAATGAGAAGGTTGACCGAGAATACAACTGCTGTTTACAAGTATATGAGGAATAACAGCAGGAAAAGAAAATAATTAAGCTAACAACACAAAAACCAGTGAGGATGAGCTGGCCATGAATAATTCAGGATGGAAATGAGAAGAAGGTTCACACCATTACAGGAAATCTCCATAAGAACATCAATTCTTGCCTCTAATTAGTCTAAAATATCTTGGGGGAGTTGTTATATTTTCCAGCCGTGACCTGAACGCATCCTGCCAAGCTGCTGAGCACTGGAGGAGAACATACCCCAGGGTCACCCCGGTCCCGTCTCATCCTCGCCTGCGCTCGCAAAGGCTGGGTGCAGCACTGGGGACCCTTCCTGGGAAGGGCCAGCCACCAGCCAGAGAGTGAAAAATTACTGGAATTCCATTCTGAAGGCTTTCGAAGCCACTGCAAGGCACACACCTGGATTGCTTTCTCTAGGTTAAACAGCTGAAGTCTGTTTGCCAATAAACAGGAGCTGGCAAATATCTATACATGTTCTAGAACATATGTCCTGGCATTTCTTTAATTTCCCTTTTTCACCCCAATTTTACCGTCCCTTGAGTTGACATTGCATTTTACCACCAAGGGGCCAGGCTGGCAGTGGAAATGAGTTTGTACCTCTATCTATTGTGTGTAATTCAGGGTCTAAACTTGTGGCTCAGGCTTTTCTGTAATTCACCCTCTACTCTGGCAAGCGAAGCTCCTCAACTCAGTAATGCAACTATTTAAAGTGAAACAAGCTGCCACCCAGTCCAAAGACTTGGACGCCTCTGAGATTCCTGAGCAGGTCCCTATTATGATGACAGCTCAGGCCACCAAGAGCCAAACCATTAATGCGTCTGAGCCCCCAGACACCTCATTCGAGCTCTGGGGGTGGCCAGACCCTCAGTACAGCAGGGAATGCCCCGCACAGGATCAGACCCCAGCACGGTCTGGCAGTGAACGGCAGCAGCAGCAAGGTAAAACCTGTTTACACAAGGCAACAAGTACTCGAGCAGAGGCCGATGCTCAAACACACATACTGCAGACTAATGAACAGTCTTGGGGAAGAAATGGCCAATATCCTCTTAGTTTATGATTTCTTTGTTATTGCCGTTAAGCGTCCTCAGGCATTATGTAGGATGGTCTGAGCGCAAATTACACGATAGTCAGAGTAAAAATAGGCTTGTTAAATAAACTATTATTTTCTTGAACTTCCTTATGAAAAGAAATGTCTCTGTGAAACTTTAATAGGACTGCACTGTGGCCCTCATCTAAACCCAGGGTCAGGGCATGGGAAATACTGGGGTGACAAACTGCAGCCTGAGTCTAATTTAAATGCCAAAAATGGAAGAAAGTGCCTGGGGAATGATGGGTTCATTAGTATAACCTAGCCATCACCGTCTTGAAAGCAGGCAATACTGCTGACCTGCAATCTCCTGACCAAAAAAGATTCCTAGTGATAACTGTAAATGTAACAAATGTAACATGTAGGGGATGTTATCACTTCAGGTGGTCAGAAATAAGTCTTGGTTCTTTGTGAATAATTGGGATGGTTGCAAGACAAGGGACTCCTGAATAATCCCTTTAGGCGCCTGGGCCTTGGGAGAACAGGTATGCAAACTACAGAGATAAGGAGGCTGCAGGATAATCTGAAGACCCCTGCCGAGAGACGCCAAACAAACATGTGCGATGGACATTACCATATATTAATGAATTCTCGGAAAAGCCATTACTATGATAAACATTTCTTGGAAATGTAATGAATATGTATGTTAACATAGCATAAATACCTAGTAACTGTGTCTCTTCGGTGCACACGGTTGGAGGAGAGATCCCCCGTGTGCCCGGCGCCGCAATAAAGAATACCTGCTTAATAGTCTGCCGACTATTGAGTCTTCAATTCCGGCTTTTCACGGCATCATTTCTGGCACCCCAGATGGGACCCGCTCTGCTCGGCTGCAGGACCCGCTGAGAACAGGACTCCCTAGGGTACCCCCGGGATTTCCCGGAGGGACTCCTCGCCTCACTCGGATCACTGCGGGAGCAGACAAGGACCATCTAAACAAGTAAAGGTATTCTTTTTTTTCCTTTCTTTCTCTGTTTTGGTATGTGAGACCGGTCATTTGGAGAGTTCTCATAAGTCGTAGGAGACGTCCTACGCTGAGCGCTGTACACCAGGCTACTAGTGCCTGAGGGTGTACGTCTTGGTACGTTGGTGCAGGCACGGGTTAAGGTTTGCACTTCTGTAATAACGTGCTTTTGGTAATTGTGCGTTGGTACAAGCATGGGTTAAGCTTTGTACTTCTGTAATAACGTACTTTTGGGTATTGGTGCGTTGGTGCAGGCACGGGTTGTGCTCTGCACTTCTGTAATAACGTGCTTTTGGTAGTTGTGCGTTGGTACAAGCATGGGTTAAGCTTTGTACTTCTGTAATAACGTACATTCGGTATGGTACGCTTAGGAAACCCGCTTAAGTTGTACTTCTGGCGATACGGATTTGTTGGTATTGAACTCGGATATCGGATATCTCGGATACTGGCTTGTTAACATACCCATCAGGCATCGTAAAACCAAAAAAAAAAAACCAAAAAAAACCACCACGTACGTTTGGTATGTTCTGCTGATTTCCGGTTTTTGACTTGGGACTGTTGTATTTGAACTCTGAGTCTTCGGGGACGTGGTTTATGATTTCTTAAGTATCAGTGCAGGGTCTTCCCACAGGGGGGATTTTGAGAGCCTCTCCCAGGATCTAGACGGCAACATTGGGAAAAGTAGGGGGAGACCCCTCACTCAACAACATCTTAATAATGTATGGGGTTTGGTTTGCTTAAAGAAAATCGGCATGATTTAGGAATTGAGTTGGGAATTTGGGGATTGGTTTTAAAATACAAGTTGGTATATATTGTGGGGTTACAAGTTCTCTAGTTATTTGGCATTGATCGATCATTTAGGGACTCTGGTTTGGGGGTATGTATTAAATATACTGTATATATTGTTTTGAAAGAGCTCTATGTATATAAACATGTTAACTGAAGTGGTTTGCCTGTATATATTGTTGTACTTAGGTGATACAGTTTGTAAACAGAAGGATTCTAAAAGATTGCTTCTAGGTTGTGTGTGTGTGTGTGTGTGTTGTGTTAACCGATTGGTGGAGAAGTTGAGAAGTTATTTTATTGTAACATGAGCTTCGGAGGGAGGTGATCCCCTCATAAGGAAACAATTAATTGAATTATGATATGTTGTTAGAATTGATGCGGTTTTGTGGACAATTAAAAAGTATAGGAGATGAAAAGTTTAACGCGGTATTGAAAAAAAAAAAAACAAACAACCAAAAAAAACCCAAAAGGAAAACCCCTCTGGATTTTCCAAAGGGTTGTGTAAAGTGATTAGAACAGAAAGGTATCAAGTTACAAGCTGCTTTGCTAGCTGCTGCTCTAAATGAAGAGAAAAAAAAAAGCAAAGTTCTTAGAAGTTAAGCAACAGAAAAACAAAATGAAAAAGAGGGGAAGCAAGGTAACTTTTTACAGTATGGACTACTAGTGGAGTGTGAATCAGAATACAATACTCCTGTGTTACCAGTAAAAAAAAAAAAAAAAAAAAAAAAGCAAAACCAGGTGGAACTTACTGGGTAGTACAGGATTTAAGAGAAGTGAATAATATTGTTAGGGGCATACACCCTGTGGTAGCAAGTATGGTTTACGGTATTGGATTTAAATGATGCATTCTTCTGTCTGCCTTTAGCCAAAGAAAGTCTGAATTTATTTGCATTTGAGTGGGAAAATCCTACCACGGGTAAAAAAAACCCCAGCTTGCCTGGACAGTGTTACCCCAAGGTTTGAAGCATAGCCCAACGATCTTTGGAAATCAACTAACACGAGAACTTGAAGCATGGAACCCTTCCTCCAGAGATGGAACCCTTTTACAGTACATTAATAGCAACTGAAACAAAACCTGACTGTATACAGTAGACTATCAGTTTGTTAAACTTTTTGAGATTAAATGGGTATCAAGTCTCTCAACAGAAAACTCAGATGGTGCGGCAACGGGTAACCTACCTTGGATGCAAGCTGTCTGGACAAAGAGAACTAGGAACAGAACGGAATGAAGCCATCTGCAGGACTCCCCTCCATCAGACGGTGAAAGAGCTCAGGACCTTTATCTAATGAAGGCCCTGGCTCTGGGCCTGTCTGATGTTACTAAACCCTTTTGGCTGTTTTCTTATGAGAGACAAGGCATAGCTCTGGGGATCCTAGCTCAACAACTGGGACCCTAGAAAAGAGCTGTGGCCTATTTTGCTAAACAGCTGGATGGAGTAAGCAAAGGATGGCCAGGATGTCTGCAAGCTGTGACGGCGGTGGTCTTGACTGTTCAGGAAGCCCGAAAATTCACCTTGGGCAAAAGATCACAGTACCGATCTCACACAGTATCAGCTGTACTGGAACAAAAAAGGGAACCACTGGCTTTCCCCATCCCGATTTCTACAATACCAGGCCATTCTGATTGAATCAGATGATATTAATATTGTAGTAACTAATATTACAAACCCAGCTTCTTTTCTCAGCGGGTCAATCTCTGAACCATCGGTACATGATTGCTTAGAAACCATAGAGACTGTGTACTCCAGCAGACCAGATCTGAAAGAGGAACCCCTGGAAGATGCACAGGACTCCTGGTTCACGGATGGAAGCAGCATTGTCGGACAAGGTATTCGAAAGGCCAGGTATGCGGTGACAACAGCAGGCGAAGTAGTTTAGTCTCAGTCACTACCTGCTGGAACATCAGCTCAAAAGGCTGAAACTATTGCCCTAACTAGGCCTCTGGAGTTAACAAAAGGAAAAAGATAAATATATGGACAGATTCCAAATATGCCTTTGGAGTTGTCCACGCTCATGGGACAATTTGGAAGGAGCGAGGACTACTAACTGCGCAAGGGAAGCAGATTAAATACGCTGAGGAAATCCTTCGACTATTAGAAGCTGTTCAACTACCAGCAAAAGTTGCCATCATGCACTGCCGAGGGCACCTGAAGGGTAACACTGACCAGGAAAGAGGTAACAGGTTGGCTGACTCTGAAGCTAAACAGGCAGCAGAGAGAATGTAAGAGATTTTAGCCTTAATTCCAGATTATAGAAATAGAAGCCTGAGTGACCAAGAAAATGTTGAGTATTCTAAAGCTGATGAAGAATTAATAGAGGGATTAGGGGGCCAAGTTCCATCCCAGGGGTGGGCCTACTTAAGTGATGGCAGAATTATAATCCCTGCTAAACAGATATGGGGGGTGGTTAAAGAAGAACGCAATAGGACACACTGGGGAGTGGACTCCCTGTACAAATTTTTAAATCAGAAATTAATAGGGAAAAATTTGTATACTACAGTCCGACAAGTAACCCAACAGTGTGAAACGTGTTTAAAAATAACCCAAATACAGGTAACCGGGTACAATTAGGAGGTATTGGGAAATGAAGTATACCGGGACAACATTGGCAAATTGATTTCTCTGAACTTCCAAGAAAAGGAGGGTACAAATACTTATTAGTACTTACGGATACCTTTTCAGGTTGGCCAGAAGCATTCCCTTGTAGAACAAATAAAGCAAGGGAAGTAACTAAGGTATTATTAAATGAAATAATACCTCGATTTGGGGTACCGACAATTATCTCCTCAGATAGGGGGACGCATTTTTGTGCAGAAGTAGTGCAACAGGTCAGCAAACTGTTAGGAATCAATTGGCAGTTACATACGCCCTACAGACCACAAGCCAGTGGGCAAGTAGAAAAGATGCAAAAATATGCCAAAAAGCAAATCTATATTGGTACCAAGCATTGCCTATTGCACTACTTCGGATACGTGTAAAACCTAGGGCCAAAGAAAATTTGAGCCCTTTTGAGATACTATATGGGAGACCATATCAGGCTAAACATCAGGGGGAAGATTTGAACCAGTTGGGAAACCAGTACCTACAGAATTATGTTATATCCTTAGGAAAACAATTAGAAAGGATTAGTAAAAATGTTTTGGGTACCAGGGCTAAAGGGTTAGATCACTCGATCCATCCATTTAGCCCTGGAGATTGGGTTTATGTTAAGAGAATTTTTCAGGTGATCCACTGAGAGAGAAGTGGAATGGACCTTACCAGGTATTGCTGACTACCTTCACTGCAATCAAGATTAGAGAACAACCGGCCTGGATCCATTATTCCCGAGTGAAGAAGGCTCCTAAACCAGGATGGATGGTCAAAAAGGCTGGCGGTTTGAAACTATGATTGCGGCGGTAACTTTGTTAAACCTAGGCTTTTTAGGATACTGCGATCATGACAACTCGAACTACATGACTGGACCAAGATGTGACCTACAGATATTAGATAACAACACCCAGATATTGGTCAGCAATAATAGCTGCCTATGGAAAGCAAGATCCAACACTTGTTCGTGCTGACCCCCTTCCATACACACAAAAATTGTACTTGCAGAGATGGGTGGAATGATTATTTGATCAACAAAACTACAGTAGAAGTAGGAACTTGGGATTTGAAAGGGACAGGCGCGATATATATAGATTTTTTGTAACAGAACCCAATTAGAAACCTATAGCCCCTCGAACTGGGATTATTTTAGGAATGTACCAATTGGCTGGGTAAACCGCGGAACATTTTGCAGAGCTAATCTCACAGCCACTGATGGGGCCCTGTAAATTACACAACACGTATTGGTGGCTATGTGGTGATGGCATTAGCAGAAAGCGACTCCCTGCGGGTTGGAAGGGAATGTGTACCATAGGTCATCTAGTCAGCCAGGACTGAATATATAATCAGTCCCAAATACCTAAAGGCATATTAAGAACATCATGGAGACAAGCCAAACGGGAAGACAACTCACTTGTAAGTAGGGGAACAAAATTTAACCTCTTGGCTCCCCAATTTAGAGTGATTGAAACAATTGTTCATGGGAATGATCACACTGGTCGTTTTAGGAATACTTGTTTGCATGTCTCTCAAATGTCTCCTTTGGTGTTGTTGGGATTCAGTTGAGACACACAGTGATTGGAAAAAGGAATAAGATTAGGCACCAAATAGAATTATTTGAAAATAATACCTACAAAATAGAATAGTGAGGATTCATAGCTTTCTAGCTACAAATCCTCAAAAGAAAAGGAGGGATTGATAACTGTAAATGTAACAAATGTAACATGTAGGGGATGTTATCACTTCAGGTGGTCAGAAACAAGTCTTGGTTCTTCGTGAATAATTGGGATGGTTGCAAGACAAGGGACTCCTGAATAATCCCTTTAGGCGCCTGGGCCTTGGGAGAACAGGTATGCAAACTACAGAGATAAGGAGGCTGCAGGATAATCTGAAGACCCCTGCCGAGAGACGCCAAACAAACATGTGCGATGGACATTACCATATATTAATGAATTCTCGGAAAAGCCATTACTATGATAAACATTTCTTGGAAATGTAATGAATATGTATGTTAACATAGCATAAATACCTAGTAACTGTGTCTCTTCGGTGCACACGGTTGGAGGAGAGATCCCCCGTGTGCCCGGCGCCGCAATAAAGAATACCTGCTTAATAGTCTGCCGACTATTGAGTCTTCAATTCCGGCTTTTCACGGCATCACTAGAAAGCAAAAAAGAAACATAATTTGCAGGCAGAGGGTGGTTTTGAGCAGTGTCCCTTCTGCTATCGTGCTGTGGGCATGATATTGTCCCCTGCCAGCGGCAGGGGGCTCGAAGGCAGTCCCCTTGCTCCCAGAGGTCTGGATCCTACCGGGGAGATTAACAGATACATCTCCCTTTGCTCTTCTGAAAATACAGCATCTGAGGGACAACAAGTCCATAGCTGGTTGATTGTAATTCCTTGAACTTGTAAAGTACGTTTAATTGTAGCACTCATCAAACCAGATTTTAGAAGTTAATTCTCGCAAAGCCCTCATAAGGCTGTTACACCCAGAGAAAGCGAAGCAGACAGCGATTAACTGATTAACACAGGGTATGTCACGGCTTGGGAGAAAGAGCCCTGCCCTGCCCCAGATCAGTTGCATTGCTATTTTATGGCAAAAAAGTGCAGAACCATGCCAGGCCAGGCCTGGAAGCCCGTGCTTTGGCAAAGTGCTGAGCGCTGGGCTTTGCTGTGCTACCGGCTTTTGGGTACCCAGCGTCGCTGCCTGCAGCTCCCACCCACCGCCCTGCTTCATGGCAGGCCATTGCGAAAGGCAAAGGAGCAACACAGGGTGGCGAAACCCAGCTGGGAATGTTTGGATCTTGCTGTGCCTCTTTCCAAGGTGGTTTGGTCCTAGCAAGTCCTAACAACCAGCTCCTCGTTTGGTCCTAATGAGTAACGGTGACCCTTTGTGTGTCCCTAAGGATGCGGGGCTCTCCCTGGGCGTATGCTCTGCTCCTCACCATTGCCATGGACTCCCCTCTAAAATCAGATCCCCTCAGAGAAGCCCACCAGCTTCTCCATGCAGAAAACATGGCATGACCAGATTTCTCTACAGCCATCCCAAATCTTTTCTGCTTTCGCCACTGCAAACCCAGAAGGGTAAGGGCTTCAGGGCACATTCCCTCTTCCACACGCCTCTTGGCTGAAGAAGCACTGATGTCTGACCACAGAACTTTCGCTGATGATAAATCACTTCCCACATACCCGGATCATCCTTTAATGAGCTGCTGCGGATCAGCCCCTGTCCAGGCTCAGCCGATGCCGGTCATCCATGAGCTTGGCAGAGTTACCTTCATCCACCTCGATAGAGGACATGGCCCCTAGAAATGCCAGGCTTGCTTAGCTCAGCACATCCCTTCTCAACAAGGACACTCCTCGCAGTGCTTTCTGGCCCCCTGGCCTTAATACGAAACATTTCTGTAGAGGCCATGTGTCCGGGAAAGGTGATTCCGGCCTGGAGATAACATGGATACAGCTGCCTCTGTTCCCTGGGGAATCTGCTGACGGGAGAGGGGGTCTCACTTGGGGGAGCTGCTGTCTGTGGCCATTCAAACTGATGTTGCTGATTATTTGATACGAAGCAGCATGGGCCAGGCTTGCTTTCCCAGTGTGCAGGACAAGTGAGGCTTCAGGGAGTCAGCATTTTGTATCATTCCACCCAGGGTTTATCTAAGGAAAAGGCACCAAGGACAGGCTGCAGACACACAGCGGATGGCGGGAGGAAAAAGTTAAGCACAATGATATCATAAAATGCTCCCTGAGTCACTAGCTACGACTCATATCTTTGCTAAAGAGACAAGGGGTTGCAAATAGATGCCATGGATAAATGCCAGGAGAAAAAGAGTTTCAATTTTACTGACGAGGCTATTGCTGATTAATTACTTTGCAGCTTGGCCTGTACTGAGGGCTGGATCTGGAAACAAAAGTCCTGAAATTGTTTCTGTTTCAAGCGTGGGCAGTCAGGGAACCATAAACCGCCCAGCAGAGACTTCATTCCTGTCCAATCCATAGTGCCTTAGTGCTGGCCAGTTTCTGTCAGGGTTGGGATTGAAGGGGTAGAAACATGCACACTGCAGTAGGTAGAGAAAAGGCATAGATTAAGTGTTGACAGGAGGTAATTAGTGCCCTAAATACATCCTCCTTCTGAAGATATCGGTACTGATTAGTGATTTTTCATAGCTAGATAGTTTTGACAGGCTTTCACGATAGTGAAAATCTATAACGAAAGAGTAAATATATTTGTGTAGAACTAAGGACAGAAGAGTGAGGATGCGTCTTCAAGATGAGCTCCTCTGCAAACTCAAAAATTGAAAATTCCAGAACCCATCAAGTAACAAACGATAAAGCAGTAAATTAAAAAAGTAATAATCCATAGAGCAAAAAGCTGCATTTTCTCTCTGAAGCGGCCCCAGGGCCCAGCTTGCTGTGCTGCGGTACCTGAACACACTTTCTGCTCGCCCACGCATTCCCTCCTGCAGAGCCACACTGGCGGGAGGATGCTCCTTAGGTATCGCGCACCTTGACTTCGTCCCCAAATCATTTTCCCTGAACACTGCTTAGCAACTCGTTTCTGGTTATCAACAACTCCAAGCAGTTCATCCAAATGACCATGCTGGGCTTTGCCCCCTCCAGTTCTTCTCAAGCTGCTACTTCCAGCGAGAAACGGCAAGCAGCAGCAATTTCAAAGCTCTGGGCAGGGACCATGGCCTTGCAGGTCAACCTGTTCCCTGCTCTCCTTGCCGTGATTGTGGACCCACCACAGATGCGCCTGGGCAGCCAGCACTGCTTCGCAGGCCCAAAGCACCCAAAAGGCTCCATGGTCCCGTAAAGATCTTCCTCTGCGTTCCTCCACCACGACCTATCTAAACCTTTTTAGAATTTTTAAAAGTTGTCGGAGCACTATAAGACAAAATGCCTTGCTCGCTTGCCGGTAGAACTGCGGGCTGCAAAATGAGATTGCTCTGCCCGATGGCCCTGCCTGCCCTCGGCGCTGGGAGAGCAGCCCTGCAGTGCGTGCAGCAGGTCTTCCACCTCCAAGGAAGCTCTGCAGTACAGACCGCCACAGAGGCACCTACATTTTTCCATGCTACAGCAGGCATTAATTAACGTGCACATGCAAATTATGTTGGAGAATTGTGCGAGAAAAGACTGTCATCCAAAACAGAAGGGAAAGTAGGAGATGTGTCTGATCACATGCATTTATTCCATCAAAGGGTGCTTCTGGTCAGATCATTAACTGCAAAGAGCCACTCAGACTGCAATCTAATATTCAGAAGTTTCAAATGTCTCATGCCTTCTCGTGCCAAAGGAATATTTCAGCTCTGCCTCAATCTCTCTTTCACCTTCCTCATCGCCGCCACAATGACAAGTCCCTTTTCATGGCTTGTAGCATCTTGCCAGATTCCTCAGGCAGAAAATTTCCCTTTCTGAGTCACTGTAGAACATCGCAGGCTGCAGAACAGCCAGAGCCTCCCCCAGCTTCCCAACTTGCTGTACAGTTTTACAGAATCTTTGTCCCAGCCTGAGGACAGAACTGCAGCCCCAAAAACAGCATAAACATCAGGAGAGTCTGCCAACCCCTGCTCTTTGCAAGCTACAGGTGAATTTATCTATATGCTGCCGGTCAAAAGTGTGATATCCGCATGGGCAAAAGCAGGTTGTGAGTGCTGTGGCCTCAGCTACTGAATTAAGGAGCCCATATTGCAATGTACATCTTATTTAGGTGCCCTTCAGGAAACATATGTGGAGGACATAATCGCGGCTACAGACAGATCACATGTTGAATTTCACGATGGATCTAGTGTCCTCCGAAACATGAAGACACCCTGATCTCCATCCTGAGACTCTGGACTTCTCTGAAGCTCAGAGTCTGCACACAAAGTTATTGCTAATATTTTATTTTACTGAGAAAAACAGATAGAAACAAACAAATCCTACTTGTTTTTTAATGACCCTGCCTGCAACCCAGAGGGCTGCAGGTGAAGCCTGACGTTCCTGGGGAGGAAGATCATGGCATCGAGTGAGCAAGGGCTGCCCCAGCACCGCCGTCCTGTCTGGGTTGTGTGACCCTGCTCCAGGCTGCGCAGCCTCAGCAGCACACGGGAGCCTGTGCCAGGCTACACAGTAATTGCTTGTTTAATGCAAAACCAGTGGCACACGGCTGATAAAATAACACCGGGAGCTGCCACACAGCCCAGCATTGCATGACTTGCGTGATTAAAGCTAGAGGTTTCCTTCCTGCGTGTGATCTGGCTCCACTGTGGCGTTAGAATCAGCAGACAACACCAAAAGGCGGGTGGGGGGACTCGGCAGCAGAGCAGGGACCTGCAGCAGGGCAGTGGCACTGCCCAACCTTCACCATCATTTAGCAGCAAGTGATTCCTCAGCAGGGTCTGCTATGCACTAGTTGCACCATCTGGGGCAAATGACTTGGTTTTCTTGTTTCTGTCAGCCTGTAACACCAGCTGCTTGTCTATACGACAGAGCTGTTTTGAAGATGAAGGTAAGAGAAAGGACTCTGAGGGGACACAAGAAGAAGTTTAGTACCCACCTCCCACTGATACTCAAGTATAACTGGCATCTGGAGAGAGCTGAACAGAGGAAAAGAAGTGAAATAAAGGCATTATCCCTTCCTCCTTTAAATGGCATCCTTCTTTGTCTTTTTTCTATTTTACTTTTGCATGTGGAACCTAAAGATGATGGGGAGCAGCACAACATTAAACCCCCGTGTGTGCTCACCTGACCATGCGCATGTACCTTGCAGCAGTGACCTCGTCATCCCGGCTGGCAGCGACCAACAGGTCACAGCCTGTTCCAGGCTTCAAACACCAACCCCTGGAGGAGGAGGCCAAAATACGGGTAAAAAGCTGCAGCCTTTCAGTGAGTAGCTGCAATTTGTGGTTCTTTCAGCTAATCAAATTGTAATTCTCCTAATGACTGGTCCAAAAATAGGTTACAGTTTTGGAGAGAGAAGAAAAGCATTCATCCTGCCTCTGGGGTCGTTCTCCATGCCGCAGCTTTGCCCTGCTTTCCAAAATAACGAGCTTTGCCGGCAAGGCATGGCTGCAAGTGCTCAGCTCAGAGGTAATCAGGGCAGGAAATAAATATGCATGATGGCCATCAGTCCCCCACCATCGGGGCATCTTGGGACAGCACATCTTTTGGTGTAAAAATATTACTGCAATCTCTCCGATCTGCAGCTTAATGTAGTAATGTCTCTCTTGAGCGCAGCACTGGCAGATGCACAGCAGCTAAATGGATTTTTCGGGCTGAACCAGCCACCCAAACAGCAGAAGGAAAAAGCAAAGTTTCCTTCACCGCCACGGGACTGGTGGGGATGCCAGCAGGGCACAGCCCGGGAGGCTGAAGGGGCACGGGAGCGTCGGTGATCTCCACTCCCTCGACCCCAGGTCCCTGTTCCAGCCTTGTTCAGCCTGGGCTCATCTGCTCGATGGCAGACAACATAAAATGGAAATGCATTGCCCCAAAGAATTAATTTTAAATAAATTCCTACAATTTGAGTAAACTCTAGCAGGATGAATAGCGTGAAACAAAGCCTGAGCACATGTGATTTTGCAACATCATGGCATTTCCTATGCGTGGAGAGCCCAAACGCAGACTCAGCACCCCGGCTGCCCTTCGAACCAGGCTGTGCAAGAGCTGGATCTGTGTTTCACCCTTCTCACTGCCTCAGGCTTGAAATGGTTCATCCAGTTAAAGGCTAGAGGATTGCTGAAGGCTTTACAGCAAGCAAAGAACGTCTTAGAGAGACTCTGAAAATATTAGTAACAGCATTATCCAAAAATGTTAAATGCATGAGCTAATTAAAGCATACAATGAAGTAATAATATATTTTAAATGTAAGCTGTAAGGCAGTGTCCTAGTCCAGATTCCCAAGGCAATACATCTTTCCCAGTCTCAGAACAAACCCTTTATACAGTAGGTGTTGGCACCAGCACAGAGCTTAAGACCACCCAAACTGCTGTTAAGAGCCTCCCATTTTTTGCCCCCACAAACACCATCCAGCTTTCACAATTCAATTGGGGCCTATCACCACTCAAGACTGATGTGTTTCACCTCTCATCTTCAAGGCAGGCACGCAATTAAAAAGGAAACCTGAAAACTGCCAATATTTCGAGAGACACTGAAATGAGCAGAGATCAGCAGAGAAGATGAAGAGTTACATCCCATGCAAAAAAATTAAGCAAGAGCAGGAGCAGCAGCAGCCACTCCTTGACAGCGAGTACAGAGTAGTGACAAAGGGAACTGCATTTGGAGCCACTGTGGGGCACCAACTAGAGAAAACACAGTTCTGTCCATAAATAGGGAAGTCTTCCACCGCCTTTTCTCCTTTTTCTCTAATAAAATCGCTTTCTCGGAGAGCTGCAGAGGTTACAAGCACGGTCATGTTTCGGTGTCAGTCCCTCTGTTGGCAGCTCACCTACCCAAGCACAGAGGGGCTTCTTGCTGGCTAGTTTTTCAGATCCCTTTGCGAGTCTAATTAAAGCTTTCCACTTTTTTGATGTGAGTAGCAGAGCTGCTAATTAACTGCTGAAAATTATACTGAGGATCCAGTATCTGCTGTGCAGCTACCTCAGTGCTCATCAGCTTCCCAGGGTGATTGCAGTACGGGTGGAGCGACAGCAGAGATACAGAGAGGATAGGGAAAAAAATCCAGCAGCTTTTGGAAACAGTATCAGCCTGGGAGTGTCTCTAATCTGAATTCCACAGTAAGAAATAAAAAATATATCTATATACACGCATATATTTAAATTAGATATCCAAGGTAGAGTGCAACCCAAACCCACCAAGCATTATCCTCTCTTTGCGTCCTCTCCAAATGCAGGGGGGTACAAAGGAAGGGGAAAATATACAGTCTACTATTCATTAAATTCTTCTAAATTTGTTTAATTCATTACACACACTTTCATTTTTGTCTGAGTCCCCTGCAATTCTCTTAAAAACGGATAAAGAAAAATCAACATCATATGCTCTCGCTCATTGCTAAATTCACTTTCAGTGTCCCCTCTTCTCTGACGTGCCAGCAGGCCCTGCCATGGTGAAAGAGGGGATCACTTGTTTGGATGAACCTTTCTGTGCTGTAAGAGCCATCCTGTCTGTGCGAGTAATCCTGAAACCCTGGGACCAGGAGTCTTTATTTCTGCTACAAGGACTGTTCAATAGCAAGATCCCTGTGGGAATACAGGACACGCACATCAAACCCCTGTGGAGTACAGGAAAATGTGCAATGGCAAATGGCCCCTCAAAATGTGCCGCCTTTGTATGATTTGTGTTAATGTTCTGATTTATCACCTTAACTGGACCTGGTCACCAGGAGAGGAGAGGGGGCAGGGGCAGCTAATGGCACACGAATCACTGCAGCTTGAGGACCATTTCGGGGAGTGCTGCAGCCAGGCTGGGAGATGCTTTTAATTAAGTCATATCCCTAAAAGGCTCTTCTTGATGAAATGCCAAAAGTTGGAGCACTAGATAATGAAGCAAGTGATTCAGGCGACATGTACACCATCTAACCAATGGAAATTACTTAATGAACTGCCCTTAACTCATCAACAGAGCTACTGAGATGTCTGCCAGCAGAAAAGATGATTGCGTGAAAGTTATTATTTTTCTTCTTTCCTGGCTCTGATGCCCTCCCGGAAATCCCCATGCAGCGCCCCCTGCAGCCTGAACGACCAGGGCTATCCACAAAGCTCCTTTGCTCCTTGGAGACCACCCCACTGCCGGGCAGGCTGGCCCTTGCTGCCAGGATGATGCCTTGCCTTTGGGAGATTTGTTTCCTGGTGCTTCTTGCGGGTGCATTTCACAGGAGCTGCGAAGGAAAAAAATAAAATAGGAAAAACTGACCATGGCTAATTAAATAATATATCTGCCTGAGCAGGAGCATGACCACTCCACCACATCCCTCCGTAACTCCAAAAGAAACCCTGATGCTGCAGACGAATCCGCGTGGTGATATTTCCTGTGGGTTCTTCTCCGGGGACTCAGGGCTTCAGGATGGGTTTCCAAGGTCAAAGAAAGCCTCTTCCTATGCATGGCTTAGCTGAAGGTTTCTAAAAACGCTATTCAGTTGGCTTCAATTGCTGTTGCCGAGCTCTTACGTGTTGTTTATGCTTTGCCCACTAAGTGGAGCTGGGGACTCTCCCATGCTTCCCCTCCCGGGATGGTGCCAGCACAACATGGATTTTCCTCCTCGGATGAAATGGCAGGGTCATCTGCTACCAAGGTGGCTGCGGCTCGCACAGACCCACGCTGGCCCATGGGCAGACAAGGGTGATGGTCTGGCGCTTGCTTTCCACCACCTAAGTTTGGGGTCTTTCCCATTTTTCCTATAGAGAGGACGTGGTTTTGAACCCGCTCTGTGCAGCTGAGCATGTGAACATCCACGCTTTTGGAGGGTGAGGAGTGCCAGAGGTTCCCGATCTAACACTTTCCTGCTTCAGCTTTTTTCACAAATTCCATTAATTAACCTTTCCAATATCTACAGGGACTGAAAGAAACATCTGTTAACACAGAGAGTTTTCAGGAACTTCCTCGTAATGTCGCCATCTGCTGTGTTTTTTAAACCTGTTTTATAGCAACCACCTAAAAATACCTATGACATGGTACAGCAGGTCAGCTACAAAAAGTATTTCTGTTATCTGCCATGAAGACCAGTTCAACCACAGAGACAGACCATTTGCTTCGCTAGAGCCATACACCCATACAGGTTTGTACATTCCCTGCGAGACTTCCCCAGGAATTTGGGAAAGCAGCTGAACACTGAATACATCCACACACCACCACCTTTCCTGCTGCCAAAGATCACGTCAGAAATCACCTCAGAGGAGAACAGAGCATGTCTCTAGAGACAACAGAGGACGTGGAAATAAACCAGGATAAAATTACAGCTTTACAAAATCCATTGCATTACCCTGCAATGGAAAGATAATTAGGAAATTGTTTTTGTCCTAATGATTCATATCTATCTGGGCAGGAGCTGTGTCAGGAACATGACTTTAATTTAACCTAATACTGCAGTACCAAAACATGGTTTGCTATATTTTTATGCCCAGGAATCAGATATTACCAGCACGCTGCCTCTCCCCTCCCCGCCCCCCCTCCCCAAATCACTGCCTCAGACAAGCGCATTTGGAAATTACCTGCACAACGAGAACAACAGTTGGTTGTCCTCAATGTTGTTTACAATGGTGCAGGTTCAAACTGAAAGAGCTGGGAATGTGAGATGATTTTCCATGAAGCTGACTGAATTTTGAGACTCAGTTTATTACAATATTGTCATCTAATTGATCAGGCTGGATTAAAATCCGTAAGATCACTGAAACTTTATACTGAGACTGATCCACATGGTGCTCCTTCCCAGAGCAGTCTCAGGAAAATCTCTGATGTTACCTCAGATGTTGGAGTTTCCTTCTCTGGAGATATTCAAGACCCGCCTGGTAAGGTCCTGTGCAGCCCGCTCTGGGTGACCCTGCTTCGGCAGGGGGTTGGACTGGGTGACCCACAGAGGTCCCTTCTGACCCCTGTCGTGCTGGGATTCTGTGAATGTCTCCTTCCTGGCAGTTATGCTTGTAGGAAAAGCTTAAGCATTTCTATTCAGTTATACCAAACCTTGCCCTATATTAAAGTAATAGTTGCATTAAAATCATGTCAGCACATTGATAGTGTTGACTGAAATAGTAATTTATAAAACAAATGTATTTATGCAGCATATGTATCTTGTGGTTGCCTCTACCGGGGTTTTCTTTGCAGACAGAATATTTGGTTGGTAAAAATTTACAATTCCTCGTGGAACCGTTGTCCATGGAAACCATACTACTGATAAGAGATGAGACAGAAATATGTTACCCACCACTGCATAATAACCGGCGGAGCAGCAGTACATAGAGTAGCTTGATATTACAGTTTTTCAGTTTATGATGCAAAGTCTGCCTGTTTTTCAGTGATCTCTATACAGTTATATGGCAAACAATAAGTTGTCTTTAGTGTGTAATGAATTCAATGAACTTTGAAGTATTTAATGAGTAGTAGATTTCATCTTTTCCCCTTCCTTTGCATACCAGACTGGAGAGTGACTCAGTATCCCTCCCAAACATATCGTGTGAGCATCCTTTTCAATAGTGGTCTGGACCAGCACACCGTGCCTAAGGATTGCCTTGGAGGAAAGCAAGTTCCTCAGAAACCAGGTCTATCCCAAAATGTAACAGACTTCTACAGAATATTATTTACTTACGTAAACTAAAATCAGAAATATCCTTGTAGTCAGTTCCTTTTAATATAAGAAAACGGAAACTATTTCATAGCACGGAAGATTTGCTAATACATTGAAACATATTGTCATTATTGCTTTATTGCCAGTTATCGCAGGGCTCTTATCAGCACATCCACTTGGTAAATGAATAAATCCCTTCACGATGCAGCTCTGGCACAAACGCTAGCCTCAGGCTGGGATGATTGAGCAGAGCTCCAGGCAAGGCAGAGGACACCCATCCTGCCTGTCAGGGACCCACCAGCAGGCACGCGTCCATCTGGGCAGCACTGATTTGGTGATTTAAATACAAACAGGATCGCATCCAACTGCTAAACCCTTGACCTGTCCATTCCAGCCAAAACCACGACTGGAGCTGGTGTCACACCAACCACTGCTGCGGGTGACCAAGAGGGGACCCTCGCTGCCAGCTCTGCTCTTGGGGCACCATTGCAGCTCTTTGGCTGCAGTAGAGATGCACAAGTACATTACTGGGTAGGATTTAGCTTTAAGGGCTTGATTCAGGGAGTCTCACTCCTGAGTAGACTTTACTTGTTACCGAGGTAAAGCACTTAATAAATACTGATGAGAGGGTCATGGTGTATAAATACATTGCTGGTGGTGGCGGGCTGTGGTTTGGTGAACGTATGGGAGAAATAAACATTCATGTGCTCTTCCAAGATGCATGAAGGAGATCGTCCCAGTTAAATCTGTGCCTCTTTCACTAATACACACACATATAAAACCATAACACTGTCTAAACTGTCAATGGGAAGTCAGTTCTGTGCCAAGTGACTGAAAAATCCCTTCACTGCACCAATTTCCGAATTGTTTACAGGCAGACTGGTGCTACTTTTCCTGTTAGATAGGGTTCCCATAGCAACGTTACTTTTATCACATAAGAGGATTCACCAGATTAAAACAGACGCCTTCAGGTAATTAAAATACATAAAATTTCTAGGTTATTTACATCTCTGCTAGCGAGGAACCACAATACTCGATTCAAACCAGGATGCTGAGGACCTTTGCGACCGAACAAACAAGAAATAAAGCTGTCAGTGTTTGTCTAGTACAAAATGGGGACTTGCCAGCTGCAGGAGGCATTGCACACAAAAAGCCTCCCAGTCCAGAGCATGCGATGCAGAGAAGGGCAGGCTGTGCAACCTGGTATTTGCATTTGGAGCTGGTGCCAGAAGGTTGGGATGAATGGCCTGGTTGATTTTCTAGAGAGGCAGTTTTCAAGAGAAGACATAATGCACTGGAGGTGTAAGAGCTTTAACCCTGGCATCCAGGTCCGCATGATGGCGAGGGGTGGATTTGAACGTGGTCACCTGCATCCCAGGTGATTTCACTTGGGCATAGCCTTTGCTGCCTCCACCTCACAGGGTACCAAACCTCCAGTCTTCTGAAGGCTGAGCATAACTCATTCTTCCTGAAATTGCAAAATATGAGTTCTCATTAGAAGAGCTCAAAGATCCAAACTGGTGCACCTAATCCTGTCCGTCTTTGTCTGAAGGGTTTCCATGTGGGATTTTGCTTGGCACCCTTAGCACTTCCAGAAGAAAGGTGCAGGGCTTACTCCCAGCTCTACACTTGCAATGCTCATGGCTATCCCAGCCTGTTGCAGAGGAAGGCAAATGCAGGATTCAATCTCTCCTGTAAGTTGGAGTTGGAGCAAAAAAAGAAAACATAGCAGGGAAAGTTGGATCTGGAAAAGCAGCCTTTCTCTGGGCGCTGAAGGGCATTTTGCACCTGGAGTGGGTTTCCTTCTGCTGGTTGGTGTGGTCATCAGGTAGGAGCTGGGAGGTTGGAAGGAGGTGTTTGTCCTTGTCCTGAGCGAACAGAGCACCCAGCCAGTGAAAGGACTTTGGCTAGAGGGCCAAGTTAAACCTCTCATTTTCCTCCATAGTGGTAACAGTGAAGATGGGGTGATTCAGAAAGCTGGATTTCAAGCTGCTTCACTGTGAAGCTAGATTCAGCACCACAGCATTTTTGTATGCCTCCTAGTAAACCAAAGTGCAGAAAGCTATTCTTGAATTAAATCTGTCCTCGGTGTATTTTAAGATCTTTGTTTCTAATTAATGTTTGATTGGAGTGGCTGCTATGGAAAGTTTTCTTGTTTGTAAGTATTTGGACTATTAAATCCAATTTTGTTCTTAACTGTGTGCCTAACTACACCAATTCTTACTTACTCCACAGCTAGAGGCTGGATGAGCGAGGACTTAAGTCACACTGCATGAGGCAACTTTGACTTTAACAGCTTCCAGTGTTTCAGCCAGGGTTTAGCAGCTGCTCTCTAACCCTTGGCAAGCCTTGGCTCCTCCCAGCCACTACCACTACACAGACCAGTGGTGGATGAAAGCAAAAAGATGTTTAAATGCAGACAAGGGCATCCTCATCCTTTTCTCTGAGGTTTGTAACAGTTTCTTATCGAGACAAACAGAGCAGCTCACCCTCTCAGAAGTGAGATTCGATGTCACCACATTCCGTGAAGACCCACCATACAGAGTCACTTTTCAAGCTATTTTGCCAGATATTGTAATTCGGAACTTTTTCCTGAAGTTACGAAAGAAGAGCCAACTTCCATTATTTAGTATTAAACACCATGTCCAACCTTGCATGACATGGAACTGCAATTAAAACCTGACTGCTCTGGTGACAGACAGAGGAGACTAACGTGCCACTGAAAGTACACCAGCCCCTGGAAGTCCAGTTTAGCCCCTGGAAGACCAATCTAATGCTGTCACAGATATTTCCATTGTAAATGGCCCATGAAGTCTATATGTGACATCGCTGTGGCCTTGCTGTGTTCTTTTTATTGTCCAGGCATATCTTCAAGAGGACACATTTGTTTTTGGGAAGATGAAATGGAAATAAATTTTAATGAAAAGTGAGTATAGAAGTGATTAAATAGAAGGAAATTAAACCAACAATGTTATGCCTGGCAAGTCTTCTCCACCCTGTGAATGAGCTGGTTATCCCTTTATTTAAAAACAAACAAACAAAAAAACCCCAAACAACCAAAAAGCTACAAAGGACTGGAAGACAGAACAGCATCCTTAAAACAAAGTTATAACCTCAGCCAACAGCCTTCACTCATCTGGGAAAAATGTTGAATTGGGATTATTTGGAGCAAGTTTCGATGCTGCCATGGAGCTTTAATGATGCTGACACTGCAGACTAGTCCAGTGAGCTACTCAGAAGCTGCCTGCAAGGGCCTTGGGTTTGCACTGACCAGTGATCTCTGTATGGTGAATCTATCTATTCCTTATTGCAGCCTGAGCTGCAGTCTAAACCTAACGCCAAAGCAAAGGACTCGCATGAAAAGATGGCAGCCTACAGGCTTAGAGGATCACCTAAATATGGTTTTGAACTCATAAAACATTTCTAAATGAATAAAAAGGAATATGATACTCTGCATTTGGAGGACAAGGATGCCAGGAATTGCGTGTTCAGTTCCTCACTGCCTTAAGACCTTTGGCTCCTCCGTAAATCCTCTGAGCAGGCTCTGATGACTTTTCACTCTCTTACAGTAGCATCACACAAGTTAACTACAGGTTGGAGCTACTGGGCATTATCACAAAAATAAGGCAACACCTTCCTACAGACTTTGAGCACCTGATGCTCACAGATCCACTTAGACTCACCAGAAATGTTTTATCTCTGCTCTGGAGTGTAAATTATCTTTGTGCAGAAGAAACCATGTGTGCCCACGCAGCAGTGGTGGCCTGGCCACAGAGGCAGTCACCCCTCCAAGGGGCATTAATCAGCCACTGATCTGGGAACCTCTTCCGGTTGTTCCTAAAGCGTTAATCTAACTAGGGGCTCAACCTTCCCAATCTTTACAATGCAAACCTTACCTACTTGGAGATACTTGGATTAAAACCACAAACCACTTATTTTCTAGACATTAAATTTTAGTATAAAATTGCAAACCCCATTGTGAAAACTACCCATTCCCTACAATAGCTGAGCAGTGAGCGCTAATGCTGCTGGCACAGGTTCCTGCCCGGCTACACCTAATCTTTGCACGCTGAGCTGCAGCACAACTACAAAAGCAGGAATTAACAGAGCTGTTGTAGATCATAAGTATGTTCAGCTGGGAACTTACCGAGAACAGCGGCCATAAAACATACCATTGTCAGAGCATTTGGAAGAGGAGGTGCCTGTACTCTGGTGTATATGTCACACAAGTCGCAGAAGGACAGGGCAGGGACTAAGAGAATGAAGAACGACCCACTGTAGGAGAAGAGCAGGTTCAATACCATCTAAGGAACCTGAAGATGCACAAGTCCATGGGATCTAATGAGATGCATCCACGGGTCCTGAGGGAACTGGTGGATAAAGCTGCTAAGCCATTGTCGATAATATTTGAGAAGTCATGGCAGTCCAGTGAAGTTCCCACTGATTGGAAAAGGAGAAACAATCCCCCTTTTTGAACAGGGAAAAAAGGAAGACCTGGAGAACTATAGGCTAGTCAGTTTCACCTCTGTGCCCTACAAGATCATGGTGGCCTTCTGTGATGGGGTTACAGCATTATACCTGGGTAAGAGAAGAGCAACTGATGTCATCTACCTGGACTTGAGCAAAACATTTGACAATGTCCCACAGGGCATCCTTGTCTCTAAATTGGAGAGACATGGATGTGACAGATGGACCACTCGATGGATAAGGAATTGACTGGATGGTTACACTCAGAGTTGCGGTCAATGGCTTGACGTCCAAGTGGAGACAAGTGATGAGCGGTGCATGTAGTGATAGGACAAAGGGTAATGTCTTTAAACTAAAAGAAGGTAGATTTAGACTGGATACAAGAAAGAAATTCTCTACAATGCAGGTGGTGAGGCACTGGAACAGGTTTTCCACAGAAGTTGCGGCTGCCCCCTCCCTGGAAGTGTTCAAGGCCAGGTTGGACAGGGCTTTGAGCAACCTGGTCTAGTGAAAGGTGTCCTGACCCACGGCAGGGGGGTTGGAATGAGATGGTCTGTAAGGTCCCTTCCAACCCAAGCCGTTCTATGATTCCATGGTGATCCTCCAGCAGCACATCACTGCTGCCTAAGTGGTCTTTGGACTTCAGTACACTTTGCCCCCAAGCATTGCTCCCAACTCTGTCACTGTGTTCATTTCTGCCTGGGCAAAGGGCAGATGTAGGTTGCCTGATGTCAAAACACCACAAGACATGGCTTCCTGAAAGGTTCCTGTCTACTCTAAGACCTCATCCAGGTTTTCCACAGCCAACAAAGGATGGTGGCACTTCCTGAGGACAACGTATCTCACTTGTCCTAGCCATCTGCCCTACACTGGCATGAACTCCAGGGATCCCACAGAAATATCTCCAATTAGGCATGACTCATGGAGTGATTCAGGTAGCTAAATGGAAGTGTCTAGTGACTCGGCTCTTAATTGATTATTTAGGCCATAGCCTGTCTGGTAAAAGTTAGTGTGAAGGTCATTTTGAATTAAATGAAACAGGCATCTTTCTAAGGACAGTTACTAGCGTTGACACTTCCCTATAGATTTCCCTGTTTTGGAAAATGCAGTGACAACACACAGTATCTTTGAAACAAAGCCTGACTCATTTACCCATACAAACACAACCATCAGAGGCAGGGGGTTAAACCAGAGTGGTTTCTTTCTCTGCCTTAGCATTTCCCTCGAGCTTAGGCGTGGTCACTTTATTGCCATTATCCTGCTTCTCATGCCCATGCTTCATGTGCCTTCCTGCTCTCCTCTTGGACTGCCTGCGCAACAGCTGCTTTATTTAAATCAGTTTTCATATCATCCAGTTTCTCACCTTCCTTAACAAGGGAGATTCTCCAGGTAGGGAACAGAGACATCCATTGCAAATTAAGCAACAGTGGAGAGGAAGCCCCAGGATAACTTGCTGTTATCTTGCAGCAAGCAACATCATTGTCACCAAGCAAAACACTATCAGTGGTTCTGAATATATTACAAAATATTTTCTGTGGGTTTTTTTTTTTATTTTAATCTGGACTCAAACTATCAATGCCTCAGTTCTGAAAGAAACCCCTATAAACAACTGTTCAATTTGGTCTTTGCTGACAGACAACTAATTTTATGCTTCATCAGAAAGAACACATTTCAGTCCCAAGAATAATTTTAATCCTGTTCCTAATTCACATACATTAACACTCAGAAGTGATTAGAGTTGCACAACATGAAGTAATCAAGTTTAAGCACTGTACATAATGCTCAGCAGCTTCTGCCCAAGGCAGAACATACCATCAAGAAATTTGTTAGCAGGGTTGCCCCCTTTGATGCTATCTGTGGAGTTTCTATTCACAAAAATATTTCCTTTGTTCCCATAGTATTTGCCCAATGTATTCCCTGGAACACCAAAAGAAAGAGGAGAATAAAGAGACTGCCTTCCTAAACCTTCATACACCACTTATGGTTTGTATGAAGTCCTCTGAGTCTTTTTTGCTTGGCTTTTTGACTCATCCGAACTAATTTACGTTGGGTCAAATTCAGAAGTCTTTAAAGAGGCAAAGATTCATTGCCTCCAAATGACCAAATCTTGAAAGCATCCTCAGTCCCCTGTAGTCCACTGTCAATTCAATCAGGCTACCTCTCTGCTAATAAATTAAATACGCTTGGGACCATTCTCTCAGGTATTAGCCAGCTGGTACAGGATGGCCCATGTCCATAATGCTGAACTCTCTCAACTGGCAAAACAAGAAGGTTATGTGTAAATTGCCTATGGGAAGGGTTGACCCGTACTGGCTCCTGCCCAGGGAGCGCTACCTGGCATAGGCCAAAAGCATGCCATGGATGGCTCTAAAGACTTAATGGTACCAAGAACAGACCTCCTGCACCAGGGAAAGTGACTCCAGACTCCTTGAACATGAGCACAAATGTAGCCTCAAAGTCCAACCTGGGTCAACACTTGTTGCTAAACTCGCTTGGTCCTTAATCGAGGAAACTATCACTGAATTTAAATGCAAAAAGTGAGCCAGGGCTTCGGAGTTTACAAAATATTACACTTCCTGGATTAATCTTGGAAGTTTGAACTTGCAAAATTTTCCAGTTATACTACCTTATTGATGCAGTTGATAGGAAAACCTGATAAATCCTTGAATGAACCACCACATTACTCTATTTCTTCACTTAATCCATCATGGATAAGAGTGAAAGGAAGCATGAACAAAGTAGGATCAATTGGCACTGACTAATGACAAAACAATGTTGTGAAATAATCCAGCTGATTCAATATGTTCGGTATTGAACATATTGCAGCCGCTGAGCAGCAGAAGCAAGGGAGATTCTGGGATGTGGCTGTCTTGGCACTGCACGGAAACCATGGCGTGGTGCCTTGCTCTGTTTGCCTCCTCCTCCTCAGGCACAGCTTTTGTGTAAGGATGACTAATATCACATTCAATTTCTTTAATATGGCTTTGCATTCTTTATACTGCAATGGAAATTTATATTTGAGGCTGAACAGGAAGAGCCTGTACTGAGGAAATGAGGACAGCCAAAGTGAGAGGGGCTCTCAGGCTTGCCACCAGCTTCTTGCTGGTGGCTCAGAAGACATCCTCCCTGAAGGGCACCACAGTCCTGTTCGAAAGAGCACCTTAAATTTAATTCAATTATTTCAAAGTATTCGCTACTTGTTCCAGTGTCTGCTCCCTCCAGAGATCTCAGAGCAAAGCCAAGTGGAGTGTCAAACACGGACTCCGAGCTGCGCTTTGCACCATAACCTCTATTTAGCACCGTTCCTCTGGTGCTCATCGTACCTGTCTAGTCCTTCACTTCTCCAAGCCAAGCACTTTGTTAAAGCATGTCTCAAAACCTCAAAAACTCTGAAGATGGCTTTTCTTCTCTATCGCTCAAAGCACTTCAAAAAACATTACATAACTTCTATTATCTGTGTGATGCAGACAGTACTGTACCGTCTGCATTTCACGTTCAGGGAAAGAGAGGCAGGAAGCACTTACATACCCAAGGAACGGCTATCAAATTAAATGGATCAATGGAAAAAACCATCCTGTAACTCTCACTTTTTATTTCTACAGAGTTTAAGATGACGTGAAAGTGAGTTTAAGATGATACAAAAGTGAAACCACTTGATCAAAGAAAAATTTCCAGGCTATTGTACAGTCAATTGGGTTTTTCTTGTTTCCTAGATCCTGAAGACATTTAACCTGTAAGCACTGCTGCAGCAGCCTCAACAGAGGAGCTAGAAATTGTGTGCAGGTGCATTAAAAGAGCAGCCATGGCTTCACGCATGTTCACTGCCCTGCCACGCAGCCCATGGGCACATGCCTTGTGCATGGCACAGTTCTGCACATCCCACAGGGACCGGGAAGGATAACTGCACAGAAGGGAGACTTCTGGACAGAGATTAATATTCCCCACGTTTGCTGCACATGCTGGTCTGCAGCACAAGCAAAATGGGACAAAATCAGGGAACGCTCCCTCCTTCACCAGGCAGAGGTGTCCAAAGGCATGAGCTTGCTGCAGGGACAAGACCACAGCTCCATCAGGATTTGGCCAGAGTACAGAAAAAGGAGGAAGGGAAATGGCCATAGTAGTTTGGGGTAAGTAGGGTCCCAATATCCCAATTTAGCAAAGCTGATGTGATGTTGTCCCCATGCTCCAGCACTCAGCCCTGAAAGCAAAGGCTGCTCCGTGGCTGGGGTGAGAAGAGCAGTGGTTCAGTCCCTCGCTCTGACACCACTATCACCATGGAATTACACAGTGTGTGCCGAACTTCAGCATTAAAATGAGAAACTCATCTACACCCAGCTCATTTCAAACTTCAGAGAATAAAAATAAGACATTATGGAGAAGCAGGCTGATCTGGGAGAGACACAAGTAATAATTTCTAACCCCATGCTGAATCTGTTATGAGAAAATGATTTATTCTCTCCTCCTTCACCTATGTTAAGTTCTTTAGAGCTCTTCATCCCTATCACAGAAACTCATAGTTATATCACCAACCTCCAAAACAGTCTTCTCGCAGCACAGCATGGTGTTATGAGCTCTGTACAACAGTTCTGTGTGCATACAGAGCAGGCAAGCGGGTGGTGGAGGCTGGTCCTCCCAGGCATTAGCAGAGCTTTGGCCAGGGCTGGCCTTGTTTGCAAGGCCTAAGACATTCTGCATTGACATCGGTCAGGTCTTTTACAATGTAAAATTGAAAAAGAAATAATTGCATCATCAGTTAGGAAAAGCAGGACAGAAGGGAAAACACATCTACTGTAACTCCAAGGAAAAGAGCGAGGCAGTGAAATATTCCATCTTAACGGCTCAAAAGGAAAGTATTGATCACTTCTGAGAACAAAACTATTATTTTCACTAAATTTGTATAATTATTTCAGGATGTTAACTCCATGCCCAAAACATGTCTCTGACAAGAGTCCAACGGACTGCAAAGGGAGCGATTAGGGCAGCAAAGTGATATGGAAAATGCCTTCTACCATCTGCCAGTCCTGCATAGCTTTCCAGCACTTGGATATCACCAATACTTGTCCATCTGCAAGCACACTACCTTGCCTCCAACAGCTCCATAAACATTTCTTGGTTTCTACTGCTTTACAGTTCCTCTGCGCCTATAGTTATTCCCCATCATTCAGGTATATGCCATGATGTCCAACAGATCACCAAGCCACAAGGCAGCATCAACACTCCTCCAGCCACCTCCAAACCATCACCTAAATAACCTCAGGACAACAAACCCACCACATTGCTCTCTTCGATCGCTTCACATTTGCTGTCCCCGTAGCCTCATGCCATAGCCTGCCCTTTGCCAAAGCCCACAGGACCATCACAATAATCAGCTGAGAGACGCAGCAGACAAACCCTGCTACCATCAGTGGGAATTGCAGTGCTGCGTTTGTCAGGGGTTTTGCTTGTCTGGAGAGCTGGCAGTCACTGGTACCCACTTTCAGGAAAGCTTTAGGAGACGGTCACTCCTCAGGTTGCAGGCACATAGGCTTTTCACTCAAAGTCATCCTCGAAAAACACCACCCAACCCTCCTGTCCCAAAACTGTGGTTAGAGACAAGACTTCAGCTTTGGTGCTACCCAGCAAGGCCCTTTTACCTGCAAGAAGTGACTCTCAGCACAACCCTGACAGGCTGAGGGAGTCATCAAGCACAGAATTGAACAGGGATGGGAAGCAAAGCAATTGCATTAGACAAGACAGACATTTTTCTTATTTTTCTAGTGCATTCAATAAAAAAGTAACTGCAAGGAGACACTCTGGATGAGGGATAGGTTAGCAGCTTAGTAATATCTCCAGAAGAAATTCTCTATCATTTTCTTTTGCTTTCAAGCACTGTGATGGACGAGCTCATTGTTCATGCCTTCCCACTGTTCAACAGCAGTCTCTGACTGAGCTGGATTTGGCTTGCCCCTCGTTTGCCTCGATCTTTCGAGAAGGAAGAGGGTGAATCTCCATGAGGTTTCACAGCAGGCTGTGCAATCAGAGATGCCAGTGTCTCCCCAGACACCCCATGGCCAGGCCAGCACAACCCAAGGGAATGGTCCTCACTGCCCGATCACCTGAAAACACTGTCTGTACCTCTGCGAGCAAGGTGGAGTCCCACCAACATCAGGCTCCACCGTGACAAGGACTGCTGTTCTGCCTGTGAGACAGGAGGCCGGTGACCTCTTTGTAATACAGAAACCTTTTATTGAAAAGCAGCTGGCAAAAATCACAGGGGATGGTGAGCGTTAAAGATCCAAGCAAGAAAAAGCCACATGAAGTTTTTACTCCATAAGACAAAACCTGAAAATGGGACAAAGCACATCCCAGTGCTCTGCTGTTACACAGCGCAAAGAAATTGTTTCTGCAAGACAAATAGGGTTTTTTTCAGCCAAAAGAAGAGCGAGGACTAATCAAATTCAGTGTTCTTCAGCAATGCAAGGCTAATGTCTCCCACCCTGATGTTTTTCCAATAATTTGAAAGCAAAAGTGAAACCTTTAACACGTATCTTTCTTTTCTTGTCAACGTTTGAAAGACCGGAGGGTCCCAGTACATCAGTATCACCCCACAAGCGTTACTGAGTTCATTTCCAAAAGCCTCTTGGAAGCAATGGAGTAAAAGGTTAGTCGTGAAGGTGGGTGATCATACAGATGGTGGAACAGACCTGAAGGTCACTTAATCAACTTCAGCAACAATGTGATAATTAAACCAACCCAAACCCAAAGTTTAAATTTTTTTCCGATCTGTACTTATTGTTTCTCTTTCCTTAATTTCTGCCTGCTGCCTGGCTGAAGTTTATCTGGACCACAGGCATCCCATGGATCAGGCTCCCAGGGACAAGCAAAGCTGTGAAAACCTTGCATCCAGGTCCGGGTCAAGATTTTGCTTACCCAAAAGCTTTGGGAGATTTCATACATTTTTAGGGTATATCTTGCTTGCACCGTTCAGACCTACCCTCCCCTTAGTTCATCCACTGGGTGCTCAGGTGGGAATTCAGGGATAACATTCATTAAATATTAAGAAAATAAACGAAACTGTGCAATATTCTGGAAACGACAAAGATGGGAGGAAAAAAACCCAAACCAACACTGTTCTCCTGCCCAGAAGCAATTTACCACTGACTAGCCATGTTTTATTCTTTTACTTTTATAAATTTCTTCTTGCCATGAAGTGTTACTTGCTCTGCCTAAAATCGACAACTCTTTGGCAGCTCTTTCTTGTAATCTGTGACTGCCTTCTTCCCAGGGAAACAAAGGCATGGTGGATAAAAGCACTGCAGATTTACCAGGTGATTGAAACCATCACAGAAAATAGTGTTATGACCTCTAGACTTGCCTTGAAAGCAAAGACATGCATATGTACAGCATTAAAAAAAACTGAGCTTTAAAAAAATACATATTACATCTTGGGCTGGGCATCTCTTTTTTAAAATGTGAATAACCCTTGCCCATGATGGTGCTGGGGTGGCACCGAGGGGACTCTGACCTAGCCATAATGATGCAGTTTTTCTCCTACAGTTACAAATGGACCACAGCTCCCTTCTGGGAAGATCCCCTCTATATAATAAAATAAAAAAAAATAAAAAAGAAGAAGAGTTGCTGAACCTCTGTCAGGAACCTGAGTGCCAATAAAAGTGCAAACTTGAGCCATTTCATCAGGTGGATTTGATGATGGCAAGAAAGTAGCTGAGCTGTATCCTTTCCCATAGCACATTTCATGCCGACAACAAAAAGGAAGACAATTGCTTTGTAAGCAAATATTAAAGCCAACTCCTGACTTTTTAGTTTATTGAATATTTTTTAGCCTTGACTGAAACTTCAGCCGTCTTTCCCTGCCAGAGCTAATATTTTAAATCGTGTACTTTAACATCATTTGCGTAACTTTTTTAAAATGTGTTATCTCTATTCGTGTGCTCCTATTTTATCTCCTGCCTAATCCCAAGGTCAAGGAACTCAATAGGAGCCCCTTGATTTTTCTGGGCTTTGGACAAGAATTTACAGACCCAAGAAGAGAAGTCTGCCAGTGGCATGCTGCATTAGCCATGGGCTCTCGCCTCTCTCCTGCGTACACTGGACACTTGACAGAGGGACCACTCTTAGTTTGTTTTTATTCACTCTGTGCCATGTATTTTAAACTTTTATCCTTGCTCAAAAAGACACAAATTATGCTTGCAACATACTTTTGTAAGGTCTTTCGTGGCTACAACAAAGTCTTCAGTCAAAACCTGAGTAACAGCTAAAATCAGTCTTTTCTAAAACATTCTTTCATACGAGAACAAAGATGTTATGGAGAAGATGTCTACAAGCACAACAGCCTTTCTGCTCAAAAACCTGCAGGAAATTAAGACTGTGCAAGCAGGAGTCACTTGCCTGTGAGACACAAAAACAGAGACACACCAAGATAGATCCTGACCTGAAGCTTGGTAGAGTTAGTGGAAAAGCTCTGTCTGGCTCCTCTGAGCCAAAGCGCATCAGGGCTCAGAGCAAGAGGGTCTCATCCCGATTCTGCTCTGCCAAAACCCAGTGGGCTCTTCTGCACCCATCAGCACACCCTGGACTTCCTCACCCTGCTTACCCCCAGGACTTTTGGACAAGAGTGCACGTACATTTCCCATTATATCTTTGCTAATGTAGGTCAAGGTGAAAGAGCAAGAAGAACATGGCCGTTTTGTGCACTTCAAACCAAAGTCGCTTCCACATAGACACTTACTTTTCAGTATTGTCATGAAAAAGGTTGGTTTCGTTGCCTGTCTGCTGCCCACAGAACCCAAAAGCAATGTTTATCAAGATGTGAGACTGACTTCTTTTGGTTTTATGAGGTGCCCTGTTGCAACCTCTATAAATAACCTAGTTTTTAATTAAGGACATATAAGCAGATGGTTAACAACAGTAGTTACCACTAATGGCAGGTATATATGAAGCTATTTTGTACACGCTGTTACACAACAACTGTTGGCCTGTGTGTTGATGGATGTATTATTCTACTAAAGAATCTACTCTGTCCTTGTTCTCTCTCCACATAAGAGCCTCTCAGTGTTAGGTTCAGGATGGGAACAGGACTGAGACCATTACCCATCAGCAGCCAAACAGCCCCTGTTTGACAACCAACCTGATACAAAACTAATGGCGATTCTGCTTCGGTGTTAGTATACAAAATCTGGTTTTCATCAGTGATAGTTTGTGGACAGCTCATCCAGGAGCTGCCTTCTGAGTCACATCCCACTTCCCACACAGGAAGGTGCTACGAGCCCAGCCCACAGGAAAGCACACCACTCCCTAGGCACCTTTTGCTCGGTAGGGTCTCTAGCCTGTTAGAAGCAATTTCTCCAGGAGACGATTATTGATTCTGACTTGCATCATCTGTGGGATGCACCAATCTGACATGATTTAGAGAAGAAGAAAACACCCAGCTGAAAGAGCAAGGAAAATTAAGGTGTGAGCAGACTAAATACATGGAATGAACTAGAAACCAGCAATGACACAGGAGACAAAAATAAATACAATTAAAATCCTCCTTATGCTCTCAATAAAACACTGCAGAAAACTTGGGCTTTTACTTGTTTTTCCCACATTTCTGACTGCCATCCTCACCTTTAATGCTTATAAAGAAAATAAGTTTTATAGATAGTATTTTTGTCCCTCTAAAGCAAGGCACTAGAATTGAAAAATGGAAGAAGCAACCTGCTGGCAGCCCTCACAGGCCCAAACCTACCATGCTGCCGGACAAGGGGGACTCTCCACACCCTCCTGGGAGGACACTGGTCTGCAGCTGCACACAGGGAGGCTTCCTCCTCTTCTTCTGCAGGATCTGGTTGTCCCCAGCACACCTTTCTTGGGGTGGTACCTACAGCTGGGCGAAGCATCACCTCCTGATGGGGTGAGGTGCAACCCCAGCTAGCACCGAGGCAACCAGCCACAACACACAAAGACCCATCAGGCCCTTTATTTCATGCAGGTCTCCTATTTAAGCCCTGATCAAGCCAAATCCTGTTTAGCTGGCTTGATTTGAAGCATCACAGGTCGGAGCTGTTGGGCTGCAGGCTGTGGGCTTGCATGCTTTTCCCTGATCCTGCCTGGAAATGCCCCCATGCCCTCGCTGCAGACAGCTGACGAGGGTTGTGTTAACAGAGAACTGCTTTTCTCAATCCTTTGCATTGGGCAGGAAGATTTTTTTAAAATTTCTCTCCATCACAATCGACTCAATGATAATTGGTACCTCTCAGATCAGCTGCCCCACACGGATTGTGTTTACCCAGCAGAAGCAGTGGGGTGGGTGGGATTGCTCTAGGAAGCAGTGGACCCTCCACTAACGTGAATCAGCCCAGCTGAGCTGACTTGCCAGGCCATGGGCTGATTCCTGCCAACTGAGCCTCTGCCTTGGCCTCCTGTGACTCATCCTCCTCTGAACCAAAAAAAGAGTCCCCAAACTGCAGGCTGAGTCACATCTGCTTTGAAGGTGGGAGCGGGGTGGCTTCTGTGTCACCTCCTCCCTGCCTCTGGAGAGAGTGCTGGGGTGAGGTTGTCTCTGCAGCAGTGAACCTCGAGTCAGAGCTCTAAAAATAATAGTGGGAGGAACACGAAAGGCCTCTGAGAACAAGACCCCCTTTCAGCTGCCTCCTGTAACAGCACTTCAACCCGCTTCTGCAGGGGCAAGGGGGGATGGTGGATGTGTGATGCAGGGGATGACCGAGTTCCCGAGGACTGCAATTATACAGGATTAAAATGCACAGCTCTGTAGTTACGTTCTGACAGAATATTACAACCTCAGCAGGGGGAAATGTCAGGAAAGGGCACGAATAAAGCAGAGTATATTCAGCTCTCATTTAAGGACATGTGGCTCCGCTGCTGGATTTGGCCACTTGGCACCCACTGACAGCTAGAAGTTACCCCGTGGTACTTCCTACCAGAGGCAAAATCACAAATTTCTTTAGAGGTGGCATGGCTCTGGCTCTAGGTTTCTGCTTCAATGTTGGGTAGGCAGTTCTTCCCTTCCCACAGATATTCCCTGCTCCCACGGAGAGGAGCCTGCCGGGGCCATCGCTCCCCTCCTGCTCTGCCCTGGCCAACGGCAACCTGGGCTGCCCATCCCCTGCTGCCTGCCTCCAAAATCATTAATCATCACAAGGAAGAACATCTCCCTTAACTGCACAATGTCAAATGACTCTTCAATTTAAGCGCTCATTTGTTTTCATCAACCCAGACCCGAGCCACCACGCTGCTGTAAAATGAGACCAACTGGTAGTATTCCACTGGTGAATATTCACGTCTTCCTTGGAAATACTCAGACAATCCACTCCCAGCTGGAAATAATGTCTCATAAGTGATGGAAAACGCAGAAAAAATGGAGGATAGATATGGATAAGTGTTACGAATAGGGACTTGGGAAGGTGAGTAGGAGCTGTCGCTGGTTGTCTCTGAGAAACCCGTTACGCTGAACATCTGCATTTCCAAGAAGGACTAAACCATCCATCAGAGACTGGGTTTGCTCAGATGTTGTTTTAACGTTCAATTTATTCAGAGTAATTTAGCTTTGTTTTGGGAGTTGCAAATGAACTGCTGCTTGCTCTGTGTCAACAAAACACTGGGGTTTCTTGCTCAAAAAGAAACAAAGGAAGGAAAACACATGTCTTGTCAACATCCCCCTCTCCAAACACCTGCTGGTGGAGAGTGACCTGGGACAAGTCATCCAGCGGCGGCCGGCGATGCTCCGCAGCGGCTGTGTCGAAGCACAGCACAGCTCCAGACGAGTGCCCAGCACGAAAAGGGAAACTACACTGCTGAACAGCTATTTCCAGAGTGGACGGTGGAAAGAGTTAAACACCCAGCAAACCGCACCTTCCTGCATCCTCTGCCGTACGCTTCAACGCCAGAAGCTTCATAGAAACCCCAGGATAAATTGGCTTTGTGCTTTGGTGTGGGCGCAAGGGGATAAAGATTGCCTGCAGGCATGCACGTCTATAACGTATTTAGGGAACTGGTGTTGTCAGGCTCTGCGTGCCCGTGTGCGGCACGGAGCATGAGGCAGCTCACGCTCCCCAGCGAGCGGGAAGGGAAAGCGGGAATTCAAGCTGGGTGAGGGCTGTTTATGCATATGTTAGTCAGCAGGGTGGGAGAGGGGGTTAAATAACTGTTACATGCTATATTATGTACTATCCTACAGCAACATTTCATTATGTGTAACTCTCCTTACTCCTCTCCGTGTAATAAATACAGCCCAGGAAATTCCGTAATGCTAAAATTAGCAGCCAAGTCTCCATTCAGATCTCAGACTAGAGATAATCCTGTGTCAGCACGATAAATATGTTAATAGAAGACCAATTTGAATTTCTCCCTAAAGCATAGATCTGCTATGAAAAGCATATTGGTTTTAATCCCTTCCGCTGCCATGGGCACCCCTGTTCCTCCTGGCTAAGCTGAGTCCTGCTGTGCAGGCAGCGGGTAGCAGGGCCCCTCTGTCCCCTGGGGCGACCGGTGCCACCGCACAGGAGCAGCTTGGGGGTCAGCAGCAACCTGCAGCCATTTCCACGAAGCGCAAAGCAACTTTCTCCCCCCGGTCCTCCAGCTTTGATGCTTCCCAGCAGGAGGGATGTGGTGTCCAGCCCCAGTTCTCTGGGCTGCAGAAAAGCCAGTGCTACACCCATCAGCTCAGCACCCAGCTGTGCACCAGCACACAGGGAATGGCAATAAGAAACTGGGGACTAAAACCATTTTTTATTAGGTCAGTGGGAAAACACTGAATCATTAGCATTTTTTAATTGCTCATGGTACTGCGTATGTAAGAGATGATGATGAACGCTAAGCAGAGGGCTTATCCTCCTTCCCTTTGCAGTGCTACGTGATTCCTCTGCAGCTTAGGTTGGTTTGCTTGCTTTCTCGTGCCATGTGTCCTGAGCCTGGCTGTGGCACCTGGTGTCCCTGTTGTCCCCAGGGAAGGCTGTTGGGCTGTGGCACATCTCCTTTCCCTGCAGCAAGCCCAGAGGACGGCTACGAGGATGGTGAGGGAACTGGAGCATCTCTCCTATGAGGAAAGGCTGAGGGAGCTGGGCTTGTTCAGCCTGGAGAAGAGAAGGCTGCGAGGGGACCTTAGAAATGCTTAGAAATATCTGAAGGGTGGGTGTCAGGAGGATGAGGCCAGACTCTTTTCAGTGGTGCCCAGCGACAGGACAAGGGGCAATGGGCACAAACTGAAGCACAGGAAGTTCTGTCTGAACATGAGGAAAAACTTCTTCACTCTGAGGGTGACAGAGACCTGGAACAGGCTGGCCAGGGAGGCTGTGGAGTCTCCTTCTCTGGAGATATTCCAGACCCGCCTGGACAAGGTCCTGTGCAGCCTGCTGTAGGTGACCCTGCTTCGGCAGGGGGGTTGGACTAGGTGACCCACAGAGGTCCCTTCCAACCCCTACCATTCTGTGATTCTGTGATTCTGAGCCCACAGCCCTGGCTCATGCCTCGATGCAGGGCATCAAAACGCAGTTCAAATATTGTATTTTTCACAGGCCAAGTCAAACGCAATACCTGAACGAGAAGACTGCGAATGAGGGTGACCGCACTCAGTTGATCCAGGAGGTAAATGCCATCTCCACAGCGCTGGGTGGGGAGGACCACTGCAGACCTACACCCGCCTCGAGGATCTAGAGAGGGGATGGAAGGGGGGGGGGCTTTCCCTTGCCTCCTCCCCTACGTGCAACAGGGGCCATTTTCCAACCAGGCGTTGTATGAGCCATGAGAAACGTGATTGAATCACACGCTTCAGAGTGCTTGCTAATCTCTGTTCTCATAAACCAAGCAGGTAAATATAGATCAGTTATTGCCCGGGTTTATCAGGGTGTATTTGAGCAGAAGCCGGGCTGTCGATGCATTATGCAGACAGCGAGGACGCACCCCTAGCATTAATCTGGTTTGTCTAATTGATGTGTTCGTTTTAATTCGGCTGACTGGATACATTAAGAAATTGCTCATTCACTCCTCCTGGTTTTTAATTGAAATCTACTTTACTGCACCCAAAAGCAGGAAACAAAGCAAACGACTTTCCCATGTGCCCCACACAGAGGAGAGGGCACCAGCTCCTTCTTCAGCACTCGTCTCCAGCTCCTGAAAACATCACCTCAGATTAGGTAAACCTTTGCATAAAAGCCATTAACTCCTCTGTGGAAAAGCCCAGTGGATTTTTCCATGACATGTAATTTCTAAAAGCCTGTCTTTATAAATCTGCAAAGTTAAGGGCCAGGAAAATAACAATAAACCAAAAAAAAAAAAAGGCAGAATAGGCAAGAATGGGTCAATGTAAACAGCATTTCATTTACGTACAATACACTTGATTTCAAGAGGTACATCATGTCTGTACCCGACCCATTCCAAACCCCATTCCTCAAAATGTGTACTTTTTAGCATTAGAGCTAACTGAATTAGAATCAGTACTCTTATTTGTTTTGCATTCTGGATCAACCTTTTTTTCTGTCTACATACTAGTGGAAAAAACTTATTTTTTCCTTAACTTTCCAGTCCTTCCCTTGCATTGTAAGAGCAGAAGCTTTTTGCATACTAGCTGGCACATCAGTGATGAAAAACATGCTGTCCTAATATCCTCCCCCAGCACTGCAGAAGCTTGCTTGAAACCTATTTACTGCTAGGATGCGCATATTAATGTCTTGTCTTATTTGCCTCAAGAAACAGAAAGGGGGATATTTTAAGTTACTAGAAGATACACAAACTAGCCAAAAATCCAACCTTCATTTTCTAGAGAAGCCATCTGGTTCATGTTCCTTCTTTTGCCTTAGTTTTAAAGCATCTTTGGGGTACTCTCACAGACAACAGTCCCTCATGTATCAAGGGAGGGTCATTAAAGGATGGTTGCCCCATGCCATGGGGACCTATGCCAGAGACCTGACACGCGGCAAGTCATTACACCAAAGCCCACGGAGCCGGCAGCTACGCGGCTCGAGATCCCATTAGCTGTTCATAAGTGAGCTGGGATCCTGATCGCTGATAATGATATAATGAATACCAAATTAAAACCTAAAACTATGCTACCACAGGCTATGATCTTATCAACCTCCCCTGAAAGCCGAGCTGCATCGGGCCCTGCCAGTTCTTGAACAGGAGGCTTCAACTAATGTGCTGCAGGTAATTCAATCCGTGCCACGCTGCTCTTCCAAGCAGCATTCAGCCAAGGCTGCATTACGATATTAAATCCACAGTGACTTCAGAGGTGTAGGCTTTGGCTCATCGTCCTTCAGCTGAGATACAAAATCATACAAATGATTTTTGTATCTCAAAAATACAAAATCAGGTTGAACAGACCTGGAATGACCTAGCTGAAATATCTTGGCTGAGCTTCAACTGAGAAATTGCGTTTAGTCCAAGGAAAACGGCACTACGGTTTCATCTGGGCAACATTTTCGCCTTCAGTGCTGAACCTTCCCAGCGCTGCCCTTCGGCTTTAGCAGTGAGAAATCACCGGGGAATAGCAGATCAATAGAAATGTCAATGACAACAAGCTATCAGATCAATATAGCTCCCTTTTTTCCTGCAGTGCCACCAGTTTCGGAGCAGCTGTGCAGTGCTCTCCTGCTGAATAGCTGATGCCACGCAGTTTCAGTCCACGGGATATTCACAAACCTTCCCTGCAAGGCCTACTTCTGGGACAACAGCAGTTATTCTGGACACGCAAAAAGCTCCACTTTTGTGGAAAACAAACAACAGACAATAAACCCTCTTATTTGCATGCAAAGCAAACGCGCTCGCACAAACAGCAGCGTCTCTTCAAACCCCGGGATGGGCAAAGCCCTGTGCATGATTAGTAGCAAGATGGATAAATCAAGCAGGCAGTTACAATGCCCAGGAAGTATTCCCATCTTTTTCCTTGTTTGCACCCTAGAAAAATATGTTTGGGTGGTTTTTTTTTTATTCAAGCAGAAATAGTTTGTTCTCTGGGTAAAATTTGGCAAGTAAATGCTGAAATACTCTGAAGACCACTAATTTTAATCCGGTGCTCTCAGCAGTAGCGCGTCAGCTATTTGTCCACAAAACCAAAACAAACAATGTGGTCTAAAGCTGTTTTCACTGAACACAGCAGAGACAGCTTCTCCTGCGTGTGGGTAGCCCAGCAGAGAGCAAGCTGGACCTGTCCCTGTAGCGTGTCGCAGTGGGGACAAATGGCTCAGGGATTCTCCCCAGCCCTGTGCGCAGCATGGGGGGTACCACTGCCCACCCAGAGCCCTGCTCTACAACACGACACGGGTGATGGGGAGCTCAAAGGAGTCCAGGATAGGCACCGTGAGAGGCAACAGGGGAAAGCAACGGAGATCAAACACAGCCTGGTGCGTGGAACATCACAGCAGAGCACGTCAGCCCCCCGATAGCCTCCCAGAAGCAGCAGCCCTGCGGTAACACGTCTTCCCCACCTGCTGCTCGTTGCAGGTGAACCGGGCTATGAGATGTGTCCTCTTGCCAAAGCCTTGCCCTCCAAGCACTAGTACACTTTCAAAAAAAACATTTAAAGCACCTGTTCTTAAAGCAAAGGAAAAATGTACTTTCTGAGCTCTTTACTGGTACAGTGAGTTTCTGCCTAAAATTAGCCCAGCATGGCTCCTGCTAGAACCACAGCTTTACTGAGATGAGTAGATGGCTACACCAAGCAATCCTCTGCAGCTTCAGAGGCACCTTTTCGCAGGGCACATGAGGGGTGGCAAACATCACGACACACCACTCCGGTGTAAGCACTGAACCGCCAGAATGGGGCAATGCCCACAGATGCAGACTACGTGTTGTACATCACATCAAACTCAAGGCGGCTGGCAGATTTTGCAGAGCTTGAAGGCATCAAGTAGGTGCTGCTCTGCTGGGGAGAACCTGACGGGAGGCAAACTCATTCCTAACACAGTCAGAGATGGTACCTAGTGGTGACTCCACATCCAGAGTCACATCCTGAGTGTGATCTGCCAATAAATCCATCAACCCTCCCGGCGCTGGTATCATTTTTGTGCTATGGTAATTTACGTGTCACCCTTCGAACAGATAACTAAGACCAAACCCTGCCACCAGCTGCACCCCTGTTGTTTTAACTGAGATCCAGAAGAGCTAAACCCATCTGCAGGACAGTGGGAAGTGATACGCAGCCATGTATCAAGTTTCACTTGATTAAGACATAATCATCATGGCATACGTGGTGTGACCTGGGTGGACAGTTGCACTTACCGGCTACACAGCATCCGTTAAGGTTAAACCATGGGATGAAGAAAATGAGAAGACAACAAACGTGCTTCTGCCTGGTTTGTTGTTAAAAGCAGCCTTCTCTGGATAAGAGAAAATCGTGTGTTGTGCTTTAAATAATGCAGCAGCCTCCAAACACTGAATCATTTAATCCCCTCTCACCGGTGACTGCTTGATCCCAGCCTCCCCCAAAGGCACCTCTGCAGCCCCTCTCCCTGCATGGGAAGGGAAGCCCCGCTGGGGACTGCAGCTCCCTGTCCTCAAGAAGGGGTGTTCCCAGATGGGTCCCCCACCCCATGCAGCTCCTGGCCCCATCACACGGGTCTTGATCTGCCCGTGCCCAAGGTTAACGTAGCCGTTTTGGTACCTGCGGGAGCTCCATGTTGACAGCACGACCAAAGGGCATCGCTAATTTTGCAGGCACCAGCGACAGCCTCCAGCCAGGACAGAGGCCACAGCTCATGCTGGGACCAGACTGGGGCTGTACATTTACATACAGCTCTGAAAGGGATTTCTTTAATGCTCCGTCACCCTGTCTCTAAACGGGGAACGTGCCTGATGGGTGCATTACCCGTCTTCTCCACTCAACCTGGTTTGGAGGATACTGACAAAGAAAGAGCGAGCCTGGGAGAAATCTTAGCTGGATAAAATCAAACGGCAAAGCATGCCCAGGATTCTCTGTGCTGGGATTTTACCCCAGTTTCTGTTTATACCCATGCACCATTGAGGTTCCTCTCCCAGGCAGGGCCGAAGCACCCTAATACAGGTTTATGAGAAACATCCACGCTGCTGTTTTCTTTTAATCTGTCCAAGATGCCACGTAACAGGGCAGATCAACCCTTTCCATTGCTCTAGGCAGAAATTAAGCCCACGGCCAGCTCCACTATAGACAAGTAATTTACACAATGAAGGGGATGCCCTGTGAGTGCTGGGCTCATTCCCTGCCCGGCTCTGTCAGGGCTGCAGTCCCTGTGCATCAGGGTAAGACTTTGCAGGGCCGGGGAGGAGGGACGTGCAGCTCACTACTCCAGGCACTTTCTTTCATCCACCCAGCTGAATTGCCCCAGTGAGGTCAGGGTCCCATAACGTGCATAGAGACAGGCTCTCACCCAAAGAAATCACAGCCTCTGCGGCCAAGATGCCCACTGAGACAGGGCAATATTTTCTCTATCATTCCACAGCATCTGGACTGCAAAGAATAATGAAGCTCATCTAAGTCTTCAGTCCAGGCTTTAATTACAGGACTACCCATCTTCACGCTGGTATACATCGTCCCACCAGTCATCAACAGATCAGGCAGCAAGATTAATCCCTTTTCTTATCCTCCTACATTAATGCCTCCACCACTTTGACCCCTGTAGGGTACTCACTGAGGTTCCAGCTGGTGCAAAAGAAAGAAAAAGAGTGGCCACGCATTCCGGCCACATTTCTAAAAATACCGGCACTTGTGGAGGGCTCCATCTGGTCTCTGCTCAGAGACACCGTCCACTGAATGTTGCAGTGGTTGTTCAGGAGCTACTGCTGTTCAGCGAGTTATCTTGTGATGCCCCAGACCAAATCAGAGCAAGAATGCTTGCAAAGCCATGGACAGGAGCTGTCGGCCATGCGGAGTGAGCAGGCGGAGGTCTAACCACCTCCCACCACTGCATCCCAGTGGCTGCTTGATCGGACACCCCTGTGCAGCCTGGTGCTTGCAGGCAAAAGCAGCACTTTTCTATGAAACACCAATCTCTCCTAAGAGCCAGCTGACACTGCAGCCGCCTTCACAAAATGATAAGCGCATGATGGAGACTGTGCCCTCGGCCCCGCTTGTCTAACCAGAGCTGCTGGAGGGACCACAGCCAGCGCACACGGGCACGGAAGTGGCAAGGGGAAAATGCTGCAGCTTCTCCCTCTTGATGCCCAGTGGAGCTCAGGAGTAAACATTTGAAAATACATAGTAATTTTAAATTCACATGCCTGTTTCAAATGCAATTTCTGATTGGAATTTTATTCAAAAACAGTTTTTCTTCTACAACTTCATTGTTTCAAACAGCTTTTTCTTTGGAAACATAACCCAAATCAGTGCGCCTTTGCAAAACCAACAAAAAATGTGACGGGGTGACCAAGCATACACATTGGGAGCCCAATGTAAATCCAAGGGGAACCCAAGAAATCTCTCCTCAAGAGCCCATCAGTCAGTTTTGATCACGGCAAAGCATTTTAAGAAACAACATCAAGGAAACCTGAGCAAAATAAAGGAATTCAGGATGAGCCTTTCCTTTCTGCGGAGGTTGTATGAAGGGAAAGAGGCCCATGAGGTGAGGATGCTGGAAGCTGTAGAGGGACTTGGAGGCCAGCAGGCCAGGAGTATGATGACTGTCCTAATAAAAAGCTCTGCAGATCAAGAAATAGCCCAGAAAACTGCAGGAACCATGGTATTTAAATGGCACAATTAATTAGTCACAGATCAGACAAGTATAAGGGGATTATGAGAGAGGTAAACAAACATTTTAATGAAAGGAAGAAAGAAAATCAATTGAGCGGCTTCTGCCCGTGTGCATTCAGAGTCACAAAAAAGAAAGTTATGCCCCATGAAATAGGGAAGGCCGTATTTGATGGTGATAAGCAAAATAGCCAAGATAATGAGATAGCAGCTGGTGGAGATCCCCGCTATAAGGTGTTCTTGAGGCCAAAGCCTTGGTCACATTCAAAACAAGATTAAGTATTTAAATGACTAGTCAGATGGCCACTTGCTGTTACAGAAAAATGGGGAGAAATTATTTTAGTCTAGAAACTAGGCAGTGCCTGGGGACAGAGGAAATACTGCCACAAAGGTATCGTCGTGTGCTTGGCTGTTACGGGAAATTTCACCCTAATCTGAGGGTGACCTCGCTGATGGGACTTGCTAGAGGGTAACTTGGCCTCATCCAGTTCTTTATCTAGGTGACAGACTGACATTTAATCAACTTGAAGAGAACCATTAGAGGGGCAGCTGCAGAAATTCATCTTCCTGCAAGACCGCAAGTTACAAAACTCATGCGAACAGGGTAAGGATTAACGAGAAAGAGCTTAAGCGAGCCTCCGACAAAACATTTGCACTGTTTATTACTTGAGGAGGTGGCAGGTTGTGGCGGGTAGCTAACCATAGGTACCACTGGAAAAAACAGGGGCAAACGTATAAAAAGTAGACCAAGGTTGGACTGCAACAGGGTCTGGGAAACTGTTATACAGCCAAGTCTGCCGGAGTGAGGGGTCTGAGCAGCAGAGGGAAGGTGGACGGCAGGGGTGGAATCGTGGTACCGCACAATGATTTGACAAACTTGGGTGCTACAAGTATTTGCTAAGAGGACACAGAACCCCTCTTTGCTGATACCAACCAAACTGCCAGAGGTTTAGATTGGATATTAGGAAAAATTCCTTTACTGGAAGAGTGGTCAGGCATTGGAACAGGCTGCACAGGGAGGTGGTGGAGTCACCATCCCTGAAGGCGTTCAAAAAACATGTAGTTATGACACTTCAGGACACAGTTTAGCAGGCATGGTGGTGATGGGTTGACGGTTGGACTTGATGATCTTAGAGGTCTTTCCCAACCTTGATGATTTTGTGATTCTGTGCCAGATGTGCCAATAGCACCAGCCTGGGGATCAGCCCTCAGGGCACATAATCCCATGCTCTGGTACATCCACCCCAGGGTGTAAATACGACTCGAATGACTCTGGTCCCACCAGCAGTTGAAGTCCCATTAAAACTTGGCCACACTGACAACCGTTTCAGAAGCACCCCCTCCTGTGTCCTTCCCCCACACACGCCACAGCCACAGAGGAGTCGGATCTAAGTGCGAAATGCTGGTGGTGTCCCCAGCTAGAGGTCATCACGATCTTAAAAGCGCTGCAAAACAAGATGCAGTAGCGAATGGAGAAGCTTTTCTCTTTTGCTTAGGTCTAGTCAAAGGGAAGCTCCGGAGATCAGCCACCCACAGCTGCATCTAGCGTCCACGGATTGAGCAAACACAGCCGGGGGAAGTCAGTGACTGGGGAGAGAAACAACAACCAAACAGGAAGCATGGGAGCTACAGGCAGGGACAGGAGAGCAGCTGCAGCCCTGAGTGTTGCTTCAATCAAAGAAGAAGGGAAAGAATAAAAACAGGGTTTCAAAACTGTTGGTTGTGAGGAGGGTAACCGACTGGCTGCACGTTGGCTCCAGCGAGGCTTTTTCTGCTGCGCGGTGGGCTGTGTGCTGGCCCAAGAGGCAGGAAGGGAACGGAACATGGTGTCATCCTGTGATGACACCTTCTGCTGACCAGCAGTAATCTGGGAGAGGTCTTTTGTATTCTTGTTTGGGAAAAGAGGGGCTACACGCAGACTGCTGCGAAGGAGGGAAGAGACGGAGGTAAAACTGAAGAGGGGAAAAAGCCTAGTAAGAAACGGGGAAAATGATGGCATTCATCTGGAAAGCCACTAAAAATCCTGCAGAAATCAAGGCTGGAAAGGAAATCAGAGATGACGTGCGGTCCACAATCCTGCCCAAAATCAGGATCATGGACATCCTGGCTAGGTTTATCTGTGCAGCAGGGCTGTCTGTAGGTTCCCCAGAAGGTCACCGCCATTGGTGCGGTTCCTGTCAGGGTCACTCACGAGGCAAACACCGGCTTCCCGAACTGAGCTGGAGCTGAAGCGGTCACACCTTCCATTTTCACCAGCAGACGTTTGTTTCAGTGTTTAGAGAATGAATAGCTACACCCTGCATCCGGGCAAGGGTCCTGTTAGAAGTTACAGCGTGAAGCTGTAACAGAGACTGAAATCCGAGCCTTGCCAGGCGTCACTGGAGATGAAACCATTTTGGGTTTGATGCCAAAACAGTACGAATACGGATACAGAGCGGGAGTGCTTCTAGAGCGAACCAAACACCAAGAACTAAAAACGCAATAAGGAAAAAAAAAAGGAATAATCTTGAACACAAATTCCGGCTATCCTCAAAAGCAGCTATGGATACAAAATATAAAATATAAAATATACCCCGCACCTGGTGTCTAACTCCTCCCAGCCAGGCCGTGCAGAGGGCTGGACAACACGGCACGCTGCAACACATGCGGCGTTATTTTAGTCCTAATTCTGCCTGTTCCGGGATTACAGCATTAGCACCCAAATCTCGCAGCGTGGCTCAAGGAGAAAACAAAGGGGGAAGGGGGGAGGGGGGGGGTGAGTGGGTGCCCCCACGCGGGGTGTGCCCCCAACCCTCTGCCTGTGGCGTGGGGAAAACCCCGCTCCGGAGGAGGCAGCCAGCAGTTATTTTTCGGGGGGGGGGGGGGGGGGGGGGGCGGCCCGCAGCCCTCAGTCTAGAAACTAGACTAGCAGGCAGAGGGGACTCGAGGCGTGGGGGGACGTGGCCGTGGGGGGGGACGTGGCCGTAGGGGTGGCGGCACCGTGCAGGGAGCTCTCCCGGGCCCGTGGGTATTGACGGGCGGTCACATGCGGCGGGCGGGGAGAGCGCGGAGAGGGGGAAGCGCTGAATAATTGAGGAGCTGCAGCGCCCTCCTCCTCCCTCCCTCCCTCCCTCCCTCCCTCCCTCCCTCCCTCCCTCCCTCCCTCCATCCCTCCATCCCTCCTCCCTCCGCCCTGCCGGAGCCGGGGCCGGCGGAGCCCCGCGCAGCCCCCCCGCCGGCTGCAGCACCGCAGCCGCCCCCGCAGCGCGGCCCGCCCGCTGCCCTCCGCGCCCGGCGGTGAGTGCCCCGCGGCTCCGGGGAGGGGACCGAGCTGCAGGGGGCGGGGAGGACGGGGGAAAGCGGCTCGGAGCCTCTCGGGATGCGGGGGGACCGGAGAGGTCTGGCCCGGGGAGGGGGGGACGGACCCCGGGGGGGATCCCAGCCCGCTTGGGCATCCCCCTGCCCCGGCCGAGCTGCGGCCCCGTGTTTACAAAGTGTCGGGGAGGAGGTAGGGGCCGGCGGGTTGAGAGGAAACAGGGGCGAAACAGAGCGAGGGGAGAAATACCGGGTGGGCTGACCGGAGCACAAAACACGCGGGTTGGGGGGGGGGAGGTCGTGACGCTGCGGGCAGTGGGGGGGAAAGAGGCAGAAGATAAACCCGGGGAGGAGAGCAGCCACGGGGCAGGTTCGGCGGCCGGGGGCTGCGCGGGGGGGGGGGGGGGGGGGGGGGGCCGCAGCCGGGTCACGCGTGGGGCCGGGCGGCGGGCGGGCGCTGTCCGCGGTGCTGAAGCCCCGACGGGGCGGCCCCCGGCGAGGCCGCTCCCCACGGAGGCGGCCGGCACACGCACACGGCCCCGGCTGACCGCCCCGTCCCTCTGCCAAACTCCCTCTGACTTGGCTCCTGGTGATGGAGTTCGCTTCCTTTTTACGTCACCCCCGACTCGGTGCTGTTTATCGATTCCCCACGGGTGTTTGCAAATGATCGGATAGCAACCGCCCGCCCGCCTCAGCCCTGGGTAGGTGTGCTTCAGCATCACCCTATCGAAAAATCCTAATCTCTTTTCTTAGAATTGCTTTCCAGCTCTGGTTTTGTGGCCTATTAAATGCTAGTTTATGCAGATCGACTTACAGCCTTCCTGTCACAGGCTGTACCGAGCGAGCTCTAATATAGGGCTTCCTAACTCAGCACAGGCTCTGGGGAAGAGCGGGAAGCCGTATTGCTCTGATTGACCCCAGAGAAGACTTTCGGCTCAAAAAGGCCATGTCTGATTTAATCTAGCATATTAACTAATTAATCCTCCCAGTGTCCCTAAGTAGCAGGCAAGTACATTTTAGCATGCCAAAGCATTTGTTTAATTGCCCAAAAACTGTCATGAGACTGAAAGTCTGATTGCTAAAGATATTTACATGTGTTCATTTTATTGGTACACATTGCCTAGGCATATGACTTACTGTACTTGAACAGCATACTGTAAACAAACCAAAAACCTCAAGCAAGCCAAAAACAATACTAGAGTGAAAAGTTACCTAGATTAAACTGACTAATGCTCCGTTCTTAAAACGTACTACTCCATGGGGAATCCTTGTTGCATGAGAACAGAGAAGTAAGGGGTTCTTGCAGAGATCCAAGGCCCAAGTGCTATTTCCCATTTTCGTCTGTCAAAGGTGCTGGACTTTGCTGATAAAAGAGACTGATGAGTGGTAAATGGTGCGGACGAAGTAGCTTGGGTCCTCTTATAGTCAAGTCAAATGTACAGTATATATCTGAGAAGATAGAATGGAGGCAATACCTACAATAGGACAAGCAGTTGAACCAGACCAAGGACAAAAAGGCCTCATACAATTCCATTCCTGCTCAGTAAGGTGAGATGTAGGAAGGATTACCTCAGCTCTTGGAATCAGAGACTGATAGAATACTGTAGACATCAAGAAAAATTACATTAACATTGGAAGTAAATTGAAAAAAAAGACAAGAAAGAAAAGCCAAAGCCTGTCACAGACTGGAGAAAGGCCCTTACAAAAGAGGAACGACAGCACCTGAGCAGCTCACTTCATTAAAAAGAAGGGTGGGAGGTGATTTGACTTTTGAACCCAAGAGTCTTTACAGAAAGAAATTACTAGGCGCTGAATTACTCCTCCATCTGCCAAAGAGAGGCACGACATGAACTAGCGCCGTGAGGCTAAAGCCAAAGCATTCTATTTTAAGTGAGGGATCACATTTTTGAATAGTGGAGAGCTGATGACCTGATGAAGGAGCTATCAGAAAACCTGCTGGATTCTCCATCTGTTTGTGTCAAGACTTGGTGTCCTCCCAAAAGATGCAACTTAGCCAAAGCAAGTCATTGGGCTCCCTGCAGGAGTAATTGCTTGGAAGCTAATGGCCTGTGATTCAGACAAAATGAACTCGATGGACTTAATGGTACCTTTGATCCTAAATTCCTCAAGTTAGGCACAGAGGTGTACGATTTTGCTCCCAGGTGCCCCAGCCTCCCCCCTAGACAAGTACAACAGTCCCAGCAGGTGGGATTTTTGACCACATACCAAAAGCAGAACAAATGACTGATGAACTTACATTTTGAATCCCCCAGTGTTCCAAATTGTTTGATTAATTAACTCCCTAAAAAGAATCTCGTTCTTTGTGCATATTGCAGTAAAGCGAAGCAATTTAAAACATAAGTTGTTTTCCTTAGGGAGTCAGTCTTGACTCCTAAGTCAAGATATATCTTACCCTTCTCTAATTTTCATCATGAAAACAATGAAATTCATTCTTTATGGAACTTCAGAGTCTCAGATGGGATCGTATCAGTAAGGATTCCAGCCCAAAATATTTTAACGGATATATTTATAGGCCGACTTGACACTACTTCTTTCTTGAAGCACAAGACAGTCTGTTTTCTCAGTTCTGAAATCACACACGTATGATAAGATTTCATCCATCTTCCCTTGCAGGCAACAGGAGTTTTTCTAGAAAATTGAATGCGAACAGGATAACCTCTCAATGGCTAAATTAATGTTTTTCCTGTGAAGCCCTGCAATACTCAAGCAAATAGGATGCCAAGAACTTACACAAACATAAACATAATCCTAGGATCTTCATGAAAGAAGAAAAAGGATAACGGAGTAGTCTGTAACAGAATATACTTAGGCCCTCAGGCTTCTTAGCCCCCAAATAATCAAAAGTTTTTCTTCAGAGCACCTGAGCTATGAAGATCATCATAATACATATGTTTAACCAACATGTTGTCCTTTGGGTTATTAAGACATTTAAAAAAATAAGAGTGTAAAAAAGGATCAAATACTTCTTCACCCATGTGTGGTGGCAGGATCCCTATATCAGACAAAAAACATTAGCAGGAGGGTAGCATATGTGTCTTTCACATTGATTTAAAAAAAAAAAAAAAATCACTGCAGTTTGGCACACTCCATAAAATGTAAAACCATAGTTGGACCCAAACTTATCATTCTCATGAGAGACAGTAGATCTAGGGATGCAAAAAGATCCAGAGTCAAGAAATACGGTAGGCATTTTTAAGCTACTTCCTATGGATATAAAAACCTGGCCAGAGTCTCACCTCGGTCCAGGGTGAGTCTGTTGAACTCACTGAACCACCCACGGTGTAAATGGGAGCAGATTCTAACTCAGATCCCCATCCCACAGAGATTTCTAAAACGTTTTTCATTTACAAGTGATGAGATGTAGCCAAGCTGTGGTTGTCAGCTGGAAACTGCCTTCTGGTACTGAGCGATTTTTCTCTTGTGTATGTTTTCTCGGCTCATCGCATAGCAGCCCTGCCTCTGGACTATGCGGTCACAGGCACGGGGCTGGGTGCTCCAGCTAGCGTTGATGCCGGCACCACGGCCCATCCCTTTCTGTCACCAGGCTTGAACACCCCTAGGAGAAAACTATTTTTCCCTGCAATAAAACTGTCAGAGCAAAGCCGCTTTATTTTCACTTACGAAATAAAGCCAGCGAGGTGGAGCCACGCAGCATGTGACTCCATAGTTTCCCTTCCTCTGCACAGCGATTGTATCAATAATTTACTGAAGGACGTGATACCATAAATTTAATCTACCTGACAGGTGAACAGAAGAAGAGCTTTTGCAGTGCAGGTTTTTCAAGCACCACATCCTAATTCTGAGAGGACAGGGTTACAGAATTAAGTGATTTGCTGTCTATAGGGAAATAGGTTACTGCTGCCATACTGCAAGCATCCATGTCGAAACTTTAGGTAAACATCTATAAAACCAAATGTGTGTGTTTGAGGACAGTCCCTCTCAGCGGCCACTGACTCTTGCTTGCTGGTGACGATGACCTAAATTGGTGGCTTGGTCCACTCCTCCCACAGGTCCTCAGCTCCCCAAGGGTGGGCTGGGTCTTACTCAGCAAAGTTTTTTAAACTTGAGGATGCAGACAGCCCTTTGTGCCGAGACCTGCCTTGCACATCTGGGCTCGTTCCACCTGCAGCAGCAGGATTAAAGCTTAGCTTTAAACTTGTGCTTGACAACGTCATTGAATCAGGTCTTAATGATGGACATGTTGAGTCGTACTAAACGAGCAGCTGCTCCGTGGTGCTCTGCAATGCCTGTCAGGGTGGCCTCCAGGTAGGATTTGGACACCCTAGTCTGGTGTTGAAGGAAATGTGTGCTTCTGCTGCCTGTCCTTCATGCTCAGCTGGGAACAGGCAGAAAGCATTGGTGGCAGGTCAGACGCTGCTCCAGCCCCGCAGCGAGATGCTCGGGAAGCATCTGGGTCTGTGAGTGCCTTGTCTGCGGTACCTGGGTGGCAGCAGGTGTGTTCTGCTCATTAACCGGCTGTGGAAGCAACAGGGACCAGGAGATGTGCAATTAATAACGAGGGTCGCCAGCTCTGCACAAAGTAAATTAAGACAGAAAGAAGGAATGTGTCAAGTTCCTTTGGCTGAGAGCTCCGACACAACAACTACAGCAAGAATATCTCAGTGCCTATATTCTCTGCTCTTAGTTGCATGCGGGTTGAGTTCTGCTTGCCAGGCAGGGCAGCTCACCATGGGGAGACTCTGCTTATGGTAGCTGGGAGACAAAATGTGTGGCCTTAGTGAAAGATGTTGGGTTTGGGGGTCTCGCCAGAAAGGGATGCCAAGAGCAAATCAGCAGTTAGCTACCAGGGTTTCAATGGCAAGCCAATTTTAAGCTAATCATGTTTGCTCCTGCTGATTCCCTTGCTACACAAGGACATCTCCAGGCAGTGTGTGTGCATCGCTCAGGTATACTTTAATACCCTAATATTTATGCTATTAGCATTTTTAAGAACAAATCATTCTTCGTTTTTTCTGCTTCACTAGTGCCACCCCAGATGTTTATTTAGTCTTAGATGTGCATTCGTAACTCACTTGCTGGGAAATGTCAAAAAGCCCTCATGCTACGGCGCTGGGTGTTACTCACACTACACACTGCTTACGTGTTGCGGTGCATTTGCCTGACTGATGAGGATAAATGACTAAACATGGAAAATCTATTCGAAGTCATCTTCTTTGATCAGGTTGTGCTCACATTACTCATACAATGGGTTGTGTTGAAACGCAGGAGGATTACTCATGTAAGGCGAGGATTTTTTGTCCTAGTGAATAATAATAATAAGCAGCCAAACTTGTAATAAAAGCAGCAGGAGCTGCTATTCGCTTCCTTGGAAGCGTGTTGAATCTACCTCACACTTCTGTTAAGGAATTTTGTGACACAGGCTACAACCAGCCAAATCACCCCGCAGCTCAAGGCTCCCTTCTTCATATGCAAAATACCCCCATCGATTTGCATATACTACTATTGCTCCTTCTGGAGCCTTTGGCAGGCTGGGGACTGAAGAACGTGTCTTTCCAGCTTCTTCTGAGGAAAGCAGTTCTTTGAGAATCTCTCCTGCATTAATTAGCCAAAATCATGGAAACGGGGCAGTGAGGCATAATCAATTACATTTGTATAACCACTGATGGAACACGATAACTAATTAATGAGGCCCTGTGCACATACAAAAGAGAAATGCATTTGAAACCAGGCAAGAGCTGAACCGTGTTTGTAAGCCTGATGTGTTTACAGTGTAAAAGACCAGTTCAGACTCCTACTAAATTATTACAGACAGCCAGAAAGACTGCTTGTAAGTCAGAGTCCGTGCTGAGACGAAAAGAACCCGGTTTCTTAGGGGGGAATAAAGGAATCTCTATAAACACCAATCTTCAAAAGAAAAGTAGAGGCTTGAAAATAGAGAATTTTCAGATCCTGTACTTGATACACGGGTAATTTTTTTTTTTTTTTTTCTGGTATGGACAACAAAGCCAAAGTGTTAAATCGGTACTTTACTGAAAGATTTGTATTTTTGCCACTGAAATTCAAAATGCTACCCAGAAATAAAATAAGTTGTCATAATGATGCATCAGCCAGACTCTCACAACAGTAAAAATCCATTTTGTTTAGAGACCCTCACAGGTTAATAAATAACCCGTTCTGTGAATTACGTCAAGTGAAAAAAGATCTCATGGCTGGCTTGGAGCAAACCATAACGACTTTCATTCTGCAGTGTAAAAGTATGGATCCGCAGAGGAAAGAAAAAGAAAACACAGCCCAGTAATTACGGAGATTGCCTTCTGCATGGTGTTAAAGCAAAGACAGTTTTTAAATGAGTAGAATTCTAGAAAAGACTGTCTGGTAGCCCGGGTCTAAACATTTCAGTGATACAAAGGCAGCCCTTATCCACTCCGGCAGTGAGACGCGTTGCAGAAAACGTGTATCTCATCAAAGCAGTAATTACTGAAAATATAATCCACTACCCAAAAACAAGAGAAAGCCCAGAGCTGCAAACACAAGGCTGCAACCACCCTGCGGATGCCAACAGCAGTCGTGCTGCTAGAACAGCATACACCCAGCATCGCAAACAGGCAACTCGCTACGATCCGGAGAAGATACCATACTATCCGGAAGGTGGTTTTTCCTCTCGAGACAGGTCAGGGTCTGGAGCTGCTGCTACCAAAACCAGAGGGAAGGTTGCAGAACTGCGTGCCAGCATATGAGGCAAATCTCAGTTCCTGGGCACCTGGCTCACAGAGTTTTGAATGCCTGGAATTCAGAGGTCAGCACATTAGTCCTTGAGACAGTCTGAACACCCAGACCTGGAGCCCAGACTGCCTTTAGGGATTTCATCTGTTCAACCGTGCTGCTGCTCGTGACTGCAGAAGGATGGGGGAGGCTGCATCTGATAGCCACGAGCGTTGCTATCAGCATCTGCATTTCAAATGCAAAACCACGCAACCGCCACAAACAAACGTTTGAAGGTGCGTGGAGCCACGAGGGTCCTTCTGCAGGTGACCATGGGCAGCTACACAAGCAGTATTGTTTTCAACAAGGAATGGCTAGGGGAGCATTAATAGTTTTTAGCACGGTTTCTCTTCCACTGCCTTAGAAAACCCAGCTGAATTAACTGCTCATGCACTTCTGTAAGGTAGCTGCTTTCTCCAATTTACTGATGGAGGAACAAATTTACCAATTTCATGTGCTTTCATCACTCTCATAGAGACAGCCTGTCAGAGCAGTTCCAAGAAGTTCCTGGTCCCCCATCTCCCACTCAGCTCACCCATCGATCGATTTGTCATTTCCCTGCATTAGCAGTATCATTGTGGTTTTTAAGGCTTTTACTTTGCCATCTCAAGACAACAATGACAAACTAGACCTTTTTGAAAATGTGCAAACGGATTATATCTCTTTCTCCGTAATTCTCTCTCTTTTTTTTTTTTCTTCTGATGATTAAATAGCTTTTTTGCAAACACAAATGGAGCACTTCATGCATATTGCATTACTTGCAGCTCGGCACTCACAGACTGTTGTATCTGTCAGAAGTACCCTGCACTCAGACCTGCGCCACTCTGCACCGTGAGGAATCATTGATACCCATACAAAAAGGGCAGAAAACAAGTGGAAAACCAAAACACCAGACGTAGGACTGCCTTCTACAGGCAAAAGGGAGAAGGGCAGCAGAAAACTTGATGTCTTGGGGAGGTGGATTTACTGTCTAGGAGGAGGGGATGCACCCGCAGGGATGCCCATGGGCATCTTGGAAAGGGTGAAAGGTTCGTCTGGGTTTCCATCCCCTGCAGGCTGTAAAAGCTACAGGTGCTACCTCCAAATGCAACTGGCCTCTAGGAAGGAAGGAAACACTGATCCCTCCAGTCGCAGAGCTGCTTCTCACTAGTCTGATGCTCCAGAAGGTCCCAAGGGACTCTGAGAGCCTGGACCAACTGCTTGTGAGGCTGGCATGTAATTAACCTTGGCGAAGTTTAGAACAACCCAATATGAAGGGATCTGCTGGTCTTCGCCGCAACTGGCTCCAGTTTCACCTCTGAACGTCTTACTTCAGCTCCCACCTATTCCTCATCCAGGTAAGAAGATGAGCACTCAGCCACCTAAACCTCCTCGTTGCTCACCTTCATGGACACACTGCCCAAAGGTCGCTGCTCAAATACCGAATTAGCTGTTCCAGTTAGGAATTGGGACCCACCAGCTGCAATCAAAAAGGAGATTTGACATCTCTCCCATCCTCCCCTCTGCCTTTTCCCTGCTTATTCAGGCAGCCCAGGCTCTTGCAAGAGATGACAGCGGGTAAACCAGCACACCGTATCAGCCGTCTGAAGGCTGGAGAGGGGCAGTAGGGGTCACCTCTAATTACACGTTAATTATTTGACTGGATTACATGTCTATGCTCTTTTGACTCTTTCTTGCATTGGAGACTAGAATGCAGAGTTTAAGGACTCCTGGAGGCTGGCTCCGAGCGTGCGGTACCCTTGCCTTACGTCTTTGGTCAAGTTACATATTTCCTCTTTTAATTTGCTTATTTGTCAAAAGAAGATAATGATGTTTAGCCATTTCACAGCAGTGCTAACATTGGTAAAGCACTTAAAGTAACAGAGATGGAAGTAACACACACAAGTGTTGTTTAACACCTGCACTTCCATTTTGCTATGAAGAAAAAAAAAAAGAATCCCTAAACCTATTTTTTTTAGTTGATGCAACATAGAAAGCTGGTCTTCAGCCTGAAATTCATCACTAGTTTAATATAGCAAGAATTTTAGTTTAAATTAACCATAGCTCCACTTGAATTGCTCGAGCAGAGGTAAAAATGGAAAGATTAAAAATAAAAGAGCCCAAAATTAACAGCAAAGGCACAAGGCCAGATTGCTGAAGCCGGACCCACGTGAGCGGCACCGGGACCAGCAGGGACCAGCTCTCGCTCTCGGCTCTGTGCCTGGCTTTTAAATCCCTTTAAGGAGGGCTGACGATGGAGGCACAGCCAGCTTTTACAGTGGCAGCCCAGCTGGGGATCAGCACAGTAAAAACAAGCACATCAAACTCCAAATCAAATCGCATTCGCAACGAAAACATTGACGTGAGGAGCAGCCCCAGCAGAAGGCATCCCTCTGCTCGGCGGCCGCCGGAGCTGCTGCCTGGCTCCCGCCGCGCCGCATCGCACCGCTGACATCATTTCTCTGCCTGCCATAGGAGCTGTAATGAATTTCAGCATCTTGTGTCTCTTCAGACAAATCCGCCTCACCGCCACCAAGCTAGTAATTAAAAGAAAGAGGGGAAAGGGAGCAGGGAAGTCAGGCTAGCACGTTTCTTTCTCTTTCTCTTGTCCTTCATCTGGGATTGCAGCAGGTTTGCTGCCAGGAGCTGCCTCTTGCATCGTTTTAAGCCACCTCTCACATCCCCTTGAGCCACCTCTTGCATCCCCTGGAGCCTTTGGGGCTCCCTTTCCCTAGGGGCGATGCTGCAGCCCAGGTCCACACACAGCCCCTGTGTGGGGCAGGCACGCGGTCTGAGGGCTGTTGCTCCTGCTCTGTAAACATCTGCCTTACTATTTCTGAGGTCCACAGCGGGGACCACCTAGGGTTTTGACAGGAACCTGCTTTGATGCCGTATTTCTGGGGCACATCTCCCCTAGGCAAGGGGGAAGGGGCTTTCTCCATAAAAACCCCTGCTGCAAACCCGGCGCTGCTGTCCCTGGCGCCGGGGCCATGCTGACCCAGCTGCTACCAGGGCATCAGCAAATTTTTCTCTATAATAACTACTTCTGTGAGCCACAAAAACCAGAGGAAATCCAACCTTTTCCCCTTAATGAGTGTCCCTGCCTGGCTTCCCATCAGTACACCAACAGGAGCTCCGTTTCTCCTTGCGTTCCCAGCGTTTTCTAAGAGGGCTTTTCTTAAGGATACCACTATGGACTCCTGGACGGAGGGGAGTCACTAACAGAAAAATCAAAGAAGCCATCCCAAAGCACAGATGAGGTTTTGGGAAGCTCCTGCAGCGGGAGCTGCCGGGGGTGATGAGGACAGGTGATGCCGGGGGGGACCCCACTGCATCGCACTGGCACGGGGCAGTCGGCAGAAAGCAGCTGGGCGTCAGGAATCGTTCGGCACCGACCCAGGCACTGAGGAGGAGCCACGCCTGCAAATACCTAGGCCTCTCCTTCCGCCTTGATTGCTGTTTTAGTTAATTTACCCTAATGAAGAAGAGTGTTTCGGTACAAACAGCGGTTGCTAACAAGCGTGCGGCAGCAGCAGCAAGCACCAGCCGGCGAGGTGGCAGCCGGGGGAAACCGGCCCAGGCTGTCTGATAGCGGGGAGCTGCGCAGCTCCAAAACCCTCCTGCAGCTCCCCGCGTCGGGCTTGCTCCTTCCGAGCCACAGCTCCCTTGAGCTTCCCGGGTTTATAATGAAGAGAGCAGATAAAAAAACACAAATAAAAACTCTCCTTCCCTCTCGCTGTGTTCTTCTAACTAGCCACGTTTAGTGGAGCAGAGCAGAAACGAGCCCCGTGTAACTGGTTGCCATCCATGAGACATTTTTTATGGCTTTAAGTGGAGCAAAAGGATGTTTTTCCAAGCTACAAAGCAGCAATATGCTGATCTCACTTAAACATCTGGAATAGTTTCGAATGATCGCTTTAATTGCACACAGAAGCAATTATAGAGTTACTTCATTTCAGATGTTTTGGAGGCTTTTTTATTTCCTTGGTGACTCGGGAGGGGCCATATGAACTGCAGGGCTACATTGGGCTGCCCCATGGCAATGAGCAGCCACACAGGAGGACCCAGTCCCAGCCCAGCCCCGGGCAGCTGGAACAGCTCAGCAGCCTAAATCTGGGCACATGACAGATCCACCAGACAGTTCCTGCTTTAGATTTAAACCATTTAAAATATTCAAGTTTTTCATTATTTCAGCAGTTAAAAATTATTCCTGGACGAGACTGCCACACCTTCGCTTGAGGTTCTTTGCAAAAAGTGAGAAAGTCGTTTCTGTGCCCTGACGTGCCTTGAGAGTGAACTGGGCTCTCTGAATCAGTCACGCTCAACTCACTTCAGTTTGGGGGACGCACTGATTTTTCCCATATGGATGTGGATCCATCCAGCGAGACCTGAGCACATGCCACCCTTCCCAAACCTTTTATCAGCCTACACACTGCAGACAAGATGCTAAAAAAATTGCTAATCTCAAACCTCATCAGTCCCAGCCCCCTTAAAACACAGGGCAGGTCTTCCCGTGCCAAAGCACAGAGCTGGTGGTGGGACAAAGGACCAGCCCCACAGCCTTTGCACCCCCATCCCACACCATGCTACCTCTTCTGGTGGCCCAGTGGCTCCCCTGTGACAAGCACAGCCTTCACAAAAGCATCCAGAAATGGTGTAAAGACATTGAGAGACACAAATTGTCTCTTCCCCGGTGTTCATCTCTTCCCGTAGTTAATCACCCATTATTTGTCCCGCCTCAACTTCCAGCCGTTGACTCTCATTATGCTTTTCCTTACAAGAGTTAGGAGCTGGCTCTTCAGTGTCTATTGTTTTCACCTTGCAGTGGGTGTTGGCATGAGTAGACCAAGGATGGGCTCACTTTGGAAAGAGATCTTCTTACGGTACAAACCACATGAGAATATTATGCAGAGATAAAGGTGTCTAGATTGTAACACCAGTCAGATACTTCTGCCCAGCTTCTGGGCTAGTTCAAGTGAAATTGCTGCAAGCCTAAGCATAGCAACCTCAGTCTTTCAAACTCAACTAGGAGCACCCGTAAAGTCCCAGTAAGGAAAACAGTTAAATAAAGGATGGGAAATGGTTGGATGAAATGCAGCAAGACCTCTTTGCCAGCCTGTGGTTCAGAGATGCTGTGCTCTGGATAAGAGGAGGATGAATTTTGGGTGGTGATCACTTTGCTTAGAGGAGTTGTTTTCCCGGTGGCTGATGCACAGCCCTGGCAGAGCAGAGCCACCCTGGAAGCGCCAGCACACGGGCACGCTGCCCCGAGGGCTGCTCTGCTGCATGCCGGCTGGCGCAGACCCACTGTGCTCTGGCTCAGCTTCCCCCTTCCATCACAAACCTTCATTTAAACCAGAAAGTAAAACCGACCCAGAGATCCAGCCCGTGCTGCAAACCAGCTGACTCCCCGAGCAACCCAAAGGCCAAATTCTGTTTTTATTCTCAACCCAAAGATGCACATTTGCTCAAGACTGGTAACAAGTTTTCCTTCTTATTATTCTTAGCTAGAACATCCAGCCTTTCAGCTTGCAATTGCTCGAGGTAAAAAATCACCACAATTTGAACTGTGATCAACCAAAACATGAAATGAATGCTGTGTTAGATTTAATAAACTCCAGCAACACAAGACTGCCTGGTAGACACAGTGTAATTTGTTTTGGATGTAAAGATGGAAAAATAATTGTTTTGTCTTCAAGGCAATTAAAAAAAAATAGATTTCTGTATTAACAGGAAAGAAGCTGCCAGGCTAAAATTCATATTTAATAAACCGTTTTTTATGTTCCCTTATGTTAGCATGCAGAAATTGTCAATTCTTGTTAATTTGCTCAAAGCCAAGAAGTCATCACATGTCACTAGGAAGCCATTGCTGCTGGTGTTAGGAGCTTGCCTGAGAACTACGCAGTTTGCTAAAGAATAGCAGAAAGGGGGGGGGGGGGGACATGGCAGTTAGTGAATAGCTCTCAAAAATATGGCTTAACATGAAAAACCACAGAGAAAGAGAAACCCAAGATAATTTCATGATTTTTAAGACAATCGTAGAGCAAATGGGTTCAGGCAGGATAATTTAGAAGTATTTGAAAATGGCTGCAGCCGGTCGTGCTGTCGGCCACTCACTCTCTGGTGGGCAGCAGAGCCAGCACTGCTTCTGCCGAGCTTCTCCCCCAGCTTGCCTTAACTACACAGAAACCGGACCCCAAAGCGTGTTGCAGTTACACCAGAAAAATCATATTTCTTAGTTTAAAAGAAATAAGTATTCCTAAACCAATATTTAAAGAACTAGAAAAGGAAGTGATAAATTGAATGAAGAAACCATACTAAGGACTTTTTATAACCACACAATTCATGGGACCTGAACAAGCAGCATCCTTTAAAACTTTCCCTTTAGAAGCACAGAATCACAGAATCATTAAGGTTGGAAAAGACCTCTAAGATTATCAAGTCCAACCATCAGCCCAACACCACCATGCCTGCTAAACCACGTCCTTTAGGGTTTGCCAGGACGATCGCAGCACGCAAAAAGAAAAAAGAACCAGTAGATCCAGAGAGCTGCAAGAGTCAACTTCTGTAGCACCAAAAAAGAGAAAATCAGTCATCCCTGTGATGGCTAACTCGTGGTGACCAAGCCCCGTAGCCAGCCACAGCCCAGCACAGGGAGGCAGCAGTCTCAGCACACTGGGCACAGGAGCAAAGATACAGTCCCGCTCTTTCTTTTTGCAGTGCAGATGGAGCACAGCCATGTCCCGCAGCAGGTCCCATGTAGATGGGCACGGTGATGGTGGGCTGACACGTGGTGCCCACAGGAGCATCCCCACTCCCAGGACATGCTGTGGTGCTGCCGAGCATGGGGCCGAGCTTGGTCTCCACCGCGACCCAAGGTGCCACAGCAGCCACCAGCACCTCGCAGTTACACATAGCCGTCATCGTTTTTGGTAGCAGTTAAGCTGCGTAATGGGTACACAGAGGGTATCAGGTTCCTGCTGCTTATGGGGCTGTATTAATAACTGGGACTAAAATAATGCAGACAAACATAAAGGGGGGGCAGAACATCTCTGTTGGACAAAACAACTGCGATGGAAAAAGGAAAAAGGAGATTTCTACACAGCAGCAGCGGTGGCGTAAACAAAGATCCCCTTGGCCCGCAGGGCTCTCCCAGCGCTGGAGCCTGGCCAGAAACCAGCTCAGGGGCCCCTTTCAGTTCCTCCATGCAGAGCACATCCCTCTTTCTTTGCTATTGCACTTAAAAACCATGTTCCTCTCTCTTGCAGCCAGACTGCCAGCGTAGGAGGGAGATGCAGCCACAGCCCTGAGTGGGTGCTGCCGAAACCGTCCGTGACCCACCTCCGTGGAGCCCAGCACCAGCCATGAGCCGCTTCTTCTCACGCCTGGACCCGCGGCGGGTGCCGTGGGGAGCAGCAGGCCATGCCCTGCGTGCCCGCGTCCTGCGCACCAAGCCCGTGGAGTCAATGCTGGAGGGTACGGGGACCGCTGCTGCCCAGGGTGCCAGGCTGGCCAAGGTCCTCACGACCCTCGACCTCATCTCCCTTGGCGTTGGGAGCTGCGTGGGCACTGGCATGTATGTGGTGTCCGGCCTGGTGGCCAAGGAGATGGCAGGACCTGGGGTCATCGTTTCCTTCATCATTGCTGCTGTTGCCTCCATCTTGTCAGGTGAGTCATGCGGGTGGGATTTTTGAGGAACACACTATTTCGTCCATCCTCTGGCTCCATTCATGGGTGGACACCTGGCAGGACCCACACTCAGCAGCACAAGCTACGAGGGGACAATAACTTCCCCATAGCCTGAAACACCATTTCATACTGGGCTTACCCATCTCATGGGGTGAACCATCTCTGATTGCCCAAATGTTGCACCAAACCCTGTACTGGGAGGCGGCAGCCAGAGCGTAACTACTCCTGATGAGCTGCTGATGGCTTCCCCAAGGATGGACCCTGTGGTCAACACATTTTAAAACACCAGTAAGAGTTTTGCAGCACATGTCCCAGGCAGAGAGTACAGCCAAGTCGCAGCACTGGAGCAAGAGCTCAGCATGGCTTGTGGGACCCCCTGTTTCAACACGAGGGATATCGGTGGCTTGAGTAGCACCAAGGCCAACCACCAAGGCTTTTGCTGTGGACACTGCTAACAGTAAAACAGTTCCTCACTTAGTTTTGGAGTTGATTTTGTTGGCTTCTATTCACACAGGACCACTCTTTTTATTTCCAAACAAAAAACTCAACAAACAAATGTGCGGAGAGAGAAAAATTACATATTTTACTGAAAAGCTGGTGAATTCCATCTCCTCCGTAGGAACCCAGCTGAGCATATGGCTCGAGCTGCGGTTTCCACATGAAGCCAGTACTGCTGGCATTTGTCCTTTCCAGATCAGTGCTAACACGATGATGTGATGTTCCTGCTCTCCCTGCTCAGAGGACCTTGCATGCTGTGTCAGTCTGGTATCCAGCTTTTATCTGCAGGTTGGGTGAGGAAACTTGAGTAAATGGCAAAGGGCTTTGGTGGAAGACAGGAACAGCAAATACAGCAAAATGACCTGGCTCAGCTTTTCAAGTCTCTGGATTTTTGCAGGGGGTGGTGGAAGCACATCATGCTCTTTCCCTGGAGGCTGCAGTGCTGCTCCGTGGAGATGCCACCAAAGCGTGTGTGCGTTTGAACCCCCTGCAGCCCTGCAGCCCAGAGGCACAACGCTGGGCACAGCACGGGGACGAGCGTCACACTCTCCCCAAAGCCACGCCGGGGAAGGAGCCCCGTGGTGCTGGCTGGGGTCCCAGCTCCCCAGCTGGGCCCCAGTGACCAGGCACCGCGGACACATTTAGAGCTGGTTCAGCCCAGAACAAGAGCTGAGAACACGCAATGAGATCTGACGCTTGTTTGAGATCCCAGCAGAACAAATGCAACAAAATGCTTGGTTTTTTGACTGAGGCAGTAGATAGCATCAGTGTCTTTATCCTTTCCCACTGCCCACTTTCTCTCCTCTGCGAGGGTTTTCTGGCTGTGATGCAAACCAAGAGCTAACGGAGCTTGGGTGGGTCTCATCTAACAAAAACACGCTGTCCTCCAAAAGGGGCTTTTTCACCCCAGACGTGAGCCCTGCCCCTCAGCAGGGAGCTCCCCCCACCTTCGCCCACGGGAGCCCGTGCCGCTTCCCGCTCAGCTTTCATCTCCCCTTGCTTTTGTAGCCCTGGGAAAGTGTTTTGCAAAGGATGCAGTGTTTTGATAGTCTCCTTGGCCGCTTCCTCACTGCAGTGTTGAAGCTGCTGTTGTTTATAACAGCAACACGTTTTTGGCAAGTAAAACTGAACAAGGGTTCAGGAGCCGGACAGGCTGTCGGGGACGCGATTTCAGCTCTTGCATCACAGTCATTCCCTCGGGCAAGTGTACAGGGGGAGATCTGAAGGAGTTTCTCACAGAGCCAGGTGGGACCACCAGATCACCTACTTCCCCTTGGTGCATCACAGATCACCAAGTCAGATCCCACTGCCTGCAAAGCGAGCCCAGGAGGGTTTTGGCTAAAAAAAAAGCCCCTTCCAGAAAGCCATTCAGCTCCCCCAGGAGACACCCACAGGGAAGTCCCACTCGGCAGGTCCTGCCGTGGGGAAACCCCCCTCCCAGCCTGGCTTCAGATACAAATTTTTCCAATTTCATCTACCCAACAAATTCCAGTTATGCTTTCCCCTAGGTTTAAGCAACATGTGCCCTGTCAGGGTACTTGCAGACATGGTACAACTGATTAAACTGATAAATTAAATGAAATCAACCTCTTTCAGTCTCTCACTGGAAGGCCTTTTATTCAGCTCTCAGACAGCAACCTTTGCCCAGCTTCCCAGCAGAAGGGACACCCCAGGCTGCCTCCACCAGCCGCGACCCGCAGGATTCCTCACCCTGGTGTCTAACCAAAAGCACTTGTTGGTAGAAATCAGCAGTTTGCCTCTTGCCCAACCCCCTGACCCTCTGCAGAGCCTTTTCCACCAGCCGTTGCTTGTCCTTGTAGGGGTCTCCTTTCCTGAAATAGTACAACCTTGTTGATCGCGTTTTGCAACCTCCTTACTGTGAGCTCAGGCAAGGGTCAGGTCCTCCCCCATGATGGTTACTAGTGTGGGACAGTTTTCTCTGCCACACAACCCCACAAGCTTTGGTACCAGGCTGTGCAAGGAAAGAAGAGACTCTCTCCCACGGGAACTGCTCTGCAACCCCAGCAGCCCTGGATGAGAGTTTCAAGCACCAAGCCACACAGCTTTGGAACACACTGCCATGCTCTTACCTGGTACCCATACAGGAGCAGGCTCAGCGACAGCCGGGGTGCCCGACGGAGCAGAGGAGAGCTGAGCATGTGCCTCAGGTGCTGCCTGGCTGCAGGACCAGGGCCGGGGTGAGGGGCTTCAGCTGCAGCTGATCATGAGCTGCTTGGGCGGTGCTGGAGAAATAGGAGTCTTCTTTCTCAGGAAGCTTTCTTTATGGAGCTGCCTTTTGTATATCTACACACAGTGATCGTGAAACACAACGAACAGGCTTGGTGGCTTGCTATCCCAAAAAATAGGATTTTGCCACATAGCTGCCTTGACAAATTGGCTGTTCTTGTTTCATGAAGGATGGTCCCTCTGGATTTCTTGCGTGGTAGCGTGAATTAATTGGTGTTACCTCCAGCACTGCGGAAAGGCCCCTCCCCAAAGGATTGTTTCACCTGAACATCACTCCCATCGGTGCCAGTGCCCTGTGGGATGCCTCTTGGTCCCCTTGTGTTCTCGTGCCAGGCAGCAGCAGGAGAGTCAGCTTCCACACCGCAGCCACCACTGCCCCAGCACACTGAAAGCAAGGCAGCAGCCAAGAGGATGCACTGAGCTGCGGTGCTTGCTCCAGCCCCTTGTACCACCAGTTCTGCTGCCCAGCGGCTGTTGCAAGGCAGAGTTTGAGGCTGAAGCCAGCCAAGGCACCACACACCAGCAAAAGTCCCCACCAGGCAGGTCAGGATGCCCAGTATGACCCCAAGCCACCACTAATATGAAAACATCTAACCCGTATGCATGTGCTATATGGAAAGCTGCTGGCTGCCTCGCCTCCTACCCCCGAACGAGACAAACCAGAGAATGGAGAGGACAATTAAATCTGAAAAATAGGGGCTTATAGATGTGATCTTGGAAGAGACAATGTCACGAACCAAACTGCTCAGCTGTGTTTGTGTCCTTCTGAATAATGTCAATAACTGTATAATTACACCAGCATAATGACTGTCACACCAATTACACAGCGTAGCTGGTGTCTTCTGTAAGAAGACTGCTCTTCCAAACAACCACCGTGTTGGTTTGTTTTCCGCAGAAACTTGCAATCACTCTTGACTGGAGGGAAAAACAAGGAATCTGTCTCCAAATTCAAGGAGTCGTGGCGGGGAGAGGATGGCCAGGCTCCGCCTGCACTCCTGGAGCTGGGCTGGCTGCGTGGGGGCACTGGGGGAGCTGCATCTCCCTGGGGACTGAGGGATGAGGAGCCAAATAGCCGGGGCTGTCAAGGGGTAACTGAGTAACACAGTTTTATTATGCAGTTGTATTGCCATAATAATAATAATAATAATAATAATAATAATAATGCACTACTGATGCAGCAGAGATTAGTGAGATACAATCTGCATCCTAATAAGTTATTATATTATCTTCCTTTTTAAGCATGGAGGGAAGTGCTGGGAACCCCATTTCTGATGGAGGACCTGCAGCACGGCAAAGCAAAGTGATTTCATTGATGCCATCCAATACGGCCAGTGGCAATCAGGGATGGATGGCAGATCTTGCATCTCATGTCCGCCAGACTGGATACTGCATGCTGTGATAAAAACACTGTTTATTTTCTTAATATGTGCTGATACCTAATGCAGATATCCACAATGTGTTGCTGTGTGCAACGCATAGTGAAAGATTACTCTTCTATTTTGGGATCCTGGTAGAGTAGTTGAAAACTCAAACATTTTATACATATTAATATCTTTTCTTTGCCGTTATCATTCTGTATCTATAACAATCCTCTTTAAGCCTTATCTTGTCATTGGCTAAAAGTAGAGCTGCCTCTAAGAAAGATTATATGATTTTTAAGGCCATTGAAGAGAGAAACTAGATACTTGTCCCCATCAGAGCACCTATTTCATAAATCATTCAGCCTGTAGTTGTCTGTGAATGGCTTACCTTTGCCAAGTGCATGCATTTTTCATCAGCTTTGAATAATGAGTGTCTGTAGAGCTGGGTGATGGGGATGTCTTGCGGCTCCTGCAGTTGGGCCTGCTTTATAGAGATCAAGTTTTGAAGAGTCACAGCCAGCATCATGCATGCAAGTTAAGCAGTGAATGGATTGTAAAGATCCTCCAAAATCAAGAAAGCAGTACCACCAAAGTCATCTTAGGGATTCAATAATTCTGTGTTTGTACTGTGTAAAAATTGCACTTACGGTAAGAGCAGCAACCTCATAACATTTTTATAAATTATTCATTCCTCTCTCTATACTGAACTGATTGCAATTTTGAAGCAATTATTATCTTCTAAATAAAGAAAAGTAGTTGATAAAGAACTCAAGAATTACTACATGTTTACACAACGATAAGGACAGCCCTAACCCATTAACCCATACGAGCTGAACCGGGGTCTTTGGGGCAGGGGCTTAGTCGCTGTTAGACATGCAGGATGCAGGGTGGCCTTCCAGCACTCGTTCTGACCAGTAGTTTGGGAATTTATGACTAAGTCCATCCATTCCTTCTAAACGAAAGCTAATTGTTAAGACAGCAATGTGTCGGGGTCAGGATTTTATTGAAAAGTATCCTGACATAGTAAGTAGACAAAGAGTTTGGAAAGTATTGAAGTCCACTGAAATGCCCTCCCAAACAGTTCCAGTTAATATTTCTTTGTGCTTTGCTTTTCTTCTTCTGCAAAGTTAGTTCTGCTATTATTCTTCAGAATGAGACGTACATGTAACATTTTTAAGTGTTAAAATAACTTACGTTCTCTGTGTAAGATGGCTTCAAACTCCTCTTGCATGGGTACAAATGAGAGCAGGGGTGATCAGAACAGTGCTCCTGCCTGGATCTGCATAGCAATAACCCAAGATCAGCGTTTGGAGATTCCAGTCAGGCAGGGAGAGGTGTAACCTTGTGTGAGCCCTCCTGTGGCGTTTTGCTCTAGGGTGAGCAACGCTGGTTGCTCTGGGAAGCACTGGTCCAGGATCCCGTGCAAGGGCTATAACCATCCCTGACCTCCTTGTGCCCAAATACTGTCCTCTGGTAGGTCTCACTGCCACCACCCATCCCAGGGATGTTTTCTGCAGCCAAAAGGACTGGGAGCTTGTCAGTATGTTGATACCACAAATAAAACATTTGAGAGAAACATTCTTGGAAAAAATAATATTGTGGTGTCACTGTTTGATGGGGAAGAAGAGGTATCTATCACCGTCAAAGCTACTGCAGGGAAACAGCGCTCCAAGGACCACACCACCAGCACTGCCCAGTTCTGCTCCCTGTGCCTGGATCTCCCCCAGCTTCGGTTATGTGCCCATGGGGGCTGCAGCTGCCCATGCCGGAGGGTCCCACATCAGGGGCACACACCAGCGAGAGGGCTCTTCTACAACAGACCATAAAGATTTGGGTGGCTTGAACTGTGTATCCTCAAAGAAATTCCATCACAGCTGATATTAATGGGGAAATGGGTTGCTTTTTAAGCCAAGCAGTTGGGGAGAGAAGATTACCATGGGCTGCTGTCATGTCTCTGGGCTCCTCCTGATGCTGCCTACAGCCCTGGGCACCTCCTAGCACCTCAGACAGGTGGGACCAAGGCAGTTTTACTTTTTCCTTTTCTAAGCACTTTTTCCTTATGTTGCTTTGTATTTTTCTAAACAGGCGTTTGCTATGCTGAGTTTGGCGTGCGGGTCCCCAAGACCACGGGCTCTGCCTACACCTACAGCTACGTGACGGTGGGGGAGTTCGTGGCGTTCTTCATTGGCTGGAACCTCATCCTGGAGTACCTGATCGGCACGGCCGCAGGCGCCAGTGCCCTCAGCAGCATGTTCGACTCGCTGGCCAACCACACCATCAGCCGCTGGATGATCAACAGCGTCGGGACCTTGAACGGACTAGGTGCGTCACACCACGCATAGCTACCTGCAGTAATTAGGGCCTGAAAAGTAATTGGAAGCTCGTCAGAAGTCAGACGTGGATATTAGGCTTCATTCATTATTTACCACCTGTCTGCCTCTGGTTCTTTGCCTTTGCAGTCTGGTTCAGAGATGGGATTTAGGGGGATGGGATGCTTTGAGCCCCTTCAGGTGAGCTGGCATTTAGCAGAACAAGCACACAGAAAAATCAGCCAAGTGTCAGAGGCTAAAGACAGCGCAGGAGCACTTCACCCAGTGCAAGCCCTCTCCTCAGGCTCGTTAAGGCACACGCAGAGCTATGTTAGAGAGTACGAGCTGGTGTCTGCAGTACCGCCACGTAGAAACTCAGGGCTGTGGTGGTCCTTTATGACCGCCAGTTCCAGCAACAGTCCGTGTTCCTACCAGTAAGTGAAGCAGCTAGCTATCCTGTAGCTGTGTCAGGAAAACTTAATGTTTGATTGACTTTTAGTTAGTACTTGGCAGATACATGTTATGCAAACTGGGACCTGATCATTTGTTTGCTGCCCTCCCAAAACTCCTAACACTTGTCTCAGCAAGATTTATCACCTCAATAAAACAGCTGTAGCTAGCGGAGGCAGGGGCATCTGGAGACCACCTTTGCAATGAGATCAAGGAGTTCTGCAAAGCCTCCGGGTCTGAAAAGCACTTTTAAAAGCCCCCACAGAGTTTCTGGAGATGCTACCCACAACCATGGAGGGAGAGTTACACACCTCTTTTCTCTTACCCAGGGAAAGGAGAGGAGTCGTACCCTGACCTTCTTGCTCTGGTCATTGCTGTCATTGTCACGATCATCGTGGCCATGGGGGTGAAGAACTCGGTGGGGCTGAACAACGTGCTCAATGTCATTAATCTGGTAGTCTGGATCTTCATCATGATTGCTGGTCTCTTCTATGTCAAAGGTGACAACTGGTCTGAAGGGCAATTCCTGCCGTTTGGATGGCCAGGGGTAAGTCATGGGTGCACGGAGGGACACCCAGCACCTAAGCGGTGCCACCCACCTGCCGCACGCTCAGCTTTGCTCGTGGTATGGGCATCCTACTTCCACTGCAATCCCCAACCCTCAACCCTGCCAAACCCACCTGCACTTTGGCCAGGGACCTCCAGCCTCCACCACTGCAGGCTTGGATCCAGACCTCCTTGCTCTGCCAAATCCAAAGTGTACAGCAATGCTTGGCCCGTATCTTCTGCTACCGCTTAGAATAAACCCAGAACTTTTCCAAAATGTCCTCCTGGAGAGCCAAACTCCTTGTGTAAGTAGACATCAGAAAATGCCACTAATTGCCAGGCAACGGAGCAAAATGCAGTGGCCATCCGAGACAGGGCGCTCGGGAGGAGGTGGCTCAGCCTCCGCGGAGGGAGAGATACTTGTGTTGGCTGGTTTTCAACAACAATGTTCTCAGGCATTTGTTTTGAGCACTTCATAATGCCACCTGCCAGTACTTATTTTATAGATGTTCCCTCAAAGCTTACTGAGAATTTGGACATATTTGGCTTTTCTAGCTTGCTTGCACTGGTTTTTATCCAAGGATGAACAGAGACTGAAAATATCTCAGCTGGCCTAAACCCAAGATAATTTCTCAGATTTACACTGCTCGACTCCATCAGGGTGTTGTGCAGAAAAATAAGCAAGAAAGTAAAGTAAAACAAGAGTCTTGATTATTGAAAGGGTCCCAAGCTGCCATACAGTCCCTGTACCTCCCTTCGGTAAATCAATACCTCTCTGCCAGAGAACAACAGAAGAGCACTGAGGCCCGTTTGAGAGCAGAGGTTATATTTATCTTTGGATTGTGCATGGCTTTTTATGCCATATAATAGGAATGAAAAAGAGAAAATAGAAAATAGCTGTTTTGCTCCAATTATATCAATATATGTATTATGCTTACCAAATATCTCCTGGCAAAACCCCATTGTTTGAAAAGATACATATCCAAAACACATCAAAACTGATAGGGTCTTCCTCTCATTTTCAGCTGGTTGGTTGTCTCCCAAACTGTTTGTGTAAGTAAATCCACCACAGCAGAAGCATGAGATCCCCAGGAGCATAGGGGATACTTTAACAAGGTAGTTACATGTAATCCCCTGAAGGAGACAAGTTTTACTGTGTGCTCCATCCCTAGACAGCTGAGATGACAGAGGTGCGATGGACACCTGGTACCCAGCTAGCTAGCTAGATGTATGTGAGGGTTTTACGACTGCAAATCAGCTCGCTCCTTACAGCCACATAGTCTTTAGCCTGCTTCAGCTTTTCTTCCCTATAAATGTCCTTGCTACTATTGTCTATTTTAATAAATCACATTAAAAAAAAATAGCAGTGAAAATAATTCCTCATCCAAGTGCTCCAACGTGTGCTCCTAACCTGTCTGCAGCTTCCAAGCAAAACAGAGGTTGTTTGGAAAGCGGCACACATCTGACTGGTGCTGCTCTCTTCTGCTTCCTCTGCGAGTGGATCTTGCTGCCACATGAGACATCTTGCTAAGAAGGAATGCATAAACATGCTCCAGATCCCTACTAATACAAACAGATTTGGGGTGGAGTATTGCGAAAGCAAACCTGAAATTGGTGAATTGTCTCCTCTGTCGCGGCCCGGATCTCCCCACAGATTCGGGCACTGTGTGGGCACGAGTGGGTAGTGCACCACGAGTGAGCTGCAGAAGCCTCCAGTGACTCGGGCTGCATGTTGAAATCTTTTCCCTAGACCAGATCACTGGGTTATGGGTGTCCCCGGGGTCGGTTCCCAGATGGGAACACCCAACTGATCTGATCTGCTCCACTCACCCTTTGGCTCAGACAAAGCAGAACTGGGCTCCTTCCTTTTTGCTCAGTTCCCTCTCCCTTGTTGGGTGCCTGTGGCCTTCCTGGTGCTGAGACACTTGGTCCTCCACGCAGGTGCTCAAAGGGGCCGCGACGTGTTTCTACGCCTTCATCGGCTTTGACATCATCGCTACCACGGGAGAAGAAGCAAAAAGTCCCAACACCTCCATCCCCTATGCCATCACGGCCTCGCTCGTCACATGCTTGACGGCATATGTGTCCGTAAGTACTAGCTATACATATGTCAACATATGTAAATATATATGTATGCATAGATATACACATATACACAAAAAAATATTTATACAGTGTGTCCCTTCTGGGGATCTGCATGGCTCCCCTCCCCATGAGCCGGGCTGCCAGTCCGACCCTTGGACAAGGGCTCTTTCTTTGGTGGGAGCTGGGACATCAGCTGTGTTTCCGTGTGACTGCAGTGTGCTGCCGACGCTCCCCTCGGACTCATTTGCACATAGAGGTGTAATCCAAATCAGACGTGAAATATTTTGGCATTGCACCTTTCAGAAGCAGCCCCTGCACCCTGCGAGTCCTCAGCGGCCCCCAGAGCTGCTTCTGACACCCGTGTCCTGCTCCTCTCGCCTTCCCCAGGTGAGCATCATCCTCACGCTGATGGTGCCCTACGACGCCATCGACACCGAGTCCCCGCTGATGGAAATGTTTGTGGCCCACGGCTTCTACGCAGCCAAGTTTATCGTTGCCATCGGGTCCGTGGCCGGCCTGACTGTCAGCTTACTGGGATCTCTCTTCCCAATGCCAAGAGTCATTTACGCCATGGCTGGTGACGGGCTGCTCTTCAGGTCAGTCATGCCCATGATGGCATTTGTTTTTGCCCCCTTGGGACCCGCAGGGGAAATGTGCCGGAGGTGACAGGGGCTGTCCTGCACCCAGACAGCCCAGTGCCGTCACCACGGGGAACAGCAGGCACACACAGACTCAGCGCTTGCAGAATGGGGCACACACCAAACCAAAAGCCTGGGCAAAAAAAAATCAGGAGATCTACGCAAAAGCTGCTCATTTGGTGCCGATACCTAGAGATTCAACCTATGGGAGGATGAGCGTTGCATTCAAGAGTTGCTTGCAAAGGAGAGCAGCTTCTATGCGTAAAATTTTGGCATGTATTTGCACACATCCCAGTGCCCGTTTCAGATGGCACAGAGCTGCTTAGACCTAGCTCTAACTCCAGCTGCGGCCTCAGCAGTATTTCCAGTCTCTGGCTGTCTGGAGTCGAAGGTCCAGAAAGCAAGCAGAGCTGAAGGGTTCACAGCTCTGAGCCTGGTTCCTCCAGCCGGGTAAGCGTTATTGCAACAGGGAATCGCTGCGATCTGCAATTTTAACTTTCTGCATCTGTTTTGCACTCCAGATTTTTGTCCCACATCAGTTCTTACACAGAAACTCCTGTAGTGGCTTGTATCGTCTCCGGATTCCTTGCAGCTCTGCTTTCCTTGCTGGTCAGCCTGCGGGACCTGATAGAAATGATGTCCATCGGCACGCTGCTCGCCTACACGCTGGTCTCCGTCTGTGTCCTGCTCCTCCGATACCAGCCCGAGAGTGACATTGATGGCTTCGTCAAATTCCTCTCCGAGGAGCACACCAAGAAGAAGGAGGGAATCCTGGCCGACTGCGAGAAGGAGGTTTGCTCCCCAGGGAGTGAAGGAGAAGAGTTTGCTGGCCCACCGACCAACACATGTGGGGCAAAAAATCTGCCGTCGCTGGGGGATAACGAGATGCTAATTGGGAAATCTGATAAATCCACCTACAACGTGAATCACCCCAACTATGGCACGGTTGACATGACCTCAGGGATAGAGGCAGATGAGTCTGAGAATATCTACCTCATCAAGCTGAAGAAGTTGATTGGCCCTCGCTACTACACGATGAGGATCCACCTCGGACTGCCAGGGAAAATGGACCGCCCCACGGCAGCCACCGGCCACACGGTCACCACCTGCGTGCTCCTGCTCTTTGTCCTGATGTTCATCTTCTGCTCCTTCATCATTTTCGGGGCAGACTACATCTACGAGCAGAGCTGGTGGGCTATCCTCCTCGTCGTGCTGATGGTCCTGCTCATTGTCGTGCTGGTGTTTGTCATCTTGCAGCAGCCAGAAAACCCCAAGAAGCTGCCCTACATGGCACCTTGTCTGCCCTTCGTCCCTGCTTTTGCTATGCTGGTGAATATCTATCTCATGCTGAAGCTCTCCACAATCACATGGATCCGATTCGCCGTCTGGTGTTTTGTGGGTGAGTCCCAGATTCATTTATTTTAATTTTTTAACTGACATTCTTTTGAAAGGATGTTAATAATAACTTCCCTAATTAAACTGCTTAGGCTGATGCTTCTTCAGCTGGGATATACCCAGTCCTTCGCATTTGCCCCTTGTCATCCTGAAGTTCTTAGAAACCTCGGTTAATCAAGCCCCCAAACCACAGCTAAATGGAAAATTACACCTCCAGAAAATGTCAGTTTGATGGAAGTAAACTGCTCCATGCAAAGGTGACTGTTTTGATGAGTCTTTTGATGTAAAGTAGGTGGGTTCTGGAAATTGCCTTGCAGGCAGGTTTTCTACAGAAATCTGCCTAATTTCTTGCTATTTCACCCACTTGAGCTCTTCAGCAGCCCACACCAAAATCTTTGCACTGCATTTACAGCTTCCCAAAAAGCACCAAAAGCCCTGGGAGAGGCAGAGCCAAAGGATCTGTCGACCTTATCTCCTTTTCTTGGTCTAAGTCCTCAACTTTGTGACAGGGAGATCTTGGGACTCACAGGCTCTGTTGTGGTCCTTTTTTGCCACATCTAGGCTTCCTGGCACATAGCCAGGAGCCTGGCATGTCTATAGTTTCCCTTGCTTTATATTGCAATCCACTTACTTCACAAACCCAAGAGAAAAAGAGCAGCTGTCATAGCTCCTCCTGAAGGCTTGCAAGTCTGGATTATAGAGAACTGAATCAACAAGACAATATCAAAGCCAAGGACTTTTTACAGAGCAATAGTAACCCTGTGGGTAAACACATGTATTGCAGCAGCCTGCAGGAGCCCCAGTTGCAGACAACAGACCGTGAGCATGGTGCCAGCACCCAAAAGGACCATCCCTGGCCATGTATCCCACCAGCAGCCCTCCGCTTTGGGACCAGGGTTCAGTGTCCTGGGTTGAGAGGGAGAAAGTGGCGGGGAAAGAGAATGAGGATTTATGCAAAGGTCATAGTCAGCTGCCACCTCCTGTAAAAGCAGAAATTGCCTCTCCTGGAGGGGGGGTAGGCAAGCTCAGGCCACCACACCGGGCTCACCAGCCTTTGTGCTTTTCTCCGGTGCCTCCTGATGTTTGCAAATGTTTGACCTGAGAACCGGGAGATGACATGAACAGACCTTGGATCTCCCTTTGGCATCTTAGAGAGTTTAGACTAGTCTCATGGTTTCCATCCTTCAGGGGGAGGTTGCTACTTTTTATTCTCCATTTTGCCATTCCCTCTTTTGCTTCAGGTTGAGGACGGCAGTTATCCTGAGTCAGTCCTGCAAAACTGAGGTTCCGTAGTGAAGCTCCATCTCTGAGAGTCTCCTAACTCCAAGCCAAGCCGTTGGGCAGTAGCTGCCATGTGCACCCTTCAGCATGGAAAAGACATGCTCAGTCCTTTTTTTGGCCCTCAAAGGCAATAGGTGAAGCTGCAGATCCAGGGAAAGCCCTTTCACCTGGAAGCAAAGAAGACTCCAAAACACCAGTTTAATCCACTGTAATTAAATACTTTCCCCTGTGGGTACATCTAATACCTCTCCAGCTGCCAGCAGTGGCAAGGATTCAATTAAGCCATTCCATTAAGGTGTGATGGACTCCACCAGCCCCATCTATGGCTGCTCACCTGTTGGGGCAGACACATCCCGTTTATTTTTCCAGCAGAGCTGTGCAGTCCTGCCACACAGACTCGGGGTTTAACCTCACAAACAGTCCCTGTGGCCAGTCCACGGCATGTGGAGAAGTCTGGGTTTCTCTACGCACACGACTGGGGTAGGTTAATCCCAGGATCCACTGGAAATTCAGTCTCCAGATACATTTGCTTCTGGCGAAAGCATTGGTGCAGGAAGATGAGATCAGGTAGGGGCAGAGGGAGAAGATGAAATGAAACTCCTGAGGAGAGGAGAACAGAATTTCAGAGCTGTTTTAATACTGAATACACTCATCCTGACAACCCTGAGGCACACATGGCTGTGAGCACCAGGAGAGAGCCTGAGATGATAAGGAAACTCCAGAGAGAAAAGGGTAGCCAGGAGGGTAACAGGATGGCAACGCAGCTCGTCGGTGCTTGGGAGCCTCCGCACGTCTTCTGGGAGCTGCTGTCCCACCAAAGCTGCAGATGGCACGATCACGTGGCCAGCAGCGATCCATTGTGCCCAGCAGCGATCCCAGCTGATGTTTAAAACACACAGCCCTTGGGTCACAGCTGGCAGCCCAAAAACATGAACTCAACGTGTCTGAAGAGCAGACATCAACTACAACATACACTGGCTTAAAAAATATAGGCATATTTAGACACACTTAACCCTCACCAGCTGGCACCAGCCCAGCGCTGGGTGGGAGGACGCTGGCGGTGAGCCGGGCTGGATCACCAACCCATCCTGATGTGGGTTTTGGTGGGCAGGTGCCATTTTGGGGCATGGCGTGTTTATAGCAGTGCTTTAGCGGGGGTTGTGGGGCCAGTGTGCATGGCCTGGGTCCAACCCTTTCCCTTTCACCCGCCACAGGTCTGCTCATCTACTTTGGCTACGGGATGTGGAACAGCACGCTGGAGATCAGCGCCCGGGAGGAGGCCCTCCACCAGAGCACCTACCAGCGCTACGATGTGGACGTTGACCCCTTCTCCGTGGATGATGGCTTCTCCTGCACCACCGAGGGTGAGGGCTACCCAGGCTGGGGTCCCTCCGAGGACAAGGGCTTCTCATACCAGCAAATGGCAGGAGCAAAGGAAAGCCATCGGACGAGTAGCAGGTCGAAAAGCAAAGGCAGGCACAAACCGCCGTCAGAGGCTCTCATCGCCAATGACGAGTTGGACTACTCGCCCGAGTAGCGGGGCAGGCAGTGGGGCGCCGGGCTGCCCAGCCAATGAGGAAGGGTCCCCGCGGCTCCCCCATCCTGTCCCAACCTCCCCGGGTCCTCCACCACTACCCCGCTCACTTCCGGTCCTCGGGACACGCTCTGTGATTGCCGTTGACCATGAACCAAACACACCCGTGGCCCGTCCCAGCTCCACCAGTCTGGTCCTGCTCTGGTGAATGCCGGCTGATCCCCCGGCACCAGCTGATCTCCTGGCACCAGCCATGCCAGCGGAGGTGGTGGAGTGGGAGATGTGCCAAACTGGGAGGGTGTTGAGAAGTGGAAGGAGCCGTGTGAGGGGACAAGTTGTCCCTGGGGAATGTCCACCCAACAGTTGCAGCGGTGAGATGCCACTCTTACATTTTTGGCACTTTCTTAGCATGTGTGTTTTTTTCTTTGAACCACCTTAGAAGTAACAGCTGAGCCAGAGGGACAGATGCATAGGTAGCTACAAAATGGAGACGGACAAACCCTTTTCAAGGGAATAGCTCAGAGGTGGATCCAGGGATGCTGGTGTCATCACACAGGGTTTCCATGGCCCATTCCGGTGCAAAGGCACTTGATGCACACAGTAGTGCTACCCCGTGTCCATCCCCAGACCCCAAATCCAAGCATCCCAAATACTGGGATTTGAAATTAGTCCGTGCCTCAATCAAATCTTGAAGTCCCAGCATGGCCAAACATCTCAAATCTGCAGTTGGGAGCCTGGTCCCATTTCTGGTCTCATTTCTGGTCACAGCGAGGGCTGCGACCCCCTCTTGGCTCAACCCACCTTGCGTGAATAGTCAACAAGGACCACACGCTGTTCCTCTGAGCATCACCGGTCTGAGGCTGGGCGCTGTGTTCACCGCATTGTGTCTTTTACAAAAATGACTGCGCCGTAGTTCCCTTGCTGTGGTGAGCACATTCCACTGCTCGCTCTGGTCTCGGTGCTTCAGGGATGCATCCATGCCCTCGTGAAATAGCAACGCCCGTGGGTCAGCCACGTGTTGGCAGGGCTGGGCCACGCCTGGCAAGTGGGGAGGACTCAGCTGCTGACATCTCCCTCCCTGCTGCCGTCTCCACCATTTTCTCTGTTTCCGACCCTGGCTTGGTGGATACTGTACAAAAAAACACTGAAACACCGCTCGTTTTGTAAGTGTCCGTATTTCAGTTTGAAACCAAGCAGAGCTGGTGGCTCGAAGGGCAGAGGTGGTCAGCAGGTGGACGTTTCTTACAGTTAATCCCTCCGGCATGGCCAGAGCGCGGCCGTGACCCCCAGCAGTGCCATCAGGTTCCCCGCCACCAGCGTCCCCGCAGCACAGTCAGCGGTGATGGGGTTTGGTCGCAGCCACCACCTCCCCCAGCACAGACAGTAGCTGCGTTGCTGAGTCAGCGATTAGCAGCAGGTCCGGTTCCGGAGTCCATCACCAATGTGCTTAGCTTGAAACATTGTAATGGAGGAACATCTTTTCGAATAAATAATAACCAAGGAAGCACCCCATCAGATAGCGACACTCATCCTCCTCTCGGCTCCTGAAGGCTTGAGGGCTCGAAGACTCAAGGGAGAGGCTCTGTCCGTGGCTGCAAAAGTTTCCCACATGCAGCTGCTGTCCCAAATGGTGACAAACTACAGTCCTTTTCCCGGTGGAGAAGAGCATATGATTCTGCAGATCCTAACCCGGAGCGCCCCGGGCAAGTTTGGCCTCTGCGAGGGCTTCAGGATGAGAGCGAGGATTTGGTAAAAGGACCTGTAAGCTACGCTCTGGCATCCCCTCCGGCCGCCCACCCCTACCATGCTTCTGCCAGCAAAAATCCAGAGTGTGTCCCACCGAAAGGCTGTTTGCAATGTGCGTGTTGCTCACAGGCAAGCTTGGGAAACCTTTCCGGCGGTGCCGAGAGCCTCTCGCAAAGGTCACCTCTCACTTGCGCTTGTCCTCGATGCCTTAGAAGTACCCAAGAGAGATGGCACCTCGCAGGTCTGGCTTTACATTTTCAGGGAGAAAGATTGATGCTATTTTCCTACCAGCTCTTGTACTATACCATATCCGAGATAGTCGTGTTCGTCCTGCTTCCGCACGGTATTTGGGCATCTGCCGAACCACAGACTCATGCCCAAGTACCCTGTCAAATCAAAGCCTGTTTTTCCTTTTGCAGCCTTAATCTGTTGCTACAAAGCAGTTACCAGTACCAGTGTCTGTTGTCATGTCCGCTCTAGTTGCGCTGTGTAATTTGACAAGGGCTTGCTCCCTTGCTCTTTGGCGTCTGTAGGAACCTCTCCATTGGACCCATGCGTTGAGTGAAGCCCTTTGGCTGCTCTTGTTCCCCCTCGCCCACCCTCCTTCCCCTTCCCGAGGAAGCACCGGGGCAGGACGGCTGCACCATGTCCCCGGGACTGCCGGGAAAAAGCATGTGATGGCGCAGCGCTGCCTGGTGCGGATGGGCTGCCGTCAGCCCTCACCATGCCAGTGGGTAGGAGCCGTGCCCTCCTCCAAGCCCACCACATCCCACCTGATGTTGGAGGGTAAGGAGAAGGCAGCCGAGACGGAGGCTGGGTCTGGCCTGGGTCCCCCCACCCTGCTCCGAGCGGCAGTGCCAGGGGGACACGCGGGGTCAGCCCCTATTTGGGAGCTCGGGTGCTTTCCCTTGTAGCGGGCGTTGGGGTCTTCAGTGGGCGCAAGCAAAAGCTGCAAAGGCCAAAATGTTGAGGTGTGTCCATCACTTCTGGGCACCGCTGGCCCTGGGGGCAGTTTCGGATGCTGGAAGGAGGTACAAGTGCTTAATTTGCTGTAACCCCAAAATCCAGCCTTTCCCCCTGGGTGCCCTCAGGGAGGTTCTTGCGCCCCCAACCCATCGGGAGAGCCCAGGCAGAGTGGTACCACCCTGCTCCCACCACCGGTGAGAGGCACAGAGCCCCTCCACGCCTGACCACCCTCAGTGGGACACGCACCCCGGGAGGCCCAGCGCATGATACGGACGGAGCATAAATACCTCAGACCTTCCAGACCGACTCTAGAAGATCTCAATCCTTCCACAAATTCACTCCGCACGGTTACAACCGCTTGGTTGTGAGGCCCAGCACGCCGGCGTCCTCCACGCTCCGAACGACATGGGATGATGTAAATCCAGCTTGTAAATGATCTTCACTTCATTTTGTTTGGTCTTTCTGATGTATATCTTGCTTTTTTTCAAATGGTACTTTCTGGTGTAACAGTTCTCTGCAGTTCTGGTATGAAATCAGTGTATTTGTTTAAAAAAGTTTGTTCTGTTAATTTTTTTTGTGTGTGGTTTCCAAAAGCCCATTGGTGCACTGTACAATGGGATCTTGTGGTGTGTCATGAGGAAGAAAAAAAAAGTGCAGATATGTTATGGAGTGAATTTATTTTCAAATGATTGTGTTGTTGACAACTATATATATAATATATATATTATCAAGATACTAAGATAAAAAATCTAAATTTACCAAAATCTGTATATTTTAATAAATGCATAAAGCTTTATTGTGTGCCTTTACATCTAAAAATCAAACAGGAACTAACGGATTTTTAAAGAAAGCCAGAGACAAGTGTGTCTTAGTATCAGTTTCCATAGTAATGTAAATCTTTTAAATGAAAGACTATACCAAAAAATAAATTTTAAAAAATTTCCCATATAAATTTTGTTAAGCCAATCAGTACCTGAAGGCCTGGTATTTTTTCAATGCTAAATTGAAGCTAGAGATGAACAAATCTTGCCTTAAGTACTTCAAAACTTCCTTTGTAGAAGATCCATTTCAATGGGCTGACTTTGGAATTTACTTGCACTGTTGTGAAAAAAAAATGGTTATCGATTTACACAATAAAAAAAAAAGAAAAAGAAAAAAACCCTAAAGCCAATGACCACAGGTTGACTATTGCAGTGCGAAGCCCTGGGGAGCGCCGACGTCTTCCCGTCTGCTCGGTGTGCTGCAGGCACCCACCTTTCCCCGGGGTAACTGGGGTGTCACGGCATCATCACCCCCTGCATGGGCACCGCGGCTGTGGGGAGGTAGGCAGCGCTCGCGGGGTCATGGCCACCTCTCCTCTTCGGGGTCCTCAGGGCTACCAGTGTCCCCTCCCTCCTGTTATTCCTGTTACTGGGGGAGTGGGGCGGCTGCCAGGCGCGGTCCCCGTGATGGGGAGCTATAGCTGGTCCTGGTGGGGCTTGTGACGCTACTCTGGGGCATCAGGGACCACAGCCTCCACGCCGGGGTGACCACCAGACCTCACACCCACCGCTCCACAGCTGATACCAGGCACAGCACGGAGAGGTTTTTTCCATTCAGGAGAATTATATTTGACTATTCTGAGGCTTTGGGTCAGCAAAGGAGAATCAAAAGCCTTCGAGAGACAACAGCACCGTGGCCAACCTAGCCTGGGAGAACCCCACGGGGAGCGGGGCGTTATGAGAGGGTGCAAAGCAGGTATTTCAGCTTTGATCCTTTAAAAACTAGAGAAGTTTAATGTTTTTTGTGCTTCCTCCAAACACGTCCCCTCTGTGGTGCCAGCACTAATATCCTGTCCCACACTTGGCCCCAGCTCCTCGCGCCCCACGGTTGCAGATGTCCGTTTCCCCTGCAGCTGCTCTGGGAGTGTTTTGCTTTGTTTGGATTTTTCTTCTCTTCCCTGAAATAAAGCTTCTTCCTTCCTCCGAGCACCTTGCCCAGAGCCTTTTGAGGGTTGGATTTGGGATCAGCTGCCGGTAACCTGTGACCGTGGGCAGGGCGAGCAGAGCCGCAGCACCAGCCCCTGCCGAGGGTCCCCAGCCCCGCGTGCCTGCAGACATCAAGATGCAGCCCAGTGGGTTGGGCAGCAAAAAGACCCATAAGCGCTGCCTGACAGTGCTCATTCCTTGTTGGGTCACACACCGGTGCCCAGGCCACTCCAGTAGCACCAACACCACCGCTCGAGCCTCTCAGACAGGTTTCCCCGTGCTCGTGGCTTGCTCTGGGGCTGTTTGCGGGGCAGCGTTCCAGCAGCTTTCTGCTCTGAGGTCTCCCACGCCGCCGTCGGCCCCGGGGTTAACGGGCAGCGGTGCACAATCCACAATCCCCCGGGCAGCCTGCACAAGCTGGCACGTCTGTGCGGCACCGCTTCGCCCGTGGCACCCGCACATCAATGGCAGCACTTGTAGCGTCTCCCCGGCGCGTACAACAACTGCCTGTGCCCTGCCTGTGATGTAATGGGCACAAGTGTCCTGCCGCCGGCCTGCGCCGCTGCCCGCCCCGGGAGCATTGTGTGGGGTGGCAGCCATGCAAAGCCTGCACAACAGAGATGCCTTCAAGACCACTCGGTCTTAAAGGCAGATGCTGGGGTGGTGTGTCGGGGCTGGAGGGTGATGCTCAGGCAGCCTGCAACATGACAAGCCCCTCCTGGAGCCACCTTATTCTCTTCTTTTAAACGTTCCCACCTCGGCTTCCCACACAGAGGAGGCGAGGGGTGGGAGCTGCAGCATCACAGCACGGTAGGGGTTGGAGGGGACCTCTGTGGGTCATCCAGTCCAAACCCCTGCCGAAGCAGGGTCACCTACAGCAGGCTGCACAGGACCGCGTCCAGGCGGGTCTTGAATATCTCCAGAGAAGGAGACTCCACAACCTCCCTGGGCAACCTGTTCCAGTGCTCCGTCACCTTCAGAGGGAAGATGTTCTTCCTCATGTTCAGACAGAACTTCCTAGGCTTCAGTTCATGCCCGTTGCCCCTTGTCCTGTTGCTGGGCACCACTGGAAAGAGTCTGGCCCCATCCTCCTGACACCCACCCTGAAGATATTTATAGGCATTTATAAGATGCTCTCTCAGTCTTCTCTTCTCTAGGCTGAACAAGCCCAGCTCCCTCAGCCTTTCCTCATAGGAGAGATGCTCCAGTCCCCTCATTATCCTCGTAGCCCTCCGCTGGACTCTCTCCAGTAGCTCCTCATCTTTCTAGTACTGGGGAGCCCAGAACTGGACACAGTAGTCTAGATGGGGCCTCCTTACCCATGGCTGTGTTGTCCAGTTTGGATTCTCCAGTTGAAGCAGAGCAAGATGAAAGGACAGTCCCTAATCCACCGAGGCTTGACTAGCAGCCTCGTTTTTCAATTCTTCCCCATCATCCCAAACAATCTGGCTGGTCCTCTCCTCTGCTTGCTCAATCCCCTGTCCTCCCACACACACCACCACCTGGGCTCTCCCCCTTGTCCATGCTCAAACAGTGGCTGTTCTTCTTTTCCTGCTCCTGAAGTGTGGCCTACACGAATTATTTGAACTGAGTTAACATCTCCAGAAACAGATGGGATTTTGTATCAACGTAATTAAATTGCTACAGCCTGTGGTAAGGGCAGACTTAGCTCTTGATCTTACATGCTTTTAATCAAAGCTAGCGATGACCCCAGATCAGACTCTTATTTCAGTTGAGAGCACTTCCAGCAATAAGTCTTATCAACTTCAGCATGCCCAAGCAGTGCTGGGGGTACACCTCCACTGCCTCAGTGGGTTTCTAAGGCTTCCCGCTGTGAAGGGTACCACGAGTCAGTACCTCGCGTGCAGGCTGCTGCCAGGAACACTGAAAGAGCAAATGGGTAAGACAGCAGTCACTACTATGCAGGAAGATGACTCATATTTTAAATATTCCCCAAAAAAACAAAATTCCTACTTAATTTCACAGCAGAGCAGATCCTCTCATCCTGAACTGCTACAAAAAAAAAAAAAAAAATCTTCAAAATCATTGGGAAACCCCTGTCATGGAAAAGCTAGCTATGGAAACACACAGGAAGGAAGGGGGGGGGAAATGGTTGCGGGTACTCTGTTATTTATTGTACAGTATTTCACTGAAAGTACAAAGGCATCATCAGTATTCACCAGAATTGCATTGTAATGGGTACATTATACTACGTGTTAAAATGTGCTACTTTAATGATGCAAGACAGACCACAAATTTAGAGGAAGAAAGCAAGAAGTTTAAAAAAACCCATAAAAATACATTTTTAGTAACTGATCTGTACAAAAGAAAAAAAAGAAACCAAATCAGAGTGCGGGGATTAGAGCCCCCAAAGTCATTTCAAACTATATAAAAAGGCACTGTTATCTACCGTGTAATTAGGACCTTTGGGTTCTGTTTCCTTCATACTGATGACTGTGGGCGTGGGGGAAATACTGTTACTAAACTGGCCAAACTCATACAAAAGTATTTACAGAGAAAGGCAGAAAAAATCCCCCTACTCTTGTTCCAAAAGAGAAACATTTGCCTGGTTGGAGAGCGCAGCCTTCCTCCCTACCCTTTCGTGCCAAAGCAGTGACCTTGACCGGGGCAAGCGAAGAGTGATGCGGTGGGAGAAGCTGACAGAGTCCTTCTAACAATGGGGAAGCATCTCTCTCATTTCTGTTTTATTGCTTTAAACTCTCCTACAGTCAAGGGAGCCGAAAAATAAAATGAAGACCCTAAAGCCCACATGACAACCCCAAACCATCTGAGTCATCCTGGCTGCAAGAAGCTGGGGCGGGTGGTCAGGACAAAACAGGGAGGACCTAGAGGTAGGGCTGGCTGGAGCTTCCTTTCTAGACAAGGGGCGAACAGACAGGGAGAACATCGCTTCAAACTACCAGGCATTTGTGCTGCTTTTCTAAATCTTCCCCCTGGGAGCCCGACAGCAGTGTGTGTCAGTAGGAGCAAACCCAGGGCACTCAGACCACCAGCCAAAGCATCCGACGGCAGCCGTGGGATGTCCCCAGGACGCTCACACGTGAGCACTCTTGGCGTGGGTAGGGGAGCTGGATCCCGAGGCGTAGTAGAAACGGTTTTCACCGAACGTCTGGGCATCTCCCGAGCAGCAGACGATGACGCAGCCACCGAAGAGGCAGAGGGCAGAGCCGATCCAGCCCGTGTACAGGGAGTAGCCAAAACTCATAATGGTGGTCTCGCGGTGGGCGCAGACGGGAAACCAGATCGTGGCAACGACACCGCACATGGCTGGGGAGAGATGGAAAGGAAAGGTAATTCCAGCACATAACCCCACCACGGGGACACAAAGCAGGCCGAAGGGGAGAGAAGGCTCTGCAGGACAGTGGATGGAGAGGGTGCCCATCCCTCCTCCCTCACAGTCCCACGGTGGGACCCAGGAGCATCAGCACTGCGGCTCAGTCCAAGAGATCTCTGAGCAGGAGGCAGCGTGGGAGCCTTCCCTCTCAGGCACCAACAAACAAGAATTGAAAAACAACTGCTGCTTGACACAATCTGATATATTTATTACAAGGGAAACAGACTTGTTCCCTAGAAAGATCTTTAAGGGGAAAGAACGAAAGTCATCCCTGAAACTGATGCTCTGGAGAGCTGCAGAATTAGGAATAGATTAGATACAAAGCAAGACAACGAAAGCCACATGCATCAGTGAGACAGCAGAATCGGTGGCCCGGAGTCAACTGGTTCAAATCACTATTTCTCCATGAACTCCAGTGCTACGTTCTCAGCCCAGGTCAATCAGCATCACTGCAGTTGCTCTACTGAATGGTCACATAAACATCAACAAAATATCCCAGCACTCAGGGTTTGTAAAATACAAGCAGAAAATGGACAGGGACAAAATAAGCAGCAGTACAGCATTGTTGGGGTTTTCTTTATGTAGAAGGAAATGTCTCACAACTCTTGAAAACAGATTCTACTTCCCCGTGGAAAATTTCTCTGCATCAAGTGATGGGGACAAACCGAGCAAGGCTCTCCAGAAACCCATTGAACTGAGTAGAAATGGGACTTTATCACAAGGGAAAAAGAGTAGCTTACCTAGAGTCTACAGTGGGTCAAAAAATGACTGAGGACTCCTAATTATGCTTGAAATTCCATACTTTTTTTTCCACAAAAAACAGGAAGGCTGCCATGGTGGTGCTGGTAGGACTGCTAGGCAGGTGATGTGGCATAGATACCTTCAGGACAGGACACTGAAGTGTGTTCAAATTCAGCACTTTGCAGACAGCCAGGCTAGAGATCGCAGTGTTTTCAGTGTGCAGCAGACACACATGCTTTGCTCCAAGCAGGGAGAAAAAATGTGCCCTGCATTCTGCTTGTGCTACACTGGGTCACACTCACTACCCTCACCCAGGGCCCTACCTCCATCCTGCAAAGTCCCCGCATGCACCGAGGGCAACAGGAGTGGATGGTGATCATCACCTCACAGGAGCAGGTCCTAAAACAATACTCCTTTATGGCCTGTACATCTGAGAAGAATTGATCTGTCAATATTGACTTGCCTCCGGGACAAGCTGTGCAGGACTCCATCCTTGTGGCTATCAGAGAATCAGAGCAAAACAATAACAGGACCGTGGCAGCATTACAGATTTCCACCGACTGCGTTAAAAGGTGTCTGGAGGCAGAGTCAAAAAGTTAAGGTTGCAAGAGGAAAAAAAGAGGGTGAGATTAAAAATAAAGTTGTTTAGTTAAAGTGGAGAACAAACCGTAGCTCCTGGCCGGTACAGCAGAAAACCTATCCCCAATAGCTGCAGTTATTGTGAGAGAAAATATTTTCTTATGGAAAAAGAGAAGAACATTTGAAGGATGCTAATAAAGCCAGTAATAATTTTGGGCCTCCTCAAAGCAAGGACCCTACGGCTTTGGAAGGAATTCTTGGAGAAGGCAGGGAGGGGAGAACAGTGTTTCTGCTGCGTGTGGATCAGTCCTGCAAACCGCTCGTGAGCCTCTAAGGCTTAAAAACAAAAATGTATCAGTTGGGAACCCACAAAGCTTTCTAATGGGCTGCAGGGAAAAAAGCTTCTTTGTTGTCCGAAAAAAACACAATCATCTTTTCTTTTTCTGTCAGCAGTAAATATATATATATATATACACGTATCTATGTACATAGACTATAAGAGCATTATCTCTCCAGGCCCTCCCCCACAACACAGCATCGAAGCAAACACTTGCACTGGGTTGAGAAGAGCCCTCAGGGACCCTCAGACAATGGCATCTCTTGTGCATGTGGCTCAGCTACATGTAAAACCACCTTATTTTAATGCTGACAATACTAGAAAGCTGCGAAACACGAGCCAAGGACTTTGCTGGGTTAGTGTGACCTCTCTGTCTTTGGAGGCTACCAGCTGCCGTCAGCCACCAGCGACCCCATTGCTCAGCAAGAGGAACGCCCTGAAACGCGCTGGATCTCATCACTCCGCACAGATTAGATTGGGCTGTAAATCCTCCAATAAAATGTGAAAAAGGACAGTCTGCAACTGCAAGGTTTCTTGGTGAGCTTGAATTTTGGTCTAGCTGTATCACAGAAAAAGGCTGGAAATAAACAGATTTGCCAAGAAACCCAAAGGGATTGGAAAAGGCATTTTAGGGCGAATTTCAAGCACTAAAATAACTGCCTACAAGAACGAATTCTTTGAACAGAAATCATTACCCCTTCTCTTTTGCGCTGATGCCGAGAGACTGTTTGCCTCCCCCCACACATCCGTGTCTTCAGACGGCAGAGCTGCCGCACTCAGTATAGCCTAGCAGAACAGCGAAAGAAAGCGTGCAAAATGAAGACATATTTTCTATCAGACCATCTACGTTAGCTGGAAAAAAACAGGCATGTTTTGGGGCACACGCGTGCTGAGGAGCTGGCCTGCTTTTTGCAGCTAGAGTAGGCAGTCCTGCTGAAGTCGTGTCGGTATCACAGAATCACAGAACGTTAGGGTTTGGCAGGGACCTCTGTGGGTCATCTGGTCCAACCCCCCTGCCGAAGCAGGGTCACCCAGAGCAGGCTGCACAGGACCACGTCCAGGCGGGTCTTGAATATCTCCAGAGAAGGAGACTCCACAACCTCCCTGGGCAGCCTGTTCCAGGGCTCCATCACCCTCAGAGGGAAGAAGTTCTTCCTCCTGTTCAGACGGAACTTTCTCTGCTTCAGTTTGTGCCCATTGCCCCTCGGCGTGGTTGTCCTTGCTCCGTCCCATTGCTGCAAACCCTCAGGGATGCATCCCAGGCTCCCAGCACTACGAAGCCTTTTCTGACTACGGACTTGCAGTAGCTCAACCCATTGAGCTGAAACTCGTTACAGGCGTAATTTAATTCTGCGTCATTCTACATATTCTACGTTACAGGCATAATTTAATCCAGTGGAAGTACACAGAGAGCAGGAGCACAGAAGGTCTTGGGGAGGTGGGGGAGATAGAGCAGGGTTACTCCAAGTGAAGGGACAGCGAGTCCCTGCCAAATTCCTTAACAGTAAGTTAAAAGCTTTCTGCAGAAAAAAGAATGCTTCTCTTTCACAACTAAATTTAATTATTCTGAGTTGCTGACTCAAAGTCACACACATTTCTCTTTCAAAGCATTTGGTTGAAATTACAGATATCCATGTTTTTTTTTTTCTCTGTTCAACACAATTTTTTTGTCTTGATATCTATTGTACAACTAAATCTCACTAAGTGTCCAGAAAAACATATTAAGATCCTTTATTTAGCATGCAATAACTAATCCTGTCATTTTGCAGTAGCAATTCCCAATAACTAACACATTTCACCTGCGTTTTCCAGCCTCTCGAGTCCCCACCTCCACTAGGAAAGTGCCCGCTTGGCTGCCAGCAGGGGGTCCCCTGAATTAGTGTCAACAACACAGGACGGGCCTGGCTTTTTCCATCGACGTCAACGTATGAAATGTTTTCATACTGGCTCAGAGCAAACCTCTGCTGGCAGTTGTTTTCAGCAATAAATCAATTCTCTCGGACAGACAGGATCAAGCAGAGACATAAATACATCAGCAGGCGGGACGGGAGGGTGTGCGCACAGGTTGCACTCTGCAACCTGCTGTTATCAGCGGACAGAAAAATCAGTGGAATATCTGAGCCCATCGTTTTCCTGGCAAGTTTTCAACTTTTTTTAGGGTTTTTTTTTTTCTTTTCCCCCACACTGTTTCAACCCCTCTTTGCCTTTTCAATAAATTTCAGTGACAAATTGCCACCCCTTCCCCGAGCACCAAGTGAAGTTTGCCATGGGGCCAGCTCCCCTGACCACATCTCCGCTCTCGATTTCTGCTCTGTTAGTGAGAGTTCGGGGGTTTGTTTTCTGTTAATCAGAGCTCTGGGAGTTGGTATCCACTTAAGGGAAAAGGCTGAAACCTATACGGTTGGGGAAAACCACAAACAAGCATTCAGTGGCCAGAGGGTAAAGAACAGCAGCCCAGGGCATATTACTTCTAGATTATAATTAATTTTAAGTCAGTATTATGACTTTTGAGGCCTGGTTCATGCTCATTAAATGCTCTGGCATGGTAACACCTCATTTTGCAAATAACAGATCATTAATCAGATTAAATAGCATCAAAGTCCCAAGCTCTGTACATTATTCTCCTTCTAAAGGGACCATCTTGCTGATCAGCCTGGAAAAACTGCGGGTTTGTGAAAATAAATGAGAGTTGGTTTGTTTTTTTTGTAAAAAAAAAAAAAACTTAATGAGCAAAAGGAGCTTATTTATTCTTCGTCTGTGATCTGACAAAAGGAGCGTTACTGTAATTGTGACTAAACATTGTGACCAGGCTGCTGTTCCCAGCCCAGATCACTCAGGACATCAGCGGCATGAGCAAACCACTTCACCTGCAGAGGTTTCAAAGCTCGCAGGGGTAAAAAATCAGTAAGAAGTCCAAATTCAACCCAGAGAGCATTTATCTGCCAATGTCCATGTAAATACACATTTCCTTTTCTCACAGGATCTACTCAGTGGGAACACCGTGCTCTGAGGCAGAGAGGAGCCTGGCTCGTGGAGCACCGCAACCCCCCTCCTCCATCCTCCTGCGCCTGCTCTCCTCCCTGGTGTTCCACCACAGCAAGACCAGGATGGGAGAGGGGCACACGGCACCCCAACCCCCTGGTGCAACACTGCGAGATACGGGATTTCACTGGTTCTAACGCAGCGCTACCCAACGCTGCCGCTGCCTTTTGTTTGCCGCCTGTGCCGGTCCTGTAATCCTCTTGTCCTTCGGCAAACCTGATTTAAGGGCAATACTCTTTCCTCCACGTCTGCAGCTGCATAGACAGGGCCAATCTACAGCACGGTTCTCGACTGGAACCGAAAACTCACATTTGTCTTTGACAAAGTGCAGCTCTGCTGGGCCTGGGCAGCGGAAGCCTGGTGGAGCAGACTCCGCTGGCACTAAAATTTCATGCGCAGGCAGAAAACAACACTTTTACTTTGCCAAGCCCCTAGAGGTAACTCAAGGTTTCAGGACAGGGATGAAGGTCACATTCCAACAGCTCTCTAAACTGGTTGTTCATGATCGGGACGTCCTAAACAGGCCCTACAAAGCTGATTTTAGGATTTCCAGCTGTGGCAACTTGCCCTTAAACCCCACAGAGGCTGAAAGGGCCCCTTGGTCTCAGTCCCTTAGATTTCGGATGTATTGACACATAGTAACCGCTTCTCACCAAGACACAGGAGGAGGGACCTCTTGCAAGGAAGGAGCGTCCAAAGGACAGCCCCTCCAAGCGTGCAGCTATATCCAGTGCCTACTTGAAAAAAAAAAATAAATAAGGAGAAGAAGCAGCAAGAAGACGGGCATGATGTCAGTGCAGGCTGCCAGCGCCCAGCAGAGCCACACAAAGAGGCCACTTTCCCTCACCCCTCCTCCTCTGCCACACAGACGGGTGAAAACAAGGCACTCCAGCCTGTTGCTGAGATGACGAGGCTTCAAGAACATGCAGGTGTTGCGCTGGGGACAATGAGCTCCACAGTCTGCACTGCTCAAAACAATCTCCTCCACGGGCACTGAGGATGGGAAGAAATTCCCAGGGGAACTCAGAGGCCAAGGGCAAGGCTGGCTAGGGGGGCTGGGAGGCACAGGGCACATGCCACCCCTCTTCCCAGGTCCATGCCACCTCCTTGCTCCCTCCACAGCACCAACATCCCCTCAGCCGTGGGCTTCCCCCCTCGCACACCTTACTTTGACCAGGCTGCATCTGCTACGCCCAGGGAAATTCAGAGGCTATTCTTCCCCTGCAAGCAGCTTGAAAATTAAGATGCTTTTCCAAAAATAGCATGGCTTCCACAGCGAACCAGCAAAACCAGTGCGCGCAGGCAGCTGCTGTAGCCCTCCCGCAGACACAGGCGGTGGCCGTGCCCGAGGACTCTGCCAGACAACGCACAGCGGGGTTTCACAGCCCTCCTCTCCTCTCCCTGCTTCGCTCCCTGCCTCCTGCGTTTGTCCTCCCACTCCTGTCCATGCCTTTCGTTCACCCCACAGACTGCAGCGATGCTGGAGAGCTTCAGGGTCAGACCAGCCTGGACAGCCGTGCTTGCAGGTGAACCTGCTCAACCAGCTTGCACCAGGCTGTCCTGGAGCAAAAGACCTCCAGCCCTGCACACACGCGGGGCCAGCAGGCACCTTACCCAGGAGGATGATGAGGATCCCTCCCAGCTGGGACCGCCGGTACTTGGCAGCTCCAGGCTCGTGGCCCATCCGGATGCAGGGCAAGACCGTTATCAGCAAGAAGATAGCGGGAAGACCCAGGACGGAGGCGGCGATCATCAGTGCTCGACATGCTTGGACATACCCTGTTGGTAAGGCAAGGAAAGAGGATTTTGATTATTCGGCACAAGAGGAGGAGACCTTTGGGCAAAGGCTCCCGTTTGATAGCTCCCAGTGCTTGCATGGAGTATGGGAGACAGGTTCGACCCTTTGCGTAAACATTAAATCTTCACCAGGCATAAGACAGTGAGACTGCAGTACAGGGGGTAGAGCACGAACATGGGATGTGCAAGCTCAGAATTTGCCAGCGAATGAATAGCACTGCCTGGAAAACACGAGCTCTTCCCAGCAAGACACCGAGAAATCATGGAGCTGGGAAATACAGGAATGAAAAGTAGGAGAAACAGCTAGGAGGAAGTTTTCCTGTATCTTTTCATCAAGAGAGCTTTGGTTTAATAACATGAATTTAAAGCCTTAAAGAGCAGCTTGCTGTGAGCAGAGGAGCTCCACAGTCACCCAGAGGAGAGCGGAACAGTCGAAGGCCCGCTACTGCAACGCACAGGTCCATGAGATGCTACCCCAGCACCCTGCGGAGCTGAGTGCTGCTGACCCGGGCGGAGGAGGGATGCTTGCCAACCATGGCCACTTCCCCGTGCTGCCCCTCCAGAGTGCCGGGGGGTTTCGGAGGAGCCCCTCGGCTCAGGCTGGCCGCTGGCACAGCTCTTCCTTACGGAGAAGAAATGACTCCACCTTGCAGAGCTGCTTGAGTTGTCGTAATCAAGGGCCACGTTATGCTCCTGGGTCGCTATGGACATCATGGGATCCCCTGGCATTTCATCAGTTACCACCCTCTCCTGCCCGCCCCTGTGCTGCAGCAGCCTAAGAGGAGGCGGCGAGCAACAACAGGGGACGGGGACTGAGGGCATACCAGGCAGGGACGTGCTATTTTTCCAGTCTGTGAGGGACTTTGAATAATAATGTATCAATCTTTTTGTATTTATATACATTTTGTGTATATATAGTTTGTTTTTAATACAATTTTATATATACAAATTATATATAAAATACAAAAATTATATCTAAGTAAATGAAAACAGATCATTACTTGCATGCAAAGGAAGAAGAATCAGTGTCAGATTTGCTCCAGTGCCTGGTGAGTCCCCACCAGCTCTCAGGACAGTCTCAACAGAGAGAATATGCTGGCTCTCTTTCCCCTCTTATCAACAAAATGAAGCTGCCACACGCAGACGTGGAGTTTCATGATGCCTCAGACAATATCAGGCAAACAGGGTCCTCAAGCAAGTCCCACTGACATACCAGGAACGAGATTTTGCTGTTCCTGGAAATGCAGACTGTGCATATTGAATATTTGCTTGCTTTTTTCAAGAAGAAACTTAACAAAATGAGTTACCTGAGGAGTTCAGAGCAGAAACCGAGACCCTAAACAAAGGAGGCGGCAATGCCCAGCGTGGTTTCTGTGCAATCGATCCCAGTGGAACAAGCACACAAACACATTCGTTTGAGGACTTGACTCGGGCAACAAAGGACTCTAAATACTTTTCAGCTATCAGGCACACCAGGATAGATTTCTCTCCCATGGAAAGCTGTGGGTACCAAGGGTTACAAGCAGAAGCACCTTGTTTTGTGATTTGTTTCTGCTGGAGGGAAGCACTGCTTTCTGCTGCTGAAAGACCTATTTACCTACTGATTAAATTTCATTCACTAACATTTTTTGGGGGAAAGCCTTTTCTCTGGCTTCTGTGCCGGATCATATTGAACAAGAGTAGCAGTAAGGAAGGTAAACCTACTGAAATAAAGGTACAGGTACACCGAGAAAGTGAGAATGGGAGCTAGCCTGAGAGATTCAATACTGCGAAGCGCTGTGTGACACAGACTAGGCTCTGTAACAGAAATTCAGGAATAATCTTTCTAATCTCTAAGCTGTTGTGAAAACAATTTTACAAAACAAATAAATAAGGCAACATGACAGAAAACTACAAGGAATGGTTCATTCTACCCTGTTGGCTTTGGCAGAGGCATCTCTGACACGCCAGAGGAGGTGCAGTCTGAAACACAGCAGAACGAAGAAGGGCTACAGGGTTAGCAGGGATTGGGACAGGTAAGATCATTAACTAAACTTGCAGGGACGAGACCATGCAAGACTTTGGCGGGTTTAATTAGCTGAAAAGATGTATTAATACTGATGAAACCCCTTGTTTAATTTTTGCTTTGCAGTAAACTAGATGAAAATTAGTATATAACTAGAAAATATCAGGACAAGTTAAATGCAGTTACATCTGTTTGCCGTGTAAGAGTTCTGTCTTGCCCTGGAACATGTGGGGAGCACAAGACCATTAAGACTAATGACAATCTTCCAGAAGATTAAAAGCTGTAGCAGCATTAATAATAGATGTTGAAAGATTCATTATACACAAAATCATTTTGAGGAATAGAACCTTAACATCTGTAATAGCTCATCATCATCTCAAAGCAAAGCTCAGAACACTCTATTACATCTGAAAGTACTCTGTTATACCTCAACAGACTATATATGTTTTGCAATGCAATCTAGATTAGAGATGTGAAAGGAACAGCGAGCTTTTACTAGGAGTAATGATTAAACTTTAACTGGACTTTAATAGCCACAGATAACAAATTATACCTGGGTATGACTAAAACCAGGTATAATTTAACAAGAATAATGCTAAGAGCTATCATTCACATTCTTTAGTGTATTTAACGGACCATCTCCTGCGCTGATGGAGCTGAAGGAGCTTCGCCATCAACTCCCCTGGCAGCAGGACCTGCCCCGCTCAGAGCAGGGCTTCGCTCCTCACCTCCGGGTGGGAAGGGGAGGTCGGGGCACACGTACCTGGCAGTATGAGGATGTCCACAAGCGGCTTGCAGTGATAGAGACCCGTCGCCATCACACAGTCTGCCCACAGCCCCTTGGATCCCAGCTCATCCATTTTCCTGCAGGTGGTAATGGTGTAGCCGCAGGTCACCACCCAGTCGTTGGTGGCCGTCGCCACAACCACCCCGATCCACCCTATAAAACTGCAGACAAATCCGGCCAGGTGCAGGCAGGTGGCCACCATGTCGGTCCCTCGGTGGGGCAAGGTGGACAGGAGAGCGCCCGCAAGGTTTCAGCAGAGCTGGCCGGCGAGCTCCGGGCTGCAGATCCCGGCTGATGGGACCTCCTGCAAGCTGCGAGGAGGGATGGGCGTCTGGTGGGAAGAGGTCCCGGAGCAGGCGTTGCTGCAGGCACTCACGGCCCCTGCCCAGCTCCCTCCCTGGGAGGGGTCAAAGCTGCCTCCAGCCCCACAACCCATGGGAGGGGCAAGCGGGGAGCCCCAACTTCTGCCAGTTCGTTAGGAGAGTCAGAGGGGAAGGAGGGCGTGGAGGGGAGGAGACGCAGAATTGCACCCACCCGTGCTGGGAAAACAAACCAGGCGGCTTTGTTCAAATCAAACAGCCTGACTATTGAAAACGCAGCATCAGGGGAGAAGAGTTAAGGCAGTGTTTTGATGCTGAAGGCAAACGACCACACCGGCACCTCTTCGTGGAAAGACAGGGCAGGACACGTGGTGGGCAGAGTTACTCCAGAGGTGGAATTGGTCTCGTCAAAGCCGTCAGCACGGCTGCAGTGAAAGGATAAAAATCAGCCTCAGATCTTTCCTGATGTTTTCAGTAACTGCAAAAACATAAGAGACCCATCACTGCACTCTCTGCTTTTGCCTGGGTTTTCAGAAGTATTAACTAACACTCACAGAGTCTAAAATACGATTTTAACAGCACCTTATTTCCACTTTTGAACGCTAATATTTAGAATGAGCAGCTTTTACTTAGACTCATTTCGGGTGTAAATTTTTGTCTACTTTATAGACCAAGGAACAGCCTGCTTCAAAATGTCAAAAGAAGAGAAACTTCACCTTCTGTATCAGGAGAAACAAGATGTTTTCCTAACTTTACTTTGCATTTTCACAAACACCTATATGTTACCGGGTGCCAACACATCCCTACTGAAGTTTGATCGTCGGGCGTCCTCCAGTGCTCCCAGTCCTGCGGAGGGAAGGGGTGGGTGGAGGCGGATGAGACATGCCTGGAGGGACCACTAGTGGAGAACTGTCCCCACTGCACCCGGGAAGGGAGAGCCTGGGCAAGAAAACCACAGAACAAGGAAATTATTTCATTCCTAGGGCTGCTGGCGAAAAAGAAAACTTGGAAGCTGCACTCCAAGACTAAGGTGCTAGGGATGAAATATATCCCGCTCTTCCTCCATTGTATTTTTTCCCATTTTTCACAAATAAAGTGAAAAACATGAACAAGACCATCCTAAACTTCATCTGTCACATTCCGTAGATTCAAAATTAAAGGACACAAGGCCACAGTTTTGTTCAGCCAACACTTCATCTGAGCACTGGAGTTGTTACATAAATAGTTGAAAATTATTTTTGAAAAGGACCTCTTATATAAAATAGAAATTTAATAGTTGTTTTCACGTTCGCTTTGTATTATTGGTTACTCCTTGGGTTTTTTTCTGTACCTGTTTTATGGTATTTTTGTGAAGCCACACTGCCAGCTGGCCTTCCACTGACCTTCCCAATGTGATTCCATCTTTCTATGTAGACGTAGCTTATTCTTCTACTGCACCCACTTCAAGTGGAGCATGCTGCTACTTACATCCCACAATTTGCATGTAGTCTTGGGTTCGATTCTAAATGGATTTAATCTCTCCCCAAACAATATTCATGCTTATTTATGATTCAGGAGATAAACCTGCCACCTCTCGAGCGAAACTGGTGTTGTTCCACTTCTTGGACTGCGCAATTGCATCGGGCAGATCACGCGTCACCTCCTGAATTTGGAAGGAGACGACCTGACAAACGAACACGTTCCTGCCTCTCCCCTTCGCTGACTCAGTCTGCAGGTTTTCAGTCTAGCATTTCACCCACCTAACTTCAAACCATTCTGTAAATTAAACATCTGATCCGTTTGTACCAAGCATAAACGCACACAGCTGAATACTGCTTTTTGATTAACAGCAGGCACAAGGATACTTCAGCACTTTGGGATGACTGCTCCCAACCTCTGTTGTCTAACGGTGCTGTCACCACACAGTCCTCTGCAGATTAAAAACCATGTGTATTCTGTAAATCACGCTAATATTCAGATTTCCAACATACTTCAAACTTTTCATTTTTCTTCAAAATACCAGAAAATTTTGCGACATCTTGATATGCCATTTCATCCCAAAGCTGAGATTAGCAGCATTTTACACAGTGATAGTGCAAGCACATCCTAATACACAAAATAAGACTTTTTAAAATGCTGCGAGATACGAATTTGCAGGCTGTGGACGCATCCTACCGTAATTCAGCCTCCTGCAGTTACGGTTTCCTTCACCGCAGAAGCTTCTTACACTGCCACGTCTTCCTTCCCAGATGCATTCATCAAAAGAGCGTGCAGCAGCTCAACAGGCAAGAAGTAAATTTTACACTTCAGTAACAAGTACTATTCAACGGTCCTCGCTCTGGTGCCCACAGAGCACAGCTGAATTATTTCATTAATGTGGGTTGGAACAAGAAACATTTACTGTTTTGTCACTGTTAACACTACCAATATTTAAGTAAATATAAGCTAGTGTAAGTGAATATACGTTAGTATAGTGAATATAAGTTTGTGTGCTGTAAGTGAACAATGATTCACAAGATCAATAAAATAAGAAAGAATGACTTACCAGCTATATGCTAAACAAACTGATACACTTCAGGCAATATTCTCAAAATTTGCCATTTTTAAAGCAAATGCTACACATGCATTTACTTCAGCAACAGCGCGAACACCTTAAAAATCAATCCTTTCACCCTGTTACTCAAGCAGTTTCTCCTTTCATTTCAGCATTGCTGTCTGACAAATGACGTGCGTTGCAGTTAGTCATACTTACACAAGCTATCAACACCCTATGACTTTTTCTTACATAAGTGACTCACCTGGAGCTTTTTCTTTGCAGGGTTTTTCAGCCTGATAGCTTCTCCCTTGCTTGGAAATACAGCAGTATAAACATATAACATGGGATGCAGAGATCAACAGGGTTAACTCTTCAAGTGGTACAGCTAGATGCTCATTTTCTTCCATACCAAAGGCTGAGCTCATCAAAATATTACCAATTTCATCTTCATCCTGGTTAATACCGCTCATTTCTCTCTTCAGCTGTAAAATACAGGCAAGTACACGGCAGCATTAAAAGTTTGCAATAACCTGAAACATCATCAGGATTTACTATATGCAAGACCAGTACCTCAGAACAAGGACAAAGCATTTTTGCTGTGGTTTAAGGACAAGGAAAAAGATCTGATACATGTAGGTGACCGCACTTGCTTATCTGTCAAAAAAATCACCTAGAAAATCTCCCAAGTACTATTCATTGCAAAAGTTGTATTTCTTTTACTACAATGTGAAGTTTAATTTTAAAGTGACCAATGGAACGTAGCCCATTGTTATACACAGGGGAAGCTCAACCTGAAATGGAAGGCTCATCCATGTTCACCTTACCGAACAGCTCCCTCTTTTCCTCTTGCCTCCTTCCTCTCTCTTTTCTGGATTTTCTGCTGTTTCAGCTCCCCGATCGTAGGCAAAAACGTTAAGCAATGTAATCATGCGATTTACAGAAACTAAGAACTTCTGAGAGTCACTGTAGGGCATAATCTCCATCAGCAAATAAAGCCTAATTCTCATTTCTGATTTTAACTTTATATAAATTTCAGCATTTTATATGGCGATGTGGAATTTCTACCCTGTTCATTACTAAGCTGTTAAGGAGGGGTATGAACAACTCGCACACCTCTCGAATAAACAACTAGCAACAAAAGCTGTGCACTACAGAACATGCCGAATACACAAGTGGTTATATTTACACATATAAACACCAACGACATGTCAAGATACATAGAAATCTTGGTGTCAATAGTACCTTCACAGAGCTGTAAGAGCTTTAGATTTTGCTAAAAATGCCCTTTAGAAAACCAGGGACCTGCTGCAGGCAGTGGGAGTTCTGCTAACAAAGTACAGTGTAATCAGGCTTTAATTCACTGTACTCCAAGCAAGGAAGACTCTGCGTCCTCCTCAGAAAAGCACCGCTGTTAAATGCCTTCCAAAAAGTCAAGTTTAGAAGTCAGTGTTCAAAAATATTACGAAGGCAAGTGTTCTGACATTACAGTTCTTTATTTGTTTTTGAATCCACAATCTATACAGGTATTTACAAGGCATGAAAATGGATAACAGCACAAAATACAATTGAGGTATAAGCTAAGAGCACAGTATGTCATGTTTCAATAAATATAATTCAAAATTTGTAAACTAAGTGACCAGATAGATGCATCTTGCTTACTAAAACCATATAAAATATTTGTTAAATCTCACGTGAGGTAGAGGACAGTTTTGTGTGTCATGTAATGCAACCACAGCAACTCTAACAGTAAGACTGTACATCATTGGCAAAGTATTAAAAATTGTTGAATGCACTGACCGTTTTTCGCAGGTTTTTACTATGGTTTCAGAATAGTCATTCAACCTGTTGCCTTGAACTAACACAGACTCTGTTGTTTTGCAGCTACTTTCTGTAATTTACTAACATAGTTATACTGGCATGTCAACATCAATAAATACTTTGGAGAGTGAGTATGAAAACATAAAAACAGATTTTGTCAATCACAGAAAGCAACATAATGGCAACAAAATATTTTAGACCTTTTTATTATTTCCTAGAATTAAATACAGTACAGCTGTGCTTCCTTTAAGTGAGGTATCTATATTTGAAGAAAAAAAAATCAATTTCTATTGTTACATTTAATTGATTTTCAAATAGCAAAATTTTATACCATTTGTTTGCTGTGCTTGATGAAGTGCTTAAAACTCATTTTTCAAGCATTTCCCAACTGAACCACTAACCCTGAAAAAAAAAAATTTACAAGTAATGGAGACAAACTACAAAATTGTCATGTAATTTGTAACTGCTGACGTTCACAACAGCTAAAAAACGCATGTCCTTTTGAAACAGAGATATGCAACAAACAGAAAATTCTACAGGCTTTCTGTAATGAAAACTGATGAATACTCACACTGCAAAGGTAACGAGCAAAAAGAAAACAAATTTGTGGCTTTCTGCTGCTGACTATTGACAGCTTAAATAAAAGTACTGAAATGTTGCAAGCACAGATTAACAGGTAGGTGTAATTATGTCTTTTGTCAACTTCCATGTTATAGAAAAGTCTGTTGTGTGGATTAATTACACGAATTAAGTGCAGAAAAAATACAAAGTTGTTATCTTTACTGACAGTCAAAATATATACTCTACAAACAAGTGAATTCTAGGAAGCTGACCATGACAGCATTTCAAGGCCAACTTCACGACTAACGCTAGGAAAGTTCTCCAGAAAATTTCATAACACATTCTAGCTATCCCCTCCCCTGATATAAAACAAGAATGCATGAATAAAATGTTGTGACTTCTAAAATATGGGCCAAGCCTTCTTTTTTCAGGCCACCAGTAGCTTTATGCTCCCATTCAACACTTCCTACTTCACTAATTGAATTATGCCTTTACTATATACAAATGATTTTACACCTAAGCTATTAATATATTAAATATAGAATAAAATTAGTTCAAGAATGTGAAACATAACTACATTTATCTAAATACTCAAGCTAAACAATATGCTTTACAAAAACTAAAACGCAGACTTAGTTAAGTTTGGAGATTTAGATAAAAATCTCTTTCGTCTAGGGATACACAGCTATGCGGGTGCTTCCAGACTGCCAAAATTGCAAGAGTTTTACTCTCTAAGCTCGTCTATTTTTTTGTTCATTAGAGTAGACAAAGCATGTGAAAGTTCTCTTCTAAAAAAGTACAGGAGCAAACTAGATATTCACCTCAAATCCTACTTACTTGTTCCGAAAGGCGCACTAGGCAACTTTGATCTTGGTCTAGGTGTTTAATAATGCAACTGTCAAGATCACGGACAATTTTAGGATTTTTTCCTAAAGGCTTCATGTCACAACTATCTGGCAAAACAATGTCCTGCCTGAAAAATCAGCAAGCAATAACTGAGAGCAAAACAAACAGTAATACATAAAATGAGCATGCTATGACTAAAAGCAAGGACCTAACGACAGAATTCGTTTCTACCATTAAGTGTGCACTTATGTGAGGGCCCTTAAGTGTGCATTCCAAGTTCCTGTGTTAGGCTGTAAAAAAACCATTCAATATAACTAGTTTAAGGTAGTGGAAAAAAGTCAACATGTATTTCTTCTAGAACTTATACAGTATTATTTACAATTTACTAAAAAACTATCTTTCAAAGACTGTGAACACACAAAATCTATGGCACATTTATGTATACATTATTACTTAAAATCAGTATAAAATTAAGTCTACACATATGAAAATTATTTATGTTTTGTAAAGAGCCTGAAAGTAATATTTAAGAATTTGAAGAGGATTACAATATTTTCAAAGGTATTCTAACTTCAGATTAACTAAATGGAATATTTACAAAGTTAAAGTCATTTTAATAAACGTTCCATTAGCTTTTTCAGACAGATGTTTTAAAACAATTAGGAGGCCTTATCTGCAGCTGGAATTGCTAAAACTTCATATAGATGCTCGAGTTCTTGCAACAATGAAAATATTTGTACAAACTATGGCCCCCAGCATTTTAATAGCCTACAGCCTAAACCAGTAAACAGCTGGCTGAAGCACTGGCTGAGGCACCCGAGCTATACCAGTACTCCTCTGCAACTGTCACCGCTGAAGTTCAACCGCTGGCAAAAGGGGAAATTTGAGCGGAATTCACGTAACATAGAAAAGACCTGAATGGAAACGGAATATAGAGTATCCTAATATAATAATCCCATGAGGATTCCATACATTCAACAGCTAAGCTATAAATACTGTGGTAAATTAGTCACTGCGGCTGTATTAAGAGTCTGTATGGCCTTACCTACACTGACAATTGAACAAGTCTGGTTCAAAACACTGATGCTGAAAAGCAACTAGAAACGGTCTCTTTTGAGCCTGCAACAACGCCCGGACGAAGCGTTTCTGTTTCCCAGGACGGTGTTTCCTCACTTGCCCGCCTTGCCAATCCAACGTAGGTTCTGCCCACCAAGTTGGACTACTTCAAGCTCCGTTCCCTAATAACCACACTTTTATCGCCACTCTCGCCTACTCAACCTATAGCCATGGTTTTGGTGGCGGTTACAATAAAACATTGTGTTTTTAAAGCACATGGTGCATACACAACCAGAATCATTTACAGTCAGCACCTTTCCTTCCAAACCATGCTGCAAAGACTGGCTTTTGCCTTTTTTTTTTTTTTTTTTTTCCTTCAAGCAAAAATTTGGAGGTGGAGTTTAAGAAGGGAAAAAACATAATCTGGGTCCTTTTTTCTGAACAACACTGACAAAGAAAATTGTTTGATATTTCTTTCATCTGACCTGCTTTAATTGTCAGTGTAAATATGACACAGGGTTCATAAACAAAAATGTACACAGCTATAAAAGAACCATCCTATGACTCCATGACATTTAATTTACCACCTCATTTCTCATTCAAAGATATGTGCAATTTTATCTTTCTCTGTGGTATTCAGTCCTGTAATACCACTAAAAGAGAAACAAAAAAGAACTCAAAAGTTCTCAGTTTTACTAGTTCAGCAAAAAAAATAAACAATGTAGGATTTTACTAGTGGTTTCATCCAAAATTAACTAAATTACTAAGAAAATAATAAACCTAAGTACCTCAAAAACAGAAGCTAAAGCACAGTTTAAAATTACGTAGTGAAATACTAGAACTACTACAATATTCCTAGTCACTGACATCATCAGCTGACATCTGTCAGCTGTATAAAACCTTTTGGAGAGAAGTGCAAAAAATTATTTCTTCATCCAACTTTCTAGTCATGCATTTAACCCACTAGGAACCAGACTTCTGAAGTACTCAAACATTATATATACATAAAGCAGTAATTCTGTACAATTACACATTTTCAAACATTATAGCTTAACAAACATGCTGTATTTCTTAATTCATGGTAACATTACCATGCCATTCAAATACAGAGACTATCAAAATGATTTTCAAAGTGCCGTATCTCAGAACTTTATTTTTTAAGCTATTATCGCAATGTCAGTTAAGGCCTGTTCTATATAATGAAAGAAAAATCCACAAGTTGGCAAGAAGCTCAAAGTGTGGAGGCTTAGGGTACTAAAGAAACTAATATATATTTTTTAATAAATACCATTTTTCTTGAAAGCGTTAGTATCTGAAAACCTGTTAAGTCAAGCTTTCTCGGTTTCTAGAAGGAATAGCCCCACCTTTAAGCCTTTTATTAACGTTTTTTTCATACCTACTATATAGTAGAAAACAAAGGAAAATATGTGAATTTTTAATTTGCGAAGTTTCCATTGTAATTGTAAATTTTTTAATTTACAAAAAACCTGTAACGTTTCCTTCTTCCAGCACGGCAAGCAAATGCTGGCTCTGAAACTCTCTAGATTGATAACGAGATGTTAAATACAAAATACTGATAGGATCAGCTTGACTTCACACAATGAAATTATGGGAAAAACTCACGCTGGTAAATCACTTTCCGATGATCAATGATCTATCATTGTGGTGATTTGGAGTATTACCTTACAGATGAAAAGCTGCCTTTACTTTCCCCAGGTCGAGAACATATAATTCTCACTGAAATCCGAACTATTTTTGACCTTGAAGAATTCATAATGTTTTTAATGTACTTTTATAACTGGATGTGCAATTGATAGCAAAGTAAAGATCATCACATATATTTTAATAGACAATGTTAAAAGGGATAGAGTCCTCAAGAGTGCATTAGAAATAGACAGAAACTGGTCACTCTAAATCAAGAGTTTCGTATTTTTCATTGGTTGAGAAAAACACCAGTACAAATAAATGCAGATTTTCATTGGTTAGGAAAATCTAAAAATGTATACCTATCTATCTCTATTTATTTATATATATGTATATCTTCATCTGGTCTTGTCTGGGAAATAGAAATCTGGAGAGAATACTTTTTCTCATCGCACAGAACCGCTCACAATTCATTAAAAACCAAAACACCCTGTTTGAAGGACGCAGTCATGCTTCCTCGTCCAATTTCTATTTTCCTTTCCCATTTTTTGAAGACTTCAAGATCTGTAGCTTCAATTCCTTTATCATCATCTCCAACTTTTCCCTTGCCTCTCGTTCTTGTCTCAGTTCATCTTGAAGCTCTTGTCTGTCTGCCTCTGCATGATCCAATCTCTGTCTCAATTCCGCTAGCTGTAAAATAGAGGAGAGACAGAGAGGCAGAGCAAAGTTTAGCAAACTTATCTGTGAACATCAGCTATTCATTTCAAGGTGCCAGTGATGACCACCCTATGCATCAGATAAATATTTCAGTTCACCAGTATTGATCAGCTCATCTTCTACAGTTATCAAGAGTTATGCAGTTACCTACTACACCTTCAGCACATGACATCAATATGCACAGTTGCATGAACATCCTACTATAACTAAAAACCAGGAAAGTCTAATTTTTAATTACATATAAATTGTAGCTATATGAACTGTCACACTAGACCATTTCAATAATACATATAAGTTGTTAGGAAGATTGCGATGATGTCTGCATCAGATGTTTCACAAATCCCAGAATAAATAGCACTTTTTCATTTCCCAGGTTCATTTCTCTTACCTGACAAAATATTACATCTTTATTTTAAAGCATGAATGCATTTCTAGAACAAACAAAACCACCAACACTGTCTTCTGATATCCTTTAGTATAAATGAAACAGAATTAACAGAAATGAGATTCACAAAATCTTGAACCTAACTGCCTGTGCATTTATGCATGTGTTCAACTATAAACAGGAGTCCACCCAGAATTTTTTGTGAAGTATCTTGTGTTTAAACACAGAACTTAAATAAAGTTTTCATCTTTGGAGTGCAGTAAAACTCAGACTTGCTGGAGTGTCATTAAAACTTATTTACTGTGAGATCTGGAAACGTCTGATGAATTTTTTAAGTGTAGGAAAGATACTGTGACATTGCTCATATGTATATTACCAGCAGTCAAAACAGGGAGGAGACTGGAAATCAGTTATCTTTTCTACCATTGATTTAAAGGGTTATTTCTTACAAAAAGACCTCACAACCTAAAAAAATCCATCTGCCTTTTTAATGATGGGTATCTATCAGATCTAAATCATCACTAAGCATACATCTCACTGAAAAGGAGGAAGACTGCTCATGAGAATGAAAGACACAGGAGCATATAGGATCACCAGTGCTCACCAATGGCTGTAAAACGTACTGGGCAAAAGAACTGCTGTGCTGATTTCAGAGAAACACCACATTCCATGGCTCTTCATGTCCACTTGCATACTTGGAAATATTTAAACACTTCTTAGCATAATCAGAAATATTTAAGAGGTTCTTAGCAATATTTTGCTTGCAAATTAATGTAAGTCTTCCGACTCCACTGCTTTGATGAAGTGAACTGGTGCAGTACGATAATGCCCACTGCCTGCATGTTACAGCATGTACTACGTAAGTGCATCTCTGGCTGAGTTTTGATTTCCAGCTCTAAGGGAAGGTTCCAGCACTGGTTATACTCCTCTATCGTGATTGACAGGGTAAAGCAACAATTAAACAGAGAAGTCAAAAAGGGGGGGGAAGACACTTAGTGCATCTTCAGGCAGGCCTAGAAGTAAGGACAGACATTTAAACGAGTTCCAGATCCCAAATTATTAATTTTGTTTAATGTACAAAGCAGGTTCCTCCCAGTCCACAGTTCTCAGAGAGAAAGAGCAGCCTAGGCAACCCCTTCAAGAGGACATCGGATTAAGGCTTTTTTTCAATGCTGTATACACAGCTTGAGGAAGTTACCTGTTGCCAGGACCTCTGTTTAACTCGGGTACTTCTGACAACTGCTTGGAACCTAGTGTCCAAAATCTATAGTAAGATGTGATAAATGGAGAAAAATGTTCAAATTGTTATGTTGCGAATAGCTCTACCACACAAGTAATAACAGAGTAAACTTTGATGCAAGGAATGGATTTAAGTTTTCAAAGTCTAACTTCAAAAGAAACAATCAACCATTTTCTCCTTGGGGAACAACCTATGGTTTTTACCCTCTAAGGAAAGTAAGCTACATCATATAAACACGCTATACATGATTATCTTCATAAATTAGAACATGTTGCTACTTGCAGTAACAGGGCTTGTACCAGATGTTTAGTAAACCAGGCCTTAGAGAGGATTATTTCTGGCAGCAAAGGCTAGGAATCTGTGGAGTGAGATGCCATGAAATTAAATTAATGAGAAGGATTTACTACACTAGTTTCTGCCCTACTCCCGAAAAATACCAAAACCTGTCTCTCAAGTACTTCCTGCTTCTTAGTTTGAGACACTAAGAACAGGAAATACACACAGCTATGATCAAATAACCACAAAGCTTTTCTGAGCTTCAGTTTCAGATTTTGTTTACTTTAAAAAAAAACAGACCTGTGAAGACTAGTTTTCTGTGACACAGTACAAAACACATCCGTATACACTTAATCATAACTGCAACCGATTCTGAAGAGGCGCATTCCAAGGCTCCCTTTGGCATTAACTAGATATTTCCCATTTGAATGACATCAATAACCTCCAACATGAAGAAAGCAATAGTAAAAGTTGAAAAGAAAGAAAAAATGTCTCCGTAGGTTTTGACATATGAACTCAAGAGGCAGAAACGGAAGACAAAAGCATGATTTTCATTTCCAAATGCTTTGACAGAGCACAGAAGGGGGGGGTCATCAGATAGTGCAGCATATTCTACCAAGGAACAGAAAAAGCAGCATGGTATGCTACTAACGTGACAAAAAAGTGGTTAATAGGTATGGATTTTTTTTTACCATAAAAGGAAGAAAAAGACAAATAGCTTATTCTTACAACTAACACTTGACAGGTGAAATGTTTCTGTAAGTTGCATTCTACCTCAGTTTCAATCAAGAGACAGGGAAATAAATATTGCTGTCACTGTGACCTATTTAGGTATGAGTCTATGATATCAGTACACACAGAAAAGACGAAACCTTAAAGTGGCTGAGCAACAGCTTCACACTTTCCTGATACACTAAATACGGTTTGGTTTGAAACAAACTTTTCTTTCTCACCTGTGCTGCATATTCAGCTTCTTTGTCTTTTTCTAAATTGGAGTCACAGCTACACTTTTGCTTCATCACTTGGTCCAGTTTTTTCTCCAAGTCTCTCTGCTCAAAATAAAATTCTTCCATTCTTTGAGCATGCTCTGTTTGCAAACATTCGAGTTCTTTTTGTAAATTCTGCTGTTCTTCAGTTAATTCCTTCATAGCTTTAGAGTTGCTTAACATTTCCACTTCCTGTCAAGAAAAATCAAGATCACATACACCTTGGTTCTAAGACCGGAAAAGTAAAAAAATGAATTTAAATGTTTATCTGGAAACAACGAGGCCAAAGAGAGCACATTTATCTACCGATAACAATAGCCTGATAATATTATTTACTTATCAATGGTTGCCTTGAACTCTGTAGCAGACATTTCAATATAAAGAAATTATTTATACTTCCAAGTACATGGAGCTTCCAGAATCAGATTCACAACTTCCAGCAGTGAACCTCAAGAAGCAGCAGCACTGATTTACTAAAATATACTTTGAAGATGAAAGAAATGGATTATCAGAAAACAGAATAACTGTGTTTGATTTCGTTTTCCACTAGCATTTTGATATTTTTTTTAACTCTTTGTGTATTGTTTTTTTTTAACTTATCTACAGGCTTTACTTCCAACAGCAGAACAACTTCAAAGTAGCAGCTCTAGGGTCCTATCTGAGCTCACAGATTCCGAGCTTAACGTTAAATAAAATAAAACAAACCACCAGGTCTGGCATATGAATGTAAGAAGCAAAGACAGGATGTTATTGCAGAAAACAGAAATGAGGCAAAATCACAAGTGGACACTAGCTTCTAAGGCCATCCATTATTAAAAAAAACCAACAAAACAAAACAGTAAACCCCCCCTAAAAACAAGGGCTTATCAAATAGAAATAGGAAGGTGGTAGCCTTCTTTATACAGGGCAGCGATTAAATCATTTCTAGAATATTGATGTCTGCATCTTTAAAATCCTGAAAACTGAGAAATTTTAGAGGACTTAAACTATATTTGCCAAAATAGTTAAATGTTTGGTGAACATTTTAAAGTGAAAGAAGTAGTTTTCATATGGATAAAATAAAAGCAGGAGCTGCTTGAACAGAGTAGTTGCAAACTGAAAAGGCACCAATTAATAGTGGACTTGAACCTACTGAGCCTAAGGGATATTAAAAATTTGGTGTCTGGATTCAAGCCGGGGGGTGAATTATCTGTGTGTTTTGGTGTTTATAAATAAATGTAATCTGTGCTATTGATTCTAGAACCAACCAGTTTTCTGAGGACAAAAGTGAAATGCACTCAGATTGGCACTGTACCATTTGAAGCTGCTGTTTCCTCCGCAAAATAGTATTTAGTTTTTCTTGCTGTTTCATGTAGGTTTTCATCACTTCTTCCATGATCCTCCCCTTGTCATCTTCGCAGCTGATGTCTTTCATGAGAGTGGGGGACAAGGTTCGCGCGTCATTTCCCACTTCAACTCGGCTAGCATCTCTAGCGATTTTGGAAGAAATACGTTCAGATTTTCCACCTCTTGCAGAACGAGTTGAGACAGCTGGATCTGCACAGAAAAGAACATAGCACAATAATCACAGAAAATTAAGCTTCCGGAGTGAAAAAATGCGAAGAACATGGAAGATTACAAAACCATCAAAAGAATTTTTAGAAAACTGAAGTGACACCACAAAATACTAGCTTGGTGTTGAGCTTTCCAAAATTATATGGTATAAACATTGAAAAGACTACAATGTGATTTTCCACTACTTACCTAAACGTTTATGCTGCTCCACACCAGTTTTCAAGTCAATTTTTTCCTGTTCTTCAAGAGAAAGCTCTGGATAGGAGGCAGCTTTTTTGTGCTTTCCACTACTGAGCTTCTTCTCTGACTGTCCAGGTGAGTATTTAATTACTTCTGAAGCTTTGACTGTTGTTTTTGAAACATCTTTATATTGTGATGCAAGAGATACATTTGGGGCAACCACTTTATCACACATATAAAGGTAGTAACTGAAACAGTAGAATAATAAAATAAAGAATGAAAGGTAAGGCATAATAAACAATAACTGGTAGAGGGCAGTACGTTTAATTTAACGTCATTTTAAACTGTAAAGGTTTCAATGAAAAATAAGCACGTCCTCTTTAAATTTTTCCTATGCAAAAGGAAATCCTGATGATCCACTTAATCTTTACTAAGTAGATTATCTAGACAAGGTTTTGAGGCTATCAAACACGAGGATTTTTCAAACATGGCTGATAAAAAAAACCTATAGAAAATCATATGAAGTGTTCAATTACATACAAAGAGTGAAATTCGAATGCCACTGAATCCAGACTCTCCAGCACTTTCACAATCCTTATATTAGCAACAGAGGACGAGGGAAGCGATCAGTGTAGCGGCGACGAGCATATCACTCTTTCAATAGCAAAGCTGTGTACTGACAGTGCTGGGGCATGTCTGAGATCAATGCTGGACCTTCCTTCTCACAAATATTGAACAGTCTGTCTGGACTTTCACAGCTCCCGGACTCCTAGGAGCATCCTCCTGTACCACCCTAAGCCAGCCACTCAGCTTTTGTCTAGTACAGAGGGAAGAGTGCCAGATGTGTTAAGGTCAGTGCCAAGATAACCCATGTCACGATGCTGGAGTCAACATTGTTGTCTTCAGCGCCTTCCTTTCTCCTAGTTCTGAAGGAAGGCACCAACAGAAACAGCAAACCAAGGGACAATCACAGCAGTTCCACCATTCACTTGTCTGCATGGGAACCAGTTTGATGCACGTGTTGCTTTACTGCATGCTGCTCGCAAAAGAGGCTGATCTCGCCCGTATACGGTAAATGCATAACCACACAGGGATGAGGGTAAGATGTATGTCAAGAAAAAACAATTCCCTCATTGATGCAGATGATAAACTTTGTACTAAGTTAAGGAAATGCACCTGGTTTCTAAAACCAGGAAACTAACAAACAGACAGTTCAGTGGTAGCTATGTTCCAGTGTGAAGTCTTCAAACTCCTTTTACAAGTCTTTTTTGAAAGGAAATCAAGTTGCACTCATGGTAAATAGGCCCTAGGCAGCCTTCCACATGCATGCATTACGTTATAATAGGAAAGATCAAAAAATACCTTCTGTCATTTCTACTCTGTAAAAGGAAAATGTAATTACATTTCAATTGTATTGCTACTGAAGAACACTCGTAGATCACAGCTTGAGTCTCATACCAAAAATCACTCATAAGCAGTTCATTAATATTTACACCAAGAAACGCATAAAAAATTAGGGTTCAGTTATTCTTGTGCAATCCCTTGGAGTTTTCCTAACAGTTCAGGTTGCAAGTACTTTTTTTTCAGTTGAAATTATGTTTAAATAGCCAAAAGTATTTAACTCGTACATATGGTGCTCATAGTTCTGCACAGGAAATTCAGTTACCTGGGATGGAGAAAGGAGGGTGGCTGAGGATCAGTTTCTGCTTCTTGCTTGATAACTGGATACCACTGCGACAAGTCCAGGCTCTGCTGTGAATCTGCCTAAAGTAAAGGTAATAAACTGGTAACTGGAAGATGCGTACATTCCACGCTCCTCAGTGGAATGGCATTTGCACCATTAATACATACACACCAGAAAAGCTGGAGTACTGGAAAATGCAGAGTCTTTGGCAGAGATGCAGGGTGACGCAAGCCACAGAAGTTTCTTTGATCTCCAATTTCCCATTAAGGGTGAAGTAGCAATGAAATTAAAAGAAAATCTCTTTACAAACCTACACGAAAGCTCTGTCGAGTTTCCAGCACTCTGCCAGAGGTGTGCTGCAGAAAGCTGAAACTAGGATTCTCAAAAGGCTGTAGGAGCCTTTTGCAATGAAGTCTCCACATCACAGTAAGCACTTGCCAGATACTTTATTACAAAATAAAAGCATAAAACCTATGAATAAAATGGAACAATTACGAGTGTTTGAGAGACAGAACTTTCTTTTGTTGTCACAAATTCTTATTACAGAAGCTGGCAAAGCTGCTGCAGCAACACGGCAGCTCTATTTCCTTTGTAGTAACAAACAAAATTAATCCAGATGCATCAGCATACATAATCTTGGAAAACTTCTGTGCATTTTGTATTTGGATACCAATTCTTGTTCTGTTTGTCCCAATAAACTGTTTTGGAATTGCTCTTTGTCAAAGTTACTGGTGATACTTCGTGCTCCGCTGCAAAGTTACTACTAACTTCAAGTGAAAGGTGTCTCCTCATATATTTAACAAGACTCATAGCTAAGAAATTGATTCTTAATTTCATTGTATTAAAATAGCCCTGGGAAGTGGGTTTTCGGGTAAGGTGTGGTTGGTTGACTCCAACCAGCAGCCAAGCACCCACACAGCCAAGCACCACCACCCCCAGGGGATGGGGACAAAAGCAATAAAGCTCACGGCTCCAGATAAAGACAATTTAATAGGTGAAGGAAAGATTTAAAAAAAAAGAAAAAAAAAAAGCCAACCAAGTGAAGCAAAGGTTGTTGCTCACCACCTCCCACAGGCAGACTGATGCCCAGCCAGTCTCCAAACAGCATCCACCTCGGATGCCAAGACCTTCTTTCTTCTCCTTATATCCCAGTTTTTATTGCTGAGCATGACATTCTAAAGTACAGAGTCTCTCTCTGGCCCCTGCTGGTCTCTTGCCCACCCCCAGCCTACTTGCTGCAGGGTCTGAGTACGAAACAGAAAGCATTGACACTGCCCAAGCACTGCTCAGTGGCAGTCAGAACACCGGGGTGTTACCAACACTGTTTTAGCCGCAAATCCAAAGCACCACACCATACCAGCTGCTATGGAGAAAGTTAACACCACGGCAGCCAGACCCAGTACCTCTGGAAAGGTGCTCAATTGAAAAAAAAAAAAAATGAAAAGCCCATAAAGCTAAAATAAAATATCCTACTGTATGGAAAGCTTCATCTAGCATGCTAACATACATCAGAAAAGTTTATATTTACACACCCTGAAATACACTGTCACAGAATTTAGTCTCTGGCAGTCAAGAGAGTACCCAATTACACAGGTGTGGCTAATATCAAGGTCTGCAGAATCCAATGCCACTTGAGAATGAGAAAGACCAAATCCCACCTACAATGTCCTGCTCAAAACTTCCAGCCCACTAAATTCAGCTCTAGCAATGAAACTGAAATTTAACTCGACCCCTGCAGTGCCTCAAATCACTTCCAATGCCGATAGAAAGGACGGGGCACAAGAAAGCTCAGCTCCAGAATAGTAAATTCATAATCAAGCCTTTAAATAATAAAGATTTGAAACACAGCAAATGAAAAATGACCTCATCCTGACACTTCTCAAGTTTTTTCTGCTTGTGCAGATCATTCTAATAATTTAAATAATGTACATATATTCTTCTACTTATATTATAGCTAGTCCACAGTAATCCAATTTTAACTTCTGAATCACATCTTGTCCATCTTTTAGGACTCACATTTTAACATGTTTGTATATTTATGGAATTATGTATCACATAACCTGTATTTTCAAGCTACCAGGTCAGATATTTACATTCCCACCTATTTCAAATGGAAACCAGCTGTAGTGTCTACCCATCAGCGTGCATTTTGCAAATGAATTACATAACATGCAATCAAATTTTTACTTAGGAAAGAAAACGAAAGATAATTGTAAATAAACATTAAATCTTTTTCTAACCCTATTCCTCCCTCATCATACAGGTTAATAGAACAGAGATAAAGCATCTACTTCAACATGTACAGGTATATTTCTTTACCTAACAATCTGTTTAGTTTAGATGCTCTTAAAGAATTATGTAAATGCAATATATCCAAGTAAACTTGAAATTCATTGAATGACTTCTACCTAAATTGTTTGAAAGGGCTACATGAAAGTACGCCTTATTTTTCTTCTAAAGCTAGTTGTACAAAGCTGTTTTTTAAGAAAAAAAAAAATACAGATAAGTAGTAGTTTCAGCCTAATCATTAAGCCTGCAGTTTTAGTGGAGATGGGATTTATAAAAATGCTCAGAAGAAACGGTAACTCTCCACATGGCGAGCTTCTCCCCATGCACGGTGACCAACTCAAGGACTTCGTCTGAGAAGGAAGACAAAGTTCTAGTGCAGAGCAATTATCAGAAGCTGTCACAAAGTCAAAGCGAATGCGGCTCAGCGACAGCTGCTCCGTTGCAGAGCAAGTGGATGTCACACTGCAGTCTAAAACTCAACGGAAAAGGAGAAAATCTGTGACAATCAAATATACAGCTTACAGCTTTCTCATTAGCACAAAGAACAGAAGGAATTAACCTTGTGAGTACAGCAGGTGAGGGCCTCCATTGTCTGCTTTTAAAATAATGAAAGCAAACGCGTACTTGCTTTTTGAGGTGAGTAAACTCAGCGGGAAATGCTAAGGAGAAAGGCAGTGCACAGCATCTAGGATGCACCAAAGACTACAGGATGTAATTAACAATTTATTATTACTGGATGGACAAAGACCTAGCCAACATCAACTGCTCTTCCTTGGCCCTCCAAAGAAACCTCAAAGATGAGCTGGCACTTCTGAGGACTGACTCAGCAAAGGTGGTAAGAAGGTGACAGAACGGCAAATGGAACATCCTGCAAATAAATCTCCCTAGGAGTGTAAGAAAAGGGAATGTCTACACGTTGTACGCCACAGAAATGAGGGAAAGAAAGCAGACCACGGTTCCCCAGGACAAGAAAACAGGGGCTGTGCTCCAACACTCCCCTACTAAACTCTTCTAATCTTTTGTGCTTTCCAGACAAACATCCATGGGACAAAAAAAGCAAACTCACAGTTTCCACGGTTTCTCATATTTCATATGCTGCTTTGTAAGAAAGAATTACATGGGTCTGCAACAGAAGACTCCAGAAAGTTTTTGTATCTCATTTGCACTGGTCCAGTCCAAATTACTGTTACTGCTAATTTCAGCTGGTTTTTTGATCTGTACACATGAAAGATTGCGTGGTCTGAAATCTGCTACTATGAAAAAGGAAGGAGCACTATAGGTACGAACGTGGAAGACTACTTCCACTCATCCATCCACCACATTATAGTTTATTACCTACACTGGCATTGCAAGGATGAAGACTGCCAGGTCTTTATCAGAGGAAAAGCAAAGTCTCCTTGCAATGAACTTGTCTGTATCTTCAACTAATTCATCACATGGAAGCATGCCACACTGCAGACTTTCATGCAAATTTTGTTCTAAAATCCCTTACTGTAGACTGGTACAACCACAAAAATACCTGTTATTACAGTAGGCCTTTCTGCAATAGCAAGTTTTCAGAAGTTTATGCTGAAAGGTGTCCACTTCTCGCACACCTTTACGGGCTCAACCATCTGGACTGCTCTTGCTGCTATTTTGAAATCAACCACAAAACATTCAACATGCAAACTGGATATATTATCAAAACAGCAGCCATCAAACAGACATATAAATGCCAAAAGCGCTGAAAAGGAACATTGTCACAGGGCAGAAACCATTTAAAAACCTCTTAAGTTTACATTATACCCCCAAAATTGTACTTTCTATGAATGGAAACATCTATGATGTCCAATACTTATCTAGTGCTTGCCTTATTATTTGAAGCAGAAGCTCTTTAGGGGAAAAATAATCTCTGTATTTTTGAACCACAGCACAGACTTACAGCAATATTTTAGGAAAAAATACAACATCTATTATTAACCATTGTCAAAGATACCGGCCTACAGCTCATTACTTGAGCTGTTTAAAACCCCCTCTTTTTGGCACGTTTCTCTACACAAGTGGCTTAAACAGAAAGCTACTGCTGAACAAGCAGACTTTGGGCTTCTAAATAGCAACTTATCAATGCACCATCACCCTGCATGCAAAGTCATGAGATGGGTGGTTAGCAAGCCAGGTTTCCATACACCGCACGTGTGTGTGCTGAAGTAAAAATAACAAATGAAGAATTAATTCATAATACTTGATTTTCAAGCTCCTTTCTGCTTTGCTCAGCTGCTGCAACACACACCGCGTAACACATACTCAGAGGTCAAATGGGAGAACAAAAATTTCCACAATAGCTCTGAATTTTCCAGAGACTGCATACTTTAAAACAGAACAAGAACCAACAAAGCCAAACCAGCTGGAATGAAGTTACCTGCAGCCCAAAGAAGAAAGAAATTACCGCATCTTTTAATGAGAAACGGTGAAGCTCTCTCACAAATTTAACTTAGGCTTGATGCGACACGCATTCCAATTTACAAAAGGCAAGCAATGCACTTCTGAAACAAGTATTTACGTGTGAGCGCAGAGAGATTTGGGAGTTTTACAAGAGCAGGTGAACTTACTTTGGACCGAGTTCTTTTCTGACTTTTCTCGCTAAATTTCTCCTTCATTTCCTCCAAGAGATGCTTCAGTTCCCGCTCCTCCGAAGTTCCCAGGTATTTTTGGTTAATATGCAGGTAGTAGTGCCACTTGGCCGATTCAAACCCCCAGTGGCAGGTCCTCTTGTCTGGGGATCTGTGCGAGTGCATCACAAACGTCTGGGGGGAGAACATCCCGTAGCACTCCAAACACTGGATACACGGGTCATCCGGCGCAAGGTAGAACTGAGGTGCAAACAACCCCTGGCACTTGCCCAGGCATTCATGCTCGACTTCAAAGGCACTGCCAGTCTCTTTCAGTTGGGCCAAGCTGTTCTTACCAGGGAGAAAACTGCCGTTTTGCGGAAAAGTGCGAGGACGTAGTAAAGCATTGCATAGTCTCTGAGCATCAGTCAGCGTAATTAGCCCACAGGATGGAGCATTAAATGGAAGAATTCCCAAAACCTTCAGAATATGAAGCTGGTCGGAAGTGCACCTTGAGCAGTAGATGTACAGTTCGTCACACACTGTATTGATCTGTTGCAACGAAAAGTCTCGGAGAACTGAATTCAACACTTGAGGCAGGCAAAGTCTTTTTTCTCCTCCGACTTTAAAACAAGAGATAGATTCCCCCTCCAGCATAGTCTGGGTGAGTTCCGTGGAGCTGTCCGGAGGAATGAGCAGTGGGCCAGAAAGTATTTGCGGCGACGGAAGAGGCAAGAAGACAGTGGGCGACATACTTTCCTGGGAATAACGAGCTGAAAAAGCTGCCGGTCCACCCAGTGAACTCTGGCTGCTTAAGTGGAACTGTGCCAACGTGTGTTTCAAACCTGGATTTAAATTCAAAGGCTCACATAGCGAAGTACTGTTTGGCTTGGCGGCTTCCGCATCAGCCTCCACAGGAGTTTCGTCATATTCGTCCAAGTTTTCCTTCTTTATTGTTGGCAATTTATTTATCGCAACTCGTACTTTGCTACTTACATGTGTATCTGTCATCGCTTTTTTTAATGGAGGACTCCCATCCTCTTGGATCCCACTCCTTTTTTGGTCTGAAACTAGACCTAGAGGGAAGTTTATCTGTGGGCTTTCCATAGCTAAACACCAGAACTTTAATTAAGTCAGTCTTGAATACGCATTTTCCTGCTTGTTCATACAAAAAAAACCAATTTCAAGTGACCTTGATCACCTCAGGCACACCAAGTTTTACACTCCTTTCAGTAAAACGTTACTTCTTCAGCCTCCAATAATAAAAACTGTAACCCATTTTGCATGTAATATCATAAAATTAATAACAGAGAGGTTACACAAATTTTTCTTTTATAGTTATTTGTTCAATTTTCTCGTATAAAAACCCCACCGCAATGTGTATACAAAAGGCTTCTCTTCATACCCTATTTTACACAGTAATCTTGTACAGCAAATTAGTAAAAAACGAAGCGTTGATGCAAAAGTGTCCAGCCTCGATCATTTTTTCCTTTAAAAAATATACTGTCTTTTCAAATAAGTCTCTATTTCAATACTAAAATAGAAAAATGGTCTCAGTTTGAAGAATGCTGATCTTAATGCCATCAATCCCAAAACGTAGTTAAAGTCGCATGAAAATTTTATTCGGCACTTTCAGCTGCCGGAGATCAAACATGACCCGAAGGATTGGCTTTACCGCGCTGCCAACTTCACGACTTCACCACCACCGCAGGAGTGACTACGGCGGTTCACAAATAAACCCCCAAATTAAAGGCTGGCCCAGATCGCCGGCCAAAAACCGAACGTCCCTGTGGAGTCACCTTTGGCACAGATGTCACCGGTGTGTGTCAGGGCTCTCCCACCCCGCGATACCGGTGACAGCGGTGAGAACCAGGCCATGGGCTGACGCCACGGCTTGTGCCAGCGGAGCTCTGCCCGTCCCGCCAGCCGGCCTGCGGAGAGAGACGGAGGCCGGTCACCAGCAACGCCAGAACGCCAGTCAGCGGGGTCAGAGCAGGGCTACGGCTCCCGGTTCACCGGGACCGGGCGCAGCCGGCGGCCAGCCCCCCGGAGCGCTGCCTTCCCCGCCCGCCGGGCCGCGGCCGCCTGAAGGACGGGGTCTCGGCGGGCAGGAGGGCCCCTCCGCCCGGGAGCCGGCCCCTCGCCCCGCAGCCCCTTCCCGGAAGGGCCCGGGACTCCGCATCGCGCCCTCCTCCCTCCCGCGCCGTGACTCACCTCAGCCCCGCCGGGCACGGCTCACACCCCCCCCCCCCCCGCCCGCCCGCCCCACGCCGCCGTACCCGTCACCGCGCTCCCTCCCCGCCGCCGCTCCCAGCCCCCGCCTCGGCCCCAGCCCCCTCAGGCGCCCCCCTCCCCGTTGCTCACCCCGTGGGGGCTCCGGCAGCCCCGTGGGAGCGGACCCGGCGCGGCGGACGCGCCGCCCACCCGTGACCTCACTGCGGAGACGGCGGCGGCGGCGGCCGAGACGACGGCAGAGACGGCGGCGCGCGGGCACGAACCCGCCGGCGGCGCGCGCCACCCCCTCCCGCCGCCGCCGCAGCCCCGCCCACTGTCTGGGGCAGCGGCCGCCCCTCCCCCGCCCGCCGCCGCCTCAGCGCAGGGAAACCCCTCCCCCCCCGCCGGCAGGAAGAGCGGGCGGGGGGGGATAATAAAAAAACGCAGGAAAAAAAAACCGAAAAAGCGCAATTTCTGCTCGCCCGCCAGCCCCGGGCCGCCTTGCCGCCGGTTCTCCGCCCTTAGAGCCCGCGGGGGGCGGCCAGGGTGGAAAGGGAGATGGAGCCGAGCGGGAGCGCAGGCCCCGGGGCGGGAGGAGGCCCGGGCGCTGACAGGGAGCTGTGGGGCGAGCCGCTCCCCTGAGGCGCGGCGGGCCTCGGCAGCCGGCCCTCAGCGACCCTCCCTCAGGGACCGTCCCTCGGCGACGGGCCCCACGCGAGGCGGGTTCCCTCCCTCCCTCAGGGACCGGCCCTCGGCGAGGGGCCCCACGCGAGGCGGGTTCCCTCCCTCCCTCCGGGACCCTCCCTCAGCGAGGGGCCCCAGGCGAGGAGCGCTCCGCTCTGCCTCCCCGGTGTCTGTCGCCGCGGCGGGCACGCCGTGAGGCGGCGGGAGCGAGGACGTGCTGAGGGGCAGGACGAGGGGTCCATGGCGGGCACGGAGCCCGGCTGGGAAGCGGTGCGATCGCTTCTGTGAAGGGAGGGTTACGCGACGGGCTTCTCCCCGGAGGAGGGGGAAGATGCTCTTCAGTGGCCGCTTAGCCTTTGTACAGCTGGTTTGTGTGTTACAAGTTCCTTCTGTCTACAAGGAGCCTAAAGCTTTTTGGTTTACATCTTCTTCATAAAGACAGCGCTTCAGCTGAGACTAAGGCACAATCCAGTCTGCCGCTGCCTGTCATCCCGTACAGTCACCTGTTTTGATGCAATGTGAGTGTAAAAGCGTAGCACATGAAAATGGGGCAACCAGGCACCGCTTAACACCAGGCAGCGCTGGCCAGCAGGCTCCCTTCCATGTCGTCACCTAATGCCACGCCAGAAGGATTACCACAGAGCAAACAAAGCCTGCCTCACTGATGATCGGCACGGCCTGGGTACGCTTCAGTCCTTGGCTTCGCACCTCCGATACGCTTAGGTTTCCTCTGGGCTGGCGGGGCTGACCGATGGAGGGGCCCTCGAGAATCACTGCTCTGCGAGTCACCTCTCAGCTCACTGCTGCAACAACCGCATCCGTTGCAATACCTACAGCAATGTCTACAACGTTCCCTTCTGGCGATGGCTGGGCAAAGAGGGATCTGGGGTGATTGGTGTTATTTTGCGTGCAGGTTTTGCCTTTGTTGCTAACATTAGGTGGTCACATCTCTAGGTAGGAGCTATCCTACTCTCTCTCTGCACAGCAGTTAGTGCAATCTTTGAGACTCGTGGTGCTTTATATTGCAAAAATAATAAATTGCTGACAGCTTAAGTAGCAGAATAGGGTTTTGAATAACTGTATAAATAGCAGTGTCTGGCCTTTTAATGATAACTCTGTGATGAGAAAGACAATAGCGGTTGTATTTATTTTTTAAAACCTAAAGAAAACCACTTGACCTTTCTATTATTAAAGAATTCAGGTACAGATAAAGGGATCATAAAACTGAAATAGAGCACGACCTCAATTTTTATATTCAGCAGAAGGTGTCGTAGCAACAAGGATCCTTGGTTCACTGGTGCCATATTGCAGCGCCCGCAGGCAGGCAGCTTTCCTACTAACAAGGGGATACCAAAAAGAAGCCTTCATTTTGTTCAGGGATGTAAACCTCCAAATTACTTGAAATTAAGTCTGCCCTTTCTTGCAGCTGCTTGAAATAGACATTTCACAGAGTGCCTATAGAAAATCGCAATTTCTGTTTTCACAGGCTAGAGAAAACAGGGAAGGAAGGGAAGGCATAAATTCCTTCCGTTCCATGTAGGCCAAAGCAGAGATAAAAGCGTCCCAAAAATTGGAACTAAGATTTAATATTGGGGAAGAACACAGGTATTGGAGAAATTAATTTTTTTCCCTCCTTTTAATACTCTGTCCTTTTCCATCCTCATTTTGTTTCTCTGTTTTTACTGTAAATCACTAAAGATGATTCAGCCTTTCCTCAGGAAGCATTTATCATAGTAACTACTACCGTTACGGGGAGGGCATTTTTCCTTGCTTACATTTGCCCTGCTACTTTCTAGCTCCTTTTGCCAGGCGTCATCTGTGTAACTCCTCCACAGCAGCAGAATCCCAGCTGAAACGTACCGGTACAAAACCGCCAGGCTCTATGCATTACTTGAGTTTCATGAACCGACGGATGCTCAGGACTGACACCTCTGTACTTCCCAGCCACTTGAGATTCACCACAAACTGGATTTGTGTATTTAAGGACATTTTCACAGATGTTGGACCCTAAACCTACTCCCGGCTCATCTTCACACCCAACAGCATTTGATCTAATTTAGCAACACAGGGTCATTAATCAACACCAGTCATTCCAGCTCAGTTATGCAGTTTTATACCCAGGCTTGTTGCCTGCCCTTCTCAAAGTAGGGAAGTGCTACCGATGTGCTTAAATGAGTTCCAGCACTGCGCAGCAATGGGGAGTAGCCTGGTGCTTGTCACAAATGCTGTCCTTCAGCCTGCAGCAACACCATTACACGGGACTGTGCCAACATCCTCTCACCGTGGCTGCTACATCAAACGCTTCTGCAGCATTTCCAGCCTTAGACAGAAAAGAGGATTGCTTCATGTAATCATTCTGCAGGACGATCTTATTGGTATCTTTTCTCCATTTACAGTTCAGCAAACATCATGTGAGGCAAAGCAGTTGCTGCAGTACAATCGCAAGCCTTACACAGAAACATGAAATGCATTTGTGCAGGGCAGGGAGCCTGGGGAAAGTGATGGGGAAGATGCAAAAGTGCGTTTGCATTAGGTGTCAGTTGTCTGTTTAAATGCTGTTTGAAGTCTTTATTCTTCTGCAATAAAATGTTTGAGTAGGACAACAACTACCTTTATGAAAAAGTAAACATATTTACGAAGAATACTAACACTCTCTAGTTATTTATTAAGCTGATAGGAGGTTTGCTTGAAAGCCACAACATAGCAGAATAAAACAAAATTTCAGAATCTACCAGCTTTTGGAACTGACCCTGAAAGACGCAGGCCTGTGTTACCACTGCCCAGACATTCTGGACATTCCTGTCTTCTCCACCCTCTAGGAGTTTAGTATCTGATAAAAAAGTCCTCTTCACATACTAATCAGTGAAATGCACTATGTCATACTTCCATGTTAAATTTCACTCAAGAAAATGCAAGATTTATAGTATCAGCGCTGGAATGATCTACGGATGGAAAGAAAGCAACATACGTAGGCAGATATTACATCTTTTATTAGACCTACTGATGTCATGGAAGCTTAGGCATTCACTTCATTGTTTAATTTGGATTCTCAAAAGTTCTTCTGCACATTTTCCATTTCAGGTTGAAAATTCTGGTAACTATTGTGCTGTAATGATAGCGTTGCTATAGAGCTACAGTGATCAGGCAATGTAAGACAAAAGTTTGTAGGTAGAGGATTGTCTAAAAAAAGATGTTAACTCTGCCTACAGCTTCGAATGTGGACTGTGAAAAGCAGGTCCAAAGATACTGTGCAACTAAAACCCGAGTTACAGACCTCTGCAAGATAAAATAAATTGCACTAGCAGAGCATAGGAGGAATCTTTCTTTTCTCATTAACTCCTCTGAATTTTCAAGAAGCGCTGAAGCTCTTTGGAAGCTTACAGAATTGATATTTAAGGTTGTCTTAAAATGCAGCTCACAAATAGCACCTTCACTGCTGGGTTTCAACACCTGAGGTTTAACACAGGCAGCCTGCACAGAAATTTTGTCTTTACTCTTCTAAGTCAGGTCTAAGAAAGAGAGGTTGTTAGTTAAAAAATATTTTCTTACTTTACAATTAAAGAGCGACTGCAGAAGTTTCCTTTTCAGATAAGGTAAAAAGATGAGGGCTATATAATAATATACGTGAAACCAAGAGGCTCCTTATGAATTATGCAATTTTTCTTTCATATATTTCTAAGATAATACCAAGCAGGACACACTCCAAACCACAGACCTCCAAAATATCGTGAAGCAAGAAAAGGGTGTTTAAAAAAAGAGTAAGTCTCATCCTCCCTACACGCTCGTCCCTTTGAATTCCTCGCAGGCCACCTTTGACGTCGCTGGGGTCGATTCCTCTTCCTCTCGCAAGCTAGGAAGAGGGGTGAGACAAACTATTTTGCATTTCTAAGTGCAAATAAAAATAAATCCTTTAAACTACTGCATATAAATTGAAGTACCAAATACCATACTAAATCAAAATAAAATCATCTTTCAGCTGAGCTGGTTAATATAGATACAAAGTTGTTTGTCAAAGTGCTAAGTGTGTAAAGAACTTTGTCACAGTTTTTGTGAGATTCAAGTTGCATATTTATGAACTAAGGGGCTTTTCTACACAAAGAGAATGAAGTATTTTTTAAAAATGTGTTTCTGAAGATGCTAAAGAGCATAATTTAACACTGAACAAAGAACAAAAATGGTGCGTTTTCTTGTCTGAAGGTATTAGCTTGAGCATTTTAAAGAAAAAAATCATTTTAGAGGTGATTTTTAATGGTAAGTTGTAATACTTAAGACTACGCTCCTGAAACCTGCTACGACAGATAAAGTAACACAGACAAGATGCTGTGTCAGAGATACCGTAGGGTCTGTGATCGTGCAAAGCACAAGAAGCTGATGAGCTTTAGCACGCTCCACATCTTACAGGAGAGCTTACTTTGGCAAGTTCTGTACACGACACTACAGCTAACAAGGAACTTGAGCTGTGACTTCATTTCTACATCTGCAATCATCGTCAAAACTCAGCTGTTGAGCTAGGTGCTTCACCACCCAGCGCAAGAGGGATATAGGCCCAGGCACTTTGTTCAAGCTTATAAGTCAAATGCAGACGCAACAGATTTCTGGTTCTGTTTATGCCTGAAAAAGCCCACCTCCTGCCAAAGCCAAAAGGATCCAGGAGGCAGATGCTTCTCTGCCTTTAATCGTTGGTGATTAAATACACGATGATAAGATCACACAGTTCAAGTACGCAGTTCAGATCCCTTTTTTGTAAGCAGGGAAAAAAAAAAAAGTCTTAAAATAAACCCTAACTGAACTTTTCTCAAGAAAATGCACGATACGGCAAAATCTCCTTTTTCTGAAAGGGGCTCCAATGCCCAGCTCCCGCTTCCCAGGCAAACATCTTTAATCTGCAGGCAATTTCAGACACCTTTCTCACTTAACCTGCTTATGCTGTCCAACTTGAAGCAAGGATGCATGCTTAGCAGTGAAGCTATGAAGTATATATAGATTATATGAGCTATTAATTTCTTTTATAGAGTGTCTTAACATAAACAGTTGCTCAGACTGAGCCGAGAGCAGCTGGCCACCAAACTGAAGAGAAACAAGAAGCGTGCGTGGGGGGAGGTTAAGCATTTAAGATATGCAACCATCTGCAGCATTCGCCTAGGACTCCCGATACGTACTTTTAATAACAAGCCAGATTGCAAGAGGAAGTCTCCTTTAAAATATAGATACACAGATATTGAAATACAGATGTATTCAAATACTGCGTCTGTAGCAGGGTATGAGGTAAGTGCCCTTGCCCTCTGTGTCAGAAATCTAAGAGAACGCAGGGGAGGAGCTGAAGAAACAAAGAAAGAAATCATGCAGAAGTAAGCGCAGCAGACGAGAGCGTTGCTCTAAACTCCAAATCCCCAGCTCTGGCAGCCGAGATGACGCCTTAGAAGTTCCAGCTGAAAAAGGCCCTTGGTCAAGCAGGCTAGAATTGCCTTTTACATTGTACTTGAAGCTTTCTGTATCTGCGCAGCTGACTGATGCCTCACTGCTTGCTTTTGTTTCATCACTGGTGTTGGAACGAAAGACAGAACCTACGAGGATGCTTTTTCTCCACAGGGCATGATGAACATGTGAACCGCGTTGGAGAGAGACCTCCGTCCTACGACAGGCTTGGGGAACACGGGCTGAGGGAAGTATTTCTCAGGTTGCTGTCGTCTATCCCAGTGCTATCTTTTCTAGAAGAAATTGTAAGATTAGAACAATGCTCCTGTGAGACTCGTTAAGGGTCAGACGGCAATCCCAAGCAAAGCCCAGCATTTCGCAGTATTTGTTTTAGAGGTTAACACACAGAGGCCCAATATAAATGTTTTATTTAAAGTAAAAAGTGTGCACAAATAAAGGGAATGATTACACAACAATGTTCAAGACCATATTCCATATGAAACACGAAAACAGTAGTGACAATATTAACTAGCAGAGCACCCATAAGAATCCGACTCGTGTACAAAACGGAGGTTACTCCACATAAATACATCGTGCTTCTGATGCAGACACTTTCTCCATAAGACAAAGCCTACTGCACTGGACTGCTTACACCCAGTGTCCCTTCTGAATATTTATGACAGTTGCTATATGCTTAACAATGAAAAATAACCGTTAATATCATGGCACTTTGGAGAAAATTAAAATGGATTTACAGTTAAGATGTTTGTCACTTAGCGACATTCTTAATGGTTAGATACATCAATAGAAAAAGTATCTTTTCTGTAACATTATCTATAAAAAAATTAACTGTTCCTTTAAGCACAAAAGACAGTGTTTTACTCCATTACTCTCCTGTGATGAGCAGCAGAAATGCCCTTCCTTACCAAAAGCCATTTTACTTAATACCCCGTATGAAATTAAGCCACTGTAGAGACAAGGCTTCTCTTGTTTGCTTTAAATAACTTCAAAGTTTAATGTCAGTTAAGTCCTGGTGTCTAAACTAGTCATGCAGGTGTAGAAGTCAGAGGCTAAACAATCACAATTTTACAATGGCATGTAAGCAGTTCACATGAACTAAACGTGCTGAAATTAGCTGGTCTTTGACAGTAGGTTTACTCTGACATTTTACATCTGAAAATACACAACTTGAATTTAAGGGAACCTGATTTTTAACAGTGCAAAGGTTCAAGGCTTCCCTGAAATCGAGGCCCCTCAACCACTTCCCAGTTCTGAAAACTCAGCCCAATACTTCAGAGTTTCCTATTCACGTCGCAAAGAAGAAAATGAACTAAATACCATACCATGACACTACTGTGCATTTGTGCAGTCTCCCTCCTTGAAGCTAACATGCAAGTGAAAAAATATACACTGGAAGATTTGTGCTATGAATTCATAGTGTTCTCATACAAGGATTTTCAAAGAGAGACACTGACCAAGCAGAATTCTTATTAAAAGCTTCAGATAAGGTTTGCTAACTTGTGCTTACAGATACTTAGATCTGCTTTCAGTAACACTTAGCTTGCCTTATAGCTCTTACTTATGACACAGATTATTTTCTTCAGTGTCTCTTAATCCCTTTTCCCCAAAATAATAAAAGTGGTACATTTGGCATTTCTTCAGTCCAAGACATTCAAAACTGTTCCTTAAACAGTAAAAATAAGAATTATCTGTGCTGTATACTACAGTTTACTAATGTGAAATGTAAGAATCGCACCTCCCAAAAGTCCTAGTTTGAACCGTTCTTTCAATTTATTCCAACTGCTTTACAATTAACTTTGAGTCTACTACCAACATTTAAGGTTTGACTGTGATTACAAATCACCACCTGTAAGTGGAGAAGTTAAGGGAGTCATTGTGGACAGCACCTATTTTTTCTTAGCTGTGCTTTTTCCACTGGCAGTCGAATGCATTTCCAACAGTACGGCAATAAGATTTAAAAAAAAAAAGAAAGAAAAAAAGAAAGAATGCCCTTATCTAGGCCATAACTGTAATGTATGCACTTCTGATACAGTTAAGATAGCAAGTATAAAAGCAATAAATAATAGTATGAGGTTCTACATCTGTCAATATTAGCTGCCCATTACTGCTAAATTACACTCTATAGATTGTAACATTTTAAAGGATTAATTGAATTCCATTTACTTAAACTGACGCTTTGTACCATGTACAGCCCTCACAGAGGAACAGACTCGGAAAGGCACTCTCTGTCTATCAATGTGCAATTCCTAGTGTATCATTTCACAGCAAAATCTATTGATTCTAATATTGAGTTAATCATCTCCTTTTGGGCAGGATCAATATCCCTTGTGAAAGCAGCCATTCTTGACCTTTTCAGTTTCAAAATGTGCTCTCCTTGCTGTCATTTCAATTGGAAAGGCAATAACACAGCTTTAACTTCTAAGTAAGGAGGACAGGGAAATCAGATGTTTAGAGAGAAGAGATTTAAAACTACAGAAGTCATAAGGTCTTACTTGTCTTGCTGGAAAAATGGAATTCCTTTAACGATGTTTTATTACATCCCATAATGCAATTTCTATTCTTAAAGCAGTAAGAAAAACTTTCCTTTATTAGAATCGTCTATTGGCAGATTATACAGCCAGACTCCATGGTTCAGTCAGGAGCCCCAGAGACCAATGCATATATTAAAATTCAAGTTTGGCAAGACTGTTGGAAAGTTTAACATTTTAAATCTGGCAGCCGAAGGTTCAGCATAGCAACTGTCCTGGACGACAATTAATGCAAAAAGAAAATTAGTGAGTAATTCACACTAGGTGGCAAGAGTAAGATGTTCAGTTACTCATTTTATGCAAGTGCATCCAAATGAAGAGATGTTTATCCATGCAGAAACAAACAGAGTAACAACTGGCACAGTCCAGAAATGGAGAATTCAGACACATTCCTCAGCTGACATCAGAAGAGGATTTATATATTCAAAGCCTTCAAATTCAGACTGGTCGATCTTCTTCACAATATCACTATTGAGATTAAAAAACAGTCATTAGTTAGAAAAATTAAAAAGGTAACAATATTAACTGATAGCTTATCTTAAAATTGAGACCTGTACAGCAGATTGCAGCTGAGTACAATTTCCCATCTCTCTTTCGTCCCTCTCTATCCTTACAGTTAACACTGGGGGTTTTTTAGCCCCTATAACGATAACAAAACACAAAACCATACAGGAGTAGTGTTTGGGCTGCTCCCATGCACATATTCTCCCCACAAAGCAATCTGTAAGGTTTGCAGTTTGAAAGCTTTCCCCAAACAGTTTTGTAAAAAGTGAAAACAGGAGATGTGATAAGATACTGCACCTGCATCAGCAACTTTATTTTTACATTATGCATTTACAAAGGGATGAAGAAGGACGTTGGATCTCAGACCTAATTCAGGTGCATAGGTAACATTTAATATTCTCTGTTTCTGTTTGCATACTACATGAACATTATACAAAACCCTAGAAAAATTCCTAAAATGTGAACAGCAGTGGCTCTGTCAAACTAGAAGGGCCCTTCCCTCCTCATCCCAAATCAGGGTCCCTCAGGAGCCAAGGAACCACAAATCCACTAACAAAATCAAACGCATTATCATGCATTTTATCAAGGCTTTTCAGCCAGAATAGTATCACGTGACTACTACAATTTGAAATACCCAAACAAGCCAAACAAAGCATCTTCTCTTGTTCAGAACACCCAAGAAAAATTCAAACTAACCCCAACATTCCAGAAATATCACAGTTTAAAATAATGCAGAAATAAACCACTTGACAAAACAGGTCTTTTCCTTCACACGTTCATTTCTTGCAGATGATACCACTAAAACTTGTAAAATAGCACTTACTCATCTTTCCCTGAACTAAGATTCTTTATAGCAACTTTCCCACTGTTAGTTGATTTTTACGTCATGCCAGAGTACAATACTTAATCCAGCCATACGAAGTCTACCGTGAGGACATATAACATTTGTATATATGGACATTTTCTCCAAACTAACACAAGAAAAATGTTATTTACTGCTTTACGTATACTCTATGTACTACAACTACAGCTATTAAATGAAGTTCTATAACTCCTTCACTGACTTATCAGAACTTCTTAAATTCTACATTACTTACTCATCATCTGGAGTGAGCTGCACAGGTTCATTGGTGAACTGGGAATCAAAGTTATCCAGACCAAATTCTCCAGATATATTTGGTTTAAATGGAGGTACCACTTGCTTTTGCTCCATCTAAGAATAAATGCACTTAGTGACACCAAGAATGAGTTACAACCTATTGTATTATTTTTAAACAAGGCTGGAAGTTACCATTAGGTTTCTTTTGTATACTTTCAACAATCATTCTATTAATCTACTATACTTGCTGTGTCTAAAAGGGTTAAAAGATTCTGGATGGTCATTATTGTACATAATAAGTTAAGAGCTTAAGGTTTTTGAAGTTTTTATGTCATCTCCCATGCTCAAAACAAGTTGTCAAGCCATCACTGTATATGAAGAAAATCAGGCAAGCCAGTGGGCATTGACATACCAGATCCCAATCAACATTGCGAAAGAACGGATGTCCCTGGATATCTGCAAATCCTGTTTGAGGATGGCAGCCCAAGCGTTCCTTTGGATCCTGTGCAAGGAAAAAAACATTTCTAAATGGGTGCCATGGCCTACGCATGAGTAAAATACAAATGTTATAAATTCTGTGAGAAACTAAACACCAGAGTTACAAGGGACACTGAAGGACCAAGTCAGCATTATTTATTTTGGAAACTCTAGCATTTTACTGTCTAAAATAGGCATGAATATATGAAAGCCTTTAACGGAATTTTATGTAAACAGCCTTCATTTTTATTTAGACCTGTTCAAAAACACCGTGTGTTTCAGAGCAAACTTGGTTAGATTACAAGGGAATTTGATTCTTCCTCCCACCTGCCTCTCACCGAGCAGGCTGACTATGCCAGGCAGTCACAGTGGGGTAGTAACTGCAGGTTACTGATAAATACAGTGGGAAGAAGTTTATTTTAACAAGACAAGTCCATCTCCATGTATGTGTATGCACACACTACCAAGGAGCTGTAACAGCAGCAGTGTTCGTGAACAGTATTATTTTCTTCGAGTAATTTAACTACATCTGTGTTCTCCGGTACCTCTTTCTCCCCACTCATCTAACACTTGCTAAAGGCCAGCACGTGCTCTGACTAGTCTAGTACCACAGAAGCACTTTTTGACTCTCAGGCTAGTTAGCTATCAGCAAACAGTGAGCGTACACTGCCTCTGCGTTTCCCTCGAAGAAGTCAGCGGAAGTTGTCAGAGTGATTTGCTAAACTGCTTCTCTTTAAGAGCCAAAGTAAATCTGGTAAGTTTCTCCAATCCCCCAGATTGAAGAAATCACTCCAAGCAATTCTAAGCCTTTCAGTTTGAAATATACTCATGATTCCAAACTGAGAATCCATTGCTTCAGATTTTAAGACAAGTAGCTAGAATAGGTCCCCCAGCCCCAGTGAAATTCTGCTTTTTAGGCTCACACCTTTTCTACCCTGTTTCTGTATATGGCAGATAAAGTATGCCTGCTATGCATCGATTAGTCAACAGGTTTAAAAAAAATAGCTGCTCTTGAGAAGTCTGAAATAGTCCCCTCTAGCTCTTACCTTATTGAGGAAACTCTTTAGAACACCTGCTGCTTTAACAGAAAGGGATCGCGGAATTCGAATCTGTTTTTCCAAAATTACTGCAAGAGAACAAGGTTCATATCACCTTTTGCATCTTTAAAGCTAGATTAAAGGTAAGTAGAAACAAAGCACTGAAGTGTAGGAACGCTCATGGTCCTTACCTTGGAAAAGATAATCTTCTGTGTTCTGATCAGGATTGTCAGAGCTCCCAACAATATCAAACGGTGACCGGCCTGCCATCATCTCAAACATAAGTACACCAAGTGCCCACCAGTCTACACTGAAGCCTAGAATTCAAAGGAGAAAACACCACTGAAGATATTTTGGAGCAAAAATACTAACATTTTTGGGGCTAAAGACAGACGTGTTTTGAGAAGAAAGAATTTGTTCAAAAAATTTAAGTATTGCCAGTCTTTCTGATTAACTGAACAAAGGTAACAATTGCACGAGACGTTACTTGGTTCCTTACGTGTGCAACAAGAGGGAATGCTGTACAAAGGAAAGGAAACGCAAAAAGTTTCAAGGTTGGTGTCAGGACCTTAACAAAGGTTTAGATAATATTTAAGCCTAGTCATTACTAACCAACAGGGGGTTGGTTATCCAGGGCGGGGGATACAGACAAGGAGGAAGTATGTGATTCTTAATAGTAGCAAGACAAGTTATTTATGGAGTTGAGCATATCTATTCTACTATTCACTGCTGAAGAAAAAAAATTCCAGTTGCTAGGCTGGGACTGATTTAGTCTGGTTGGCCTAGAAAATTTGTGATAAGGAAGGAAGATGTGAAGCCAGTCTAAAAGAGACATTTGATTGAAATAAGATGGTAGATTTAAAAAAAAAAATACATACTTTCTTAAAAATAGGAACCAATTGTAGAACTTGCTAAAATCTTTAGGTAAGAACACAGATCAAAGATCTGCTTGGCACACTATTGGAAGCTTAGGAAGAAAGGGTACACAGCAAGCCTTCTATACTCTCAGGTCTCTTGCTTCAGGAATCTTGTGGACTTCCTGGACAAGCAATTGCATAGGCAATTTCATTTTTAACACAGAGATTTGTGAAAGAGATGTCTATTATCTAGGCCCTTTGCAATGCATTTATATCTAATGTCATCATTGCTGCCAAACATAAAGCTCCAAAACTGAACATAATTCAAGACTGCAAGTATATCATTATTAGTAGCTAAAATAGTTATGAACAATAATTAATTTGGATGACTTAAGTTATTCCTCAAGACTGATAAAAATAATTTAAAATGTGGATGCAGGGTATCTCATTTGCTTGGTGCAATCTTTTCTGCCCTTCCTTTGAAGGGTTTATTTGCTTTTTCAGACAGGATGCTAAATTGAGACTGATCACGTATCTAACAGATTTATACTTCCTACTGCTAAACAACACGAGTAAAGAGACAAGTGAAAGTTACACAGTAGCAGTGAAAAATTCAATTTACCATAATCCTCTCCCCGGAGAATTTCAGGTGCAATGTAGTTTGGAGTCCCACAGAATGTGCTGGTTGTGTCACCAGGCCTCAGACCCTCCTTCAAGAAAAGGTGGGAAAAAAATACTTTACAGTTAGCCAAAGATTCCACACTCCCCCTCTGGTAAGAACTTAATTTTGAATTAAGTGTCCTGAATAAGCTGCTTTCGTTTTAATAAAACAATACTTAAATCTGTATGTAAATTAGTACAAAACACTACTTGTTTCAGAAGAAACAGAAGCAGGTCACATCCAGTCTCACAAGGAAGGCACACCCCTACTGACAACGCCGTCTTTTAAGGTTTTTAGCTAGTAAGCTCCACCACATCTCCCAAGATAGGCAAGTGGGAATAACCGAGGCATGGTGCAATAGCTTACATGACCAGAGTGTTGCGATTGACAGACACACGAGCTTTTCAGAAAAGAGCACGGGATGCAGAACGTAGGGGGGTTACCCAAAGGAGTTGTGGAGTCTTCATCCTTGGACGTTTTCAAGACCAAACTGAATAAAGCCCTCAGTAACCTGGCCTGATCTTACAGTTTACCCTGATCTGAGCAGGAGGGTGGATTAGACCTCCTGAGGCCCCTCCTGACCTGTGTAATTTTATGCTTTTCAGTTGCCTACCCAAAATTCTAGCATTTAAAATAATTCTAATAGATCAACACAATGGCAATTCCATGGCAAAGGCAAACCTGTGCTCCAGTGTCTCTGTAGCGACAAATTTTCTCTAGAGAAAATGGGAAGCGTCATAGAATCCAAACGGGAGCAAGGGTGATCGATATATCTCAACCTCTTGCTCTTTTTGAAATCAAGCTATCTTGACTATTTCAGCCTACCTCTCAGTTAAGTTGATACAGCAGCTTTATAAAAGCATAAACAGTAATATATACATAGTCCGTGCACTTTGGCATGTCTTTTTCTTATTTCCATTTGTAGAAGTGAAATGAGCATACAGCCTGTCTGCACTGTGTATAAATGAATACCTTGAAATTTCACATTTTTAAGTCACTGCATTTTTTAATTTATGACAACTTCTTAATTATTGATTTTAGTGGTTAGCAAGGAACTAGATCTTACCTTGCACATGCCATAGTCTGTGAGTTTAATATGCCCTTCAGAATCTAGTAGCACATTATCCAGTTTTAAATCTCTGTAGATTATCCCTCGTTCATGTAAATAGTTCAATGCTAGACTTATTTCAGCAGAATAAAACCTAGTGTAGAAAGAGATATTGATTACTCCAGTAATCAAAAACCCAAACCACAATAACAGTCTTGGTAGCATGATACTTTTCCAGACATAATCCCCTGTATTCTATCATTTTTCATCAGAGAAGTGGGTAAGTTGTTTATAATCATACATGCATTCCTAGCCACAGTCACTTCAAAAGCTATTTTTAATTACTATTAATGTCTACCGAAATCATCCTTTTCATCTCACCATCTGAGAGAAAGCATATGCACCAAGAACTCAGCATTTGCCTGGACAGCTGGTAGCGGTTGTTGTGAGAAAAACACACTGATATCATTAAACAGTTAAAAAAATATCACAAAAGTGTTTTTTCTAGATAAAAAAAAAATCAGAATCAGACTGAAGTCATCTAGGGTAATGCTAATACAAACAATACCTAAGTGCTTCCCATTACAGTTCCTTCTTGAAAGAAAAATACGGTAGCTTGCAGCATTACAATGAGGATGCAGTTTCACATTCCTTAAATCCTTAACATCTGCAGAGGCTTTGCTAGCTCATCATCATAATCTCTGCACTGCTGCACTGTGTCAGAAAACCAACTGTTTTGATGCAAGAAATCTGGAATTAGGCATACCTGGCATGCTCCTCTGGCAGCTTTCGCTGTCTCTGCATATGAAACATTAGATCTCCTCCATTTACATACTCTATAACAAAAAATAACCTGAAACACACAGGAGCTTGTTACAAACAAGGCTGAAAGAGGTTTTGAGATGTTACAGGTCTGTTATTGAACAATGTCAATTCAAGTCCTCCTATCTCTCTGGTATTATGGCTGGGTTCACTATTTTCCTTCCCTTTGAACAAATTCCCAAAGTTAAAAATCAAGTATACGAAGTTTCTCTCAATAATTCCTTTACCGCTAAAGGAAGGGAAGTAATCCTTCCCACATTCCTAATGCTGCTGCTTGTCATGATTACGTATGTGAATATATAAATAGACTCACATCAGTTTCTATACACAAACCAGGAAAAAAAAAAAAATCTCATTTTCCTTCCTGATCCCTTTAATCTCCTTTGTTTGTAGTTAATACTATTAGTGTATTACTAATACTCTTTCTCACTTCCCCCCACTAGCTTGTCACCTTTTCACATAGGAAGGATCTTATTTAAATACACAACAACTGTATCTTATATATACTGAAAATTATTACTGTATAGAATAGTAAATTATTAATCTACTGCAATCTCTTCTACATATAAACACACAGGAAAACATTTTCATCGCTATTACTCCGTTTTCCTTTTTAAAATTCAGATAGTATTTTCCAAGTCTTGCTCAGAGACTCATCTTCAGAGAGCCCATGCAAGCTTAAGATAAATGTCCTCATTTTTTGTACTTCTATCTCTCTCCTATTCTAGGGTCTGTCTTCTACCTCATATTCTTATGCCTTTTTTCTCTGCTAGCTGCACCTCTCTTCCTGTCCAGAATCCTTCCCATCATACCTACCACTACTTTACACTTTTTTGCATCTTCCCAATCTGATAAGCTTAGATGGTGGACGTGGCCTTTTGCTCATAAAATGCTACAATGATTTACAGCACACTGACTTGTGCTACCTACCTAACACTTAATGCTTTCAATAGGCCTTTGAGATGCCTAGAAGAATGAAATATTTTTTGCATAAGACCATCTTCTTATTATGATACGACCTTTACCTGCTTTCTGTCTGGAAGCAAGAGTGTAGTCCAACAAGAAAGGGATGATTTGAAGCCTGTTCAAAGACGTGTTTCTCTGTCTGAACCCAATCAATATCCTATTTATTTAAGAAAAGCGACATTCAGAAAAGAATTATTGCACTTGTTACGTCAAGTATTAATGACAATTAGCAGAAAGATATTCAAGTGTTTTGCCGTCCTCGTTTTACTTGCAAAAAATTAGATGTATATAGTTCTCCAATGCGAAGTAATACAATTTAGCACACTCATTTTTTTCCTGTCTCGAGTGTCCCATAATTTTAGCCTCATTGTGTAACTACACTTCAGAATGAAAAAACACTCATCTGTAAAAGATAAAATGGTGCAGACAAACATAAAGTAGCATCAAGAAATGCAGAAGAAATCAACAGTAGACCAAGAAATACATGCAAAAGCTCTTGGACAGCAAACCACAGTCACTCGAATTTTTTCAGAGTAGCCTAAAGAAACACAAGGGAAATCTTCAGCAACAAGAGATGTTTAGTAGTTAAATACTGCAATTCCAATTAGTTTCCACTAATCACTGTATAAGCTACAAACAAATTGCTAAGACAAAGGTCCAATTACAAGAGCAATTAAAGTAACATTGTGAGTTCTCCTCTGTGACAAAAAAAGACTTGAACATACGAAAACCAGACTCCACCCATTTCTTTTTCAGCCCAGCAAGCCAACATAATAGGAGAGAGATGGCATACGGCTCCAAAACAATGAAATAAACCAGGCTTATTAACTTGAATTCTGCAGCAGCACTGCTGCAGAGAGTGCTGATCACAAAAGAAACACTGATAACAGTGGCAAAGAGGTTCATGACAGAAGCCACTGGCACAGGAGGGTGGCTCTGAGCTACCAGTCTGTCAATGAAGACCTCAAAACTGGTTATCTGTCTTGTGAACCTTCCTGTGAATTTAGTACGTATAAGAAACCGCATGTGTAATTTTCAATTACTGTTGCAGACCCACAAGCCTGGCTCCCACCTTGTGGTAGACACTGAAGCTCTTTGGAAGAGTTGCCCAATTCATCGATAAAAAGCTTGCCTACCTCATCATCATTGACGAGCTCTTTCTTCACCACTTTCATGGCATAAATGCGTTCAGTTTTCTTCAGTCGAACAAGCAGTACTTTGGCGTAACTGCCTCTTCCTATAACTCGGAGCAGATCAAAATCCTGAAGACCCAGACTGGAGGATGCTTTCCCACTTTCTCTAATGCTCATTGCCTATTGATAAAGATACTTTGAAATCAGTAAGCAGGCTTGCCAATTTTAACAACTGCAAATGTTAGCATTTCAAATAGAACAGCATAATTAATATAAACAAATAATGAACACTTGCTGTTCTTAGAACTGCACTGTCCTGGAATGCGAGGGGGAAGAAAGGAGACAGAGGAGACTTGGCAGATAAGAAACAAAGGAAACTGGAGGAGTTTGGAATACTTTTTAAGTCAAAACACATCCATACTTTCTAAATCCAAGTGCACCTCAACTCAAGGTTCAAAATAAAACAGCTTGCAAGCTATACATGCATGCACCCGAGTGAGCAACCCGAATGTGCTTTATGCACTAGTTTTCAGTTTGTGACAACTTAAATTACTAAAATCTTAATATTTGAGAGAGACAAAGGCTTTAAGATCTCTGAATACAGTTAGCATGGTTAAGATACTTTACCTCTTTTTCTTCACCAACATGGTCCAAGCTCTCATGACTTGAGGGATTGTACGGAATCACTAGAGATGCAAGAAAAATAATTAGACCAATGTGACACAACAGTATTTCCTTTTGCCTTAAAATTTCCCACTGAAAAGCTCAGAGAGATACACAATTTAAATGTATCTATTGTAAGTATTCAAAACTGCTGGGTTTTTTGTTTGTTTTTGGTTTTTTTTTTTTTTCCTTAAATCATCAGAGTCATTCTTGTGCAATACTGCATTAATAATCAGTTACAGCTAATAAAAACCCCTGTAATGACATTTGGAGATCTCTTCAGATTAATCTTGACTCCACACACTGAGAATCTTGTGCAGAATAGTGGTTTGTTTGGTTTTTTAAACTGATCATTGTCTATACCCAAATTCAAATGTTAGGACCATCACTCTGATTGCTACGTGAATGAACTTGTTCGGCTACCGATCCAGTAGAAACCCTGCTAATTCTCTTAAGGGTTTTTTTTTGTTTGATTGATCAGGGCGTTTAAAGTACACAGCTTACTGATGGAAAAATGTAACTGACAGCCTAAATTATTCCTTTTTAGCCAAATTTCTTAAACTCATAAGATATGGAAAACTGAGGAATTTCTATATTTCTATCCCCTTTAGCATTAAGAAGCCATCTTGCTTTTCTTGTTCCATAAATGAAAGAAAAAGGGTTTTTACCATAATTTACTTGAAGCTATTCTGCTTCCTTTTAAAACACAAAGTTCATGTTTCAGCAACTCTCAGCAATTTAAAGAAGAATTATTGATCTTACCCGATTCCACATTATCTGGATGCGCTGACGATGGATCCATAGGCATTATTGGTTCCTGCAAATAAGCACATGATTTTTGCAATACTGTCTAAGTGTGAGACACGTTATTACAGAGACAATAAATGAAATAAATGATCCCTGAAGAAAATAATCTAGCTGCTTTTTAACTTCATTAGTCAACATAGTTACTGCTCTGATCCACACACAAAAGAAACCACTGCAGTCCTTATTCTACCTATTTTCCAGAAGTTATGACACATTTCCAGAAGCTGTTGAAGTGATAACTTAGTACAACAGAGAAAATAACTATAACAGATGAGAAATGAGACAGAAAAGCTGAAGTACTTCAGCAGCACATATATTAGTAAAATGAATTCACAAAATGTACGCTTGTAGCTGTCTTCTTTAAAAATTAAACCAAGGGCAGTAATCATCTAAATTTTTCTGGAACTAAAAATTACTGAATTTCTTGGGAGAAAAGTCAAAACCTCTGCACTTTATCTTCATTTTCTACAAAATGGAAAATAGTCTAATAATCTCACAGATGTTTAAAGAATTTATTTTACCTGTACCTCACTTCAAAGATGCAAAATAGTGTGTGTGTATGTGCTACGTAACAACACAGTGAAGGATAAGATAAACATCACTTGTATGCTTGTATCTGACACAGGAAAAAATGTCAGATGTGAAAGACTCCCACCTTGCCACTAAACCGCCATGCTGCTAAGTGACTCCAAAACTTTCTTGCAAAGTGTCACAGTAACCATAAAGAATGATGTTTCATCTACTGTGACTATTTGCAGACTACAGTTTGAAAAATCACTAGGGTTAAATGGGCTTTTTTGTTTGAATGGTCAGTTGTTTTTTAAAGACAACTTCTCAGGTACGTTTTACTTACTGGTTGTAGTGTATGACGGCCACATTCAATACTGACAAGTTTGTGACACTTCTTGTGAACGAGTAGTTTGCAATTGATACATTTATATCCCTGGCGACCCAGGCCCCATATTCGGTCAGTGCAAATGGCACAATGAGCTCTCTAGAATGACAAATGAACAAGACCAATTAAAGAGTAAACTTAAACAACAGAAACTATTCAGTCACATTTTCATTATCAAAGAACACAGGACATCAGAGAGATTTCTGCTGAACTTGCCACTATACCAAGAGTCTCTATCTGAAAATTTTAAGAACGAACAGGCAGATACAATACAGAGGATATAAAAAAATTAAAACTGAATAAGCAGCAACTGCTGTACAGAAAGTCTGCATCTACACGGAAACGTGCAGGCACAGTCAGCATCTTACGCTGCACACAGACCCAGAGAGACACGAGCCAACTCCAGGTCCAAAGCACTGCAGCTGAACCAGCAGGCTGCTGTGACCATGCTGACGTGCTACGTGCCTCATCATGTCTCTGTGTAGATGAGTCCTGACGTTGGCACAGAGGAAGGCTGGAGAGCAAAAGCGTCAACACATTAAACCACCAGATAACAGGAAATGGAAAGATCACCACTCACTGGAGGACATTCACAAAACAACTCAAAAGAACCGTGAAAAGCAAGAGTGGAAAGTGATTAAACTATGGTGCCTTGACAGCCTTTGACCAGAAATAGGTGTTAAAAAAAAAGGCAGAAGTTAGATATGAAGGATGCTCAAGATGAAGGTTAGTGGAGACAATCTCAAGCATTAAGCACACAATACGCTAAAGCTTAGAAAAGAAGGAAAAATTATTGAAGCTGTCAGAGAACCTGACTTGTTCAAATATTTTGGGTTTGGTTTTTTGCTGTTACTTTTTCTAAATACAGCAGATTCTTGGTCCTTTGCTTATTATATCTGACCATTGCTTCTTGAAAATATTACAAATAGTTTGTTATTTTCAGTTGACTACATGCCATCATAAGCAGGCTCTTTGAAGAAACATCTCAGTTTTTCATCTAAAAGCCAAGAAAGCAAGTCTGTGCATCATAAGCAAGTTCAGACCTTTTCACTCCCAGAACACAACTGAAAACGTGCTTTCAGCTCAGAGTCAACCAATACCAGTATTAAAGTTTGCCCTCTGGGAAGATTTTAAGGGAACACAGGAGCATTTATACAATCGATATCATGGTTTCAAAGTGCATGTAAAGTGAACCACAAACATTTTTTTTTTCTATTTTAAGTTCCTGAAAATTTAACAATGATTAAGTTTCAGGAAACAACAGGGCTACCAAAAAGCCACACACTATAGACAAACAACAAAAATGAGAGTAAAACTACCTTGTAATTTTTCAAGGCAGTGACATCGTAACTGCAAAAGTAAGACATCCCTGTATCACGGTTTTAAGTACCCAACAAGAGTCTCACCCTGTTAAATCGTTTGGCTTGGAAAGTGTGACCATTTGCACAATAGAGCTTTCGCCACCGGCGGGCGCCTCGGCGATAAATGGATTCTAAGAGGAAAAACATACGATTATATCCATAAAAATATAAACAGAACTACATCATCTTCTCACAGACATTTCTGTGTAGGGTGATTAGCAGAGTAAAGTTTCACTCCTGCACCTTACAGAAACACAGAGTAATGTTCCAAGTATCTTTTTCATTTTTCAAATTTTGGAGAAAATTTGAAGTAGAATATCCTGATCGACTCAAAGTTAACTCTGCTTTTCCAAAGTCAAAAGGAACAGTGAATCAAGAGAAGGAAAACTGCCCAACAATATAAACACTTGTGTGCAAAGTGTGCACCTTACCTAAACTTGGGGAGGAGCTGTGGGGAAAGGGAAGGAGGAAAGGAGATGAACTTCAGGAGCATGCCCCGATTTATAAGACTGCTTGCACAAATCCTCCAGTGTTTTAGATCCACAGCTGCCACTGTTTGGTTTTAATTTTTATTTTTTACAACTAGAGGCATGTCAGGAACCAAAACTGAAAACTAGAAAGTAGAAAACTACACTGAGTTGCAAATCTATCTCTGATTTGGTCTACAACCTCATTTTTTTCAGAAAAGCAGTATTATCCATACTGCCAAAGTTAACTTTAAAGCATGCACATTTACATTTGTCAGAGACTTGGATATCAAGCTGACACATGTGTGTGCATAACATACACACGCTCTTTCAAAAAAAACTTGAAGACAGAGGAAAAATTACCTCTCTAGTGTCTTGTACATTAGCTAACATAACTTACAGGTTTTCGAAGAATACTCCTGACAGTACCTAAATATCAATTTAAAGTGAATTAACCAGAGATCTCTAAATGATGATACAAGAAGTCATTATCATTGGTTACAAGCCTTTGTTCACATCAGTCAGCCAGCAATCTGGCAACTACCAAAAAGACAGGAACAGGATACAAAACTGTCACGATAGGAGAGGCAAAAGCAAGGAAAGCAGAGTGACATCGATAGTTAACAGGAATGTGAAATGCTTATTAACAATGATTCAGAAATGACAAACAACATTTAAGTTTAGCAAGACTTTCTATTCCTTTTAAATATTAAATTTGTAGAGATTTGCTTTATTGATATTCATACGTGTAGGATTCCAAACCACAAAACATCAAAATATTCTAAAACAGGAAATCTGAATTCCTGATTTTCTAATACTTCTTAACTAAAATGCTTACTTACTGTCTTCTCCTGGACAAGGCATGCCAGGCCGTTCTGGTACACAAGGAAATACTGCAAGAAAGAAATTAACTTCCGATTAATTTTTATTTCGCACAGAAAATAAATCTTTGGGTAAAATACAACACTTCTGAAAGGCATTCAACCATTTACGAAGACAGCACAGACTGCATTTTAACAAAACCTTGTGCAAGAGCAGGTGAGCTGAGAAGCTGCCACAAAACCCTTTTGCTGGACATAACAGTGATATACTTGAGAAATAAGAGCAAAAAGCAGAATAAACCAAGTTATTTCCTAAAGAAAGTAACCAGAAAATAGTAGATTCTGGTTTTCATGTGACCAACCATCACAGTCAGTATTTGGAAATCTGAACTATAAACTTATTATATTACAGTGTCCTAACAGCTACATATGATCTTGTCTACATTAGCCCTTTTTTTCAGTTTATTTAGCTTCAGTAACTGTCAGGGAGAAGTACAACTGGGGAGAGATAGCCCTGGTGCTAATTTAATCAGAAGCTTATCAACACAAAAATAAACGAAGAAAGGGCAGATCAAAAAGCATACTGAAGTAATATATACACAAACAGTGAAATATATACAGAAACAGAGTACATTCTTCTTCTACTTTTTAAAAGTCTTTGTGGGAAGCTGAAAAGCTCTCTCTTCCTTCCAAATGAGCTGATTGTGAACTAGGTTTTTTGCATCCTTTGAGAGAAGGACCATGTTAAGACACTGTAGCGTAACACACCCACTAACACACCTTACAATGATCCCCTGCTTTTCTGCTATAATCTCTGTTAAACTGAAATCTATCTTCTACTTGTAAAAAGTTATAAACAGTAAGAAAAATATACTGCAGAAGGTAGGCATATAACCCTGAAAAATAGAGTTGAACAACTACACATCAAACATGGGCACGACCAGTTTTGAACCTAGTTATAAGTACTTAATTTTAGAAAAGTCAAATTTTTGACTAATCTGGCATCACAAACGGAGCTCATCAACTTTTTTCTCCAATACAGATGCTGCTCTAAAGCACTTATTAATGACAAAGTGTAGGACATTCTACTATATATATATATATATATATATATAAAACATATATATGTCTATCTACCATTCATCGCCAGCAAGCATACAAAGGGACCTGTGATGAATGAATGAAAGACACAGGGGCTGTCTTTCATTAATAAGCTAACAGTGAAGTATTTTTTCCTCCCTTAATTTAGTAAAGAACATTGACAAAGTGCTGACAGCTAAAAAGCATGGTGCGTGGTCTTCAGCATCCTCTTGACAGAATGCCTCAACAGGCTTGAACTGAAGAGGCTGGAATAGTGCAAAAGACAGAGATAATGTAAGGTAAAAATTCCACTTCTTCACAGGTACAAATGTGAGAAGTAATACAGTGAATTCCACCATACCATGAATTAGAAGCTCTGAATCCTTGTTTAGTTCATACAGTCGAAAGGCCTCTTCTAACTCCAGCTGAGAGGAAACTGTACATGGATCTCCTGTAGAAAAAAAAAAAAAAAGGAACAATATAAAACTCAATCCAATTAGTTCTGTGCCATTCAATAGTTCCCTCGCAGTTGGTTCTAAGCTAATTACTGTAGCAAAAGAGAACAATATTCTCAAGTGTGGTAGTATTTATTTTTAACACTGTTCAGATACCACATCTGAAAATATAGTCATATTGAATGCTTTCAGGGAAAATAAAAACAGGAGATATTCCCAAGAAGCAAGCAGATCATAATTACAAAACATCATTTATTGCTACGAGCATGGCTACACATCAGTTCGGTACAGGAGGTGCAGGTTATCTTCCTGCACCTAAGATCCTTCTAAGACTCCATTTCATTTCATGGATTTTTAATTAGAACTGAGTCATTTCTATTTTCACAGCTGCTTCAACATTGCCAAGACTTTAACGAGAAGGTGCAAAAGCAGTTAGACCTCTAGTCTTTCCTCAAACCTCAATCCAGACATCAGACAAATCATATAACTTCAGTGAAAACACCCCATTTTTCTGATTTTTAACTACCACCTCCATATTCAGAGGACTATTTGAAGTAGAATCCCTTGAAGAAAGGCCACCAAGGCACAAAAAAAATTGTGGGCTGGTTATTTTGCTTTGATTTTTGTTGTTGTTGTTTGGTTGGTTTTTTTTAAGAAAACAATTGCAGTTTTTGTTGACCATTTGAGATGGAGCAGACTATGATACAAGCATTGGGTATGCATTTTAAAGCTTCTCTGAAAAGACTGCGTTGGATTGCTTAAATCTGTGTTTCAGCAGTAACAGTTTAGGACTGACTAAGATCTCTTTGCAGATATCTACTTTACATTTCAAAAAAATAACATTTATCCACAAAACCACTTCACATTCACCAAACAACATTTAATTACATCAGGGCAATTTTGACATATTGGTAGATTTAAAATCTGGGGACACAGGTGGGTGGGGAATGCAGGAGATCAAGTTAGACATCTGCTGTGATCAGGAGCAAGAAGTGGGCTAAAAAAGGCCTGAAAAAAAGCTCATCTGATATTTTAACTGATTTCTTGAGTCTCTCAGTGTTTGGAAACTGCTATAAAGATAGAAAACGTTTTGTGGCATGGCTGTTCTTTTCATCGGTGTCTGATGCAGATTAACAACACCACAAAAAAAAAAATCCTGCTAAAAGAAGAAACCTTGTTCAAAATAACACTACAACTGAAACATTATTAAAGCAATGTTGAATCTGAATCATCATTGCTCAAAAGAAAGAAAACACTTCTGGCTATTAGCTCAACTTCACCCCCTCCGTGCCTACACAAGATGTTCTGTGCGAGAACACAGGATTTATCTCTGCCTGCTCGTACCGCAGCACATGAGCCGAACAAGCTTCTTTCTAGCCAAAATCCCATACAGCAAGCCTACGGTCATACAGCATTTCCAACTTTTAACAGAAATACTACTTTCCACACTCTGAAGTGGTAAACTGGTTGAGGGTAACTGAACTGGAGGAAAGCAGAACAATTTCTGTCTCAGCTGAACTAGATCCAATCTGAAAGTTTTACTGCTTTGAGTCTTCAGTTACTAGCATGGTCTGAAAGCTAACTAGCAACAGTCTATTAACTATTCTCTTTTTTGTTCTGTGCTACAAGTTATCAAAACTAACACCGGCATTCCTACGGCTTTTCAGTAGCACCACACACCTAGCAGGCAAGCGGATATTTAAAACTCACCCTGCAGAAGTTTTACCAGTTTGGGGTTTTTTTTTCAAATGTATCCATTCTTTTCTACATGTAAAATATTAGTTATAAATGTAACTGTCCATTGGCAGCATTCTGTCTTTACTCTTTTCTGCATGTCATAAACCTCAAAACAAGTCTTTGAAGCCAGCTGCAGTCATTTTTCACCACACCACCTCCCCCTTACTATTAGGCTATCTGGACAGCGAACTGCCTACCCACCACACAACCTCACACAGTGCAGAGCAGGGCAGGAGGAGAAGGAACAACTGGATTTATTCAGACTCACTACGAGAATCAACAAACCAGTTTTTCTTCATTTGTTTCTGACACCTGTGCAAACAGTTCTGTGTTTCTTTTTGGCAGAAGAAAAGGAGGCTCAAGAACATACACCATGCTTCAAACCAGAAACAGAAGGTTTATAGACATACTCTTTCAACAAGTTTGGAATAGTATGAATTTTGCAGCCATCCAAAGACAGCTGGGTAAGTGTCACAAGAAAATACTGACTTTTGAGTTTTATATCAAGAAACAACAGACTGAACACAAGCACAAGGCTTGTGTCCATCCTACATGACATTTCAGAAGACAGAGATAAGACAAACTGATCGCATGCAGATAAAACACAAATCTGCTTAAAATCAGATTAAGCTAATTCTATTTTCCAGTTGAATCTGAGCATTTTTCAAAGTGATTCCACTCAACTAAATTAGGTCTGACTCTGTTTGCCATTACTTCTATGAAATAGAAGTAGTTATACAGGATGCTCTGCATCTTGCAAAGGTTAAAAAGACATTCAGTAAATGACAAAAATCTCAGTGACTAGCTAAATCCAGTTTAGCCACACATCTGATCAAGCAGTTTAGTCAGGAAGTAGTGACGACACGGCCTAGACACTGTATCTTGCCTTATGCTACAAGAAGCATGGGTAGTAGAAGTACAAGTCACAGGCCCAGTACACACACTTCCTCATGCTACTATTAAAGAGTGAAGTGCAGTTTCAGTGAAGGGGATGTGATATGGCAATTTCCAAGAAAGCAAATTATGAGTTTCTAGAAAGAATACCAACTGAGAACACTGAAGAGTAGTGGAGAGAGAGGAAGAGAGGAGACAGAGGTCTTGGCAAGAAGCCACACATTGTAGATGCAAGCATTACTCATCATAAAGAGAGCGGGATTTTATTTTTTTTAAACACAGTCCTCATCCCACAATTAACTTTTTCTCTGCTGACATTAAACTGGAAGTCAATGATTAAAGCAAACAGGGATTGGTTGTGAAAACAGAATCCTATGCGAATACACAAAAATAATTAGTGAAACTGCAGCATTCCTTGTTTTTAAACCTATATCTAACTAAACAGCAGAAATTGAGACAAAACAAACTTCCTTCAAGTAAATTATTGAATCTGCACAAAATCTTCTACAAATGTTTTATTAAAAAAGATACGTACTTCTTACTATGACTGACTCTCCAGACTCTTCCTCTTCAGTGAGAGGTCTATTACCTTCCTCAAGATAAAACAAAACAGCAAGCTTACTATGAAGTAAATGTCCAACTCAGATAGCACTGCTGCACGGTTCTGTCATGCACATTGCTCATTTTACTTTACTGCATCTGCCTGGTATAACTAACTTTGGAATGATGAGGGGAAGGAAAAAAAAAAAAAAAGAAAAGAAAGAAAATCTGCTCAGATGCCTAAGACGGCATAATCTTCCAACACACCTGCCCATATAGCACTTCCAAAAATCACCTTTGGTCCGTGTTTAGCTTTAAGCTCAGAATAAACTGGCACTCTCCCAGTTCTGCATAGGAAAGGTGTGAGAAGAGGAGGAAGCAGTTCTATAAGCACCATTTATGCTAATCACTGCATATAAATACTAATCACTGCCGACAAATCACTGCACATTATGGCCTTTTATGTATTGCATCAAGTACTTAGCATGCTAAAATAACTCAACAGCTGTTTCATAATTCACAGGTCTCTTTGGTGTAGCTCAAAACCTACTCCAAACAGAACTACTAATAACCTTTACAAAAAATTACTACTGTATACCTACAGCTCAGAACTAAAGTACATCTGTTAATAAAAAGGAACAACAGACTCTGAACTTTTTTTATCCAAGGTAAGCTTCAACATGGATAACAGAAGCACTAAATATGACAAGAGTTCTCAGCCAAGGTTGTTACTGCACTTTGATGAAAAGTTACTATACATCATCCAGACAAGTAATTCATCTTTTAATAATTAGAAAAATTTTTATTAGTACCTATGTGTTAATAGACTTTGGGTGGCTAAAGTAATAGCTGATACAAATACTCAAAACAATGTTTTTGGTTACATGTACAACTCAACTATCTATTACATTGTATCAATATTTTAGATAAATATAGTAATTTGTATAATTTAAGGTTATTTTAACTCTTTTTTGAAGATTTAAGGCTTAAGGGAAACCATAGTCTTCTTCATCGGTATAAGGGAATACTTTCTGTTCCCTTTGTAAAAAATCCTAAACACTGAATTCACATTTTGATAGTCTGAGGTTTTATTTGGTTAGAAATTAAAAAAAAAGAGCGAGCCTACACACTAAGCAGTTTGAGACAACAACCTTTTCATTAAGATACACTTACAAAGGCATTGGATAACCACTCTTTTTAGAGTCAGATTTACTATTTCTAAAAATATACAGTATGTTTTATAAGCTTACCTTACAAAGGCAGAGGGAAAGGGAAAGATGACAGGGAGAGGAAAGCTAGAAAGCTGAGCAACATTTTGACCACATATTTGTAAAAGGGCCAAGCACCAAGCACTGATTTACCTTCTTCATCAATCCACTTCATGGTGAAAAGCTGTTCATTGTCAAAGGAGCACATGTCTCGAACTTCACTGCACAGTCCCTCGAAGGAGATGGAAGGTTCAAAATATGTTATCATGATGTCTCTAAGCAAGAGAAAAATAAATTTGAGAAACTATACCACAATATGTAGCACTTGATTGTCACCTCTAACACCTTCCACATACCATAAAACCCATCCCTGCTGCAGACCCCTAAAAGAAAAACAAAACAAAAACAAAGCACATAAGTTCCCTTCCCATAGCAAAGTCAGGCTCCAAGTAATTTTTATTACCAACTACTTGTCATTTAATTCTCCAGATATCTGCTTAAGAAAAATTAAGATTTAAATGCCCAAATAACAATGCAGTGAGTTGCAGCAGATATTAACCACACACAGAAATGAAATATATCATACCAGTGGAAAGCAAAGAACAATATGCTGCAAAAATTTTGAACGACTTTATATTAACATATTGCTGGTTTTGCTTGCTCTTTAACAGTTATTTTATTATGAAATATCAAGATGTTGTAAGAACGCTTACAGCTAGATTTTGATTGTGTAGATGTTCTGAAACATTAATGAAAAATATTACACAGGTTTCCTAGCAGATTAGGGGGGATGTTCCAAATATTCAAAGTGGCTTTACAAAGAGACCCATGATGCATGACCTGGAAGGACAGCGGTGCATATACTTAAAATTAAAATTTACTACTTCACCATTATGCAGAACAGGTATTTCTGTTATAATTAAGATTCAGAGTTAGTTAACCTGGTGTTAATGCTGACCCATTGTCTTGGTATTTGCTGGACCTTAAAGGGGAACAGGTGACTCAGGGTTGCAGTCCTTTAAACAAAGGGTTTTGAGATACAGCTCAGAGGAAGGTGGAGGAAAAAGAGAGGGGCTATTTACAACACTACTCTTCAATTATCTCCTGTAAGCCCAACCTTTGAGCTATGAGACCAACCTTCCCATGAAAACCTCAGCTAGTTGGGATTTGTTCATACCTACCAGACTGAAGTGTGCGTATGCAGCAAGTTAAATGTCTTTAAACGATCCTGTGCACGGGCAGAGTTGTATCAAGAAGGTGACTTAACATAACATGCTGTGGCCACTGAACCTGAACCGCTTTCAGGAGTAGCAGAGAACACTTGATAAACCTGCTTGCCTGAGGCTCCTTTAAGTTCAGCAACATGTATAAAATAACCTAGCAATTTCTAAGCACTCTAGAAGAACAGCTAGTCTACTTCTGGATTTATGAGGATGATCAGAGTTAGTTTAGCTGAGGAAAAGACTCCAGTAAATGGTTAGGACAGTGAAATGACACCTCTTCCATAATCTGAATAAAGCAGTCAAAAAGCTGCTACATTACTTGGTTGGGGAATTGCTCCTCTTCTTTCCACATGAGAGAAAGTGCAAGACAAAACAATATCCAGACCTCCGTATTTAGACACAGTGCAGCACCTGGAGGCAAATGGGGGTTCGTTTGAAACACCGGACTGCGCCCATCCCACCAGGCAAACTGTGCTCTCTCCAGTACAACGGTGTCCCTTTGCTTCCTCCCTCAAAACGCATAGACTGTGAACCCAGTGCCAGTGTTTGTCTCTACGAACTAAGGCAGATTTAACAGTGCTTTACGGTTACAGACACGCAGCCATCAATCAAAGAGAAGCCCACGAGGCTGTATTAGGAGGCAAAGCCTTAACCTGTATTTCCTGTTTTTCAGGGATGGAAATACGGCTCTGCTTACCTAGCAACTTCACTGATTTTTTGCGAAAGTTTATCATCCCTTCATTCACATTTTAGTGCAGATATAGTCACACTGGAATATTTTCTTAAACAAAGAAGTTAGGTTCTGAAGGGCACTGAGAAGTCAGAGTCAAGTATTTCAACTATTACAGTTTATTTTGTGGTTGAACTAGTCAGTAATGGGAGAGGGTATGTTAAAAGAAGTGGTGACTACGTGACTATTATTATCAGACAAAAAAAAAAGAGTTAGGTGACAGATCATAATCTCAAGAGACTGTAATCACTGATGCTTTAGCAAAAACTGAAGATTAAAAAAAAAAGCAAAATCTGTTCAGCAGGTTTTCAAATTTGATGATGCAAATCTGCAAATCCACTTAAAACATATTTATCTGTACTACAGTGAACAGAAAAAGTACATCTTAACAGATGCACTGAACAGCCCAGGAATCCCTTCGTATCTATAAAGTAAAATCTCCTACCAACTGAAAAAAAACAAACCAAAACCCTCTTCCTACTTGTTGCTACTTTTGAGTAGCAAAATAGTTGCCCTTCAAATAAAATAAGAATTTAATTATTCCAGAATTTAAGCAAGTTCTCTAAATTACTGCTCTAATACCTCCAACAGGACATGTATCAGACAGCTGTGAAATACATTTGGAAGATCTTAGTGCCTCTGTTACAACAAACGCTAACCAGTCTTTCAGAGAACCCCAGCTAAGAGCAACATATAAAAAAACCCCAAAGATCTATTTAAGTATGAACAAGGTTCCACAAGCAACACCAAGCACACTTTTCGGAGAGATGTGTTATGCAAAGCTGGCTTCACAAACTGAAAGACTACAGGTCTTCCTACAAGCTTTATTTTGCCATTTTCACTATAATGATGACACTGATATTTCATTTCCTACTGAGACACGTCTCGCTTTCAGAGTGGTTCTGTTCTTACACCTTTGCATTATATGGCGTTTTCCACACTTCTTGCTCCTAACACCACACTGACAATATCTTCATTAGGAAAAAGCTGTATTCACTCAAGCTAAGACATAAACTCTACCAAGAACTGTGGCATTTTAAACAAAAATTAGTAAGCTATGTTAAAAAACAAAGGAAAGTTAATGTGGACCACAGCCTGCTGCCTTGCATGAAAAATACAAACCGCTTTCTTTCACTAAGACATGGGAAAATATATCTTGACAATAGCCCTCTCCTTCCAATGAAGATAAGCTTACTCACTGCTTTTAACAAGCATATTTGTTATAAAGCTATTCTAAGGCATAATATCCTTATTTGTCTCCTCATGACACACACAGGGAATTACAAGAAAATCTGATCCAAGCACACCCCTTGCACCACCACATTTGCATGTGTCAATTAACTCTTACTATAGAAACACCATGTAGTTTTAGAATTTGTTTTAGTATGATTAGAATAGGTCTCAATCAGGGACCTGTGAGTACAAAACATGAAAATAAACAAGAGAGTACTTGTCTTGAATTACTTTCAGTGAAAATGTTGTCATTTATGTCTTCCATAAATATTAATAAAGGATCATTACTCATACTAACAAAAGGCCTGCCTAAATCAATACCCTGCAAATGCAAGAATCAGTAAAAGACAAACTGCAGGAAGACTGAGAAAAGGCCAATGGTAAATCTAAACACAAACACCAGAGAACAGATTTTAAATCTCTAGAAGACCATGAACCTCATTGCTATCTTCCCCGCCTTTCCTCCGAGATCAAACAGCTTTTCTCAAGCCCTTTCTTTTATAGATCATCCAACAGTCATAACATCCTTTAACACAAAAAAACCCACCCACAACCAACCAAATAAACAAACAAAACCCCAGTGCCAACAGTTAAATGCAATTCAATATCTGTATCTGATTTTTCACTTCTGAGCTTTAACTTCTGTGAGAGAACAACCCACTCTAAGCAGAGACTACTGCTTTAGATGTTTCCACCTGCAGCCTAATATAGCCACCACAGATTATGTATGCGCAAATATACAGACACTTAACTACATATTACCTACACATCCACATATTTATCACACACCTGGGTCAGTCATTAAAGCTTTTGATAATGTCTAATTATAGCTCACTGAAATTAACCCATACAAGACTCCTGGGGAATTCTGCTGTTTCAGTACCATAAAGTGCAGGCACTGGCATTCAGAACAATTTGAAGCCTCTCTTTCCCCAGTGGAAGACTGAGGTCTCAAATTGCCTGCTCCCACAATCTATTTTTCTGGAAAAAATATATCACAAAAAAAATTAAATCAATGCTGAAACTGCAAGAAGGGGTGAGAATGTGTTGATAAGCTTAAATCAAAGCTTTCTTAAGCTGAACAGTCTTCTACACAGAGCTTGATCGTCAACAGACAATGAAAGACACTGAGCTGAAAACTTGATCGGAAAGTGCCGAAGACGAAGAATAATCTAAAGAAAGAATGTGAGAACTCAAAAATTCTTAAGAAATTAATATCCTGGAAATATCTATGGAGGTACCTTTTGATTTTACAACTAAAATTGACCTTTCCCCTCCAAACACTTTTCCCACTTACATAAATATACTAAAATCAAGAAAAGATGCAAGCTGAACATGTATCGTAAGATGAGCGTCAGGAGTATTCTTCATTTGAACCATATCAAACTGGAGCTGGGTAACCTATGACTTCAACTATATTAAAGGTCTAACCTACATTACAGCCTATACAGTCCGAACAGTGCAAAATCCATGTCAGGCACTGAAAGAATGCAAGCTGGCAGTTCCAATCACGACAGACAAACAGTTCTTCAAGTTTGTTGTTTGTTTGGTTTTGTTTCTTTTTTCAAATCAACAACATCAGTTTTACAGGATTGCTAGTGCACAAGCAGTGCATTATTCCTAACAGTTCTCTACTGCTACAAGGCAATCCTCTCTGTATGTATTAATGATATAATAGCTTCTTGTATTGAACTGACAAAAAGAGTCTACAACAAATGAGATAAGGTAAACTTTGAATAATACTAGAAAGCTGAAATGGTTGTAATTACAGATGCTGTTCAGTGCCACACATTTTAAACTGCTACACTTTTGTTACTGTATCAACAAAAAAAGTACGTAAACATTCGGTGTAACAGAGTATATTCCTAAGAACTCACCCAGGAGCCTCTATTACATACACCGCACAGGTTACTGTAACCCTTTAAAATAGATAAGACTATTTTCAGCATTTTAAACAACCAGCCCTACGAGAAAGATAAGGGTGGCTTACCTGGGAGAAGGAAATACCTGGATAAACTCAACCTAATGCCCTAGTTGCCAAGACTCCAGGAACTCCCATCCTCTTATTCTCATGATCTCTGCTCATTTTAGGAAAATTTTCCTTCCTGGTTTTACATATTTAATGAATCTAAGATAAAGAATTACCATTACAGTTGAATGAAACAAAGACCCTTCAAAGAGTTCTTCATGAAAGTCTTTGTCTTGGCTGAGAAAAGCAATTAGGCTCTTGGCCAGACTAAGCGATGCTTTGGGGACTCCGGTTCGGCTCTTTGCTCCCAGTCGGTAAGCGCAGTGCCTCAAGCCCCAGGTGAGCATCCCGACTACGGGATTCCCAACTGTTTCAAGAATGAATCTGTGCTTCTGAGTTGCTGGGGTTTTCTCCTTTAATCATAAACTCCTTCTGGAAGTTGAAAAGACCTTCCTAGCAAGACTTTTCACAACAACTTCTACAACCCACTTCAATGCTTCTATTAAAATTAAATTAAGAGACATTAACATTTCCTGATTAACACTATTTCCCACTAAATCCTCTATCCAGCTCTAATCTTGAAACAGTTTATGTGACTAAAAGGGAAAATGCCGCCTTTGATACCAGCATTTAGATCCCCACTCGCCAGTCAGTCCAGTCTAAGTGCAGGTGAAGTGTTTTGCGTTGATACCCACTCCTTGATAGAGCTAGTCTGAGAAGCGGGCATGAGACCTTCTGTTGTAAGAAAGTGGAGAGAATAACTTGTTTAGATCTCAAAACAAACCATGACTAAGGCATTCAGCTTGTTGGTTTGTTGGTGTTCATAATGGTTAACCAACACCCTACATGACTCAGTAACATTATTAAAAGTAAACTGACAATTGCATTAACAGATAAAAAGGTCAATAGATGTGACTCAAAAGAAACATTCCAGTGTCTGTGAAATTATTATCTAATATTCAGAGGGTCATGAGCCAGCCTTCCTGTCCCATGTAGCAGTTTTATTCCTCACTCCCACAACCCTGAGCTGCTTTCTCTCTGTTCTTGCACCATAGCCTCCCTGCGCTAAAGCAAGAACTCGTGTGATTGCATTCGGAAATGATCAAGACTAAAACTGACTCAGCAGATGAAAAATAAAAGGGTTTAACTCAGAACAGTTCCCACTTTAGATCACTGCCTGACCAAATCAACGCTTCTGCTAGCTGATAGCCAGGGGCATCTCCACGTCGTTAAGAAATGGTGCATTAAAGAGACTGTAAAACAAAGAGCTTCGAATTTCATACACTATTACTTTGACAGTGTTTCACATGTCCTTTAAAGCCAGACTGTGCCAGTCTCTACAGCACTACTACAGACTTTTGTCAAGGAAAGCCCCCAAGCCAGAAATCAAACACAGTCGCAAATACCAAATGCTCAGCACAGTTTCTACACCTCTCATTAAAATTATAAAGCTAGAAATACTAGACGGTAAATACTGTAAATGTAATAAATCTTTTCTCATACTTAATACAGATAACTGGAAGGAAGCTGTGAGGAGTATCATGTGTTCACTCCTAGTCCAAAAATGCAACCTACATTTTTTTCTGCTTAGATCACCTCCTCTCAAGCTTAATGGCCCAGTGAACCAGCGTCAACCCTTGCACTCAAACCTCTAAAGTTAGTTCCCGTCACTGTTACCATTTAATAGGGGGTTGTGTACCCAAAGCAGAACTCTTCTTCTGCCTTACATGTTATTGTTGGGGAGCCATTAAATCAGACCAGCAACATCCAGGTTTTCATCGAGCAGACGTCTAGCAGATTTTCTTTTTTTCCAGTGGAAGCATAACTGACCGTAGCTGCATCTTAACTTCCATTCACAGGCTCCCCTGGAAGCCACTCAGTCCCTGGGAAACAGCCCAAAACCTGCTGAAATAGGTTTTCACCCAAACACCCTCCCTCCTTCAGACCTCGGTATCCCTTCGCACGCAGAGACCAGGGCCAAAGCTGGCGCCCGGACGGCTTTTTTCAGGTGTGATGAAGGAACGTGCACCCGCCGCCGACAGCGGGCGAAGGGCCAGGCCCGGGGGTGCGCGGGAAGCAGGGCGAGGAGCCTCCTCCAGCCCCGCGGCCGGGCAGCCGCCGCTCCCCAGGCACTGGGCCCGGCCGCGCCGCGGAGCCGACAGCTTCTCCTCCCGCCGCCGCCTTCCCGGGCCCCGCCTCCCGTCCCCGGGGCTCCGCGCCCTCACTCACCCCTTGTAGTAGGCTTTCACCCGGACCTGGTGGGCGCTGTCCCCGCCGAGGCCGCCCCCTCCGCCGCCCGGAGCCGACATGGTGCTGTTGCCGCTGCTGTCCCGCTGCGTCGGCATCCCCCCTCCCTGCGGCGGGAGGGCCGGGGCAGCGGGAGGCGGCGGCGGCTGCGCGACCCCCACCGCGCCCCCGCCGCCTCAAGCGAGCCGCGGCACCGCCTCCTCCTCACGGCGCCAGCCCCGGGGCGGGCGGGACCACGGGCGCCGGGGGGGGAGCGCCGGGAAGGGGGGGGGGGGCGGAGAGCGCCGAGCTGTGCGGGACGGCGCAGCAGGGGAGCACGGGCCCTACCCCCGCAGGTGGGAGGAGCCGCTCGGGAGCGCGCGGCCTGCAGCTCCGCCGCCCGGGGAGGGCGGGCGCCGCGCCTCGCGTGCCGTCACCCCCTCCCCCGTGCGCTCCGTGGGCTCTTCCCCGCGGGACTCCGGCGCCCACCTGCGGAGCGGAACGCTCCACGCCGCAGCGGGAGAGGGGAGGCGGCGGCGCAGAGTCAGCCGGGATCCCCGCAGCCAAGCTCTTCCTCCCCGCGCCCGGAGCGGGGGCGCGCACCGCGGTCCCCCCCACCCCGCCACTTGGCACGGCCCAGCCGCCAGGCATGCCGGGACTGCTGGGCGGCCCTGGCGCCGGCCCGGCGGGCCCTCCCGTACGGGGCGGCCGCGGCGGCCGAGCCGGGTCCTCCTAGGGGACGGTTCTCCTAGCAGCGGCTCGTTCTGCGGGGCCGCACCACGGCCAGAGAGAAGGAGAAAAGCCCGCCATTTCGCTGAGGTACAACGAGGACTGCCCCGGTTGTCAGGCGGACGCCCACCGCCGCCCCTCCCCTCCCCGAGCGTCGGGGAGAAGCCGCCCCGGGCGCGTCCGACCCTGCTCCCTGGCCCCCGGCTCCGTATCGCGACTCCTCCGATAGCTGTGCCGCTGCCGAGCTGACCTGAGGGGAGCCACGGGAAAGGCAGGGCCTTTCACTGCCCACAAGACAGCGTGTGCCGTTCAGGTGAAGCTGTAATTACCATATACCAAACGGCTATTTGCAAGAAAGAAACCCGAGGAATGCTCTTTAAGAAGGGGGATGGTTAACAAAAGGTATTTTATTAAACCTGTTATCATAAGTCACCTTATCACTGCAAGCAGTGTTTGCTTCCAGCTTTGCCCATTTACCAGTACATCAATAGCTTCTTTGAGAACGCGTATTTATATTGCCCAGCGCTTCCTGAACAGATGGCTATTTCTGGTAATCCTAAGCAACAGGGAACCTTGGTTTTCTTGTTACAGTAAGAACAATTCCTGTTCCCCCTCCACGCTCCCATCAGCATCACAGCTGGATGTCCGTATCACAGCAGCGCGGAGTTCAGCTTTTTTGCGTTCAGTTACAGGCTGCTACGGGAGATCGGCCCTTTCCACTCCACACACCTTGCGCTCTCTTGTATTGGTGATAAAACAACCTAATGCCCTACCTGCTGTTTACCTTCAGCGTAGTTACAAAGCACAGAACTTTTTTCACACTGCCTGACCTTCCCGCAGTGGTTGGATTTTTCTTTTTTTTTCCAACATAAAGTTATTTGCTCCACACAGTCTTACATCCTTTTCATACACCAGGAAGTCCCTTGCTGTATCTGAACTCAACCATACCTTGCACCAGGATGTTGGACTTTTTTTTTTCTTCTCTATTTCCTACCAGATCTCCAGGAATACTCCAGCATAAGTCTTCATTTTCCCTACACCTCCTTCTTTTTTAAGCTATGAACATTCCTGTTGTCTTCTACTTAATCATTATGTATCTTTTATAGAAACCAGGCATCCTCATTGGACCTGGTAAATTATCCCTACTTAGCATAGGCAGTCCACCTATGGGCAGTGTGACTGCTTCACCCTTCAACAGCTTATCTGTAATGCCTTGGAAGGTGTTTGTGTTTCGTAACACACTTGCCGAGATTCTTTTCTTTACAAATTACTTGCCTATCCCAGCTAGCTGCTACACAACTGGCATTCCCCCCCCCCTTCATGTCCAATTACCTGTCTGAGGAAAGCGCAGCCTGACTGCAGTAAGTATTGCTGAGCTACATTTTACTATTTGTTCCTATTGTTCAGTTATCAAATTTTTAACCAATTTCATTCTCACTCACACAACTGGTTCTCTGTCATATATTTAAACTGTCATGAGCCAGCACTCCTGTCTAAATAGCATTTTTCCTCCCAACGCTCACTGCACCAACATGCTTCCTTTCTGTACCATTGGGAATACAAGTAACTTTGAAAATACTATTACAGCTGGAAGCTCTGTAATAACATTATGTAATTCTAAGACACAGAAAGTATTTCATCACAGGAAGACATTTCATGGAGAGGGTGCAATATGTCCCATATAAAACTTGAATTAGGCCTCTGTGGTATAGTGGCTACCTGTCTTTATTAAGCATGGCTTTGCTCCTCTGTGCCAGGTAACATGCAGCAGCTGCTAATTTCAGCCAGGAATTAATGACTTAATTCAACCCTGATCAATTATGGTCAATTCAGAGGGAGAGGTGGTGTTCCCTGTAGCAAGAAAAGCCTCAGAGCCAACATTTCATAGGAAGAAACTGAGAACTAAACCAACTGGGCTAGAAAACTCTTCTGCTTCACGTCCCTCAGAGAAGTTAGAAGCTTACCACCTGTGTTCCCGCCGGCTAGAGCTGCTGAGGTCCTTGAGCAGACATGTAGAAAAGCACTACAGGTAGGTATTTTCCTGATCTTAACCTCCCCAAAGCACTCTCAAAACAGCACGTATCACCTCCTTTGTTCCCCTACTGTAGCTACGGCACAAAATAAGTAAAGGTTATTTGTCACAGGTCCTAGAAACATATAGCTCGACTCTACTACTCTCACAGGAAAAGTACTGTGACTGTCCCTGCCGCCGCACTCAGCACCACACGCCACTGCGAGCCCTGAGGGAGGCCAGGCCCTTCACCCCAGCTGCTCCCGGCCACAACCTTCCCGCATTAATGTGAAGCCAGTGGGCACCTCGCCGCAATGCGGGAAGCTGCTGGCGCCGCCGATAGCCCGCGCCGACCCGCCACGCCTCACAGACGACGCCACGCTCCGGCGACAAGATGGCGGCGGGCGCCGTCACGTGGCCGGCGCCGGCGGCGCCCAGCGCGCCTGCGCGGCACCTCCCCGCGAGGGAGGTGAGAAGATGGCGGAAGCGGAGTGAGCGGCTCGTCCGAGGCGAGTCTCCCGGCGGGACGCGCGGAGGAGGGGGAGCGGCAGCGGCAGGCCCCGGCCAGGCCGCGGCGGGGCGGGGCGCGTAGGCGGGGACCCGCGCCCTGACAGCGCCCCGGCGGCGGCCCGGCCCGGCCCCGCGCGGGGAGCGGGTGTCTCCCATCCCGCCCGCCTCTTCTGCCTCCCCGGCGGCGGCGGGCGCCTGAGGGGAGCGGGGCAGGGCGGCGGCGCTGGGCCGGTGGCGACGGGCGGGACTGGGCGAGGCCGCGGCCCGGAGCGGGGGCTGAGGGGGCCGGTCAGCCCGGCGGGCTCGGCCTGCGGCGGGGAGTGGCGGCCGCCTAGGGTCCTTGCCGCTGCCTGCGGGGCAGCCCCGGGGCTCCCTCAGCGCGCCGGCGGCCCCGGGCCCCAGCAGCCCCCGGGCTGGGCCGCTCCGTGCCGGCGGGAGAGCAGGTTGCACCGCGCGGCGGGGGCTGTATCTCCACAGAGCATAATTTTAAATTTATTTTATTTATTTATTTTTTCTAACAAGAACGTAAAACCCCAAGGTTTGGGCAAGGTTGGCCTGTGCTGTAGCTAGAGCAAAGAGGGGTTGTAGAGAGCTGTAGCTAGAGGGAGGGTTTATTTCAGAGCCCTCAGTCAAAAATGCCAGTCGGGATTAGACTTGGAGGGAATTTTCATTTGTTTTCTGCGATTTGTACCCTTGGAATTGTAAAGGGAGGTCATGAATAGAAGGACTAAGAGTAAACCCTATATGTTAAAAAAGAACCCCACCTGTTTTCAAATACCAGTTACAGTTGTAGACCGTCAACAGTGTTTGCTATTACCGCGATGTTTACCAAAAGTCAGACTTTCGAAAACATCAGCACCGATGTGCATGTGCCCTTTGAAGGTAGTTTAACATTAGTGGCATGGAGTAGCAGGTATTTTTTTTACTTTTCTTTAAATACTTGCTTTGACCAATTATTATAAAGAGAACAAAACTTCTATTACCGTGTGCACAGTGTAATTTGAAATTATGTGATGTCTAATGCTGTTACTATTCGAATAAATACTGGTTTCAATGTAGTTTTCTGTTGTGCTTTGTATTTTGGGGTTACTTAAACACGTAGTGGTTGTTTAAAGTCAGCGTTCAGTGCATTTCCTAAAACTTACTTCGTCTTCCAGAGGTTTGTTTGAGTTAAAGTTGCTCAGAGGCAACTTCATTTTAAGGTCTTTGTCATACATTTAACAAAAATAATCTTACTAATAAAAGTTAGGAGTTTTGCCTTTTTGATATTGTTGAGTACTCAGTGAGGAATTTCAGATTATTTTCAATTGTACCTTAGATTTTTTTTTTTATAACTAGAAATGCTCTCTGCATATACAGCACTGTAAAGTAAATGAAAGCAACACTGTAAAGGCAGCCTGGTTTTAAGCCTGTAATGGTTTTTATGCTTTCTGTCGTAAAATATCCATCTGCTGAATTGTAGTGGATTCTTGGTTTCCTTGCTGAAAACAACCACTTTTCACATATTTCCTCTTCTCCCTTAAACATTCCACTTTTTGCTTAAAGAGAGGAGAGGTTTCTAAGAAGCGTCAACTGCTAAAACACTTTGCTGTTCCTTCAGCCGAAGGCGGGCACGCAGTGTCTGCGCATGGGTGCTGTGCTGCACGGTGGGTGTGTGCCGCTAGGTCTGAGGGGCAACAGGGAAGCATCTCCTACCTGCTCGAAGCGAGGTGTTAGAGGAGGGCTGGAGATGCTCCTCGGCATCAGGAAAGTTTAGGAGCTCTTTCCCAGTTTTATTTTACATCCATTGTGGGAATGGCTCAGCAATGGCAAAATTGTTTTTGAAAATGAGACACTTTCAGCTAAAGGATTGACAGCTCTCATGGGGTGAATTTCTGATGGAACAGCTAGTAGAGTGGGATGCGTTGCACATCTTGCTGATAATACATCTAAAACGTGGCTGAGAATGAAGGAAATAAAAAATCCAGTGTTGTTTTCTTAGGCTAATATAACTGGTTGCATACCTCTTTGCTAAAACCAGCTAGACAGGTTGTAGGTGTAAATATTTTGATGTGCTTTTAATGTCCTCTGGAGGAGACAGGACTTCTTTTCAAGGTACTTTTCATTAGCATTATGTGAAATTAACGTAAAGTGGTTTTAGGAGTGATGCTGGTTTTACTGCGCTTGAAGCGGTTAACCATGTATATTAACTTGTACTCTAATATAGGTATACAAATGGCATCAATAATGCACAACAGATCCGAATTTTTAGCAACAAAGCCATATTTTTTTCTTCATTTCTAATAGTGGGGATCTCCGCTTTTAAAGCGTGCTTTATTGCCGTGGATTTCCTTTGATGGCAAAACATACGCAGGTACACAATACAATGATAGGCCTGAGGTCCTTAGGTGAGAGGGATCTATTAAGAGTTTAGCTATTCTATGTACACGGGAGCCACGGCATCACGTGCAGTCCTCTACTCGCGAAGTAGCTGTGTTTTGGGAGGTGACGGCAGCAGCCTGGCAGCACTGCATTCTGCTTTCAGCTGTGTGAGTTGAAACTCCTAATTATGTTCCTGTTTGATGCGGCATCCAGTGCGTGGCTTGTTAAGCACTTGGCAATGCTGTTTTGTTTTTTTTCTAGTACATCGCAGCTCTCTCTTCTTCTGACCCTGCCTTATTGTAAGAAGGAAACACATCTTCTCCCCACCTGTTTTTTTTAAACAACCTTTTAAAAGTAATAAACAGCAACTATGCCATTTCCTGTTAATCGTAATACTAATATTGAAAAAGGAACTAAAGCAAACACCCCTCACATATTGAGATACGTGCTTCATTTCAATTTTAAAGATTATATTTTGGGAGAGAGATTGTACTCTGCAACAGAGGGAAGTCTCAAAAGCCTCAGGAGGAATCATCAGGGATGCTTAATAGGTAGTTTCTTCATTGACTGTTGCTGTATTTTGGGAGGTATTGCTGTAAAAAGTAAAAGCATTTTTGTCTACATCCTTTCCATCATTTTCCAAATAGAGCACGCCACCGGTGATTTTTGTCAAGAATGTGCTTTGCTGAATGTACAGAATGGTCAGCCAGCAGTTTCAGTGCTATGCTGTGGGGAAGAGGCGTGTGGGGGTACTCCTGTGTAGCTTGCTGGAAGTCTTGCATGTGTTCCGAAACTGGTCACCTATTGCTACTCTTGGTAGACGTTAGAAGATTATAACCACATCTCTCAACAAATCCCACCAAGTAATAGCAAATCCTGCCAATTTATCCATTTGAAAATTGTCTGTTATTCTCTCTCAGTGAAGCTTAGAGTTTTTTGCCTTTAAAATTAGTGTGTACTGGCCTTCTGTTTGTGAACCACTTTTATTTCAATTCTGCCAGGCTGGACAAACACTGCACAGCTATGGAGAATGAACCAAACACAACAACATGTTCTGCATCCACAACTACTATCACTACCACCTCCACTTCCCGGACACAGCTGCCGCAGATATCTGTCTACAGCGGCTCTGACAGGCATGCCGTCCAGGTATGGGGCTGTGAGGTATTCTTTCCTGTCCTGTACACCACTGCTCTCAAATGTAGGCATTGTGCGGTACTTTACACAGGATTAACTTGCCGTTCCTAATAGCTGTCATCTTTGTCAATATCTGACTTACTGGTTTTCAGAAGATACTGTTTATGAAAGGATATTAGACCATTTAAGAACAGCGCAGGGTACAGGCTTGTGTCCCGGATAACACAGGGGGAAACGCTGTTCTAGAAAGTTTGGGTTTGGGCCATTCCCTAGTGATATGGATTATTAACACATGACTTTACAAATAATGCAAAATAAAGCTGTTTATTTAACCAACATTGACTTCAGGGATCCAGAGGTATCTGTGTGTGTAACTGCTGCTTTGGATCCAGCCCCCTCTTGCTGTTCTTTAAATTAGATCTCCTTGAACCCTTTATGGTCCATTCTGTTGGGTTTGGTAACTGAGTCTCTCACATGGCTATGCTGATCTTTCAAAAAGCGGAACGTTAAGTAGGACTTGTTGACAAGAACATAAGAGGCTTGGATGTTGTGTTATGAATTATGCTGTATTGTCAGCCGACTGTCAGGCTTTCCTTGAAAACGTGGATGTATTTATGTTGACTGTATTCTGTGACTTGGTTTGGAGCAGTGATGGAGCAAGTTCGGTATTACATAATTGGTGTGAAAGGAATTTATTTGGTTTTATTTCCTTGTAAAGGTAAACTTCAGCATCATGTCAGCATGGCGTGTACTTTGTAATTGTAATTATTTACCTACTGATTCACCACAGGTTATTCAGCAGGCCTTGCATCGTCCTCCTAGCTCAGCTGCTCAGTACCTCCAGCAGATGTATGCAGCCCAACAGCAGCATCTAATGCTGCAGACTGCTGCTTTGCAGCAGCAGCACTTAAGCAGTACCCAGTTTCAGAGTCTGGCAACTGTACCACAGGTGAGAGCGAAGATTGCTGACAAAGAATGGTGTACTACTTTCTAGGGTAGGACTACAATTCTAGAGCATTGTCAAACATAATAACAGCTTAAGTGCCTGAGCTTAATGCCTCCAAATATTTCACTGTTATATTTTAATGACTTTGTTATTTTGAATTGTATCTTCCTCCAAAGTATTTGGAGGATTTTGTCCAGTGTTATAGGTGCTCCAGTAGGCAACCATTCCATGCTTTATTGCATACATTATAATGCATCATGTAAATCATTAAACAGTAATAAAATAAATGTTAAAAATAGACTCCTTCAATCTTCATCCCATGATTTTATCTAAAAGTTGATGGGGAAAGCAATGAATAGCAATGTATCTTAGTGAAATCAAATAAAACTGATGAACATCTGGTATCTTAGTGTGTTTTGCCACACCTCTGGCTGCATTAGAAATATTGGCAAAATTCAATTTTAACTCTGAGTGTGGAAATGTAGGAAGTAAATGACGTTTCATTTTTGAAGCACAGCTTTTAACATTAATGAACAGTGGAGGTGACCAGTTTTGAAAACTCAAGCAGTGGAAAGATTTCCTTTGACCTCAGTTGACCTTGGATTGAGAACACTGTTTTGCAGAAGTAGGTGGTTGTTAATGATTTTATGTATGGAAATGCTAAAACAGAGTTAAAGACTTCAGGGATATAGCTGTTTGTTGTCAGAACTGGGACTGACTCTTCTGTGCTCCTGGCTTTTTTTTCTGTACCTTTTCCGTTAGATCGTGGTAATACATTGATTTGTCATTTTCTTGTGATGGATTTGTGTGTACATATAGTTACCGAGACAGAGCAAAGAAAGTCAAATTGGGGAAGGCTAAGAAGTTTTGGCATGGAGTCTGTTAGTACAGAAATCTATCGCTGTGTTCATCTGAAGGGCTGGAATAGCATACTGTTACAGACACTAGATGTGCATACGTAAATTATTGTTCTAGAATGTGAGGGTGTTCTTTACAGCATTTATAAAGTTTGTTTTAGTTTTGGAGCATTCTAATCATCATAAAAATTAGGATGTGAGTTTTAATAATGACAGTTTTTAATGATATCACATTTTAACTTCTGAGCACCATAGGTAGTGAGCTGATCAGTTAGCTCCATCATTAACAGTTTGATAGACTTTGTCTCCAGTAGTTTTTGTTCAAGTCTTGATCCGCAGGAATCTGAGTGCCTGAAATTGGGTAGGAACTCAAGGCATTTGGCACCTTGTGGATTGCATTCTGTAGTGCAGAGTGCACTTTGCTGAAAACTAATTCCACCGAATAAAGCATTTCTACCGTTAACTCAGAGAAAAGGTAATGGTAGAGAGGGATATTTCTGATGGTGTATGCAATAATATGAACATCACTTAAACCCTTTTTGATTTCAATATTTGACACGTATTCTTGCTATTTAGGCAAGCCTGTCAGGTGGGAGGCAATGTACTTCCCCCACTGGGAGTGTCACTCAGCAGTCAAGCATGTCGCAGACCTCGGTACGTAACTGAACAAAGCCCTCCATCCGTTCTCAACCCCTCTTGGTTATTATATAACTACTTGGAAAAACAGAAAAGATTTTAGTATTTAAATTTGTGTGGTTAAAATTAGTATTACAGAAACAGCAAATAAAAGTACGACCACTCTGTAGTAAGCGTCGGCTGCGCTTCCAGCATCTGTCAGTGATCTTGGTGCATGCTACCAGCCGCTGGTGTTGCTGACCAGCGTTGGAGGCTTCCCTGGTCCCAGCCCGCTCTTGGTGCTCTGAGGGGCAGCTCCTCACTCCACAAGCGCTAGTGACTGCTCCGACCGCTGCAGGAGTCACTCCCTGAGCTTTCATCTCTCACATGATTTCTGATGGGATTTTTCACATTCGTTTCTTTATTCAGGGCACTGTTGTAGGTAAAAGTCATAACTCTTGTGTATCAGCGATTAAAGAGCACCGAATCGAAAGAATCCAAGTCAGTGGTCACATATATATATATGAAACTGAATAAGTGTTTATAGCATTCATTCATTTATTGATTATCATCTTTTATCATGCATCTTTTATGCACTTTCAATTACTTTATCCATATTCTAGGCATGTGCTCAGGTTTCAGTTGTTAGCAGCTCTGTGTTCGGTTCATGCTGTATTTCTTTAAGCGGCATCTTCAGATATGTAATTTGCACAGTCTTTAATGTACAGCTCTACAGTTGTCTTGAGTAGGACTTTGTTAGTCCTACAGACGTCCTGCTTATTAATCATGCCCTCAAGCTGTTCATGACTTCAGTGCATAGCTTCAGTGATTTAACTATATTTTTTAAGCTCTCTTAGCATTGCTTTGGCTTACAGTTGTTAGAAGTAAAATCATTCATTCATTAAATTTAGGAGGGGAAGTCCTTAAAGATGTCTGACGTTAAACAGAATAATTGGGCTGGGATTTTTCAAGGAAATTTTTTGAGTAAGTGATGAGAAAGAGCTGGGCACTTAACTCTGTTAGACTGGTTAGGGAAAAAAAAAAGAAAACCAGACCAAAACCACAACAGCTTTTGTTTGAGAAGATGCTAAAGAGCAATTGTTGAGGAGGATTTAATATGAAATTGTAGAAAGTTTTTGTCTCTGGTCATATTTAAATGTCCATATGTAGAATGAGGAATCAAAGGCCGTATATGGCAGCACAAAGAAGTGTCCTGATCAGGTTGCATAACAAGCATAACAGAAGGTATCAGTCCAGTCAGATAATACAAACATTTATATATGCTTAAATATTAAAACTCAGGTATTTTTCTTAAAATATTTCAAGCTTATGCTATGTGTTCTGTAAGTGTGTATTTCTGAGGTATATTCTTCAGACTTCGTAATATCGTTGTTTATGCTTGTAGCTGCTTATCAGTATTTACTGCTAGATGATTGCTTGCAGTTTAAGAATGAAAATATACAATCTTGCCAGAATCCAGTTTTGTGATGATTGGCTCAACGTATTTTTGATATCTTTACAGTTCAGAGATTTCATCTGCCCTTGCCATTTTTGTCAAAGGCTTTCTGGCTTTAGACCCTAGGATGAATGAATTTCCATGACAGAAGCAATATTTTTGTTTCCTTAGATTAACCTCTCCACCTCTCCTACACCTGCACAGATAATAAGCCGTTCACAGACCTCCAACACCACCAGCAGCAGTATTACCCAACAGACTATGTTGCTGGGGAGCACCTCACCATCCCTGAGTGCAAGCCAGGCTCAAATGTATCTACGAGCTCAAATGGTAAGTTTTGATTGCAGTTCTTAAGCTTGGTTTTGGTCCTTCCGTTGTGTCCTACCCCTTTGTGCTTTCTCCCCAAATCTGAACTGTTTCAGTTTTGATTTTGTTGCTATAAATTATTTACAAGTATTTTTCTTTACTTTCAGATAGCATTGAGAACTTAGTCACCAATTTGTGCATGTGTATCTTTTGAAACACTGTAGACATCAGAAGTAAAAGGATTGCTGTAGCTTAGTTCTCTGGTGAAGCTTGCTCAAATGTTTTTAGCCTGGTCGTACTACAATTATTAAATTGATCAAACGTGGAAAAGATAGAGAAAGAGCACCTGTCTCTTCTGGCTATGTAGAAGGGCATGCTGGAGTCTGTCTATATTCAAGGTAGACTGTCTTCCAGTGCACTGGTAATACTCAGAGTTGCAACTTTTTGTTAAAATTTTCTTGTATTTAACTAAGCTTGTTCTTTGCATAATTGTCTCTAGAATTCGAGTTAGAGATATGGCTTTCATTCTCTTTGGATTCATATGAAACTCATTAGATTCTTGCAGTTTCCTGTCAATATGGCATTTCCATTTCCTCATGTGCAACTCTAAAAAAATCTGTTTAGTGGTTTATTTTTTTAAATTTTTTTATTTAATTTAATACTTTCTCTAGTGAGTTTCATATATATTGAACCTTACAGTCTGTGTGGGATTTTATAGAAATTACTGGAGTTGTGCATGAGTGCTCAGGTACCAGTCAGTACCTGGTAAAGGCCAAAGACACTGTTATGACTTGTGTGAGTTAATGGGCAGAGCTTTCTAGAGTGTTATGTTCAACTATATGGAACAGGAAGAGTCACTGTTAAGCTACACTGAGATTCAGAGCCAGAGGTCCGTGACTGCAATGTATATAAAATTAGATGCAGTCATGAGTTCTAGCAGGAATTGCACCTGTGAAGTATGTTTGGGAAAAGTGCTCCTTTGTTCTTTTTCTGAGATTTTTCTTAGGCATGCATAGCAATGCTGTTGTGCTGTGTTGCTTTTTTTCTTTGGCTATTTTTATTTTATATGTTTATTGAAAAAAGTGGTATAACTTGAAGATAAGGATCTAAAGATCAAATACCTGTTTATCAATTTGGCGATGAGAGGATTTCTTGAGTCTCTGGTTTGTAAGAAAAGCTGGATGCTGAATGCACCTAGCAATATTTAACAGAACAGGGATTACGAATTCATTTCGTGTCAGTGCCTTTCAGTATGTGTTAACAACATAGCAGCTGAAGCAGTATGAGGATGAGGTTGCTGGGTTTTGTAATAGCAATCTCTTGTCAATGATATGGATTATTGATACAGTTTTCCTATTCATTTACACTAATTTTTCATCCAGGCTCTCAGTGTCAAATCCCATGCTTATATGAGTAACTGCTTTACACCCATTTCAAGAGAGAAACTTACCCTGTTAGTTTCCATTTAGAATGGTATTGCAAGATCATTTTGCTAACTTCAGCAGTTTGAAGGTGTCATACCTGTCTGTGTTTGTATTTTTCTTCATAACCAGGCCTTTCATTTTCTGTAAAAGGGTCAACTGTTACTTCTGGCTAGCTCATAACAGCTTCATCACCAGCTTGATTCAATTCCAGATAAATACCTTCATGTTTTCTTCTTAGCTGCTCCTTGCAGTTGAGGTATCTTTAAAAATATGGAAGGCTAAATAATGGTCTCTCTTCAAAGCCTTCCGTAAAGCTTGTCTTTGCTGTATTGCCTATAAAGAAATTAATGACAGTTAGGTATGCTGGAAGTTAGTAATTTCAGGTTGGTTGTGTGACACCTGTTCTCACTATGAAACAATTAGCATAGTTAAAGTTAATATAGCAACTCTGCTGGTTACATAACATTTTGACAGACTGGAAGATCTTTTAAGTTCTTGTTCTGTAGTACTGTAGATATTGGGCTGCTCTCTTGACTTCTTTTGCCTTTGTTTCACAAGTTTTTAATACTGAAGGGAAAGTCCTCTTTAAAAGGCTTGTATGAAAGATGATATGTGTGTGTATATATGATTTTTCTGAATATGTAGAACAAATATTTTACATTATTGTATTTATTTTACATTATTGTCTTCTAAATTTATTTACTTAAACTATTAGGACAAATTGTTCTTTGAGTAAGTTCATCTGAAAGTAAAAAAAAAAGCTGTACATCACTACATGTAGCTTCTGTATCGCTCTTTTAAAATACTGCATTTTTTCAATGTATTTTCAAAGTTTTAGTCTGTAAAAGATTTTTTTTTCTTGCTTAACAGCTTATTTTTACTCCTGCAACCACTGTGGCGGCTGTCCAGTCTGACATTCCTGTTGTCTCATCATCTTCCTCATCTTCCTGTCAGTCTGCAGCTACTCAGGTGAGCTTCTGTAAATTTATTAAAGATATGTTCAGTAGAATGGGCCAGAACTAAGAAGTAAGGAAACACGGTGCTGAAGTTTTACTTGCTTATAAAAACTACTGATGGGTACTGATTCTGTACAACTTCAGTGTCTTTTGTTTACTGTCATCACACATTTAGAGGTGATCATGTTATATGTAAAATTGGGACCCTGGATATGACATTTCAGGTCTTCATAGTTAGCTCTCGTCTTTATTACTTCGAATAACTTAATGTTAGCAGCTGAACTTGTATCACCTTTTCAGTGCTCAACATACTTTTATATCATCTGGAAAAACATACGGCACAGCACAAATATCTACAGCACGTATTTGTCGCAGTCTTCTGCTGTGAAAAGCGAACATTTATCTAATGAGTTTATACTCTCATGAAACATCTGCTCTTCTATCTTAGCAGTTTCTTTAAAAGCCTTTGGTAAGTGGACCTTGTTTAGAAATCTTTTAAAAATCCAGGTAAATTATGCCAATTAAATATTGGTACCACACCATAAAGCATTATTCAATCAGATAAGCTGCTGTGGTGACCCTCTCAAACTCAAGCCATTCCTCTTCCCTCTCAATGTTCAGTACTGCCCTATTGCCAGATGTTGTTATCCTTGGTTGTCCTGTAGTTTCTATAGCAGCCGTGACACTGCAAAGATCTGCTGTCACCTGTAGTCAGTGAGGCAATAGAAAAGCTTGAACACTGGTACACTTTATTTTTCTTACCTTGTGATAAATATGTCCTTGGGGTTTCAGGATTTAGAGAAATGTGTTTGTTTACAATATAAGCAAACCTGAACAAGTGGGCAATGCCAGGTAATAAGAAGAAAATGCATTTGATTATGTACGTAGGTGTGTATGTTAAACTTAGCCAAGATGTTTGTGCAGTTAGTGTAGTGATCTCACAGTATTGTCTTCCATGTAGAAATGGCAGGGAAACTCGGAAGTTCATCAGTGACTAGCAGTGTCTCAGTGGCACACCTGACATGGCCTGTCAGGTGAACTGCTTTCCTACTCTTTTCTTTTCATATGTGTCACCCTCACGTATGACCTGGACATCTCGGGTTAGTTACTGTATCTGCTAAAGTGTGCTGAAGGTTAGTTTGTACTCACAGAGACAGGACTGCAGTAAATGCCTCATGCATGCCAATACTGTTGTCTTCAGAACAGGAGTTGAAGTTCAGTGTTACCACATCCTGTGGTAACACTGAACAGTGAGAAGTAAAATGTCAGCTAGCTGTGTATTACACAAGTACTAACTGTGCAATGAGGAAGGGATTGTGTAATCACAGTAGTGGATGGTGATAATAATTAGTCCTCTTTTTTGTGTAAAGTATGGTGCAAATTAGTGCTACAATGGTAGCTTCTATCCTTGAAAATAAAATTCTAGCTCAGCGTGTAGGGTTGGAAAGCTAGGATCGTTATGCACAGAATCTGGCTATGGTGTAACAGACATTAGTGCAAATAATCACTGACTGATTTGAATTTCAGAAGGCAATCCTTTTGTTTCATGTGACATTGGAAGTGCCATGATAAAAAGGTGCATTAATATTGCTGTAGAAATAAAGGGCGCAGGGATGTTAAGACATGGGTAACATATAGCAGATTCTGGTCCTGTTGACTGCCCAAGGCTCTGGCTTATGTTAACAAACTTACAGACCACTGCGCTTCTGCAACATCTGTATAAAAAACCTTGCATTTGCTCAAGATGCTTTGTCATTTACTTTGAAGGCACAATAAAAGAGAGAAAATGCAAGTTTGAATTTAAATTGATGTAATGAACAATTTTTGTTTCTTTTAAAAGTTCGATAAGAAAAAAGACTTTCCTGTATTTTCATTATCAGTGAAGTAATTCAAAATCCCTGTTCTTCTCTAAATTTTGTGGCTTAAAAGATACTTTGGTATGCAAACTTTTAACTTCTTACATATTTTGATCAAGTGGGATGAGAAGCATTATGTAACATTATTTTTGGCTGGATTTTTGTCATTGATGTTTATATGCTTTGGGTTTTTTCACATTTTGCTTATTTTCCAGGTTCAGAACTTGACATTGCGCAGTCAGAAGTTGGGTGTATTGTCAAGTTCACAGAATGGCCCACCAAAGAGCAGCAGTCAAACTCAGTCATTGTCTCTGTGCCCTAATAAACCTGTAACCACTTCCAAGGGCAGCCAACCGGATCCCTCAGAAAGCAATAGAAAAGGAGAGAGCCCAACTCCAGAGTGTCGGAGTACACCAGTCACACGGACATCCAGCATACATCACTTAATAACACCAGGTAGGATGAAAATGGAGCTATAGGAAAGCTATTTTTATTAAAGTTAATTTTTAAGTTGCAGTTCTGTCAGTCCAATGCTCTCTGACCGGGTTCTTTGAGATGTTCTACCTGAAGAGAGTTTAATGTTTTATAGTAACTTTACTTATTTGTTGGTATTGGAAGTTACACAGGATTTTTGGCAGAGTGGTACTGCAGTGTTTTTAAGTCACAGTACGAGCACAATACAGCAATTGCAACACACAGCTGAATCACAGTACAAACATGATTTTCAGTACTGGTCTGCCTGTATGCTCATTGTCAGGATGTGTCATCCCCAATCTCTGGGAAGCAATACATGGGCTGAAACCCCCTCAAGCCTCTTGCTCTCATCAAGATCTCTTTATTTTTTTTCAGCTGTCTGGTCTGTGTCATCAGAATGTTGTTATATCAAGTACTTCTATAAAATCATAGGTAATAGCGCCCCAGAATCTTAGTATTTTATATTAAGAGATAAAATAAGCATGCAGTTGGTTAGATTGGCATTTACATTGCATGTATTGTATTTGCATTTTAGCTTCCTATTTCAAAAGAGGAAGGAGTAGTCTAGGCAATTGGTCTGAATTCTGTGGAATTTAGCTTGGCTTAATGGCAGCTTTTAGAGAAGGAGTAAGGTTGTGAGGCAGACATTCTTGAGGTACTGAGCCCTAATGCTCTTAGAACTCACTTCTGTAAGGGAGAAATCCATCTTCACTAGCAGAATAAATAATAAATCTAGCAAAGGAGGCAGGAGACCTGCATGGTTAAACAAGGAGCTTCTAGCGGAGATCAGGCAGAGGAGAAAGGTCCATGGAATGTGGAAAGAGGGGCAGGCCACTTGGGAAGAGTACAGGAATGTGGTCAGAGCATGCAGGGATGCGACGAGGAAGGCCAAGGCTCACCTGGAATTGAAGCTGGCAAGGGATGTCAAAAACAACAAGAAGGGCTTCTTCAACTACATCAGCAGCAAAAGGAAGGCTAGGGACAATGTGGGGCCGCTGCTGAATGGGGCGGGTGTCCTGGTGACGGAGGATGCGGAGAAGGCAGAGCTAATGAATGCCTTCTTTGCTTCAGTCTTCAGTGCTAAGACTGGCCCTCAGGAATCCCAGGCCCCGGAGGTAAGAGAAGAAGCCTACAAAGAGGACGACTTTCCCTTGGTCGAGGAGGACTGTGTGAGGGATCGCTTAAGCGATCTGGATGTCCACAAATCCATGGGCCCCGATGGAATGCACCCACGAGTGCTGAGGGAGCTGGCGGATGTCATTGCTGAGCCACTCTCCATCATCTTTGAGAGGTCCTGGAGGACAGGAGAGGTGCCCGAGGACTGGAGAAAGGCCAATGTCACTCCAATCTTCAAAAAGGGCAAGAAGGAGGACCCAGGGAACTACAGGCCGGTCAGCCTCACCTCCATCCCGGGAAAGGTGATGGAGCAGCTTATCCTGGAGGCCATCATGAAGCAAGTGGAAGAAAAGAAGGTTATCAGGAGTAGTCAACATGGATTCACCAAGGGGAAATCATGCCTGACCAATCTAATAGCTTTCTACGATGACATGACTGGCTGGGTAGACGAAGGGAGAGCTGTGGATGTTGTCTACCTTGACTTCAGCAAGGCTTTCGACACAGTCTCCCATGATATCCTCCTGGGGAAGCTGAGGAAGTGTGGGCTGGATGAGTGGTCGGTGAAGTGGATAGAGAACTGGCTGAATGGCAGAACTCAGAGGGTTGTCATCAGCGGCGCTGAGTCTAGCTGGAGGCTGGTAACAAGTGGTGTCCCCCAGGGGTCAGTACTGGGCCCAGTCTTGTTTAACTTCTTCATCAACGACCTGGATGAAGAGTTAGAATGTACCCTCAGCAAGTTTGCTGACGACACCAAACTGGGAGGTGTGGTAGACACACCGGAAGGCTGTGCTGCCATTCAGCGTGACCTGGATAGGCTGGAAAGCTGGGCAGAGAGGAACCTGATGAGGTTCAACAAAGCCAAATGCAGGGTCCTGCACCTGGGGAGGAACAACCTCATGCACCAGTACAGGCTTGGGGTGGACCTGCTGGAGAGAAGCTGTGTGGAGAGGGACCTGGGCGTCCTGGTGGATGACAGGTTAACTATGAGCCAGCAGTGTGCCCTGGCTGCCAAGAAAGCCAATGGTATCCTGGGGTGCATCAAGAAGAGTGTGGCCAGCAGGACGAGGGAGGTTCTCCTTCCCCTCTACACTGCCCTAGTGAGGCCTCATCTGGAGTACTGTGTCCAGTTCTGGTCTCCCCAGTTCAAGAAAGATGAAGAGCTACTGGAGAGAGTCCAGCGGAGGGCTACGAGGATGATGAGGGGACTGGAGCATCTCTCCTACAAGGAGAGGCTGAGGGAACTGGGCTTGTTCAGCCTGAAGAAGAGAAGGCTGCGAGGGGACCTTATAAATGCTTACAAATATCTGCAGGGTGTGTGTCAGGAGGATGGGGCCAAGCTCTTTTCAGTGGTGCCCAGTGACAGGACAAGGGGCAATGGGCACAAACTGAGGCACAGGAAGTTCCGTCTGAAGATGAGGAAGAACTTCTTCCCTCTGAGGGTGATGGAGCCCTGGCACAGGCTGCCCAGAGGGGCTGTGGAGTCTCCTTCTCTGGAGATATTCAAGACCCGCCTGGACAAGGTCCTGTGCAGCTTGCTGTAGGTGACCCTGCTTCGGCAGGAGGGTTGGACTAGATGACCCACAGAGGTCCCTTCCAACCCCTACTATTCTGTGATTCTGTGATTCTGTGAAGAGACAACATAAATTAGTTTTTTCTCATGTGGAAGAGACAAAGCAAGAAGTTTGCATGTGGAGGAAAATATATACGTGTGTGTGCCGTAAGGAATTACTAGTGAGTCATTGGTTCACTTACAGGTGATACCTCTGGGAGCTGTGCTATTTTTAGATTCATACCTTTCAGTTTGTGTGTTTAAGTTCAGGCAAATACTATGAAAGGTTTTAATTCATACTGCACTCTTTAAATTGTGTTTAGTGTCTTAAAATTGTATTACCTAAACTTTAAATTAGCAGTTGTCAACAAATCCTGTTGATTGTGACAAGATTATCTTCCATTCCAGTCTGTTTTGAAGCAAAGGTTAAATTCATTTAAAGTTGCATGAAATTCTTAGATATGTGAAGGCTGGATCAACAGTAGTCTTAGAAGTAGCACCAAAAAGATAAGTTTAGATATTTTTATGTAGAAAGTACATGTATATGTGTGTATATGTGTAAAAAGCATAGGTGGGTTCCTTTATTCATTGCTGTATTTTGCTGTGGAATTTAATATATTCCCCTAATAAATTGTGCTTGTGTGCTATATGCTGTCAAAGAAGATATTTCTAAATGCGGATCTGAAGGGCTGAAAAAGTTGTGCTGGTCTTACTTTAAAGTAAAAACTTCATTTCTTTTAATATTTTTATAATGTTCTCTGGACTTAAAGAAATAAATACTAATTATCACTTTTTTCCCTCCCTCCCAGCTTCATATTCTCCATTGCAACCTCATTCTCTAGTAAAACATCAGCAGATCCCACTTCATTCACCACCTGCAAAGATTTCCCATCATCAGCTGATACTGCAACAGCAGCAGCAAGTCCAGCCGATTGCACTTCAGACTCCTCCGGGTCAGGAACCCCCTCCGTCACAGCACTGTCTGCCTCTCCCAAGCCATGGTCTTCCTCCCGGTCCTAGCAGTGTCCAGTCTCATTGCTCACCTATTCACATCCATCCTCCACCTCTAACACTATCTCCTACTCCATCCCAGTCAGCTCAGCAGTCAGTAGTGGTATCCCCTCCACCTTCCCACTCCCCTAGTCAATCACCCACAATAATTATTCACCCTCAAGCACTTATTCAGTCACAGGCAAACTCTCTTGTGCCAACAGCTCTTCAGCCAGAGCAGAATGCCCCTCAGCAAACTCCTACCAATCCAGTTCGACCAATTGCACAGCCACTTAATCTTCCGTCGCATCTTCCACTGCCATCTTCCCCCGCTGTACATATAGGGTCAGTAGATCAGCCCAGCTTAGTTTCCCCAGGCCAACAGATTGTGTCCTCGACACCACACCAGCAATATTCAGCCTTGCAGTCCACAGCTATCCCTCTTGCAGCTCCTCCTCAGCTGTCAACATCTTCAACGCAGATTCAACAACTGCCGCTGCAGTCTGTGCAGTCTTTACAAGTGCAGCCTGAAATTCTGTCCCAGGGCCAGGTTTTGGTTCAAAACACTTTGGTTTCTGAGGAAGAGCTTCCTGCTGCAGAAGCTTTGGTCCAGCTGCCATTTCAAACTCTTCCACCACCACAGACTGTTGCAGTAAATCTTCAAGTGCAGCCATCGGTACCAATTGAAACTCCAGTGGTAAGTGGTAATGTTGCAGTCCATTATTCTTCATCTTTGGCTTCTCTACAAAGAGCTGTAAACCTGACCCATTGACTTCAGAGGGAGCTGAACCAGGTGCTAGACAGAGGACCAGAAGAAACCTATTGATTACAGAAGTGAGTTTGAAGAAAACGATAGACATTTTCCTCTGATTTTTTTTTTTTGGGGGGGGGGGGGGAGCTTTTTGTAATGGACCGTCAGACAAGAATATCAAACAGGAATCATAAAAGTGCAGCTTTTTGATCTAAAACCTTATCTCCTAATGAAATTGCAGCATATCTAAAAAAGCTAGAAAATATGTCAATGCTTATGTCAAAATACTGGTGAATATACCATATGGACTGTAAGCTTTTACCTCTTTAAATTAATGCAAATATAATACAGGCAATCAAAATTTTACGTAGGAGAATGATCTCTATGCTAGGTGTGAAGGTGTATAGCAGATTGTTAAGATAGAGTTCTGGATAATTAATTTTGTACTAACATTGAAAAGATCTGCTTTATAAAAGAATAGGGGATTTTTTTATGTTGTCCTGGTCTTCCTCATCACTGAAATTTAATTTAGTCCAACATTAGACTCAGATGTCTGCAGTTTGTAATTGAAGGTTTCGGCTTCACTCAGACTGCACAAAAATAATGTACAGTGAAATATCAGTGAAATAAAATGATGTGCGAATAATGCTGACATTTACGATGGAATTGCTAGGCTTTAGCGGTAACATACTAATGAGATAGACGGGAGCAAAAGAATCAACAGGTCTTGTAAGCTTTTTTTCATGCTACCAACAGGTTAAGGAAGAAGGCGTGCTGTTTAATTTACATTAAAATAGTAGTGATAATCTCAACCCTGATATTTCATGTAGAAATTGTGCAAAAGAGTATTGCTTTTGACGAAGTGGTGTTTTAATTCCTAATCTGCTTAACTGGCTGACAGTTAACTCACGTAAATTTAATAGTTTTGAGGAAAATACTTTATAATCTCTTATAACCACTAATGCTTGATAGTCTTGTTGTACTCTTCTGAAATACTCGGTTTGATTACACTGATTTATAAGATAGAGAACAAATTGCAGACTTGTATTATGTTATAAAGCTTGCACTTCACAGAAATGTTTGAATAGCTACAAATGTGTGTGTAAATAAAAATACAGTGAACTATAAAGGTAAGACGTTGAAAGAATCAAATTCTCTGGTCTGGTTGATAGAACTGTGCCTCTATATTTTACTATTTGTAACAAAATACTTTCATTTTGCTCTCATAGACATTGTGGTGTCTCCAGAGTTCATTGTTTTGTATGCAGTTTGGAAACTAGTGTTTTATTAGGAGATGAATGTATTTTAACTGGTAATTAATTTTAAAAACTGTATTTATGCAACTCTTTTAAGGTATTAAGCTAGAATGGAAATCTCTCTAAAGCAATAGTTTGTTGAATGCAGATTTACCAAGTGGAGAATGTATGTGAAGAAGAGATGCCCGAGGAATCAGATTGTGTCCATATGGCTAGAACACCTACGCCGCCCACTTTGTCTCCACCAGCCATAACCTTGGGGAATGGAGAGGCACTTAATTCAGAAGATCCTTTGTCAGGTGAGAACAAATGTCAAGCTAAGGTAGCTGTTCTGATTAGAAACTCCTACCAGTTATTGAAGCTTTAAATTAAAAATCCATGATTTTGGTCTTTTTTGATAATTCAGTGGTATCATTTTTCAAGTAAAAGAAACTGTGAAATATGTTAGAAATCCATGTGATAGAATGAATGATTCGGTCCCAAAGGTGTAGTTTGTATATGTATTTGGATAACATATAGCACAGAAAATGCTTATTTGAGTTCTTTAGCATATACTTCTATACTGAAATCTTAACAGAAGTGTTAATCTTTAAGTGACAGCTGTGTGATATGGGCAAAATATGCTGACTGATCTGGTGTGAAGATTGATTTTGCAGAACCAGGGTCAGCAATCAGGAGTTGCTGTCGGAATGGTTGACTACTCCGTATGATTCTTTTTGGCACCATTTTTTTTATGTGCCACAGTGAGGAGCTGTTCTAATGCAAAAGTTACCAAGAAAATTTTTCTTCTTCAGTGAATTGTAAGGTATACATGCCTGTACCAATTGTTGTCCTGCGAACCAATGTAAATTCTCTGAAGTGCTAAATATAGAAATACATGCTCTCTTTCTCTGTAGTATAGTGTGTGCATATATATGTATATGCTATACATATAACTAGGTGCGGAGCGGTGCTTAATGGCTTCATGTTGAATGGACTTGTGACCCTGCAGGTTACCGAGGCTGAAAGCACCCCTGAAAATAAATTCAATCCTTAGAAATATGTCAGCTGCTCAGTCTTGAGAATCCAACGTTTGAAAGTACTGGTTTCTGCTTTTCACTTATGGATTTATGATCTGTGTAGGTAATTAATGGCCAACTATGCTTATAGTTAGTAGGTACTGAGTAAAGGAAAATGTTCACATGAGAACTGTTTGTTTGTGTAATAGTTTGTCAAGGAAAAACATCTTATTTTGAAGGTAAAGTCTGTCAGCCGCAGAGAAAAGCCTGTGTTTCAGGATGATGGGTGCAGAGCTAGGTGTGTTTATCCCCTCTTATTTCTAGAATTCTGAGCCAATGGTTGTACATAAGTGATAAAAACATAACATACTTTGTTATTTTTTTCAGAACATGGGGGACTACCTTCAGTGACATCATCAGTCAGTGCCTCAGTAATTAAATCGCCGTCTGATCCTTCGCATGCCTCTATTCCACCACCCCCTCTTTTGCTTCCAGCAGCAACAACAAGGAGCAACAGCACATTAATGCCCCATAGCATTCCTAGCCTAGAAAATAAACCTCCGCAGGCCATTGTTAAACCACAGATCCTGACCCATGTTATTGAAGGCTTCGTGATTCAGGAGGGGTTAGAGCCGTTCCCTGTAAGTGTAAAAGTTGCTATGAATTTTTTACTACTAATTTTTGAAACAAACTGTTTTTAAGGATGAAGTTATTTGTGGCTAGAAGCTATTTAGATGTGAATAATTTTTCAGACGTTGGTTCTGATGTTTTTTCCACTGATTGGTAACCTGTTTCTTACAGCATTCAGTATACTTGCATACTGTTTGCATTCTTACGTATATAATCAGAATTTATGCTACTGTTTGGCCTGCCAGTATCACTGAATGACAAGGTACTAAATGAAAACAGAGACAGCTGAGCACATAGGCTATATCTGGAGATAAATACGGAGAGTGGTTTTAGGCTACCATAGAATCACAGAATCACAGAATAGTAGGGGTTGGAAGGGACCTCTGTGGGTCATCTAGTCCAACCCCCCCGCCGAAGCAGGGTCACCTACAGCAGGCTGCACAGGACCTTGTCCAGGCGGGTCTTGAATATCTCCAGAGAAGGAGACTCCACAACCTCCCTGGGCAGCCTGTTCCAGTGCTCCGTCACCCTCAGAGGGAAGAAGTTCCTCCTCATGTTCAGACGGAACTTCCTGTGCCTCAGTTTGTGCCCATTACCCCTTGTCCTGTCACTGGGCACCACTGAAAAGAGCTTGGCCCCATCCTCCTGACACCCACCCTTCAGATATTTGTAGGCATTTATAAGGTCCCCTCGCAGCCTTCTCTTCTTCAGGCTGAACAAGCCCAGTTCCCTCAACCTCTGCTCGTAGTGGAGATGCTCCAGTCCCCTCCTCATCCTTGTAGCCCTCCGCTGGACTCTCTCCAGTAGCTCTTCATCTTTCTTGAACTGGGGAGACCAGAACTGGACACAGCACTCCAGATGAGGCCTCACCAGGGCAGTGTAGAGGGGCAGGAGAACCTCCCTTGTCCTGCTGGCCACACTCTTCTTGATGCACCCCAGGATCCCATTGGCCTTCTTGGCAGCCAGGGCACACTGCTGGCTCATAGTTAACCTGTCATCCACCAGGACACCCAGGTCCCTCTCCGCAGAGCTGCTCTCCAGCAGGTCCACCCCAAGCCTGTACTGGTGCATGAGGTTGTTCCTCCCCAGGTGCAGGACCCTGCATTTGGCTTTGTTGAACCTCATCAGGTTCCTCTCTGCCCAGCTTTCCAGCCTATCCAGGTCACGCTGAATGGCAGCACAGCCTTCCGGTGTATCTACCACACCTCCCAGTTTGGTGTCGTCAGCAAACTTGCTGAGGGTACATTCTAACTCTTCATCCAGGTCGTTGATGAAGAAGTTAAACAAGACTGGGCCCAGTACTGACCCCTGAGGGACACCACTTGTCACCAGCCTCCAACTAGACTCAGCGCCGCTGATGACAACCCTCTGAGTTCTGCCATTCAGCCAGTTCTCTATCCACTTCACCGACCACTCATCCAGCCCACACTTCCTCAGCTTCCCCAGGAGGATATCATGGGAGACTGTGTCGAAAGCCTTGCTGAAGTCAAGGTAGACAACATCCACAGCTCTCCCTTCGTCTACCCAGCCAGTCATGTCATCGTAGAAAGCTATCAGATTGGTCAGGCATGATTTCCCCTTGGTGAATCCATGCTGACTACTCCTGATAACCTTCTTTTCTTCCACTTGCTTGATGATGGCCTCCAGGATAAGCTGCTCCATCACCTTTCCCGGGATGGAGGTGAGGCTGACCGGCCTGTAGTTCCCTGGGTCCTCCTTCTTGCCCTTTTTGAAGATTGGAGTGACATTGGCCTTTCTCCAGTCCTCGGGCACCTCTCCTGTCCTCCAGGACCTCTCAAAGATGATGGAGAGTGGCTCAGCAATGACATCCGCCAGCTCCCTCAGCACTCGTGGGTGCATTCCATCGGGGCCCATGGATTTGTGGACATCCAGATCGCTTAAGCGATCCCTCACACAGTCCTCCTCGACCAAGGGAAAGTCGTCCTCTTTGTAGGCTTCTTCTCTTACCTCCGGGGCCTGGGATTCCTGAGGGCCAGTCTTAGCACTGAAGACTGAAGCAAAGAAGGCATTCGTTAGCTCTGCCTTCTCCGCATCCTCCGTCACCAGGACACCCGCCTCATTCAGCAGCGGCCCCACGTTGTCCCTAGCCTTCCTTTTGCTGCTGATGTAGTTGAAGAAGCCCTTCTTGTTGTTTTTGACATCCCTTGCCAGCTTCAATTCCAGGTGAGCCTTGGCCTTCCTCGTCGCATCCCTGCATGCTCTCACCACGTTTCTGTACTCTTCCCAAGTGGCCTGTCCCTCTTTCCACATGCCATGGACCTTTCTCTTCTGCCTGATCTCCGCTAGAAGCTCCTTGTTTAACCATGCAGGTCTCCTGCCTCCTTTGCTAAATTTCTTTCTCAGGGGGATGCATTGCTCCTGTGCATGGAAGAAGTGTTGTTTAAAAAGCGACCAGCACTCATGGACCCCCCTGCCTTCGAGAGCCCTGGCCCACGGGATTCCTCCCAGTAGGTCCTTGAAGAGGGCAAAGTCAGCCCTCCTGAGGTCCAGGGTTTTGATCCTGCTTATCGCCCTGCTTCCTCCACGCAGGATCCTGAACTCGACCATTTCATGGTCACTGCAGCCGAGTCTACCTCCGACCTTCACATCCTCCACCAGTCCCTCCTTGTTTGTTAACACGAGGTCCAGCAGCGCGCCTTTCCTTGTTGGTTCCTCCACCACTTGCATCAGAAAGTTATCATCGATGCTCTGTAGGAACCTCCTGGGGCCATATGTAATATCTTTGTTTTACATTTGTCTGTCACCTAGATACCTCATTTTAAGTGATACCTTAATGTAAACCTCTGAGAGGAGTCTGTGTTGAAATTGTAAAATGTTAAAATTTTGTTGTTTAAAGCATTGGCAAGCACTTTACTGAGCTCGGTGTGTTTAGTACTGTGTCTGGTAAGAATTACTGTTGAAAATTTTAGGTCCACAAATAGACAATTTAAAACCTGTGAGCCTGCCTTATTAACTAATTTAATGTGTCTCTTGTTTTCCCATTCCTTCATTTCTCTAGTTATAATGTGTTTCTTCCTTTGTTAAATGTAATTGCAAACTCTGCAGAGCAGGAGTGAGTCCTTGTATTTGTTTGAGAAATGGTATTTAGAGGTTTGGCATTATATAGTAATAACTCATTCATATGGAGTAGAAACTGTCGTTCTAGTCTGTTACAACTGCTAAGTCACAAATACTGTTTTCAGTTATTCATTGTTTGGTTAATCACTGTTCCTTTGCTTTTATTGCAATAGGTAAGTCGTTCATCTTTGCTGGTAGAACAGCCTGCAGAGAAAAGATTGCTAGTGGAGGGTCAGATCATGAGTGTTGTGTGTGTTGAATCAGACTTGCAGAATACAAAACATGCAGACAACTCATCGGACACAGAGATAGAGGATATGATTGCAGAAGGTTTGTAGTTCTTGTTTCAATATCCATTTTTTTCCCTTCAGTTCTGTATGTATTACAGAATCCCATCCCGTCTGTTCTTCTGGAATCTTTCTCCAGTCTTTACACTATCTCTAACAGAAACTATTTTCAAATGTTTTTCACTAGCTACACATTGTAGTAGCAGTTGCTGTAAGTGCACAGAAATGTCAAGAAACTAGGCACTTGTCCTGCTTAGAATGCAGTGGTCTCCAGCACAACTCATGAGCTAAAAACAGCAGTAGAGTTCCCCATGCTGTATCTGACATAATCATCATCACGGATTTTTTATAACTCAGCAATCAACTGTTTTAGGTGTGTTACGCCACCATTACTGTTCAAGCCCAAATGTAGGCAGCCTCATGAGCGTTATGAAATGGAAATTAAACCATGACATGGCCCAGAAAAGCCAAGTTATTCTGTAACTCATATTTTTGTATAAATTCATCCAAGATTTGAAAGTCCAGAATTTTTCAGCCACCTCTGGATTTTCTCTTCCACAACTTGAGCAGTTGCACAGGAGCTGGTTTTGGTTATCTGTTTAAATTTGTCTTAATGCAACTCTTAGTTTCATTCTTTTAAACTAGTTCTTTTCCTGCTGTCATATCAAAACTGTAGTGAATGGGGTAAGAAGGGACAAATACAGTGCCTGCTACTGCCACAGGTCTGCATCGAGAAAGTGGCTGGAAGAAGTCAGGACAACATGTCCTGAGCAGTAGCAAGTGTCACCATAGCTGTGCTGCAACTATGCGCTGCAGATATTGTAAAATGTCACTTACTTAAAACCGTCCACCCTCCTGATCTTTTCTCACAGGGACTTTCGATACAGCAACACCAATGGCGGTCAGTTAGCTACTGTGGTTTCTTCTGCCTTGGTGAATGATACCGAAGTGCAGTAGGGAAGTTGACTGCATCCATTGTGTATCTCGGCAAACAAATGAGCTCAAAAGTCAATCTTTTAGATTGTTAGATTCTGATGCATTATTTTTTACAGCAATGATTTACGTCCATTACTGCTTACAAGAGTATTGAATCAGACCCAGGTCAAGGATTGCAGACAAGGTAAAAAGCTTGCTTTAGAAAGCATTCTGAATTCAAGTTGTTGGTAGTAAAGTCAAATAAACATGGTTGAAATTTTTGCTTAAGGCCAATTTACCACTCAGACAATATGTATCTCTGCTTAAAAGAGGTTTATTTTTAGTTGTAGCACTGATTTTTGGTAGAAGCTGGTTTAGCACATCACTGAAGGGAAATATTGATTTGCAGTCCTCGTACATGCTATAAAATCTGTGCAAAGAAGTCAGAAACTGTGGAAACAGTGCCTGAAAATTAAACACAAAACAGGATTTCCTGAATTACGGTTGATTGCATTTGCTAGTGTATCTCAGTATAGTCCAGAGCCCTTCTTTGTTTTGCAGTCATAGCCTAGTTTAGGCAGTGGCAGATATTTGAAGTGCTTTGCTTTGCAACTGTAACTTTCTTTTGATAACGTTGTAATTAAGTTATCTACATAGAAAAATGAAGACACAATTTTTACAGAGTCCTTTTTTTCAAAACATATTATGCCATATTCTACTGCAAAATAATTTAAGGCCCATATCTTATTCTTCACAAACGTTCACATAGGCATGGCAGACTAAATTTTAGAAGGTGAGCATCTGGCATATTCATGGAGGATTGCAGTGTGACTGGAAGTTTCTAAACTTTTGTTTCATTTAATTTAAAATTGCTGTTATATCTTTGGTATCGTCTGCAAGTGAGGGCTTCTATTTAACCAGTTCTTTGAGAGGGAGGTCCATTGACATGAAAGCATCAAGCACAAGATGCTTTAAAAAAGTCATCTGGTAAATTGTGTGACTTGTTTGACATTTTTTTGGTTATTTTACAGCTCAGTGGAGTTACACTACTTTTCTAAACACAAAATGAGACTTGTAAATCTCTTAGCTCATGACTGTGCTTAGTAAATTGCTATAAAAGAAACTTTCTTCCTTGATGGAAGAGTACAGCTTTTTTTTTTAATACCTTGTTTCACCCAATATATTTCAAACAAAAACTTTGTCTGATGTATCTTCTAGAATATTCGAAGCTCTGTTTGCAATAGTTATTTTGCCCTGAATTTGTTACAGTAGATCTTCATTCAGTTTTCTTTTCAATAGCATTCCCTAAGAACTTTTCAGTATTAACAGTATGTTGTTTCTCAGATTTCAGTGACTCGGGTGAATTAGAAATGTGGGAGAAATGTATATTTGTTTAGTCCTCTTGAGTTTTTGAGCAATGTATTTTGTCCATGATTGCAGCCATGTGGCATGCAGTTCTTCTACTTAACCGGAATGGCCACAAAATGTTACGTTTCAGTTTGTGCCACTTTCACTCCTTCGCTCCTTATGATGTATCTCACAGATGGTGCATGGGGATAAGGTGGTCAAGTTGGTTTGCGGATGTGGTGGCATTATTCTTAATGTACATATATGTACATATAACTATGTACAAACCATGCTCTACCCATGAAATACAGTTGCAGCAGAAGAGACCATAGACATTTGGCATGTGACATGTATGCTGCCTTGTACTGCCTTCTTTTGGGCTTTTCTACTTTTGCTGATTCTTCTCTCAGCTGATGTTCACGTTCTTCACGAGAAGCAGGAAAAGTGCCTCCTCAACTCACCAATAATAGGAAAATATTCTGTAACAGTAGATTGTACAATTGGTAGATGCTATAATCCCTTTCTTATATGCAGCTTATCTTTTTCATAGATAAGACTCAATGTTTTACTTGCTTTCACAAACTCGTTTAGTTGCAGCAATTGGTTATTCAAAGAAAGTATTTCAAAAGGTTAATGCATTATGTCATTACAAGAGAGCTTAAATTTAGGCCATGGAATGCATGATTCTCTTAATGAACTCTTCAAGCAATTTATGAAGACGGTAACACTTTTTTTTAATTATTCGCTATGTTTGAGGGCATACTTGCTCATGTATGACTTGAAGTTTAACAAGAAAGAAGATTAAGTTCGTTGAATAACTTAACTGAAGGTTCAGTAAGGTTCAGTTTGCTCAATATCTTGTCTGTACAGAGTGAAATCTGTGACTTGCTTAGCTTTGCGTAATTTTCTGTTAATCAAAGTATTTCATTAAATCTGTTAGATATTTGAAAATCTTCTACCTGCCTGCTTGAGATGAGAAATGTGAACATAATTTTGTGTCATTGAAACTGACTTATTTATGCCTTACTCCTTTCTTTAGAGGGACTGGATGAAATTGAAAGTGATCTTCTGAAGTGTGAATTTTGTGGGAAAATGGGATATCCTAATAAGTTTCTACGGTCAAAAAGATTCTGCTCCACATCCTGTGCCAAAAGGTACTCATGTTTACTTATTGCTTATCAATATCTGGTTAATGGAATAGCGTGCAAATGGTATCCAGTGTTGAAAAATAAACAGTAAACCATGACTGCCTTCTACCTGAATTTGCAGAGTGTATGGGTACAAAGGACTACAGTAGATTATAATATGTTTCAAGAAGATAGACAAAGGCAATTACAGTAAAATTGTGGACCGCTTTCCAGAGGGTGCCGTGAATGCTGTTGGGCTTATGGGAAGGTGATGGGAAGAGAAATCCATTACGGGTTGCTAAGTGTTTGGAAACCGGTGCAGAGAGAGGTTTATGGGCCACAAATGGTTATTTATTTCTCATATTCCTATTGTCTTCCACTTGATGCTGGGCAATGGTCAGAGAAAGAATGCTGGCCTAGATGGGGTTTTTTTTTACAAGCTTGTGTGATGCTAGGGAAAAAAACCACACTGAATTTATCTTGGCATAAATGAAATTCTTCTTAGACAAAAAACATTCTTAAATGTTTTTAGTTACAGTGTAAAAATTCTTTATTTGCATAGAGTAAAATAGAAATATTCATAAACATAAAAAACTCTTATCTAAAGCTTCTCCTTTCTTACAAATAGTAAGTCATGCCATTTGGTTATACGTGGCTGGCAGAGGAAGAGGGCTGGTTTCTGTTTATCTTTGGGGTTAGTATGCTGCCTTTATTTTGGTTAAGAAAGGAAGAATTTATGGTCAACATCTGAATGTAAAATCTTCCATCATTACAGCTGAAACATTGATATTTAATCCTGGCTGTTTTAGAAATGAGGAATGATTTCCCATTTCTAATCACCACTTAGTTCTTTTTTTACATCAGTGTGCCTGGAGGCCACCTTTCTCTTATGTCTGCTGCCTTTTTCATCCCCAGTGTGAGACATTCCCATTTTAAGTAGTGGGAGTGTATATGTTTGATATGGTACTTGTTGGGACATTACTGGCAAAATAATCTTAAGAGGAGATTGGGCCCTTTTGCCTCCATCCTCCTTTGACTGGGCGTCAGCTAGATCGAGAAAATGGAAGCAAAAGATATAATGTGACTTCAGTCTTTTAGTGGACATTGTAGAGAAGCAGGATTGGACTATGTGATAAAATGCAAAAGTATTTCTGTCATGGCAAATTTTTAAGAATGGGAAAGACTGACATCTTCCAGGGGTCAGGCTTGGGGCGGACCTGCTGGAGAGCAGCTCTGCGGAGAGGGACCTGGGTGTCCTGGTGGGTGACAGGTTGACCATGAGCCAGCAGTGTGCCCTGGCTGCCAAGAAGGCCAGTGGGATCCTGGGGTGCATTAGGAAGAGTGTGGCCAGTAGGTCGAGGGAGGTTCTCCTCCCCCTCTACACTGCCCTAGTGAGGCCCCATCTGGAGTGCTGTGTCCAGTTCTGGGCTCCCCAGTTCAAGAAAGATGAGGAGCTACTGGAGAGAGTCCAGCGGAGGGCTACAAGGATGAGGAGGAGACTGGAGCATCTCTCCTACAAGGAGAGGCTGAGGGAGGTGGGCTTGTTCAGCCTGAAGAAGAGAAGGCTGCGAGGGGACCTTATAAATGCTTCTAAATATCTGCAGGGTGGGTGTCAGGAGGATGGGGCCAGACTCTTTTCAGTGGTGCCCAGTGACAGGACAAGGGGCATTGGGCACAAACTGAGGCACAGGAAGTTCTGTCTGAACATGAGGAAGAACTTCTTCCCTCTGAGGGTGACGGAGTCCTGGCCCAGGCTGCCCAGGGAGGCTGTGGAGTCTCCTTCTCTGGAGATATTCAAGACCCGCCTGGACGCGGTCCTGTGCAGCTTGCTGTAGGTGACCCTGCTTCGGCAGGGGTTTGGACTGGGTGACCCACAGAGGTCCCTTCCAGCCCCGAACATTCTGTGATTCTGTGATTGAGATGTATTTGATCTTGCATCAAGACAAGGGGTTTGAGCAAATGGCCTTTGAGATACCCTTCTCTTAGATTTGTGACACCTGGTAATGTCTTTGATTGGGCAGCATTTCTGTAGACAACAATGTGATTTTATTGTTACTGGAGTGAATGCAGTCCTAAAATCTACTAGTGCATTATTGAATATATCTTACTTCTTTAGGCACAGTCTTAGTTGCACTAAGAAATTTGGGCTGTTTACATCAGACAAGACCAGTCGCTGGAATCGGAAATCAGATAGCCAAAGTCTTGGGCGACGCGGGCGTCGACCGAGTGGCCCTGATGGGGCGTCACGAGATCATTTTCTTAGACAGGTCTGTGGAATATTTGCTTAAACCTATGGCATTGTTTTGGGAATTGCAAATAAAATATAATACTGTAGTGTATTTGTACTACATTTTCCAGCTTCCAATTACTTATCCATCTGCAGAAGAAGATGTGGCTTCTCATGAAGATGCTGTTCCAGCTGCCATGACCACCCGACTGCGAAGACAGAGTGAAAGAGAGAGAGAGCGTGAACTTAGGGAACTAAGAATTAGGAAGATGCCAGAGAGCATTGACTTGTTGCCGGTAGTGCAAGCTGACCCATCAGTATGGACTGTTGATGAAGTCTGGGCCTTCATACATTCTTTGCCTGGTATGTGCAATAACTTCTTCCTTTTTTTTTTTTTTTTTTTTTAACAACAGTAAAGCTCCTTGCTTTTTAGCATTGGTGTGATGAGGAGGTGGTGTGGTTACAGCACTGGTGTACTTGTTGGTTGGTGGTAGAAACTGGAATGTGATTTGTTTCGTCTTGCTTGTTCCTTCAGCACAAATCGCACGTTGATAGAACTAGTCCCACTTCTGCTTTTGCATCCCAGCTGATGGAGATTAGAGCTGTTCTTCCCTTCAGTCTGACTTCTCTCAAGAGGTCAGTAGAGAGATCAGACCCACTTCCTCCCTTTTACTTTTTTCTTCTCTTCCCTCCTTACTTGCTGCTTATACAGTAGAAGCGATTTTACGCAACTGAACAATTTGAAAGACCTGTCCTGATGTAAGTCATTAAAAAAGAATAAGCGAGTTTCTTCTATAAAGCTAAACTTTGTTTTGCATAGCTTTGCTCAGTAACTGGAATGGAGACAACTTCTGCATGTAGACTCTGCATACTGGTAGACACAAAGTCTGTTCCCCACAAACAATGATCTTGTTTCTCTGTGTTTATAAACCTTTTCTTTAGCTCAATATTCACAGTGATCTTTATATCGTCTTCAAGTTATTTGAGATTTATTTATCATTCCTTAACTATCATAAGCTTTGAAGTTTCACTCCCCCCTCTTTCCCAAGGATGCTATTCTATCTCAGCAGATACTGTAATCCTTCCAGGTAACAAGGCAGGTCTCCATAACAGCAGTCATACAAGAATCGTAAAAGAATTTTTGTTGCTTGCCCATGTAACTCATGTCAAAACATTGAAATCCAGGTTAAGTTTGTTCCTAGTTTCCTACTTTAGAAATGCTAAACCAATTTTCTGTGTATCCCATTAGGCTGATAACCTGTAAGGAATATATCTTCGTTGCTAAGTCATACCCATGGGTTTTGACAGTTATTTTTTCATAAAGAAGGTCAGGCAAAGAATTGAGAAAAGGATGTCTTAGATCAGCAAAAGTCATCCTGGAAGTACCTTTCTTCAGACGGTTTATAAATTCCAATTAAGTTACATTATCTGCTTCTGGGAACCTGCAGTGATGTCTGTAAAAGCAAGCAAAGCTCCTTAGATTTAAAACATGGTCATTCATGTTTCTGCACTTTAGCTGTGTTACTGGAATAGGACTATATCACTGTTCTTTTGAGTTAATATTTTTATAGATTTGAGGCTGTAGTTAATTCAAAAACTTCCTGATCCTATGTTCTGCAAAGGAATAAACGATAGTTTCTGTCCTAGAAAACTTAAAGTACCATGTGAACGCAATTCATTTGCAAGTATGAAAATAAAAATATTTTTTTTAAAAGGTGGTTTCTATTTTGAAACCATGACTTGTGGAATATTTCACCAGCTGCTAGATCTGGGGTTTTTTGTATTCTACAAGCAAGGTAACATTTGATTTTAAAAAAAAACCTTTGTATTTTTATGCATTTAATGAAAATTTATTATAGTTATTCATTCCCATCATACTAAATCCTAGTTTCTCAAATTAAAAAAAAAAAAAGTTCAATAGGTATTTAAAATTATATTTACAACCTGCCAGAATTTTTATTGTTACATAGCTACATTCATATTTTTTGGCAATTTTGCAATGTATTCTCAAGCCACTCTTACAAAAATATTTTTCCATACACTGTCAGAGTTGAATAATACAAGAAGTAATATAATTTACTTTCATTATGCTATTTTGCAATAGATGCTTGGTGTAGTCCATGCAGACCATCTCCCATGTTGTAGGAGATGGTGATGTGTCAGCTTTTCATAAACATGAGGAACATCTGTTTTAATTTACAGCTTTCTGCATAGAGTCTGTAGCTGAGATGTAACTGCAGAGTGAAGTGTCCTTGTCAGGCTTTTCCTGAACTCCTCTGGAGTCTTTTGGAGAAATGAAGATTGTAGGACACTTCTACTGTTACTTATTTCTTCTGGGGGAGGAAACAGAACAGTTCAAGCCCCAGCAGAGTTGTTCCTTCTTTCTTTCTTCAATTGCAAGATTAATGGTCTTTCACCCACTTCCCATCCTATTTTTAGTGAAGTTATTGCACAGCCACCAATTGCAAAAGTACTTAACCCAGATGTGCTTGGATGAGGGAACTCAAGTACATTCAACTTTCATCCTGTACTTTTCCAAAATGACTTTGATAAAAGGTATTTTAGGAGAAGTCGCATGGAAATGTTTCATGTGCTGCTTAAAGAGGAAAGCCTGCAACAACAACCAGTTATCTATTTCAGTAGGACAATATTTGTTCCTAAATGTAAAAACTTCTCTTGATCTCTCAGGTTCTTTGTAAATGCTGTGGTCTGAATCACCGTGTTCAGGTCTCAAGTCAGACATACAGTGATACCTTTCACAGAAATACATACTTAGTACTTGACTTGCAGACATTTTTGTCTGCTGTCAACACATAAATAAGACCCTTAATGATGATGATAGAGCTGTTAAATCGTCCTGAGAATGGTCAGTTGTCTTAGGATTTTTCTTCACGTTACTGGCACCATTATCTTCTCTTGGTAGCTGGAATGGGTAGCACGGTTCCAGGAGCTCTCTGACAACTCTGGGCTCCTGAAGAACGTTCTCTTACTGATTGTGGTACAGTTTGTAGCTGGGCTGCACTAGTGCATCACTGTACCAGAAGTATTAGATGTAAATGTTACGGAATACATGCAAGCACTCAAACATTTTAGTGGCCTTAGTGGCTATAGAAATACTGTTTGTGACAAAATAATTTGGGTTTTTTTCTTCAAAAGATACCACTCTCATTTCTAGTTACCGTAAATAATACCCAAGGACTGGGTGTTTATCATGTCTTAAAGCTGCGGTGTTTTAAATGCTACTCAAAATAGTCCTTAGTCTTGATTAAAAGTTAGCCAGCTGCTACAGAGTAACTCTTTTACTTTTGGGACTGTAGCTTATACAGTTGTAACCTCAGCTACAGAGGTTTAGAGGTGTAGCCAGAGGCTACAATAAAATTCCATAGGACAACCTTTCTCTTTTCAAATTATCTTTTAATTTTTCCCTTTCCTTAATAAAGCGGCAGCTAATTGTTGCATGAGGTCTGTTTAACAAATCATTAAGAAAAAAATTGTGCTTTATTCTTTATGAAAAGCTACCTTTTCCAACCTTGAATGTTACGACCACTACACAGTAATAATCTATATGAATTAAGGTTTGGATGTCGATACTTCCTTCCGCGTTTCCTTTCTGTTTGTCTCTTATACATATGTAAATCTTTCAGGAAATTAGAATATCTGTTCTTTAAAGAATTTAAGTCTGAACATGTAAGAGGACATGAAATTAGTCAATTTCTCTCATCTGGGGTGGAAAAAGAGTTCTTCACAGTATTTTCATATCTCTAATAGTATAGATATATAGTATAGAGTATAGTACTATAGAAAAGGGGAAAATATAAAAGTGCCAAAAAGTAGGCTTAACCAAGGAATAATTAAAAGCAGGAGTGGAAGGTGGAACACAAATTAAAATGTGTCTGAAAGGCTGAGAGAGAGACAGAGGGACCACTGGACTGAGAACACAAATATATTAGAAACAGGAAAAATGTGGCTATGGGGAAAGAAGCTTCAAATAAACAACTGACAATGAGTGCTCTTATTCACGTTGTTGGAAGACATTTGTCGATACAACAGAGCTGCCATACACCCAGGCATAGCAGACTGCTTCTGCTTAACTGATGTCCAGAACATCTTTTGAGGAACCTTTTGTTTCTGCAGTGTTCTTCAGTGGAAAGGGGCCCTCAGCTATCTGGGACAGTCCAACCCATGAAGAGTCCTTTTTCTTATGTTGTAGGCCTCAGTAACCTGACACCATGTTATTTCATGTTCAGAAAAAGAGTTTATAATTTCAAATAAAATCCCACTAGTTCAAAGTTGTACTTGTGAAGTGACTTACTGCTGTGTATAGAATATTCACTCAGGTAACTGATGATAAATGTCTTTGAGACAGTTATGCTAAAGCCCGTAAATCAGAATTCTGTTTACTTAACCCAGTGGTAGTTACATACAGATGAAATTAATACCTTTTGGAAATTGTAGTTGTGTGAATTTTCTCGGAGTTGTACATAGCAATAGAATGTGCACATCTTTTTATTGCTGGAAATAACCCACTTGAATTATGCTCTTACCTGATTGCTATGTCAGTGGTATTGAACTCCATTCCATTTGTGAGATCATGGCGATTGTTCCTCTTAATGAAATGAGAAAGCTGTCTGTGCTAGGACTTGGAGTTCCCAGTGGATAATTCTCTAATAATTACAGTGTAATTGGAGACTGCAGTAAAAATTACTTTCAGATTATCTTGGAAGTTGCCATCATAACATCGCATGTAGCTTACGTTCCACAAGCTAAAAGGACAAGCACTGGAAGTTGTGTGGTTGAAAAGCTCTAGCATGGACAGAGTCATTGCATCGAAGAATGCACATTTCTAACCCAGTAATTCTTTTTTATGTTGCCCTGTAGGTTGTCAAGATATTGCGGATGAATTTAGAGCACAAGAAATAGATGGACAAGCACTCCTCTTGTTGAAGGAGGATCACCTTATGAGTGCAATGAATATTAAGCTTGGACCTGCATTGAAAATCTGTGCACGTATCAATTCACTGAAAGAATCCTAAGGGGTGAACATGAAGGTTTAAACATCAGTTTCTTAGTGACAGAACCGACAGTACTATGCCAACATCTCCACTGTGGCATGAGTGTTACTGTGATGTTTTGTTAAATATATGGGGTTTTCCCCACATAAAGGCTTAAAAATGTTCCTTTGATTATACCAGGTAGTCCTCTGTAGTTTCCAGCAATTATTAGGTTCATGGTAAAGGCTGAGTAATACTTTGAGTTGAAGTGGGAGTTCGTGGAAAAACATGCAGTGAAATAATGCTGTGATAGGTTAAATATTCCCCAACATGTACTTTATTAAGGTTAACACCCCTGTACCTCCCCACACACCCAGTCTAAACACCATTTAAATTGTTTTGCTGTATTCTGAAAGATTTTTCCCACATACAGCAGTGTTTGGACTGAAATAACAGAAGTGTCCACAGACCCTGTGGAAGCACTAGTAACAGTAAAATGCTATGCATTTAGTTGTGTTCTCCGAGTTTCTTTTAGTCTTGAGCAAATTGTAAGGGGTAGGTTGGCAACCTGTTTTCCTTGTGTAGGCTTACCCTCATCTCTGCCACTGTAGTATTTTCTTGAAGTTTGGAAATACTGTAAACCATGTAGACGTCTCATCACAATCCTCATCACCAGGCTACTGAAATGCGACGGCATGACACTCTTTCCAGAGGTAACTGAAGCACATGTTACTTTACTCTTTGTATGCTGCTATGCACTAAGAGGGCATTAAGTTGCGAGGTTTGTAGTTTCGCATGCTGCTAGTTAAACTAGCCCAGCAGTTCTCAAACTGGGGGTTCAGAGTGGATCCTGAGGAGGTGTGAGAACACTCAGGGTTCAGGTTCCTAAATGCCTAGGCAGAGGGGCTGAAAACTGCAGCCAGAACTAGCTCATGTTGAGACAAGTGTGCTTTAAAGGCTGGAGGTAGAGAAGCATAGCTCAGATGCTCTCTTTCTTGATACCTCTTCCAACTTGTCTTTCCCTGTAGTGCATTCCCATTACTTCACTGGAAGCTTCCAAGCACCTTTAATTTGTCCACTGGCTAGCGTGAGCTGGGCTTGCAGTAGTCTGAGGAAGGAGCATGGTGAGTTGCTCAGTGAGGTCCTTGCAGAGCTCGGTGTCAGAGGACCTGCTGCTGCAGCAAGGGAGCCTGGAGCTGCAGGTGGCCAGGAGGAGTGCCACTGCTGGGCAGCTCTGGGAGAAGTCTCTCGGGGCCCTGCTTGGGCCCTGCTTTGGCCCTCTGGCAGAAGATTTTGACTTGGATGCTGCATGACCAGGTGGTGGGATTTTAGTGTCTCCTTCCGCCTTCCCTCTCTCGCACTCTGCGTGGAACAGATGTGTGTTTCCCCAGTTACTGACACTCTGAGAAGCTGCTTGGGCTCTGAGGCAGCAGCGCCTTCTCGGCTGTTGCTTCCCCATCACCTGTGTACGGATGTTCGTGGATGTGGTTTGTACCTTCTGTTCCCTCCCTTTTGCAGCTCCACTCCCCAGATGTACAGACCTAGATCCCTAAGCTCTTGTACAGGGAAAGAAGGGTATGTGTGCTGATAGAGTCGTTGTGTATATTTGAATTAAATATATGTATGTGTCTGCAAATAATGTATTTTGTATTTTATGCACATTAATGCATAATATATGATTGTGTAGGGAGATATTCAGGGGCACCCTGATGTATTCCTGAAAAGAAGAGGAACTGATCTAAAGTTTGAGAACTGCTGACCTAGATCAAAAGGAGTCAATGCGCATACACTGGCTGAGAGGAAGGTAGATTAATATGTATATTATTTAATTGATGACCTTAAAGAGTAAATTTGGATTACAGAAAAATCTGTGCTTCATTTTCCTTTAATTAGACTATTGCTTTGTTTCTGTTAACAGACTTTCTACCATTATCTTCCAGAGATCAACATTAGAATAATTGTTTTTAAATACAACTGTTTGAGCTTATGAATAGCAGATGTTATTAATATTTTTATTAACCACTGAAGCTCCAAGTTCGGACAACCCATTGCTGTTACGTGCTAGTATGTGGTGAGAGCCCTTATCCAAATGGCACCAAAGGCTTTAGAGAATTAATTGATGCCTGGATTTATTTTGGAGGGAAGTTGCTAAGCACTTTCTAATTTGTTTTTTCTGTCTTCAGTTACTGTTGTCAAATAAACTTCTTAGTTGAAGGTTCAGCGTTTGGCAATGTTCCTTTGAAAGATAACTCAAATGATGGCAACAGTAGGTTCCCATTTGTAGCATTTCTGTAAGATACACTGTGTAGCATATCTGTAACATAAGTTCTAAAGGATGCGTTCTGTTTTGATGAGCTAATTGAAGACTGAAGATATCTTAGATACTTATCCTTTGGCTTTTGTCTTAAAGTTTTGTTATTTTTGTACGAAAATTTCACTGGCTAATTTTTAATCTGTCTTCTGATTGTACTGTTCTTTGGCAATGTAAAAAGTAGGTATACGTAGATGTGATTTGATAATGGCTTAAAGCATATTTGAAAATGTGGGGTTATAGTATGTCTTATTTAGACCTGCAGTTAATCACAGCGTTGTTACATGCATGAGAATTTCACGGTTGTTTTAATTTCGCTTTATTAGACAGCTTTCAGGAGAACTTCTACAGCTAGTGTTTATATACGACTCTTGGACAGAATCACTGACAGATGCCAGGAGCTCAGAGTAGACGTGATTAATGCATGTCTGTTCTGGTTCTTCTGATACACTACATTTTCTGTGGTTTTGGGAGAGCCACAGATAGTGAGTTATGCTTTAAGTATTTGTGAATACAGCAACTAAGAATGTGGGCCTTATGCATATTGAAAGTTTTTTCTCCTTCACTGATTTTGGCATTAAGCAGGAACTTAAAAGCAGACAGAGCTATACTAACCTATACTGATAGAAATGCATATGTATTAGAGTGTTTGTCAGTATAGCTGTGTCAGTAAAATCAGTTTTTGAAAAATCACACCTGTACATGAAAGCAGGCTGGAAAACTTCCAAAGGCAACTGAGTCTACTTCAGAAGCTTTTGAACTTACTCAGAAAAGCAATATAATACTTAGAGTAATATTTCTCCAGAACCATTCTGCATACCAGTCACTTGTTTCTGTTCAGATCAGTGAGGTTTCCCGAGGCTTATACTACCATTTTCCATGGCTTTCCCCACAGATTATGCTAGACCCTGTTGCAAAAGAGGAACTGTTGCAGATTTTAATGGACTGTTTTTTAACACTTGCTCCCACTGGATGTGTCTACAAGAAACCCTTTTAATTAGCTTTATTTCCTGGGGTTTTGTATTCTGTATTCAGGCTGCTGCTGTTGTGGGCTGCATCTCATGGTAATCCCTGCAATATTTCATTTCCTATAGGAATACAGGATGCCGTAGGATCTTAGCTCAACAGGGAGGTATGTTGAGCTAAGAGGTATCCCTTTTTCTCCACTGCTTTCCATCCTACCCTGCTCCTTAGTGGAAACTGCAGCATCAGCTCAAGAGCATTGGGCTGAATGCGAGTGTCAAGATTTCCTCCAGTAGAATTATAACTGTTACACTTGTCTCGGCTTCAGAGTTTATTTAGGGTTTTAAAGAAATACACCTGAATGGTCAAAACGGGCATGCAGGCCCTGCTGCTTAATCTGGCTGGCATCTGTCAGCAGCCCTGCTTTGCAGCAGGACCGGAGAACTCCCAACGGGGAAGTTTGGCCACCTCCGCTGGCGAAGTTGCTCTGGCAGCTCTGGGCTGCTCCTTGTTCAAAAACAAGCACTGCTAGGGAGCTGCTCACTTCTCCCAGCCAACCCACGCTGCCTCGCATTTGGCACGTTCGTAAGACTTTATCAGCTTGCTTGTACAGAGAATAAAAAACAACCATCTTGTCAAGTTAAACTGCTGGTTGTCTTGAGTCACCAGAGAATGTTTGAAGCGTTTTTAAGCAGACTACATGATAAATCCATTCTTCACCCATTAATCCCTCGTACTTTTCTCCAGAAATGAAATTCCTGATGGAGGGTAAAACCTGTGCTAGATTTGTGTCAATGAGAAATCTCGAATAGAAGGTTCATGTCTGGCAAGCATCCATTTCCTCCTTTCTTTCGTGTGAGAGCAGTCTTTTCCCCCTAACTACTTTTTGGACAGATCACAAGTGGGAATCAGATGGAGTCCATCGTAACTGCAGATGTGGCAGCAAGAGGAAAGAAATGGGATGAAAAGAAGTATTTGAGCAGGTTTATGATAGCTTTTGGATCACTTCTTTATCTTGATCTTATCTGTCAGGAAATGTTCAGGTACAAAACCACTTCTCAACTGTAGCTTGAACGGAAGTTTCGGTAGTGAGACTTTGCGGGGTGTAGTGTGTTGCTGCCTGAAACCAATGCCTTTTTCAGATGACTGCTCTCATTTTGATATCACAATATCGATGCAGAAACTTAACAGCTCAGTAGCTTCAGAAATTTGTGATATGTTGACAAATGTGTAGCTGTAAGTGATCAAAGAATTTAATGGCAGCTATACTGTGAGTCTTAGTTTTGCAGATAATTAGGTATCCACAAAATTTATAACATGAGTAGTTCCTCTGGTTGTATTGAGACTATTCATGTTAAAATTAAACATGTATATAAAAGCTTGCAGGGTTTTTTTCTTACCAGTACTGCATAGAGATTTCTTGTTAGCATATATTTAGATATATATGTGTCACTCAGTAGTCAGGCTTCTACTCATCAGTTGTTCTAGGCTGCAGACAATGACTCTGCAAAAGAATAAATCTAGGATACTTGTTAATGTTCACCAAAAACAGCTTATTGGAGATGGAGAGAAACTAACATTTTATAGTATTTTGTTTTAAATATACTGTTTGTGTTGAGTGCTGAGTGGAACCAGGTATGGACAAAGCTATGAATGCATAATTTCAATGTAAGGTGTTAGTAATTGCTCATAGTGAATTAATTTTGAAGTTATGCTTGCACAGTAAGCTGTAGTTTCAGACAGGAAATATTGTAAGGGGAAAGAAATTTAAACTCCTTTAATGCTTAGTTCATTTAAGCTAAACCTAAATTAAGTTCATGTTAAAGGAATTTGTATTTAGTCGTAAGGATTTATTTATACCCTTTTGATTCTATGTAGTTACATCCACTGGATGGCTTTGCAAATAGTGACATATAAAAAAAAAAAGAGATGGTAATTATGATGGAGATAAGTGCCTGCTCTGTAGATGCCAGGTGTGCTTTCTTTTTCAAAAAGCTGTCCCTAAGGGCTGATGGACAGCCCGTACCCTGCCGTCAGAGCCTGGTACACGTGCTGAATACAAAAGCAGTTAGCACACATTACCCTAACCCGTGTGAATCGGGCTGATTTTGGTTTTACCGCCTTCATAACTTTGGAGGAGCTCTGTCATGTGCCGTTTTCTTCTCCGTGTAGATTTCTAAATGCAATTTCTGCCCTGTGGGCTGCTGGCTGGAGCGTTTTGTGCCACACTTTTCTCCTGGGTCATGTGGTCAGCACCTCCGCGTGTATTCCAGGCGCCCATCCTAAGCTGCTGTGGAGGTTTGTGTGACCTCTACGTAAGCTTATACACGCCTGCTCGTGCACATGGAGGATGTGCCTGTGGTTTACTGATCTCGTAGCTAAGTGGAAGGAAAAAACAAACTTCAGAGATGTGGAAATATGTAGTAGACTTGTAGCCGAGCTTTTGTAGCTGTTGATGTAGCTGTTCCAAAGCACAGTTCTGGGAGTCAATGTTATGGACAGATTTCATGTTAAAAAATTTTAAACTTCCAGCATGTATTAGCTTCCTGCTGAATTATCCAAAATGACTGTACAGTAAGGAGCTAAAGAAAGATCTAAAGAGGTTTTTTCCATCTAGAAAGAATTATAATTTGAGCACAATTGTACACTCGTAGAATAGTGATCATAAATATCGTTTAAGTGCAATACATAAGGAGTATTTTAATTGTGCATAAAAGGCACTGTATCATTACACAGAGTTGTTGAAAGGCTTATGGTATTGTTCATGGGTACTAAATCAGGGTATCCTTGCTGATGGTGGGATTGGGCTAGAAGCACAACTATCAGTGATTCATGAGGCGTAGCTGTGTTTTGAAGACTCGTGTTCTGTGCTGCGTGGCCACTGTGTCGGCAGCCAGGGTGTTGCCATCCTCTGGCAGCTTGCTGCAGAGTCGGTGTTTGAAAGAACAGTGGGAGATTATGCGCACCCAGCTTCCTTTTTAAGTAGTCTTTGTGTTGTAGTGTTAGCAAACCGGTACTGATGAAGAAGGATGTGTGTAAAGAACTAAGAGGTTTATTAATGAGTGCCAAATGCTTCTATTTAGAGTTGAAAACACATAGAATATCTCATTAAAATCAGTGTTGATTTCTAAGGGATTCTGTATATGAGGAAAGTACAGAAGCTTCTCATAAAGGGTTAACGCTTTAGCTGCTGTTACCATTAATATCAAATAATCCTGTAAAGTATCTGAGTGGTGTAAGGCCATTAGTTGCTGGCACAGCACGAGAAGTAATGTACAGAGGAGATAGAGCAGTGGTTGTAGTTATTATTTCAGATACCACCGCCTTCCTAGCACAGCCTCTCTCTCTCTGTCTGGCAGCGACGCTGTAATCCTGCTCTGCAGAGTAATGGCTTATGGTTATGGGGCTGGGCTCGAGGGTCAGCGTAGGACTTCCCAGAAGCACCAGATGAAAAACGCATGGAGGAAAAGACTGAACGGTTAGGAGGGCGATAGGGTAAAGGACGCTTCACAACTGGTGTCTCCCCCCGTAACAAGTCAAGGATAAAAGCAGGCTTACAGAGAGCGCTACTATTAATGTGTTTTATAACGGTTACTTAGCAGGCTCGGATGCCAGTTGGATGCTGTGTGAAGACCTGCAGTGCCGCTGTGACCTACGCGGTGGGTGTAGTGACAGCCTGGAGATCGATGCTCTGTGGCACTTCCCCAGAGAGTATGGAAGGATGAACTTGACAGTAAAACACTGATGTAACATCAGTACATTAGTATTTATTTTGGCTGCATATTGTGGCTTCCCTGCAAAAAACAAAATTTGAAAAACTTAACATGGCTTTAGAAGCACTGCAGCAGCTACGGGAATTCTGTCATGCCAGGATAAGATGGGGTTGTGTGAACTTTTAATTACGGGTTGCAAAGCTGAACCACACTGATAAAAAAAAAGTATATCAGCAGCCTTACCCAACTTCTTGCAGTTCCAGTTCTGTATATGTTAATTTGTCAGAAGGGTGAGACTAACCACACAAAACGGAAGCATCTGGGATGTATGTTCTTGAAAATAGCTTTGCCTTCATCTGGTGTTAAATGAATTTTAAATTAGGAATTTTCCCTTGCCTGCTGAGTCTGTAGGGATTAGTTATTTCATGATCTTCTGAAATGCCTGGTGCATTACTATATTTGAGATATTTGCTGGTTTTTAAATGGAATTAGGTTTTGTAAATATTTTGTTAACCCCCTTTCAGTGGGTGTCCAGTTTATATAAAACCTGTGTCAAAAAAATGTCTTTAGACATGGTTTATCCTGTAGCGCTAAATAACCGCAATTACAATTTGAGAGAGCAGGGCGTGATTGCTTAAGGTTGTTTTTCAAGTTAATATTGTATGTACTTTCCTGCTTTTAACATGGAAATAGAATTTCCTCCAAATACATTTTCCAGCATAAAGGATATAATTATCTGTGGTGCCAAACACTTCAAACTATCTCGCTAAGCGTTGCCTCCTCTTATTGCACTAGTTTTAAAATTCAGTTTTTGATCATTTACTGTCCTTTTGATGGTCTTTTTAACAGATTGCCCCCAACCCATTTTCTACTGCTTAAAAATGCTCATGTCCATTCGATTACATCACTGAAACCTCAAAGACACTTACTACAGACTCTGGGTAAAAGCAGCACTATGTGGGGTGAAGTAATAAATCAGAATAATTGGACTTCGATATACTGCAGAAGTGTAAGATTAATATATGATTGAGATGCGATTGTGTATTCTTATGGAGTGATATACTAGAATATTCTTTTATAAGAAATAAACGTAGTCCACATAGCATTGAATTCTGCAATCAAATCTGTCTATAATTGATAAATAATAAGGTAAATTTTAACCCAAAAATTAAATTTTACAGTTGAAGAGCACAGAGTGAACGATGTAAAAATAAGATCTTCACTTTGTGAATCATTTTTTTAAAAAGCACTTTCCTATTACCAACTAGCATGTGAATGAATTTTAGATTCTCTCATTTGTTATGATCTGTAGCAGTGAAATTTCTTTAATCTGTCTGTTAATGGGTAAATTCATCATACAAATGCTGAAACAAAGCACCTTATACTATGCTGCTTAAACTTGCTTGTAATTGCACCTTTTGTTAGCTGCAGATTTTTCTTAATGAATATTCTTGCGTGGTATCATTGTTCCCTGTGGGTCTGGGTGAATGATTAACCAACCTACAGCATCATTTACTTACAGTTTCTATTTCAATACAACATTATATTGTGAGTTCAGTGCTTCAGAAATAAATGCTACTTCCATTTGTCTGCTTTGGGTGTGTATCATTTATTTCTCTTCTACCAAATTAAATCAACACCCTCATAAAACTGTAGAAATTTGAAAATTAAGAGAGCATTTTTGCCGGAAGGCTGACTAATTCTTACCCCACTGAAGTACTCCCACTTCAAATTTAGCTATGTTAAAGTAATTTTGGCTTCAAAATAAATTATATTTTAATTTAAGCCATTCTTTAGCCTGGGGCATATATTTAACTCTAGCAACTAACCTTGTTGCTTATTGCTCTGACTAATTATTTAATTTTTAGTATGTACATATACACATTAGATGAGCAGTAGCAAAGAAATAATGAAACATCACCACCTTTTCTGTAGTTGTGGAAGTCACACATCTGGCACTGCTTTTCTGCTATGTAAACAAAGTTTGTATTTCTGTAGGAGTTGTAGCTTTAACTAAAACAATGCATTTTTCATTAAACAGACAACAACATGTAACTTAAACTGACAAAAAGTCACACTTTAACAAGAAAGTAGCCTTCAAAAAATCACAGAAGTTGTGTGAACCTTCGCTAAGGGAGAGGCCGCTGCCTCGGCATTCACCCGCCACTCAAGTTGAGACTCTCACTGCGCGGGCTGGAGTCCATGTGCTGTCCAGGCGGCAGCTGATCCAGTGGTGTTATTTGGGTCTGGGTCTTCTGTCCCTCGTTGGGCCCCTTCATTGTCTCTGGACAGGCTGAAGGTTCTCCCCTTATCGTCAGAGAGGCCCTCCTGCTGTCCATGGATGGCTTCACCTTATTTTCGAGCTGCAAGCCAGTGCGGGGGGCCCTCCTTCGCGAAGCCTGGCAAGTGTTCAGTGAAGCTCACTGTATCCAGGTGGAAAATTCACAGCGAGCAGCCTGAGGCTTCAGTGAAGTTAGCCCCTAATGCTAAGCAAGTTAGTGATACGAGCATACATGTATGTATGAGTAGTACACCAGAACACAAAACAGCGACTCTTCACCTTCTGACTCATTTTTTCCATAACGCCTTTGACAGCAGGTTAACACATGTACATAACTGATAAAAAGCTCCAGCGTTGAAGACAACTTTATTGCATTTTGTACTATAAAACCTGAGATCATTCCATTTAAAGCAAGTGTAAAATTCTAGTACTAAACATAAGGTTTAACTGAAAATGTTTTTTTTTTAAGTAGTGGTTTTGTCTCCAACCCGTACTTCAAAGTTAAATTCTCTGCACGGGCAGGTGCTTACTGCCCCCAGGAACCGGAGTGGACGTGTGCAGTGTCCCATGCTCTGGTGCAATACTCATTGCTGTCTTGGTGGATGTTCAACTTTCTTCCACTGGCTGTAGCTCTGGAGAGGTTTCCTTGTATTATCCGTAAGGATAGAACGTCAGAGTACACGCTTCTGTCGCACAGCACTTGCAGTCTTTTCAGTCAGCAGCTCATTAACAGATTACAATTACTGTGCCCGGCTTATCAGCTGGCTCTGTGTTTTCATTGTTAAATGGCATAAAGCAGAATTTCCAGCTGACAAATGGATCTGTAGACCACATCTCCTCTGTCAATTCAACATCATGACATCGACACCAGTATGCTACGGCGATGAGAAAGCTGTTGATGAAGTACAGCCAGGGGACGTTCATCTCCATGTAGGCTGGAATCCCAGCACCGAGAAACAAAATGATCACCTGAAGAAGAACAAAAGGTGCCCAAGTGCCAAGAAAACAGATGACAAGTCTCGTCAGGAGCTGCCACTTAAAGCAAGCGCCGTTGTTAGATACATAGGAGAACATCAGAACAGGCTGACTGGCGAAGGAACCGACCCTGACAGACAGCAGCATGGCTACGACTTCCTTCCAGCAAGCCAAGAGAGCCGTGCCCAGGAGCAGCACCATGGCACATGAGACTGAGTAGCTCTGTGTGCTGGCATGGAGAGGACACTGATAAGAAGGACGGTCCTGAATTCCTAGTTCTTCGTAGGTAGCGGGAACTTTCAGAGTACAAAAAAACCCTGAAATCCATATAACAATCACAGCAAATACATAAAGTAATCTTTGACCTCTCCTAGGAAATTGAGAGGTTTGGGCTATAGTCATGTAATAATCCAGACCAGCCACAACATATACTGGGTAATACAAAACACCGTAGGTGAGAGAAATCACCTGAGTGAACAAGCAAATGTGGTACTTTGTAAATCGCACACCCCAGAGTGCAAAGTCTTCAAAACAGAAAATGAAAGATATACTTGTGAGCAGTATGAAATCGAGAAGTGCCAATGAAACGCAAAAGTATCCCATAAAACTAACTTTCACATTTTTTTGCTTAACTTGCAACATGAAGAAATCCAGGAACACTTTTCCGAGCATAATCAGGAGCAACATGCAGCTGATTTCAAGAGGCTGGTTGACCTGGGTGTAGTGGTAGTGACTAGAACAGTTTTCACAGAGTACGGCAGCCATCCTCAATGGTGAGAACCGGCAAAGTAAGTGTCACAGGGCACAGTGCTTCATATCTGAAAAGGAAAAAAAAAAAAAAAGTTTGTAAAAATTTATTTCTGGGGTACCTCTACCAATTAGTTAATTCTCCATCACAGCAACTACCAAATTTATGTCTGAATTGTACAGGTTCCTTAAGAGTAAATAGCTCCACTAACACATCCTTAAATTGTCAAGAAGCACCTAAATTTTATCTTCTTCAAATTACATTCTCTTGAGAGTTAAAAAGTCAACATAGACCTAAGTGAGTTACTTTCCTAAGGAAAGGTTTAGGAATAAGGTTGACTCTGTTCCTCTCCTTTAGAAAGCACGGGGGTCGTTCTGTCCAGCTGGGCAGAGGGATGGATGTTTCAGAGCTCCTACCTATTTTGAAGAAATTAGAGATAGCCACGTAGGACAGAAATCGTACAAGAGACAGGAGATGGTATGGCCTCACAGTTCATTCTGCTTACAGAATGTGTACGGAACTGAGACTGTAGAAATGTGCTGAAAGCAGAAGGAGCTTCAACCCAACTCATCCTTTTTAGGTGCTGAAATCCTGGAACTCTGAGGCAATCCGAAGCGCGCAAAGCTTCATTAGTTGATTGAGCTTTTATTGTTTGTCCTTTAGCAATGTAAGCACCACCACGATGGATACCTCGGAACAGCTGTTTTCCCTCTTGGACTTCCGTGAGTTTCCTTAGGATAACTCTTTTCCCTGTGTTGATTCCTAAGGAAAATGAACACGGGATGGCTTCGCGTGTGTCAGCAAGATGGATTAGACAAAGCTGTACGTGCGGTCTTCCCTCTTTCCCGAAGAAGCAGGGTGGTGACAGCAGAGAAAAGCGGAGCAGCCAAGGCAGCTGCAAAACGGAACTGCCTCCTGGGATCTCTGTCAATGCGAATCCCGCCTATTCGAACAGACACCTGCGTTTCATTGCCGGCTCGCCGGAGTCGGTGAACATTGGAGTTGGCGTCCTCGGGGGAGCAGAACGAAAGGAACAACCAGGAGCGCTGGGCAGTACAGCCCGAGGTGTACCCGCCAGCCACCACCCAGCTCCAAGGCTGCCAAGCCTACCTGGCCGCTTCGCCGCTCCTCCGCGCAGCTCCCCCCCACCCTCGAAAACCAAACGCGTTCCCCACCGCCACCGGCGAGCCCGGCCGTGCCCCCGCCGCGGGGCCGCCCGCAGCGGGCCGCTGCCCGCCGTCCCGCCGCCCGCCTCGGCCCCGGGCCGGTCGCTGCCCTCCGCAGGGCCCCGCCGGGCTGGCGGCCCCCGCGCTGGGTTCCCCCCCTGCCGGCCTCTCCTCGCCCAGGGGACCCACCTGCTGCCGCCGCCGCGCTCCTCCTCGGCGTGCGCTGCGGGGGGCCCGCCGCGGCCACCTCAGGCGGCGGCCATCTCCGCCCCTCCGCACCGCGCGGGGACGCGGGCGGGGTGGGGACGGGAAGGGCTCGAACCGCGGGTCGGGTGGGGACGGGCCTGCCCTGCCCTGCCCTGCCCTGCGAGCTCAGCGCCCAGCCCCGGCCGGGCCGTCCCTCAGGGCGGTGAGGGGAGAGGAACCGCGCTGGGGAGCAGGGTGACACGCGTCGCGCTCGATCCCTCCCTCCCTCCCTCCATGCGCGGCCGCCGGCTGGGGCTGAGGGGAGCGAAACCGCTCCGGGCGCGGGAGGTGACCGCCTGTCGCTACCTGAGCGGCGGGGGCAGAGCGGAGCGGCCCTCCTGGGGCTGCCGGCATCGCCGCCTTTTGGCGGGTAAACATTTTATGTTCCAAAAGTGTGGCGGGGGGGTGGCAGGGAGAAAAAAGCCGTCGGGGCGATGGCGGGGAGCTGGGGGCCCCTCAGCGGGCGTTGGCGGGAGCGCGGGTCCCCTCAGGGCTTGGCGATGGCTGGGAGCTGGGGGCCCCTCAGCAGGGGTTGGGGTCCCTTCAGGGCTCGGCGATGGCGGGGAGCTGGGGGCCCCTCAGCGGGCGTTGGCGGGGAGCCCGGGGCCCCTCAGGGCTCGGCGATGGCGTGAGGCAGCGCCCGCGGGAGGTCTCCTCTCCGGAGCTCCGTGTGTGCGCAGGGTGGTCGCTCCCCCCCCGCGCTGGCTCCGGGCTCCGCCATGCCGGTGTCCTGGCCCCGGGGCCCGGCGCGGCGGGCAGGAGACGGCCCTGAGGGACCCCGGCGGCCTCTGCCGCTCCCCCGCTCTCAGACCTGGAGGGGCTCTGGGCGCGGATCTCCCGCAACGCAGTTCAAATTTTTAACACCCTGTAATGGTCAAATGCTGCTGCTTTTGAAATACGACACAAAACCAACCAGCCCCTCGGTGCTCTGTGTTCTCTTCCACAGGGGAACTTCACGTTTAACCGACAGCTGCGTTCTGGTGGTGATGAAGGGCTGCACAGTAAATACTGAGGAATATCTTACTGTGAATGCCATCGTGGCAAAAGGGGTTTTTACAAATAGGTTTCTCGGTTCTGTCTTCCTCAGAGGTTCTTAACAATTAAGAAAAGTTCAGGAGAGAGGTTGGGGAGTGCCCACTATTTGGTTTAAGATCATGATGAATTAAAGTGGATAATCCTGAAAGTAGATATAAAACTTTCTAAATGCACTGGCTTTTTAGCTTGGCCATCTTGTAGCAGTCTACTTAAGAGAATTTAAAAATTCACAGTAGCAGCTTTCCACCCCTTCCAGATCAAACTACTAATTTAGTTTTCCATTTGTTGTTTGAATTCCCGTCTACCAATGCGTGTCGGATGGGAGCACACCCCATGGCAGGAGTGGCTTGCTGAGGGTCCCGAGCTGTGCTGCTCAGGGAGTGGGGTTCACTGCTGCTGCGTGTATGCAATACAGCTGTAACAGTATGACATCTTCTATTTCTTCCCTTTATGTTTTTGGTAATTCAGGGCTAAATCTAACGAGGGGCTTAGAAGCCTAGGAGTTTGATGCTGCTCTTCCGCCTCCACCAACAGCAAGGTTGCCCATCCCGTAATGCTCATCCAAACTGCTGTACTGAGCAGGAGATGCTAGTGTGAGTCTCTAGATGATATGGGAGAAGATAGTGTCTAACATCCTGCCTTTCTCAAAAATTAAGTACTGACAGGAATAAATGACACCCTTTAGATGCTTCCTGCAGATTGGACCGCCTGAGAAATTTAGGCAGAACACCTGATTTCTGGGATCTAAACCAGAGCTAAACCTTTGGGAGCTTTTTGGATTTATTGTATGATGTTACCCAATTTAACCTGTCTGTTGTTGGGTCTAAACTTCTGTTGTTGATCATAGAGCAGCCACATTTTTACTATGTCTAGTGTCCATTGGGAGGGAAACATTTTTTATTGTCTTGCAGGGTAGATTGTAAATCCATGTTTGTTCTAGCTGTGTGTGATCTGTGTGTACAAAAGCATCAAGTGGCTAGTAGGATCTCTTCTGAAAGCAGCTAATTCTCTAGAATTAAATTCAGATGTTAGTAAAGCTTTTTGTTTTTTGTTGGGTTGCCCCTTCCCCCCACCCCCCAGTTAATTTCAAGGATTAAATAACGTCAGAAAAAAAAGGTTTGGGTTTTTTTTTTGTGGAAAACCAAGATGATCGGTATTATAGTCTGAAAAAAATGTGATCTTAAAGGAATCTCAGGCAGCATTCACACTGGCAATGTTTACTTATCCAAACAGTACTCACTAGGACTGTTGCACAAATTGCAGTGCAATAAGGAAATACCTGAGATGGGTATTTTACATTCTGAGCACCCAATCCACAGCGTGGTCCCACTCACAATTATCTGATGCCCTCAGCAGCAGCTAGTTTTCTGCACCTCAGTTCTAATCCAAAGTAAAGTAGCAAAAGTGGTTTTCCCAGTGGTAGCGAGTGAATTGTTTGGATGGTATCTTTCTGACATTTGGTTTGTTTCTAATCATGGCTTGCTTTATGACTGCAGAAACTACTGTCCTGCCCTACCTGGGGAGACACCTGGATGGTGGAAATGAGCAAGCAGGAGGGGAAGGGGAGGGTTTAAACACTTTTTTCTGCTGATAAAAATCCTGGCCTCCAGAGTGTGCCGCAGAGTGTGTCAGCACCATGCTTGGTGAGCCTCCCCTCCCGAGTGGGCTCCTCAGCGTGGCCCGCAGGAGCACTGTGCTGCTGCCCAAGTCACACCCTGGCTTGGTGCTGGGACCACTTCCTGGCTTCCCTTTCCCTCCACCAAGGCCCGCTGTGGTACTTGCTTGAAAGCTTGCTGATTACTCACTGATTACTCTCAAGTGATTATTTTCTATTCAGAGGCTGCATTTATATTCAAGTACAGCTATAGAAAGGTTTAAGAAATTAATTTATACTTGCATGTAGGCGGCTGTGTGTGGAAATAAGACAGGAGAGTGCCTCCTCCAGGAGGAGGGTACATGAAATGGTACAGCAAATCTCTTGCAAAACCTGTTTGCGTGTTCTTCAGATGATCGCGTTGTGGTTCCATGTCCCCGGTCGTCACAAGATATTTGCATAGATGCTTCCTTCCTTCTTCAAGACTCTTTCCTGCTGCTAGTTGCTCATATTTTGCATTCTGTTTTTAAACTTAAGTGTAAGTGTAGGATTTTAGGACGAAGGGGAAAGGAACAAGAAAAAAACCCCTGTAATTTTAAGTCCAACTTGATCAGTTTCTGAAAGAAACAGTGTAACTGGACAAAGTTATGTCCTCGCAGAACAGGGATTGGTCTCTACCCTCTCCTCCCTTCCGTGGTGCAGCTCAGCCCCACGGTTCACGGCGGCTTCTGAAGTCACTGAGAAAAATCCATGGGGAACAGTATAGTTTCTGCATGTTTCTTCTGCTTCATCCTCAGTGCTGCCTGATTTAGGGCCAGGAGGTTTCCTTCAGACAAGGGTAGGAGTAGGTAATGAATACAACGCATTTAGCATTATGTGAAGGAGCACAGGGTATGCTTCCTATGTGGTTAGCACTGAATCTTTACTTTTCACCAGGACACGTTGTACTTCAGAAGCTAGTTGCCATCTGCCCTTTTATTCAATTGAGCAGAAGGAATAAATTTAAACCTCACCTCTGTGTATTTCAAGAAATCTTATGTTGACATCTTGGACACCTCAAGCCATGTGGGAGCAAGTCAGGGAGATATTTATACGTTTTGATGTCATGTGTGGGGAAAGCTGTGCACTGTGAACTGGAAAAAGTGGTGTGAAAAATCAGTATGCTAAGCAGCAGGGAGCTGGGTTGTGGCTCGGTTTGGAGATGAACAGACAGAACAGCCATGAGCAGAGCTGGCAGTAGACCGCCGTGAGAGCAGAATGCCGTCTCTCTAATGTATTTGTACATGGAGTTGAGTGCCAATCTGATACAGCTGTTCCTGGATCCTTTGCTTTCTTGTGGATGTGCCTTTAACTGGGCGTTGCCTGGCTGAGCATGTTTAATGCCCTGTCAGATTTCATGCCTTGTCAGCACAGGATTAGGGACCGGAGTTTTGCAATGGCTGATGAGCAAGCGGTTGTGGAGTTGCTGTTCCTGAAAGGCTGCATGTCTCAGAAAGACAGTATGGTGTTTATGAAGATTTTAATTTTTAAATAAAATGTTTAACTAATAAAATATTTAACTAACTTTATATTTAAAGAAGAAAATACTTGACTAGTGTCCCATTTGCAAGATGTTTTCATTTACTTTTCAGGAATCTTTTAAAAAGCACAGACAATGTGCATTTGGATCTTGCTTTGAATCATTCGAGGTGGTCATCTTAAAGGTAACAGGTTTGTTCTTAGGAAGTTCTTGTTGAGAAGAAGCTGTAAATATTTCCATAGTAATTTTAATTTGAATGCATCTTGTGATAGAATTCTAACTCTGCTTATTCAGTGAGAATCTACAAAATGCAGTACATAGTTGATGCAGCCTTGGTGCATTTTTCAGAAGGAGTGTTTCCTTGGTTTGTGGAACCAAGGAAGGTGTAACCTTTCCCAGTGCCCAGGATGATACTGCAGTCTTTTTTTGGGGGGGGGGCTTTTCTTTGACACGAAGAATTTGTCAAGGAAGTAGAAGAAAGATGGAAAGAGCAAGGCTCTGAAAACTGCATTACATGAACCACTAAATTAGAAAACCCAATTCATGGCTTGCTGGTCACTGTGACAAGAAACAAAAAATGTGAAGACTGAAGCCAATATGGAGTGCAAGGTGTGATTGTACTCTCGTTATGTTGCTCACAAATCACAGAACAGAGCTAGTAATCTTCTGTAACCTTTTAGTGTATTACTACCTCCCAGTAGACTTCAATTTTAAAGAAATTCTGTGGTTGCACTTACTTTCATTTAAAAGGAAGCTAAAAAGGGAGAAAATGTAATTTCAATCCCACCCTCAGTCTGACGATTTCAAAACTACATCTTCTGACTCCCAGCAAAGAGACTTTCTTAATTATTGGTTGAAGTCTCATATGCCAGAAAGTAAGAATTTACTGTTAAGGCTAGTGAGAGTCCCTCAGGACTCTGCTCTGTGTTTCGTTTATTGACTGGTAAAGGTAAACTGCAAGAGTGTCTCCTAAGCACCTATGTCCTTTACTGGATCCAGGCTACAGAGCACTTGCAGGGATCATAAGCTTAGCCTTTCTGTGTTTGGTTTCTGTTTTACGTGATGAGGATTAATGGCGGTTACCACTTGGAGAGAATACTTTGATCTATATCTAAAGCATGATCAGTGTTTACCGAGTACTGTTGACTCTCTCTTTAACTTGCACTGAAACCTTTTGCATAGTGCTATTACTAACTCTTAACTAATTCCTCTCTCAAAAGTATTTTATCACAAAACAGTTATTTTTTCAAGTGATTATTATTTTCACATTAAAAAAATACTCATGGCGAAAGGAATGCCTGCTGTGGCAGCCAGAAAGTAATGGACTGTTCGTGGACACAATCAGGAAATGTGCCTTTTGTTTTCCTGCACCTGTTGCTGTATTACAAATAAAATCATCCAATGTTTTATTAAATAAAATGAGAAGCCCTGATGAAATTGTACCAGCCATTACCAGGAAGTCTATTGAAAACATTCAGCAGCTGCTCCGTCTCAGTTCATTTACACTGGTAGGATTGTTTTGTCCTTCTCCTTCGGCTCTAAGCGAGAAAGCTACAGTGCTGTGTTAGTGTACAGCAGAGCCTTGGACCGTTTCATACCACTGCCCTCTAGCTCCTTTGGAATCAGTAAGAAATCGTGCTCAACAATACCTATGGCTTGTAAAAATTCGTTGGAAGTCAGCGTCCCGGGTCTTACAGCTAAGTGTTTTGTGAACATCAGCTTATACACCTGTACAGCACAGCGGTAACGCAGGTAAGGATCTACTGTATTGTCCTGATTTTATAGAGAGGGATTGATCAGAGTGGTTAAGAATCAAATCACTCAACCTTTCTTATTAGACAAAATGCCTAGGCAGCCTGAGGAATCCTCTGGGGTGGGCTGGGGGTCGGCCTTGTTCGATACAGTTATATCACCACTCTCTCTAAAGGTCCCTAACAGAATGGATCTCCCTTCTCTTCTGTATTTAGAAGTCCATACGTCTATCACATAGCTGTGCTGGCAAGTAGGTGGAGACTCTTGCACAGATCAGACTGTAGTTCCTAACAAGAGCCGCCTAATTTCAAAGAAAAGGTAACCCCAGCAATAATCTTCATGCTAAATACCGAACTGTAGATCTCACATTAAAACCACGAAGAACTTGCATCATAACCGTAGCCACTTTGGGTACTGGAAAATGGTTGATAAAGACTTTCTGCTGAAAACTGCATAATCAGGAATGTTGTTCAAACTTGCATGATTCAAACATTTCTAGGCTTCGTTTTAAAAATGTATGAGAAGTAGTTGGGTGAAGTGTCAGCCAAGCAGTAAGTGACAGCCCTCCTTTCGCACAGCAGCTAGGGAATGCAGCGCTATGTAGGCCTGCGGGCAGAAGGCGCAGCGTGAGGACCGCAGTCCCTAAGCATCGCCTGCTGCAGTGTTCCTTTCTGACCGCCCAGTGCGAGCAGAAAAACTACCGCCAGGCTGTCTCCCGCCCCATTCTTGCGATGTTACAAATTTGTGCATCTACTCTGGATTTACCCCAGTGCAACTCCATGAAGAATTTAGACTCAAATGTAAGGAAGTAAGCGAAGCACAAGCTTTCTAGAACTCCAAGAAATAATATGTGTAGAAGCTGTATGTCTAGAACCTTTGTATCTGAAAGGTTGATCTGAAATTGGACGCTGCCGTGTGACTCAGGCAGTTGTTGGCAAATGGCTTTGGCGTCCCCAGTTCGGCCTGCCATGAGTAAAGCCAAGCCAGAGATGCCACTAGCTCTTAGGATCCTGCGTCTGCTCTGCTTCGCTTTATTTCACAACCGGTCTTTTTGAGCCCATCCCACAGGTGTGTCCAGCTGGCTTGAGACGGCCCTTCGCTCCCTCTCTTCAAGAACCAACCTGAGGAGCAGGAGGAGTGAAAGAGGGAGGTGAATTTGGAAGTTAAAAGGACTCAGCTCTCCCTTGATAAGTGAGTTAAGGCCAGAGCATCTTTCACGGGGTGCTTAAGGGCCAGCACCGTTTTAAAATCACCGGTTGTTGCCGTCGGATCCACGTGTTAGGGTTCTGCGCCACTGGCTTACAGACTCGACACCTCCCTGGTACCAGTATAAAAAATTTCCTGGTGCCTGGAGCCAAAGCCATGAACGCGCTGCTTTAGCCCGGCTGTTCCCCCAGTCTGGTGCAGAGCGGGGCCCGTGTCTGTTCTGCAACAGGCAGGATGGGACGCAGCGTTACTCGAAAATGCTGTCTTTGACCCCGAGCTACTGGCAGTGCATAGCAACCAGGGCAGCAAGATGGGGATAAGGCTGCTTTTGGGGACAGGATGAGCGGATGGACGCGTCCTGTTGTGAAGCGAACAGCTGGGCTGTGTCATCTGCAGTCAGGCCCACAGGGACCAAGAGCTCGTTTGGGCTCTGGAACACCCCGTGACGGGGAAGCTGCTCTTCTGTCCTCGCTGAGGCATCTCCAGGGAACAAAATGGTAGGTGCTGGTACTGAACGCTTCCACAGTGGTCTTTTCTCCAGGTGGTATTTAGGTGGATTTGATTTCGTCAGTTGCTTAGGCTTGTGGCTGGAGTGGATAAATGGCGGCGTGGGATTAGTAGGGAGTGAGCAGCTCAGCAACTGCGTGAGGGAAGAGAAGGGCAGGGCCCAACAGCAAGGTGGACGTAAAGGATTTGCTCTGTGAACTGGGCTCACTAGAACTGAATCTGCCAGCAGATCCAAGAGGGTTTCTGAGGGGGGCTTCCAACTGCTGCCAGTAAAACAACTGCAGCTGGAAGAGGATATTCCTCTGTCGCCCGGAGCTTTCGATGCCAGCTGTGAGGTTTGAATATGACTTTGCTGTCATTGTGACCCTCTTTAGAAAAGAATTCTGTTCTCAGAGGAGCCAGACAGCAACCCTGCGAGGCTCTTACAGCCTAGGCCACACACTGCAAGAAATGCAGGTGGCTGCAGGAAGGAAAATAGGGGGCTAAGCCAGGCAGGTGTATTTTCCACAATGCTACATTTAATGTTTACATAAGGCAGATGCTTCTGTCAACCTTTCTCCTGCTCTAACAAAAGGAAGGCGAGTCCTGGTTAAAGTGTAATTTAAGATTTGAGTGGGGAACTGAGACATTCTCCATTTTTCTTTATCTGCCCTTCATGCTGTGTGATGCTCTCTGAACTCCATCCGGTCTTGATTTCAGACAGAAACTGAAACAGGCCTAAATGAGCAAAACATATATATATATATATACTATAAAATATATATATTTTAAAAACACAGAAAAATCTGCTGTATGATATACAGCAGGTGAAAGTAAATGCTCCCCCTGAGCAGCTGCCAAAAAAGTAGTTTGCTATCAGAAAATTGCTTATCAGCACAGATACAAGCATCCAACCAGCACTGTAACATTTCTACAGATAAAGAAATATGCAAGTTTGTCAAAGAATAATTTTCAATTATTTCTTAATTGCTAGAGAAAGATCTGCCTTTCTTTAAGAACACCGGACCACCACAAGTGAGCCGAGGTTACTGTATCCATACTGGAGCAGAGCATACTTAGGTGTAACGCCTCCACTAAATACTGATCTGCGTTAAATACTCATTCATGTTTTACTAGTAATTATTTAATTTAAAAAGTTAGGAATAATCATATTTTCTTGCAAAGAAAAATAATCAGAAGATTACACTTGGCATATAAAATACCAGGAGGAATATCAGTAAGACCACTATAAAATTTTATCACAGGAAGGACATTATTTTAATAGTTATTTAAATAACTTTCCACTAAATATATATATATGTATGTTGTTGTTCCCATAAGGTCACCCTTGCCTCTGGAACTTAAAAGTCAAAATCAGTAAGAAGAACTTTGAAATACCTGATATGAAAGTGTCCTGATAAATAACTAAACGTGGCCAAGTACCTCTTGTGATTTTCTCTCTTTGGACTGGAAGTGTTTGTCACGATACCGTAAGTCCACTCCCAATTTTATTATTACTGGCATGTTGCAATCACTCTCTTTATCTCATTCTAAAATAATTTGGAATTATTTGGGGAGTATTTGTAGAAAATTGTTGCTTACAGTAATGGGTCATGAAGCCCTTTAACCAGTGAACAGCTCCAACAAGATCTCTTTCTTTGCCCTTATTTCTTCAGAAGATTCAGAGTTCTTCACAAGTGAGAGTTTAAAGCTAATTCAATTTCTACAGCTGTGTGAGCTTGGAACTGTACTGAGGTGCCAGTACAAATGTTCAATTCTGAGACGCAGTTGTCCCCAGGCCACGGGTGGGCAGCGCTGGCCCATCGCACACATCCACTTAACAGGAAGCAGCCGGCACCATTGCTGCCATATTTATTACTTGGCCATTTCAAATTTATTTTCTCAGCAAGGCCCTGATGATGTTATTTCACTTTTAGGAGGAAATGTACTTGAAACAATGGAAATCCTCTGCATTCATTTCTTCAGAAACTGGCAGTAGCTCAGCTGCCTGCTGTGAACCACTGCTAGACACGCTGCCAGCGCACGCCTTCTGCTGCACTCGGTGTACAGCAGTGCTCTCCCAGTGCTCATCTTCTGGAGGATACGCATGCAAAAGGTCAGCTCCCCCTGGACTCGGCAGGAGTCTAGCCTAATGAACTGCAAGGGTGCCTTCAGTACAGAGAAGACTTCTGAAACTCTGCACGTGCGTGGTTAACAGCAAGTTACCAAGCAAGCTGCAGCACTCGCTCTTCAGGTCAGACATACCACGCGGTACCGCACCAACAAGCTGAAGACTCTTGCGCAGAAAGAAATGCAGCTCTGTCCGCAACACCGGACAGGAAGGTGTGAAACACAAGCACTAAGGCAACTAGCCTCTGTGTGAGCAGTGTCTTACACCAGCTGCTCAGCAAGGGAAGAGGCAGCTGTTGGTCAAGACCCTTCACAGTTATGTTACGCCCATCTCATAAGGTACTACAGACAGTGACAGGACTTCGTTAGCTACTTTAATCAGTGATAACACACAAGTGTCCAGAAGTCAGTCCATTCAGGTAATGGGCCCTTTAATTTTTTGCTCGATTAATAAAAAAGTGATCCAATTTATCTGTTCCCTTATGGAGTAAATATTGAGGAGATTTAAGCACTACCTCATATCCATGAATTGTTTATCAGCGCACCCCTTATGATTTACATATTTGCAAAGTCTGAAAAATTATTATCTTCATGCAAAATGCTGATGCTGGTGGGAAGGGGAAGCAATTTAGGATATGAAGAAAGTTCTCTAAGTCAGTTATTAGAACGTCAAGCTTACCCTTATCTTCTCTGAGTGGGTTCAGGAGACAATCAAGTCTATAGTTACTGTTGAAGTCATCTAGAGGAATGATGCTAAGTCTTAACTTCTCAAATGTGTGTTTTGTTAACCGAAACATACAGTACATCCTCCAACCATCCAGCAGAAAGAGATGCGCAAGAGAAATGGCACAGACTACTCCAAGATATTTATAAACAAATTATTAATGACCACTTCATATCAGCTTCGAGTTACCTACATTTCTGAACAGATGAACACTCTCCTGCCTCTTCAGTTTAAAAAGTATTCCAGTTCTAGAATATAGAAAGTTTTAACATTAAGGCATACATACAGCTATGTTGTTTGCTTTAATTTAATAAAGATCAATTTACTCAGATACATGGAATGTTGGCACAAAACTAAAGCTCTTGTGGAACAGCTACCAATCATACACAAATATTCTGTGAGGTCCTCTTGACTTGCATTTCTCCGATAGGTACACCACAAAATGGCTTCAATAATACAAACTGAATGCCGGATCAAATCTCTAAATAATAAGTAGCAGTTAAAGTAAATGGTTTGCTTTATTTGTAAATTATGTACAGAATACATTTTTTTTTTAATTATGATGGAGCAGGAGAAAAAAAACAGCCGTAATTTCCAAACGGTGCTGCTTCCTTCACCTGCTGGAGATGACATCTTTCTCTGAACCAGATGTACAAAACCAGTTTGGATTTCCTCAGTTGCTGGCACACAGTCTGGAGAAACACAGAACACTGCAGCCAAACGCAGCACTACCAGCTTTTTACATTTTCAGTAAATACTTCTGCTAAAACTAGTTTTCTTAGGAAAGTTTTCACAATCTTTTGAAAATAAAATCAAGAAAAATATCAAGAAAGCTGTGGGCTAAGAAGGGCTTCACTTAACTAGCTATCAAATGAGTATAACTAGGAATAATTTGGTCATTCAACTTTTACCTGTTTTACAAAAGCAAGTTTGAGAAGCTAAACTAATCGACCAGTTATGCAAGTACCAGAAAACTATGTTTTTCAGTATGTTTGAGGACGATCTGGGCAATCTATCAATCAATAGAAAACTTGTCAGATTGATAAAACTTCCGTAAATGGATATTAATGATTAACATAGTACCAAGTAATCAAGTTAATGGTTAAAAAAATGAAGGAACTAGATATAAAACTGTTTGGTAACACGTATATTTCAGCAAACAAAGACGCTACTGTATGGTCTATGTTTTGGTGATCAGCCAACAAAGAAAATCCAACCATTTGCACATACTTAGTCCCCAAACCACAGTGAGTTATGATTTTTCATGTGAAGGCCTACTTTCGGTATCTTCCTCCTCTTCCTCTTCACAATCCTCTTCATCTGTTTGCTGTTCCAGTTCCTCTTTTGTGATCATTTCAAAGTCGTTTCCATTTCCACTACTGTGCTGGGACCTGTCGTCTTCACGCCTGTCACTGTCAGTGTCTGAATGTCGCTCTCCTCCCGAGCCGTCTGTTCCCAAGTTCCTCGTTGCTTCTGTTTTCCCATCGTCGTCTTCCTTCTTCTCACTATCTGATTTCTCCTCACTGTCGTATTTTTGCTGCTTTTTGGATTCTGACTTTTCCTCTTTCTTTGAGTCTGCTTTTGGTCCTTTGTATTCGTGTGTGTACAGGGGCCTGAAGGAGTCAATGAATCCCACGTCTGCTGTAAGATTTGGCAAGAACCAGAAGTGATGCCTTCCTCCAGTGATGAGCCAGATGATAAGGAAGAGGATGCAGCGAGCTGTATGGAAAAGGAAAATGTTTGGTTTTATTATAAACATCCACACTGTACAACTATGGTGTAAGAAATATCCACTGCTAACACCCACCCCAAGCCAGGGGCAGGGGTGACCCTGGGGGAAAATCTCTCATTCTGCAACGGCAGCGTGGAATAATTTGTCCTTACCACGTCTCCCCCGCGCCACTAACCATGTATTTTATCTACGATTTAGCTCTTAATCCCCTCCGCGGAAGAAATGCAAGCCAAAGAAAGCTTTAAAATCCTGGTTACACCACTCTCACCACTGAATTTGTTCTTAGGTACAGCTCTTGGGTTTCTTTTGCCCATTTTTGGGTTGGTTTCTATTTTTTTTTTTTAAACAGAGGCAGTAAACCGATCTCGGCCATACAGGAAACACTGTACAGGAAACACGAGCAGGTGACACAAGTGTGTGCTCTCTTTCTTTCAGCGGCCCAACTCTGACGCCCAGTGGCCAGGAGCAAAATGCGCACAGGGAATCCGCCTGGCTACTGCTACCACCACCGCACTGGGCAGCGAGGCAGCCGCACCGCTCGGACCACGGTTAAGACGCAGGCCGTGCCTCGCCCTTTTAGACTTCACCTGCAGATAAACTGACGATGACCGACACTTACCAACGGCAAGAAGAAGAATACTGGCAACAAAACAGCCTGCGCCTACACTGAGGTAATAAACGCCAACACGCATTTCTGCTGGCCAGAGCGGGAACAGAGTTGCAGCTATAACGGCAATCACTACATAGAAAGATAAAAGAAGAAAAGCATGAGAAGCACAATTAGTTTCTCCTGGCACATGTATAAAGGTTCTAGGCTTACCATTTAGTCAAGGTACAGGCTTAGCATAGCATGAGCTACTGATATATTTCAGTACAGTATTTTAGGCCTTGACCGAAACCTGGTCTAGTGGCACTGCTCCTGTTTTCGTACTGGGCAGGCAGACACCACATCCAGCAACTCTAGGTCGCTGTGCTTAGTCAGCCAAGCAAAGAGGTCACCTCTGAGGAGAGGGCATGAGCAAAGATGTAAGCAGGGAGCTGCCTACAACCAGAGCAGCAGGACACAGGCACAGGGAGCTGGGTAGAGATCGTGGTGGCCCCAGGGGCTGGTCAAAGGCCTGAATGTGGCCCCAAGGGATGGATGGCATGGACTCTCAGGACAGGTGGCTCTCTCGGGGTGAGGAAGCTGGAAGGTACAGGTCAAGGGCATTAGGACAGCAGTACAACGATCTCTGAGCTCACTGACGTCAGTTCACATCAATTCTAATTTAGATTAAAAAAAATAAAATTAACTGATTTGGCTTATCCTACACAAATGCAAGTTCTAGGGTCAGAAAGGTATCACTCAGTTTAAAATAATTCCTTTAACATCTTTTACATTTTTATATAACCCACATTTGACTATTGGGCAACTTACTTGTTAGCTTAAAGCAACGGAAATAAACAGCTTGCAACCTTGTGCAAGTTCAGACATTTGCTAAGGCATGTTTCAGGTTGGTTTGTTTTAAACACATGCAGCCTCTCCATCCTGAGATCAAAATTCACATGATTGGTACCAAATCATGCTTAAACTGAAGGCAAACCTCCCCAGGGACAGAGAGGCCTGTTGACACTAGGCGTACATTCATGATGTGCTCACTAGTACCTGCTTGTACTTACCAAGTACAAGTCCCATGGCAAAAGTTTTAAAGTGAACAGGGTCATAGATCCACACATACACCTACAAAAGAAATAATCTGGTTTACACTTGAAAAAGCAGCTCTCTAATATATGATTTCATTTATTCCCTCATCCAAACGCTTACTGCCGTGCTATAATACTTGGTGCTGAACAAGTCCCTGCGGTCACTACCGTATCGGGGAGAGGAGCAGGGCAAGAGGTCGTGTACTGGGGGCAGGGCTATACTTGGAACAGGACTTGAAACGGGTTTCTGCCAGTGAAAAAGCTGCAAAAGGAGACAGGCATCCAAGGGGCTGGACACCTGCGCGCCCACGCCGCTGCCTCAGCTACGTGCTGGAGGCCGAAGGACACTGTGCTGCTGAGGCAGGACCCAGGGCAGAGCTGGGCAGGGCACAGGCTGTGCTGGAGCCTTCCAGCTGGGAGGGGAAGGAGCTTCGGTACTGCGTCAGAAACTGTGGGAATCTCAGGCTGGATCTCTCATACAATTGCTTCGCGAGAGAAGCTGTATCCAGAGTAACTTACAGGTGATGTAAAATCCTGGGGAAAACCATCAGACAGTAAAATCGATGGGGAAATGAAAGATTCAGAAATACCACTGAATCAAGGTTTGTTTTTATCTGTCTTTATTCATTAATGTTGTTCACCATGAAGCCAAAAAACTTTTGTAAAAAAATAAAGTTTCTCAGGTCCACCAAGAGTAAACAAAAAATATTTCTAGCTTTGAAGAGATTCCCTTAAGGTAAAAAAACCCAGACTGAACCTGTGGAACAAAGCAACCAGCTGAAATGCTCAACTCAGGTTAAGTCCCATTTGATGGCTCCAGGTAAGTATAATTGTACCCTCTGTGCCACAGCGCAGTTACCTAAACATCTACAGTTGCAACACTCCATACAAAATATTTGTGCGAGAACTGTGGATCCATTTGAATCAGACTTGCTCAGCCTTATTTGAAAAAACTTCTTGGTAAAGGGCCGGATTTTCTGAACTAGAAAAATAGGATTTTTTTTTTCTTACCAAACTGAACAGTTTGAATCTTGGCTATTAATTGTGAAAAGAAGCTGCTGATCGCTAGAAACCAGCAACCCTCATAGCAGACGAGCTGATATGAACTACCAGGAAGACATCTTAGAGGCAGTAATACAGTTTTTCAGTGTGATGCAACACGTATTCAATATTCTACTTCTCACAGGGTGTGGAATTTGACTGTGCGCAGGCGTAGCTCTGCTGCCAGTCAACTGTTCTGTGAGCCCAAACAAACCGAAGATCATGACTGGTGACTGGGCAGTAAGATAGTGTGTAACATCCAGTGTTTTTAAGTGCAAAATAATGAATGGAAAAAAACTGCTCTAATGTAAATACCCAAGGACTGGCTCCAAATTAGCTACTACTTAAAGAAAGTTCTTGGGAGTTGCAGTTCTTAAAAAATGTCAGCTCATTAATAAACAAAAAAGTAAACAACATTAAGACAAAAAGTAAATACTGTTGTACTGCAAACAGCGTTCTGCACCCTCACTTTGAGTGTGGCGTGCCATCCTGGTTACTCCACGTACAAGACAATGGAGAAGATCGGAGGCAGCTGTGACTCTACGCCAGCTGGGATGAAACAGAGCAAGGTGGGTTATAAAAGGACTGATCGAGAAGAGTAAAATAAAGATACTTCAAGGAAGCACATTTTCGGCACAAGTGATTTATTTACAGTGTTCACTGCCATGTATGTTTTATAACCAAAGCTATACAAGAATCTTAGGGCAGATTCCAGTACAGTGACACACAGCTTCAACACAGAGCACAGTATGACTCTGCTGAAGTGAAGACTTACCACTTCTACCAAATCTTAACAGCACAAATATGACTCTGTACTTTACAGAGCTGTTAAAGAATTCAATTATTTGTCTTCCAGGAAAGTACAGAGAAGTATTTAAGACCACAAGTTCAGTGGATGAGAACTCGGGAACGCCTAGGCATCACCCATCTGCCCAGATCACAAAGTCAGCCAGCCTCTGGATGGCAGGTAGTTTTGGTTTCCCCGCCAGTGACTGACCATCGTGTTCTAAAAGGCTTGTGTTTTGTTTAGAAATATTTCAGCATGGCAACGGCCAGTGGGTAACCAGGGTTGGAAGGGACCTCAGGCAGTCTCCAGGCCACCCTCCTGTTCAAAGCAGGGTCAGCTGCGGGGCCTGCCCAGGTTACTAGGGGCTTTACGCAATCCGGTCTCGAAAGCCTCTGAGGACAGAGGATGCAGCACCGCTGTGGGCAGCCTGCTCCAACACCCCCTTGCGCCCCGAGAACAAACATTTCACTTCATGGCCACCAACACGTAAACTACGGGCAATTAAGCCTTCTTTTAGATTTTTCTGAGTTACTGTCCTACATTTATCTCCCTCTAACCTCTTTGCAAATACCTAAAAATACGATGTGTCAGCATCAGCCATCACATGGCCATTCATTTTTCTTTCAACATGTCAAGACAGAGGCTGCAGAAATCCCGTAAATTAACCTATTATCTGAGAATAGTACATTGACACTAGAAGTTAGAAAGTACCCATAAATCTTACCTCATTTCCGTCCAAGAAAACCTGGTCTTCGTGTGGCTCAAGTTTAAACTTCCTCTTAGTTTCCTTTTTCTTGGGTGTTCCTGGTGTCTCATCCTGAGGATAAGCACAAATTATATTTATTAAAAAAAATAATAAAAAAGAAAGGGTTTTAATTTCTAGTATTTTAATACATTGAGTCTGATAACTTTTCACAAGCTTAAAAAAGAAGCGTGAACGTGAACTTAAGATGCTTTATTTCCTCCTGTTGTCATTTACTACCAACTGGGTACCTCAAAAATGAAAGAAAATAGAAAGGAAAGAGAAAATTTATTTTAGTTAGTGTCTAAGGACTAGACTATGACTTCAGGATTACATGACGTCTTCAAATGCATAGCGAAGCTCTGCTGATACTAACAGAAAGCCTGCACAAAGATCAAGAACACGGTACACCACAGTCACTAACTTCATTAGAATTCCTGGGCTCCTTGGTGCTGTATTTACCACACAGGCGTCCTTTCAGAAGCAGTTTCTGCCTGTTTATTCTCTACCCTCCTCAGTCTCTTTCTGCATCTTGCACTTCCTCTTCCCTGTCTCCTCCTTCCTTCTCTTTGCTTGAAATTAACTTTCTAATTTTCGCCCTGTGTTGTTCAAGTTACTACCCACTGGCTTATATAATCCACTAAAATATCAGTTCAATAATTAATGATTAGTTTAAAAATTAACATTACTTTTAATAATGTAACACTCCAGATGACAGGAACTTGGAGGAGTTCATAACTTCCATAACCAGCATTCTGAAGGACCTCAAGATTTATGTAATCTTACACTGACTTCTATGTTTAGACTGCCAGCAAGTTGGTTTTTTTCATAATTGTTTTATTAGCCATGTAGCTTTCTTGTGAGATCTAGACCTCTGTACATATGGACTCCACCTCTCACTAAATGTTTCATAATTTCACTCAGGAGCATCTGGAATAATTTTGAGCACTAGCCTGCTAACTCACACTGGATTCACACCACTGCATACAGAAGAAAAAACCACATCCCTTCATCAAGTTTCTCCTGCAGATTCCTAACATTTTAATTCAGGAATTCTGCTCTGCTAATAAAATAAATCAGGAATGAAAACATGAAAAAACATATGAAAACTTGTATAGTAATAGTTTGAACTTTAAAGAAAGTAAATCAGAAGTCTGTGAAAACAAGGCATTACACAGATCAGTAATAGAGCTGTCACACACAAAAACTACACTATCACAGAGCTGTTTACAAGCACCAAGTATCAAATATTACATTCCAAACATTCTTATTACCAAACACTGCAAAACTGTTTTTGTTTCACATGTGCAGCTGCACTGCTCGAGACGTTCGGTCATGTGCATCGCTCGATGCTCATGTACACTCGTACAGGGCATCACTGCCTGCGGCAGCTGAAGAGAAGTAGATTTTTATTAACTCAGTCCACATTAGAAGGTGATGAGGTACACAGAGGCCTCACTGAAGCCTTTTTTTTGGATCTACATCAAGATCAGAACAACTCTAAAGTTAAAAAAAAAAGCAGCGTATTTCGGAGATGAAAACAGGCAAAAACAGGTATGTCACATTTTTGAACAACCAACCATATTTTTAAGCCAATGTAATCTTAACCATCAGTTAATGTGTTCTCTGTTACAGGTTTGTCTCTTCTCTTACAGACAGCACTTACCTTCTTACACTCCTCTTTTTCACCATCCTTTTTCTTTTCCTTTTCTTTCTCCTTCTTAGTTTTTTCATCTTTGCCACTCTCCTTCTTGCTCTTTTTCTCCTCTTCCTTCCCACTCTCAGCCTTGCCTTTTTCCTTTTCTTTCTTTGTATCCTTGTCAGGTTTCATTTTCATCACTTTTAACGCTCGATGAAAGAACTGTTTTTTCAGGAGTCTTAAAATGAAAAAAGTTAAAAGACACATTTAAGTGTGGCTGCGATAATAATGTTTACACTCGATTATGTTATGAGATACCAGTCTAGATTATCTATCTAATATGAGTAGCACAACTGAAAGACTGAGGTGACCGTCGCCTGCTCTATTTACAACTAAATACACCAGACCTAATTATCCTGTGTCTCACCTCTTGCTTTGCTTTGTTTGTTCATCTGCTCAAAACTAGGTAAAACCCATACTTGCTGTGGCAGCATTTTGCCTAGATATAAATGAATACACAGACACAGTATGGAGGAAGTCATCAGGTCAATTTAATTATCATTCCCAATAATACAACTCCGTCTAATATCTATTTTCAAGTCCATGTCGATGTATTTCATAGCAAAAATAAGAAAGTGGACACATGGCTTATCAAGTTCCTTGGTAAGAGGTGTGTGATGAATAAAACCACCCCGTTGGAACTGGGTTACACACGCAAGCATTCCAATCACGTCAGCTACAAAGATACCTTATAGCAACTAGATATGGCCAGCGGGGCACCAGGAAGTAGTATTTAGTAGTCTTAAGGATGTCACCAACAAGTAAGGTCCTTGAAAGGACCATAGCCAAATTCAGAACAGGAAGAGCAGTAGCGAACACTGCTCTTCAGACTGAGAGGAAGCTGCAGGGTGTGAAATCCAAGCACCCATTCACACTGAAAAGCCCGGTCCTATGCTCCAAAACAATTTGATTTGTTCTTGGTTTCTTTCATCTCTTGCTGCAGACCAAATCCTTATGGTGCACTGCTTGCTAAATTGGGAAAACTCGCTAAAGAGAGAGAAGTCATTCTACTAATTAAACTCATGTGCATGCTGACTATCAAACAGTTGTGTCAGGTGTATCAAAAAGCCCCCCTTCCTTCAGACAACTGTTGACATGGATTCTCTTTCTAGCAACAGAAAATCACTTGTTTGGGAGAAACTACTTTTCTTCACAGCTAGAAGTTTAGGTGGCTCAGGTACCGAGCAGTGCACAGGGCAGGTCTGGCCTGCAGCACAGCTCTTCCACTTGCAGGAGCTACCTCTGTCTCTGATGGAATATAAAAAGATGGGACTGCGCCAGAGCTACTGCTCAGCGTGTGGAGCCACAGTACCAGTGCGGCCAACAGCCAGGTCCTGAGGCGAGACCGACCTTCACTTGAAGTCCAGACTGCTTGCTAATTCCTGACCTGTTAACCCTCTATAGATCTGCTGAACAAGGCATTATTGATGTAGCTTATTTGTGAACAAAACCCCTCAAAAGAAAACTTACTGAACTGAGATCAATATATAAGTGTACCAGGAGACCCTATGTACTGGAGCAGCATTACGAGTTCAGTTAGTAACTTGCTTTCAACATGTAACTGATCGATGCAGTTGACACAGGATGAAGGAGCAGGATCTGATATTTGTTTTTTTTGTTTGACAGGGCAGGTAAAACAAGCAATAGCCACACCAAGAAAGTTAAGGCACTTGTTTTTAATACGAAAAAGAGCCTAAGCAGCCTTTTATACTGAAGGGATTATTTCTGTGTTAGGATATTCTTCCATCCCTTCCAAAAGGCAAAGGAAGCAGGCAGTGCTAATGTTTAAAACTCTGAAAACGGCTTCAGTGACCAAAGGCGTCCTTAGCATTATTAGCAATATAGAAGTGAGCAAAAGAAACCAAACTGCAGACATGGCATGGTGCCAAATGGATCATCAGGGCACGAAATGATACTGGTGATAAAGATCAGTGCCAGAGAACAGAGGGCTGAACTCATGTTCTTTACACACTACACAAGCATTCCTTACACTGCTGGAGCTGAAGGACTTAACCAACTGTTATCTCATCCGATGCTTCAGTAACTGAAGAACAAACACGCAGACTCCTACCTTGGTCCAAAGACTCTGGAAGGGAAAACTTGTTTTTCTGCTTGCATTAAAATAATGCTTTTTTCTAAACTTTTTTGAAGAAATCAGCAAAAGTATTAAAGTTCAAACACAGGATCAGCCCTGCCTCGGCCCTGGAACTGGAGGAAGAATCTCACCTTGCTGGATGGCTATCTAAAAGAAGCTAGAAAAAAAGACTAAATATAAGCCATATTCTTCATTTCTAAGTAACTTTCGCAGAGCTGTACAAATATAGGCAGTCCCCTCAACCCTATGCATCTGCCCCAAATGAGATATAGTCAGAATATGCCATTCATCTAAACAAAACACCCAGAGCACACTAAGCAGCAGAGAAATACCACTGAGAGGCATAAACTCAACCTCCAAGTCCAGCTTCTGCCACGATGGCAGACTACGTCCATGGGAAGGAGATGTTTGAGAGCTCTGAACCTACCAACCTGAAATAACTACAAAATTTAGGAAAATTGTTTTGTTCATCGTGCTGCCCCAAGCAGCATAATGAAAGCATGAGAGAGTTTTGAGAAGAAAGGTGATGAAACTACATTGTTTCAATTTCTCGTGTTACACCCTCTAACTCAGTAATAAAAATGAAATTATTACTTTTACATACAACCACAAGTGTTTTAGAATGCAGGAAGTTCTTTTATCAAAGGAGCCCAAGTGAAATTCGTTCCTAAATATCTAAGGCATCCTGACAACTACTCTCATTAATAAAAATGATGAATGAGGCTAGGTCATACCTGTTGCAATAATCAACTACAGACTCTCGGGTTGTAAATAAAGCCTCTTCTCCTTTCTTTGCCTTGGCCCATTTAGAATCCAGGAGGCAATCCACAGCTTTTGAGGCTAGAGGGAAAAATGGAATTAAAAAATGCTTTAAAATTAATGACATTGATTTTAACATTTAGTCTATATTCCTTGAACCAAACCAACCAGTCAGTCAGTTCTGGTGATGTTCCACATCGTCTCAATCTTTAAAGTAAGACTAGCCACTATTCTGAAATACATCACTTGCTGTGATTTAAAGGTGTGTAGTTGTCCAGAAAGAAAAGTTTATTGTGTTTACTTCAAGCTGATAAGATTAATTTTATGGCTATCTAATACCTAGATAAGTTTTCAAAACCAAACTGTAAGATCAGTAGTTATTAGAAAAAGCACTAATAATAAAACAAAAACAGTCCCCCTGCCTCCCCCAAGTACAACGTTAGAAAAAGAAAGTTTCATTCTCTGCTTAAAAGCAACCCTACCGATAAAATAATCAACTCGGTGGCCCATCATGTTGGTGGATTTTGTCGGACAGTTGAAACGTAAGTATTTAGCAACAGCCTTCTCCTCCTTGAATGGCTCACCAACCTCCTACAACAGTAAAAGTGCAAAATTAATACAGTTTTAAACACATGGGAAAATTACTCATTTGGGCTTAAAAATCAGATATTGCAAAGTTCTCATTATTTTATGGCAATAAAGAACAAACAAAAATGTAAAAAGGTGTAAAAATAGGTCAAGTCATTTTTCCCCATAACCTTCTGTTTACATACAGCAAAAAAGCAGGAATTCTGAAGTTAGATGATCCGAAGGTAATGACTATAAACTTGTTTAACAGCTCTGCAAAAAAAGAGCACACTACAGGAGGAACCAAGAGGAGAGGATTGGGCACACGGAAAGCTGCTCAAGACATACAAGCTTGGATGGAAACAGCTGTGGAGCTTGGAGCAAAGAAAAACAACAGTGAGGAACAAGCACATATGGAATGACAGCAACGCAGGCATGTTGTCAGAATACAAAGCAGTCTGGATTTCACGTGAAAGAGGAGAAAACCATATTGAAAAGAAGTGGAAAGATTTGGCTAGACAATTTCAGCACCACTGCACAACTACAAAATGACTCAGACTTCAGAGTACCACTGAGACCCTCCCAGTCTAGAGACTAGGAACATCAGCATGAAGCACAGCAGGATGAGGTACACAAACGTTGAAACAGCTGTTTTACAAAAAAAAGCAGCCCTTAGTCTGCACACATTCATAAATTCTGTACATTTACCAACTTTCAGGGAGGTAGCAGCATTCGAAGATTTCCAAAACAGAACGATGGAGATGGGCATTTTTCATTATGTAAAATTAAGACCTAATATTTGTAAGCCGGAAAGGAAGACCTTTCTAATGTTCCTCCTTCACAAAAACACATCTGAAACAAACATTTGGCTTATTACACCGACTCATGCAAACTTCCTCAAAATCCCTTTCTGTGAGAGTGCTTAGAATCAGTAAGGCTTAATTCTCCAAATCCCCCGGGCCGTGGTAGATCAGCAACAGGGAAACCCTAGGACAACTTTTCAGACTGGCAGTACTGTTTCTGTACCTATCCTTCTCATGCTGGCCAAAGAAACAGATTCTAGAAGCCACAAAACAGACTGATGCTTTACAGGAATATATAGAATTTAAAGATTTTATTTACAGACATGTTTTTAAAGGTCAATAATCACACACTACCTCCACTACCGCTTTTAAGATGTATAACCATAGTATCACAAGAAGCACGTTAAGCAGAAATGCGAGGTCAAATAGATGTTGTTACACCAGAATACAAACTTCAGATGGCGAGAGCTGTTAATTTTCAACAGTTTGCACAGCTAACTTTCAAAATCAACTGGTTAATAAATTATCCTTCCAGATGAGACTGTTGCTTTTCCTACTTGAGGACAATTTTAAGGAGAATAATAGAGACATAAGATATCCAAATTACCAAAAGCACTCCATAGTTCGTCAGTTTTGAGATTATTGACATTTTTTAAAGCCTATTTATATGTGTGCAGAAATACGCCCTCATACTCAACCAGTCAGACAGTTTTACAAACATGTGCCTAAATTCAGCCATGTGATCTCAGCAGTCCTCACATAGGTTAAATTCGCTCTTTCTCCATGTTCAATCTTCCCCCCACCCACAATTTTAAAAATCTGTATGAAATATCAGATAACTCATGGAAAACTGTTCACTAACTGGCAGTGCAAGTATGCACATAATTTATATGCCGTGCTGTGATGTCCCCTTATATGGTACAGTTGTACCAGTAATTGTAAATCACTGATGCTACTACCAAGTTTGGTACCAAAACAGATTTGGTTTAATAGCAACAAAATGAGTTACAAAGCATTTAAAGAAAATGAATGAGCGTGTACCATCGTTACCATATGGCACACACACTAAGGTACCATGGAGACTGACGACTACAGGCAGCAATTGTTTCAAAAGAATGCTTTTCTGGTATTTCTTACCAGAAAATTAAACTTCGAACAATTCACAGGGCAAACATTCTTCTTCACAGCACAGACAGCAAAACAGTCAGAGAAGCTACAGATATCACATCAATGTTAATTCCTCTGCTAGGATATTTTTTTCTTCCTCAAATATTTATGATTCTGCTAGGTCATGTGATGAGCTATACAGGCAGTGGCTGGCACCAGGAGAATTTTTTTTTTGATTGCTTCTTACTATCTATTGCTTTGTCCTTTTCTGTGGGATGGTTTCGTAACACCCCAAACAAAAGAGCTTCCCTGTGAGAGAGTGCCACAGTTTAACTGAGCTCATTCCAAGAAACTTTCCCCTGCAATTTGTTCCCCATTTTTCACCCTATTTTCATCCCTTTATTTGCAGAGCCAGGCTTCTGTTAAAATATTAAAACAGATCATTGACAGAAAACGGTATTAAATTTCATGATAAAATTAAATCAATAAATGCACTGAGAATTTCAGTATCTTAAGCACAACTTTTTAAACACGCAGTTTTACCAATCTTTATGTTCAGTTGTAAAAATAGTGAAGACCCAGGCATTTCAAATGAATCCAGGGGTAGTTCTCAATAAATTACAAAGCTTTGAAACAGATGACACAGCCTTCAAAAGCATACGAAAACTTCCTGGTATTTCAAGTTTGCTTTTACAGGAGATAGGCAGAAAGATTTAAGAAACATTTCAGGCAATATATTTCTGGAATGTTGTAAAATGTCTTCTTAATTCAAATTCTATGATTAAACTGTTTTCAATTAATAAAAAAAATAGGACAGTTTCAAGCTTCCAAGTACTTTTGTTCTACACTTTGGTTTAGACCCTTGCATCTGCTTTGATATTAAATATCGAAAAATGCATGTTGTCACTAAACAGCAAGTAAAATTTAGAGATTTATGATCCCTGATAATTTACAAACTCTGGAAGAATGCCTTTAAAAATAAAATCAAACCCAATTTCGTATTTATCTAGACAAAAGAACTCCATCTACAGGGAGACAGGAAAAGCAGTGCTTAGCCTACCTATTTACTAGAAATGCACTTAAATTTTACAATTTTTAAGAATAATTCTCAAGCATTCCTATCACAATTCTCTCCTATACGAATTCATAAAACAACGTTGACATTTTCAAACCCAGGGGCCTTCCAGACCCACTGAAGTGAACGGAAAACCCTAATCAAATTATTTTTTTACCATTATCTCCCAAATCAAAGTATAACACAGTACATTCTGAACTTCCTTCAGTATGCTGATGTAGTTCCCAGTTAATTCAGCCTGCCACTGGGACTGCAGCAGACAAGAGGCCTGTACACATTAAAATAAAAACATCTGAACTGAGATATTAAAACCAGTGTGCCCATGAGCTTTCTTCTCCCTCTCATCTCTACCTAAGTACAACTTATTCAGGTTCTTCTACTCCTGGAACCCTTCAACTGATGTCAAAAGGCCAGAGTATATTTTTCGTGGTTTGAAATTTCACTCCTTTTTTCCCCCTTTTGCATGACAGTTGCGAGGACAGAGGCATGACAAGGTAGGATTATTTCCTTCCACAACACTGTAATGTAAACAAGGTTTCTGGAAAATCAGAATAGAGTAAATTATGACTGTCACTAGCAAGTTATTTCACGTGCAGACAAATGCATTACAAGAATTTACGCTCCTCTGTTTTAAAGGGGTCTTAAAAATTCTTTGATTTCAATAAAATGAATATCTAGTTTATTTCTTTGCTCCTACATCTGAGAACTCAGATTTTCAGAACACCGTTCCTCACAGAAGACTTCTGAAGCCTAATAGTTCATACAGTTTTCAGCTAAGAAACACAAGAAATTCAGGCACCTTTGTCACCTGCAGGCTGTTTTTCAAGCTGAGAGGCTACGTCAAAAATAACAGTGTGTCCACTCATGTTCTATCCCTCATATTGTAAGGACACTACAACTGTATTAGTGTTACCTTCTCTGAAGATGCTCTGAGCACATCAAAGCTTGGGCTGCATCGCAAGCTTATCTTTCCCCTCCCCTGCTGACTCTCAGGACCTTAGACTAGAAGATGTTCTGTGGCAGGGGAGTGGGTATTCCTCATCCATTCTGCTGACACATTTATACTTGGCCTAAAATGAACCAGGGTGCAGCAGGACAGAGAAAAAGCACACAAATCAGCATGATTCCATAGATCACTGGGTAAGGGTGGGTAGGTGGGAAACAAACACGTTAGGGTCCTAGGACATGCTCTCAGGACTCCATTTGTGTTTTCTTCGGTGACCAACAAGCACAAAATTGTCTAACTCTTGCACTGATGACCAGTACGTGGATGGTCCGAGGTCTCTTAAAATAAACTGTGGCAGAGCCACGCAGCAAAGCCAGCTCTTCTGGATTACTGTGGCTCTGTGCTAGCCACAAGACATTACCTTTTCTTCACAGAAAAAAGATTAACAGATTTTTTTTGTCCTACACATATCCTATAAAAACAGAAGTATTTGTTCTCTTCCTTCTTTCTTTGCAGCCACCACTAATTTTTTTGAGCAAAAGCTGTAAACATACAGTGTTCTAAAACACACGCCAAAGGAGCAATGTACAGTATTTTGAAACACGGCAGCTTCAGTCTTCTTCTAACCCCAGGCCAGTTGCTTCGACTTTTTCCCTTCCCACCTCCAAAAACGTAACTCAGATTTTCGAAAGACAGCAATTCTTGTTTTAATGACAAGTCGGGCTGCTACTTTTAATTCCTTTTTTTTTTCTTTTTTCAGTTTTTTTCCCCCTCTCAATCTTTGTTTCTTCCTCCTCTGTCACCTGATACCACTCACTTTTGACAAAGTTATTTAGCCATTCTCCTTTGTTATCATTCCCCTCAGCTTTACTAGAATTTATGAGAAAATAAACACAAATGGACAAGCTAGATTAAAATCTGCGTTACTGGAAAACCATTGCATTGTCATTTCGGAAGATCCTTCCTATACTCATTCACAAACAACTGTAGCACAGGAAGCAGCAATGCAGCTGTTCACATTTTCCTTCCAGCAGAAGACACGACAGAACTATGGGCTACAACAGTTAATACTGATTAGTAGATGTCCTCCATCAGGAGAACCTCAAAGCTTGAATCCAGTGATTCAAGAGAAAAAAAAAAGTCAATAAGGAAGTTACATACCATTAATGGTGTGTACACGGCATTGATGCCACCTCAGCCATCAATTTGCAGCGAGACATTTGCCTGAACACTGCTCAAGAACTCTCTTCTCTATTTGTAAGAGCAGTATTGATATGCATTAGCATCTCTAGAGTAGAGGACGCAGCACTGAGGTGCTCTGCAAGTGCTGTTAATCGCAACACAAAGATAAACAAGACTTCACATGGGCAGAATAACACCGGGCACAATGGAACCTGGCCAATGTAATTAAAACTTAATGCCTACTTAACAGTCGAATTGCAGCCCTGCCACCAAAGTGCCACGTGTTACCCAGCTGAATGCCTGTCAAAGTAACCAACTCCGAAGACTTTGTGCTTAAGTGAGTATTTCAGGATACCTATGGAACCGTATTTTTTTCCCCAAGAAACGAAATAGCTTTCATCAGGTTGCTGGAGTAACAGGCATTCAAAGACATCTCCCATCTTTTGAGATGCATCCGACTAAAGAAAGAATATTAAACTAGCCATTAGACAATACATGTTGTTTTTCTTTTAATAAGTCCTTTATACATGGCAATCATTCTTGATTTCAGAATTTGAATCATGTGGGAGCCCACTGGCTCGAGCAATCTGCATCCCACAGAATGGTAGGGGTTGGAAGGGACCTCTGTGGGTCATCTAGTCCAAATGATCCACAGACCAGTCTCTTTTCACTACTGCATGTCTGAAGTAATCTCCATGTTAATTACAGTTAAATTACCACCAGGAATGACACTTTGAAAACTTTACCTCTAAAATGTCTTTATTCAAACTTTCGAAGTTAGGATTTCTGCAGCTTCCGTAACTTTCAGCTTGTTAGCAGAGCTATGCAAGACAGATTGGGCAATGTATCTTTTCATGAAGATGCATTCTATAAAACAGATCCTTCCTGTTACCACCTCCAATGGAAAACACAGAAAGCAGACTTGACAGAACTGTGAACTACTGTATTGAGACTTTTTTCAGGTCTCATCTCATGGGCAGCTAGCAGACCTAACTACCAGGATTCCAATCTTGATGGCAGACTCAAAAATCCTATAAAAATTATTCAGAACCTGAGTTCTGCACATGTAGTATTTGTAATTGAACTCTATTACCTCAGCCTCTTCCACAGCTAAATACACCGTCTCCTCTTCAGAGCCTTACTTTTGTCAAGAAATAGAGCTCTGCTTCATGACGATGGAGTATTCAAATGCCACAGTTGCATACACTATGATAAACAGTCTCTGTTAAGGGGTACACATCACCCTAAAATAAGTACACACTTCTAAAGCACTTGAAACACCTACAGATAAAAACCCCAGACTCCACTTTAAAAGAAGAAACTTGCAGCATTATCCTGAAACGTGATAATCATACTGTAACTATGCCAATAAAGTTCAAAAAGCTTAAAGTACCCCAAAACCAACTACCAAGAAAAATACATGTTGTTTTATCCACTGACCAGTGAAGAACACCCTTTGGGCATTCAACAGTATTCTTTGTTCGCTGTCTTGTCTTCCCATTGTTGTTGACACACACTGGGAAACTACTAAGATGCAAGGCACATTTATCTGCATAATTCTATCACAAATTTAGGCCACAATCTTAAACCTTAAGTGTTAACACCCAGACATCGATTTCATTACTAACAATCCAGGAAATGCTTTTACTGCTAACAGGCTTGAAATTATACGTGTGCTTAAGTGCTTGCAAGACCACAGCCTTGGGTATTGCACAAAACATTAAGTTACATTTAATTTGATTTTGATGGATGCTTTATTGAGCTGTTACCATCCTTGCTAAGGGACAGTCTATGACGATTATGAAGAGAGAATAATTCTGTAATGTTTTACAATAACTAATTGAATGCCGTGATTGATAAGGCTTGCTTAACGAGATTTTGATTAATCACTCTTTGCATTTCTCCCCTCCCCCAGTAATCAGAATTAAAGGTAAAAAAGGAATCAACACAAGTACAGACACATCATGTTCTTGTGGGAAGGGAAAGTGGGCTGGGACAGGAAAGGAAGGGAAAGGAGAGAGGGCAACCAAGCAGAAAGATGACGTACATTGTTGAACGGCTCCATGATTTCTGTCATGAGTATTATCACCATTTAACAGCAGAGCAATAAATCAAAAACCAAACACTATTTAGGCTTAGGGTTAGTAATACCTAACAGTAGCAGGCATTATAATATCTGATGCTGTAACTACGCCCAAAACATGCACTAAAAACCTCTGTAAAAACTCAGTGTTATGTACTGAGGAGTCCAGACTTCCAGGTAAGTGAGCACACCTAAGCAGTCCTCACTTCGCCTTTAAGTGACACCACACAATTATCACTACATTTTAACGTGATCTCAAAGCTGATCGGGTCTATTTTTAGACGCGGCTGTTTGTTTACGTTGTCTAAAAACAAATTTCCTTTCCTCACGGCATCATTTCCTGGTTGGGTCACGTTTGTTTTCGAGGCACCGATACCATGGGTCCCATGCCTTTGGCTTACGAGCCGCTGGAACCGACGCGCCGGGCGTCAGCTCCGCCTCGCCTGGGTATTCTGAGGGTTGATTTACCCCCTAAGCTACCGCCCGACAGCGGTACGGGGCGAGACCCTGAGCACAACGCTGCCGTTAAACGCAGGCAGCGGCTGGAAGCCTCCCCCTCCGCTGCCGAGGGAGCGGCCCCCGCGAGGGCAGAGCCGCCGGGCCCTGGCACAGGCGGGAGGCCGCGGCCGCGCTGCCCCACCGGCCGCCCCTCAGTCCCCGAGAGCGCTCCCCCCTGCGCTCCCCCGCCGCGGGCTCCAACCTGCACCAGTACTGACGAGTTTGCTAGAAAATTCTGAGGAAAACCCGTCCCCCCCGGTGCCAGCCCGGGTTCTACCGAGGCGACGGCGCTTCCCTCACCGCCGCCCCCTCGCAACGGCACGGCGTCGGGGCGGGGAGACCGCGGAGCCGCGGGGGAAGCCCCTCCGAGGGGCGGCCGGGCCGCCCGGCGCAGCCCGCCCAGAGAACGGGGGAGAGGGAGCTGCCGTCCGGCGAGGGGGAGCGGGCCGGGGAGGGAGGGAGGGGGAGCGGGCCGGGGAGGGAGGGAGGGAGAGCCTGGGCTACCTGGATCCGCTTCCTGTGCCTCCGTCGCTCCGCCATGTTGTCCCCGTCTGCTCCGCCTGTGACGTGGGCCGGGGGGGGCGGTGGCGGCCTCGCGAGAGGCGGCGGGAGGGGCGGGAAGGCCGCGCCCCCCCCCATCCCCTCAGCCCGCCCCGGCCGCGCGCCGCGCCTCAGGCGCCTCGCGTCAGGCTGCGGGGCGGGCGCTGAGGGGGAGGCGCCGGCCGCATCGCGGGGCAGCCCCGCTTCGAAGGCAGCGCCGCTCGCGCTGTCGGGTTAGGGAGAACCTCCCCGCCGGGCAGAGGCAGCCGCCTTGCCCGGGCTTCGGCCAGCGGTGCGCGGGCCCCGGCGGCCCAAGTCCGTCTCCCAGATGGGTGCGAGGCCTCTCGCCGCCTGGTTCCCCCACGGCGGGGCCTACCGCAGGCTCGGAGGGGCCCTCGGTGTCTGAGGAGCCAGCCCGTCCTGCTGGAATAAAGGTGCTCCACCTCTTCGGCAGTAAAAATAACTTATGTTTGGTTTTGATACTCCTAAACAGGCCATTAGGCCTTAAAGGCACTCGATACCACAGGCCTTTGTTAGTTGTTCCCTATTCAGACACGCTCTGGTTGCTCTCACACACTAAGAATTAGGTTTAGAAAGCAACCTACAAAGAGTAAAGCGGCCTTTTGTCGGAGGTTGTCCCGCATGCTTTTGCTGTGAGGTCACCCAAGCTGGCAAAGCGTGTCATGGTTGATCCTGGTTCTGTGTTTCCAAACCCCACCCTGGCACTTCGAGATGGAACAGTGTGGGCAGCGCTGCATCATCGTGTCCAGTCCCTTCAAGTCTCGTTGCCCCGTCCTGTTCCTACGATTCTGGAACCCGCCAAATTGAAAACTAGGTAATTAAAAACCTCACGTCACCCTGCCAGTTTCTGTCTTTTATCTGGTATGATGTCTTTTTTCTTTTGAATTTTTCCTCTTGCTGTTGCTGGGCAGAAAGTCTATATGAGTTACAAATTAAGCTGGCTGACTGTAGAGTGAACGAACTATGAAAGTATAATTCGAAAGAGAAAATTGTAGGTATAGGGAATTAAAGTTTTTATGGTTACAGTAAAAAGAAGCCTTGGTAAAAGTAGGCAAACTGCATTTATTAAAAAAATACATTTTTAGGTTGGCAATCATTTTAACACTTATTTCATGCGCTTAACTTACAGTAACATAAAAGCACATCTGATGTGGTGGAAGTTTTAGCTGTCTCTAACTTTTGGCTTGCTAATAATACCCAATGCCTGCAGTAAGGGTTTTAGCCCGGCGTAGCTCAGAGCCCCTCTGCTATGCCGGTGTAGGCACAAGCTGAACTTCAGCTGGGAAAATCCTCCCTGCTCAGTGGGAGAAGCTGTTTGGAATGGCGCTCCTGTCTGCTCGCTGCCCTCCTCGTGGAGAATCACCACATGACGGGTCTCATGCCAGATCATCATCCCTCTATACCTCTACTTTCAGGCTCTTTTAAGACTTTACTTCCCATATGCCTTCTGCATCTTGGAATCTACTGCTGATTCATAAACCCACCTTTAATGCTTAGCTCTTCATTTCCCTTTTTTTTTTTTTGCATGGTATATTGTCTGCAGTGCCAGAAAAGTGCCTTGGATTTCTGGTTAATCTCTGTTTTCTTTTTTTTCCACAGAACTTTTAATTCATCTGGAGTCTGAGAAACACCGACGTGTAGGAGCCCTTCCCAGGACAGCTGGGCAAGCAGCAGCAGACTGATGTGCAGCACAGGGAGCAAACTGATCGCTTCAAACAGATCTATGGAAAGGATGGAGGGATGGAAAGTGGGCCAGGGAATGCGTCCTCCAGTGTGAAGCACTGGGTGCTAAACTTCGTACCACCACGGAGCACAGAGCCTATTGAGACTGAATCTTACAAGGGACAAGCTTATTTGCAGCCTTCAGTACAGCGGGAGAACAGGAGAGAAGGACGTGGCTGAATCTCAAGGAAGCCAGGGAGTGGAAGTGAAGGTTCACGCTGCTCACGGTTAAGGTTAGTGTCAGTGTCAGCTGCAGGGCAGGCTGCAAAAAGAAGCATTTCAGAACCATACAGTAACGTCACAGCCCCTTAAGTGCCAACTGCCATTTTGATTAGCGTAGAGTTTCAAAATCATGAGCACTTAAGTTACTGTTGTGAAGGATATTGCATGCAAGTGGAGTGGTTTCCTTTTTCAACCGAAGTCAAACTGACGGCATTTCATTAGCCTCTTTTCCCACCTCCGACTCCTCCTCTTTACCCTTTAGTGTGATCTAATATGGCGGTATAGGTGCTGGAAACTTAGTTCAAAAACGAGCTGGAGACATTCATGAAACAAACATGCATCATGAGCTATTAAATTATATTAATTAAATTAAATTATATTAATTAAATCACCTCTGCTTGTCTGCAAGATAGGTCCATGGTGATAAAGGGAGTATCTGAGATGTTTGCTTTGTTCTTCTACTCTGGTTTAGGTATTCTCTGTTTGCCTCTGAAGCAAGACACCGAGTTAGGTGGTGCTTTGCTCTTTCTGGTGCATATTTTCTTATACCCTTGTGTTCACTTATTACTGGTGATTTATCAGCATTTGTGCTATTGGTGATCTCATTGTTTTGGGCTCAGTGTCGGTCATCCTGGACCCATAAGATGATGTGGTGTTACCACTGTGGCATAGTTAATAGGTGCCAGAAGTGCAAGACTGCATGGTAACAACCAAATTACTGGCAAGCATGTCATGAATTATCTCTAGTCACAGTGCCATCTGCAATACAGAAATTGAAGTGACGCTAGAAGTCTGAGCAAGTGTCTGTTCTGCTTAATGGACTGTTCCCTTGTAAGAACCTTATTGACTGCACCCATGGTTAATCCTTCTGGCATTGGGGGAAGAGAGGGGAGAACACAGATCACAGCTACCTCAACTATTACGTGGATGGGCAGAGAGGCAGACAGGAGGGAAGGTAGGAAGGAAGGAAAGAGCTTCCAAAGAGGGATTCAAGGAGGAAAGGCAAATTCCCCAGCAATATGTTAGGAGCCATTTCCTACATTGTCCACGGATGGTAGCATGCGGGCTCTGGAGTGACCTCTAATTTCATCCAGTCAGCTTCAACACTGAATATGGGTTCAAAATATAAGGAATATGGGTCTTGTACTGTACAGCAACATGTACTTTCAAGGCAGGTTCAACTAAAATCCACCCACAAATACATGAGTCATTACTCGGAAGCACACTCCAGCATAGACATATCCTGAGTCACTTCCATCTCAGAAGCTTATAAATATTTAGTTAGCCACTTAGCTTTTAATTTAGCAGAACAACAAAGATTTGTTAGGCAAAATTCCAGAATTATGTTTTTCTAAGAAGCTTCTTAAATACTTCCACTCTTGCAAGTTCCTTTTCATTTCTATACAACTCAGAATTATTTGATACATATAACTTACAAAAAATATAGTTGAACTAAGAATTAATTTCTCCTGATTCTGGTCCATCTGTAATTAATTTAATCTTTTTCAAATGCCAGCTTTGCTCATTGCAGGAATATATTTTTATTTTAGCAGGTGAACTCGATCCAGAGTGGCATATAGCTCTTTCTAAAGACCACTGTCAATTCTGCTGGTCCAGCAGATCATGCTGGAGTCAGTGGGGACATACCTGGATTCATAAATATGTTAAATGGAAAATGTATCAATACTTTTTTTTGAAGAAATGGCTGAGGTTTTGGGAAAAAAAAGAAAGCACTTGCTTGTATCTCTGTTTTTTGGCAGTGGCAGGAGCAGAGGAGAAGGATGGTAATATTTAAGGACATTCTTTACTATGAGGGTGGTGAGGCACTGGAACAGGTTGCCTGGAGGAATTGTGGCTGCCCCCTCCCTGGTAGTGTTCAAGGCCAGGTTGGACGGGGCTTGGAGGAAACTGGTCTGGTGGAAGGAGTCCCTGCCCGTGGCAGGGGGGTTGGAACCAGATGATCTATAAGGTCCCTTCCAACCCCAACCATTCTGTGATTCTATGATATAGCATTAGGAAAACCAAATCGTTATTATTTTATAGACTCATAAATTTGTTGTTATGATTACAAGTGTTTGAGTTAAAAATATTTGTTATACAAAAATATGATTCTTAAATTTACATCTCTCCAATGAACAGGTTCAACCAGCAGCCAGTGACTGGTTTACAGACCGCCTTTCAGTGCGGCCTGTTTACAGACTACTGGAGGTCCGTGAATCACAGGCTGAGCAGCACACCTCTCTAGCAGAGCTGTTTGAACGCTGTAGCTGAAAGGTGATCTCAGCGAAGATGAAAACCAGGTTAGCTTGATGCTTTCTTTTTTCCCCTTGGTCAGCAGTGCTTTTTCTGTTTGCTGTTTTAGTTGATTGATTTTTATTTCAGTAATTCACACGCGCAGATGCCATATATATATGTTTTTCAATTGTGACAAAGCAAAAGATCTATTCATGTCTTTGCTGTCCTATAGGAAAAAATACTGTATCATTCTCTGTACAACACGGACAATAGGTTCCTCTTTTCTACAGTCCAGGTAAAAGACTTTGCATCCTCACTAACAGAGAAATTGTTGCTTCAGGAAGAATGTGTGGATAGTCGCAGAACTAGTGTTGGTCCGGAAGAATACAGACTTAGGTAAACTTAGCAATGGGACAAAGCAAAGGACTGTGTAAAGGCCAAGTCAACTGAATAGTTGTTGTGGCCTCAGTATAAGTGATAGTAGGAGCAAAGCCTTCCCAAAGAAAGAAGATATGCAAATGCAAGGGCAGAAAGCAACCCCCTTCCCCCCCACTAAAACCCCCCAAACAAACAAAAAAAGAGAGGTGAGTTTTTCTCTTACCATAACACGTATTGTTATTATATTGAAATTTCCCTAGCAATATAGCTGTAGCTGTTTATTATAACATGAAGGGCTTAGTCAAAACCAAGCTTCACAGGTAAAAGAACACTGATAAACACCCAGCCTCCTAGAGCTGCCTTGTTATTTTCCAGTGAACAATAAAGGGCTTAGATACAACATTTATTATGCCATTAGCAGAGCAAGGTACCAAAACAGGAGCTGTATCTAGTTTTGAGTGCTTTTCTATATAATGTCTGATGTGAAAACACTACACAACCAGTCAACATTTTATTAGGGTATTTGGAAAGTATAAAATATGAGAAATGTCTACTTAATGTAGAAAACGGAGATGATTTTAAAATCTAGAGGTGATTATTTTGTCTATTTCACACTCAAAGGATAGATTAACATTCTGAAAACTTTTGTGGAGGATTCACAATTGTGTAATGTCTTAGAATAATAAGTTTTGTAAAGTCTGTATATGGATACAAGTTGGTTTGAAATACCATCGCCTTGTGGACCTAGCTGCCTAGTCTTGTTTTCATGTGCTTGATTAGAATGACTGCCTGACTGGGACCAGGTGGGAATTCTGCCTGACTACTGTATATTAATAGCATTTTTTAGAGATTTTTCACCTGAGGAATTGAGCAGAGAGTTACCTGTTTAGGTCCATGTGAATTTCTATTTCACATCATCGTCATATGCAGCAATCATGAGGTCAGAAACACAGGTTGTGGTAGGAAGGACAAGCCATTTCTTGGTTTTACGTTCTGTTATTAAATCTGTTATTTATAGTACAGAACCATGTTGTTATATGTTTGCTATACCTTTTTCTTTATCTTGTCTTTTAACCTTGGGCCTATAAAAAAAGAAATGGAATTCCCTGAACCCTAGGAGCCTACACATTTAGTGTCGATACAGACAAAATGAGGTACTTCTACAACATCTCGTAAAAGATATTCACTTCTTCATTAACTGTATCACTGTTATAGATTAATACACCGATCGATGTGAAGTGTAAATTTTCTAATGATGCCACACGTATTAAAATACATCATCTGCATCCCACTGTGATTTTAATGGCGTAGCAGAAAAAATGAGTGCAGTGGTAGCATAGGTACCAGAAAGCCATTAAGTAGCACAGTTCTGCCAGGTTTCTTACGTACTTGTGATTGCTAGCTACACCCCTTTGCAGCTGGAATAAGCATTAAAAGTCAAAAAAGAACATGTAGCTGCTGAGAATCAGTAAGGCCTCAATGTTTACATATAGATATGAGTCCTGAAAACACATCAAAATCTGAAAATATTGGTCTGTCTACTGATTCTATGTCTTTTTCTTGATTTTTACTTTTTTAATTTCCCATTCTTTCTGAAGTGTTTGTAGGAGAGGAAACATTAATTACCAGTGGTATTTCCTTCATTAGAAATAGAACTGATATGTCCGTTTAGGTAAATCCCTTTCCTTCCTATTTTACTCGGTGGCTGTGTGCAGTCCCGGTCTTACTGCATTTTGGCTGCTCCAGCACATCTGCCCCCCCAGGACAGGAAGCCATGAAGTCATTCTTTTTGTCATTCTGAGAAGAAGAGCTCAGTATGTGCAGAGGATCAAGTGGGTTTTTTTAATTGCAGAAGCAGTAGCAGACTGCAAAGTTTGCATCCCAGCTTTCTCTGCTTTTGGCATTGTTCACGTCGGAGCCATTTACAAGAATAGTCATGGTCTTCAGAACCAGATTTCAGTCTTTCTTCCCTGGCATATGGGATTTCAAGTCAAGCTCCTCTGCTGTTACTTTAGAAAAACAAGTTCAGTTTGTTGGTATCCTTGCTCTGCGCAGGCCACCTGTACTCCCAAGTGTGCTGCGTTTCGCGTTGGAGGGGTGGCGGGCAACCTCTCAGGCTGTGCAGCGACATCTCGTGGCATCATTGACTGGAAACGTGGCGGAGATTCCTCTTTTGGGGTGGGGAAGGTCTCGTGTGGATTAAGTTAAATATTTCATACAACGAGGAGGTAGCATGCCATCTGAAAACCGGTTCGTTAACTGTGTTTAATTAGATAAGTGACATTGTCAACACGATCGTCAGTTGTACAAAAAAAAAAATAGTAGAAATTGTTTGAGATACTAAGCAGAATTGGTGTCCCTGATTTTTTTTTTGTTCTAACAAGCACTTTTACTATATAAAAATGTTTTATTTTCGCCTCATGGTATATGAACTATCTACATTTTTAAAAATATTTCAATAGTTAAATCTACTGTAATGTAAAACATTTTTTTCTGGTGTAATCTGAGATGTTACATGTTAAAATAACAAGTAAAAGCATTTCAAACATAATACGATTTTTTACATTGGCAATTGTGTTTCATCCAAAATCTGAAAAAGTAAATGTTTACGTTACCAAGTTCAACATGAAACTCTCCAAGCTGCCTTACTAAGTTTTAAAGCCATGAAAAAATGTAGAAAAGTTAATGAAGAGAACAGAGGTTAACGCTTTTTAAAATTAATTGAAAAAAGTGAACAGCAAACTAATTGCCAGTCCAAGATTAATACTGCTGTTGTACATATTTTAAACAGTCTTGTGAGTTATATTTAAACTTTCCAGCTTCAGGTTATAATTTTGATTTTTTTCAACACTATTGAGTATTCAGTAAACAGTTCCTTCTATGAAAAATACCCACAGAGGATGATAAGACATAACCCAAACTCTTGGGAAAGACTGCCATTATTCCACCAGGTCACAGATGTAAAGGTCAGCACTTCACTTAGGAGGGGATCGCTTCAGGGTCTGCCTGCATCTTTGGAGTATTCTGCTGCGTGGCACACCACGCTTTCGCACTGGGCCTTGCTGGATTTTATCGATTAACCCTAAAATCGTACACTGCAGTTACAGTATTTGGAGATACACGCACAGAGCCCAAAGCTGCTGTAACTGGTGCCAGTGGCAGTTTTCAGCAAGAGCAGAATCAGGCTCTACTCCTTTTACACAAAGACTTTGCTCATTCAGAGAATGAGTACTGTAGGTATTTGCCCTTCATCTCAAGGCTGCAAAGTTCGGACAGTATCGTAAGAAGAACATCTCAAGTTGCTGTTGCAAACATCTAATCACATATTATCTAGTGCACAAATATACCAAAGTTATAAAATAATTTATTTCAGGCTAGAGTAGAAGAAGAGGTGCCCACAGTCTAAAATACGAGAATGCTCCTCCTCTTTGTGTGTTTAGACACTCACCAACAGCAGTGTACCTCTTGGTTTTTAAGTACTGGAGGCCACACAAACTAAACTGAGAGGAGAGAATCTAAAGTAGCAATATACAGCAGATCTTCAATCTATCAACCCTCAATTTACAGAAATTAATTTTGTCAAAAATATTTGTGTGTCCTTTGGAGCAAAGAAGTGTTCTTGCAAGGAGGAGAGTGGAAGACGGCACTGTAGGATACTGGCTTCCAAAGCCTAAGTGGAAGACCAGTGTGTGACCAAACTCCTAAAGAGGGAACAAAGATAATTCACACAGGAATCATAATAAAATGCTGGGGATTTAGCCCTAGCTAAAAACTCTTTTTGTAGTTCTTGTTTGCTGTGAGGTTGTCCTGGGTTTGGCCAGAACAGGGTTAATTTTCACTGGAATCCAGGAAGGGGCACAGCCGGGGGGTGGGGGCTGACCCCACCTGGCCAAACAGAGCCCGGTATTCCATACCATGTGACGTCACGCTGGGTTCCGGTGGGGGGGGGAGCGGCGCGGCGGGAAGGCACTCGCGGCTTGGGCGGGCGCAGCGCCGGTCCGGTTTCGGGAGAGCGGCTGTTGTACGGTTCGTGGCTGTGTTTTCTCCTTATTTGTATCGTTGTTGTTCCTGTTTTCCCTCTGTTTGCTGTTCTGTTAAACTGCCCTTATCCCGACCCACCAGTTTCTGCCTTTTTCTTTCCATTCTCCTCCGCACGCCGGCGGGGGGAGGGGCGGCCGCGTGGCGCTTTTGTTGCCGGCGGCAGCCGAAACCAAAACATTTAATTGGCGCCCAGACGTGGAGCGGGGATAACGGCAGGGCTGAGCAGCGGGTGTTAAAACTGCTTTCATAGATTTTGTTAAAATTTATCATACGCATTTACTGTGTTAGTTAAAGTCGCCGGTAAAAATGTTTCTGTCTGTGATCAGATGGCTGTGGTTTTTGAATCCGTACTTGCACTATGTTTTCCCTGTGGTGCTGTTCATTACCTCGGGGAAAAGGATCAGGGTGATGATTTTGCTATACTGTATGATGTCGACTTATGACATGATAACGTCAATGTGCATGAAATTAGGCTTGTGTTTGCATGCGGCACTGCGGTCATTTCCGTACCTCGGGTCCTATGTCTTAGATTTTGTTAGTAATCAAACCCAATCTGTGGGGAAAACCGAAGGGGATACCTTCCCCCACTCTTTCGCCCCCCCTCTCTCCCTCAGGCTGGTCCTAACGGCTTTTGAGAATTTTGAGTACCCGTGGGATGCTCAGGGCAGCACTCTCCTTTTGTTATGCCTCCTGAATGGGTTGCAGGTTTTGTTTAGGGTTAAGCAAGTCGTTAAGAACATCGTGCAGAGACCTGCCCCGGGGCCGGATAGCTGTGAGTGGCTGGGTGTGTGGGACAGCATGGGCAAGTACCTAGGGCAGTGGGCACCACCGGTGTTTTTTAAACTCACCCCTGAACAAATACAGATGGGCTCGTGACCGAGGGGTGGACTTGACCATGGACACTATCACACAGGTTATCCATGAATGTGAGACATGCGCTGCAATCAAGCAAGCCAAGCGGGTAAAGCCTCAGTGGTATGGAGGACGATGGCTAAAATATAAATACGGGGAGGCTTGGCAGATTGACTACATCACACTGCCACAGACCCGCCAAGGCAAGCGCTATGTGCTCACAATGGTGGAGGCCACCACCGGATGGCTGGAAACCTACCCTGTGCCCCATGCCACTGCCCGGAATACCATCCTGGGCCTGGAAAAACAAGTCCTGTGGCGACATGGCACTCCCGAAAGAATCGAGTCGGACAACGGGACTCATTTTCGCAACAGCCTCATAGACACCTGGGCCAAAGAACACGGTATTGAGTGGGTGTATCACATCCCCTACCATGCACCAGCCTCGGGAAAGATTGAACGTTACAATGGGCTGCTAAAAACCACTTTGAGGGCAATGGGGGGTGGGACTTTCAAAAATTGGGATACCCATTTAGCAAAGGCCACCTGGTTGGTTAACACCAGAGGGTCCACCAACCGGGCTGGTCCTGCCCAGTCAAAACCTCAGCGCCCAGTAGAAGGGGATAAAGTCCCTGTAGTGCACATGCGGAACATGTTAGGGAAGACGGTTTGGGTTAGTCCTGCCTCAGGCAAAGGCAAGCCCGTCCGCGGGATTGCCTTTGCTCAAGGACCCGGGTGTACCTGGTGGGTAATGCGGAAGGATGGGGAAGTCCGATGTGTACCTCATGGGGATTTAATTTTGGGCGAGAATAGTCCATAAATAAATTGTATAAAGTTAGTTGTTAAATAACCCTGTCACTGTCTGTTATCACTGTTATAATTGTTATATTTTGTACCAGTAGTAGCATAGTAAGAATTGTCCAGATTAAAGAAGGATGGACTTTTTCGATGAAAACCTAGCAGAGCACAGCGATGATGGAACTGGACCTGGTTTTCAACAACTGGCATCCAGCAACTTCATCAAGATCAACATCTCCTGCAGACTGTGGGCACGGGCTGCACCAGATACATCAGCCGTGAGCTCCGGATGCAGCAAGTGACCGCCCATCACCACACATCACCTCCCCTGCCACGGAAGACCATAACGACAGATGGAGCCTGAAGTCATGGATTAAATGAACTCAATGGACACTTTAGAGTGATGATCCATAGACTAAAGGAATGATATCTGGAGACAAGAGAAGTGGTGGTGATCAACTGGACAATGGGGGACCTGGGCATGACGTAGATGGTATGGAATAAGGGGTGGATAATGTCCTGGGTTTGGCCAGAACAGGGTTAATTTTCACTGGAATCCAGGAAGGGGCACAGCCGGGGGGTGGGGGCTGACCCCACCTGGCCAAACAGAGCCCGGTATTCCATACCATGTGACGTCACGCTGGGTTCCGGTGGGGGGGGGAGCGGCGCGGCGGGAAGGCACTCGCGGCTTGGGCGGGCGCAGCGCCGGTCCGGTTTCGGGAGAGCGGCTGTTGTACGGTTCGTGGCTGTGTTTTCTCCTTATTTGTATCGTTGTTGTTCCTGTTTTCCCTCTGTTTGCTGTTCTGTTAAACTGCCCTTATCCCGACCCACCAGTTTCTGCCTTTTTCTTTCCATTCTCCTCCGCACGCCGGCGGGGGGAGGGGCGGCCGCGTGGCGCTTTTGTTGCCGGCGGCAGCCGAAACCAAAACAGAGGTAATGAATCATCAGTAGCAGAATTGAGGGGAAACTCTATTTTTGCAGGAAAAAGGGAGTTTTCGGGCAAAAATAGATGGCCTCTTCCAAAAATGAAGAACACTGCGTGTGCTGCTGAGTGAAGGGCTATCTGTGGCTTGCCCAGGTGAGCTGAGGGGAAGGGTGCTGCGGCGGAGGTTGGCAGGAACTGGGCGGCTTGGAGCCCGCTGCCTGCAGGAACAGTACTGCCCCAGTGACTGGATCTCATGACGGAGCCTGCTGATGCTTCCTCCTAAACTCAGCTCCACTGTGCAATCATGCAAAGCAGGTTCAAATCCCAGTGATAAGAATGCCTTGGAGTAATTAAAATCGCTGTTACACACGGTATTTCCATGGCCAGGCTTTAATCTGTGTATCTGTCTCATATGCCCTGTATATCCTTCCCAGGCACTTAGAAAGGCTTAGTTCTAGAATAGAACAAATTACTGAGTCTAGGGTATATTTCTCTATATTCTGTAAGTAATTCCATACTCTCCCAATGAATTCCGTATACATTTTCTGTGTAAATTTTGTTCAACAGAAGCAGAAGTCAGCTATGTGTGGCAGCTGTAACTTTTCCTTGTAGTTTCTCAGCAGGAACACACTGTAAGACAGCGCGCTCTGAGTCTCTGACAGATTTCAGTGATGATACTAGACTTTAATGAAAAATTAAATTTACCTGTCAGCTGTACTGGTATTCTTTTCAATGAATTGCGCTTAAAAGTAGTTGCAGTCATATGTAGCTGCATTTTTTAAATGCTTTTCAGACACCGTGCTTCCTCATGCTGCATTGCAGCTCATTTTATTCGGTCCCAGTCATACAGAGGTTTCAGGCTGTAGTTATCTTCTCCAACACTTTGTAACTAGAGGTTCCTGTATTATTAAAAACATTTTATGTCCTGGACTCAGCTCAGCTTTTCTGAAAACTGATCATCTGGAAGTCAGCCTGAGATCCAGCCGTGTCACATGGATTTTCCCTGCTCTCTGAAACGACCTGTTCCAATGCTTTTGAAGTTTCTGGGTCCTGAGAGCAGGGACTATCCAGCATATCGCCACTGCTGTTGCAGCGAAGAGGGGAGGCGATGTCGGGGGGCTGATCTGCGGGTTTGCCTGGAGCAGGTGGCAGGGGCACAGACAGAGGAAGGTTCATCATGCAGAACACATTGCCCAGACGTCGAGACACCTTTAAAGAGAAAAGCACAATTGCTGCGATTGCTTCATGAGATAGTGTAAAAGCCATTAGACATCAAGGCTGGCTGCCATGTGGCAATACCAGGGACATCCAGGAGATCCCAGCCATCTCAAAGGGTTACCAGTGGTTAGGGAAAGTGAAAAAAATCACTTCCATTTTCCCTCTCTCATATTTTTGTAGGCCCAGGTTCTTGTGGCAGGAGCATGGCAATACCCAGCTTGGGAAACAGCCTGGTGTGCTGGCAGCAGGCTCCTCGTGCTCTCTGGGTGCTGTAGCACCCGTGGGACGGAGGGGAGGCAAACTGCCAGCCAGGAGCAGGGAAGGTGCTTTTAATGAGAGAAGAGTGAGAGGCAGCAAGGGGTTAAAGAACAGGAAAAGAACCAGACAACAATAGAAACACACAGAGAGTTGAGATTACTGGATGGAATTAAGAGCAAAAAACTTTAAACATAGAGGGACAGCCTGTCTCTGAAACATGTCAGATTATATTCCCAGAAAAACTGTAGAAACCTCTACTTGGTATGTTTGAAAAGCCAGGTTGGAGCAAAAGCCAGTGTGTACCAGAGCAGTTCTTACCAGTCAGAAAGGGAAAAGAGGGTTGGAACTGAGTAAATTTGTCAAGCACATCTTTTCCCTTTCCAGCCTCAGCCTAGTCTCCAGTGTTGTTTTATCCTCTTTAAGTGTCTCTCAAACTGTGAGTCCTAACCTCCCCTTAGTGTCTTCCTGCGTACTGTTACAACATGCAGAGAAGCAAAAGCAAACTGTGATGGAGTAATTTCTTTTCTCCTAGTATTATGGTAGTTACCTTATCAGTGAGAAAATATGTGTTTTAGTTTGGAAAAATTTCATCCTGTTAGCTTCTGACTGTTTCATGTCTCTGTGACTTGCCATTTTTTGCATATATTCAATGATGGTACCTGAGAGCGGATTTTTAATGCTGGTCCGAGTTTTAATCCCATTGTATCCAGGAGATGTTCCTCTGTTAGTAGTGGGAGGGTTTCTCCATCAATAGCGTGGTCTTTGAATATCTGGTGAAACAAGAAAACATATCATGGTGTGCTAAAACAAACTTCACTTGTTATTTTTTATGCTTAATCCTGAGGCATAGACAATGAAAGGAGGAAATAATTGTAGTGTTTTATCTTCGTATTTATTTCTTAGCTGCAGCGTGAGGTCACTTGTCTAGGTGTGCGGATATCAACACATTTGCCTGTAGCTTATTGTACTGGTTTTGGCTAAAACAGAACCTTGTTCTTGGAAAGGGAGAACTTTGTAATGTTTCAGCGTTACTGAGTTAGTGTTGGTTTTTTTTTTTTAAAGAAGTGAGAAGCCTGCTGCCAATGAAAGAATAGTGTTGATCTTACTAAGGCTTTACAAGGAATATGTAGGATTTCAACCTCTTTGCTTGCATTTCTAATGATTTTTCATTTTTCAATTTGCTATAAGAGCTCAGGGATGGCTATAAGAGCTCAGGGGTGGTAAGTAGGTTATACCAATATCCAAGAATGCAAAATTGCTTTAATCTGCATAAAAACTATGCAGGGTGTGTGGAGTGAAAAAATGAAGGTACTTTTCTTACACTATTGTTTTGCTGCTGGTCCTCCTGGTACATGTCATGGCCAGTGACTCCAGATTGCAGCAGAAGTGCACGCAACCTCTCAGAGCATGGACTGCCTTTCCCTTTGAGAAGCAAGTGGCTTCGTATGTTGAAGCACAATGAAAACTACTACTGCCTTTTAATTTTGTGACAGGCAGTTAACCTCTAGCATTTACATTTGTTTGATGACTTTTAAATCTAGATGATCCTAAAGACCTGAAAATGTGATGAATGTTTATAGTCACCTGGGCGTAATCTGAACAGCCCGGGAGGCTAACGATGAAGTTGTACACGTCATCAACAGTCCACTTGCGAATGTCTTCAATGGAAGAAATGTCTTCTCCATTCAGGATCAGGCCATGTGCTCCTTTGAGGAGGAAATGCAAATGTTGTATTTGTAGGATTATGCTGGCAAATCAGTAGGAGACGATTGTTAAAATGAGAATTTTTACACTTCTCCAGAACCTAATATATTAACAGCAGTGTGTAGTCACAGACAGATACAGGAGTGCTAGACACCAAAATCCACAGAAAGTCAGTAGCAGCTGATTCTGGAGGGTTTTCTTTCGGTGATTTCTTTTGTTTACTGCTGGCACTGTATGTACCAGTCACTACACATACAGATCATACTGCAGTATTTTCTCTAATGAGTACATTATCCAATGCTTTTGATTCTTTAAACTTTACTGTTCTTTTAACTTGACTAATATTTCAGTAGAACAGAGCAAAGCCTTTGCTAGCCCATAGTGCCTATTGTGAATTAGAAGGACATACAGAAAAAATTATGAGCAGAAGAGAGAGGCTAGCTCACAATTTCATTCAGCAATTTTGTTTATTTTCATTGAAATTCCTTTTGCAGACAGGAACTGAATACTTAATATGCGTTTTAGGAATGTGGTTTAGTGGTGGGCTTGGCAGCGCTAGATTTACAGTTGAACTCAATGATCTTAAAGGTCTTTTCCTGCCTAAATGATTCTATCATTATATATTTTTCAGTGATAAGTATGTCTTTGGTAGATGACCCTGTGCAAACACCCCAGCCTGTTCTCATTTCAGGTAATGGGAAGTTTTCTAGGGCTCATCGACTGGCACTGGAGCTGCAAAACTTTAGCACAATGATTCTTGCAGAGCGACTGGAGAGGCCTGTGTCTTACACTCGGTTCTTGGGGAGGTAAAGTCTCAGAGACAAGTTTGTTCCTAAGTGAGTGCAGCTTCCAAGGGGATTCCTTGTCCTCTTTGACATACCCAGGGCTTATGGTCAGTATACTGCATCCTGCTGTGTTTTCCCCTGACCACTAGAAGGAGAGGAGGGAATTTAACATGTTGAACAGAATTGCAGAGAACCACAAAGCACTGCTAACTTGACCATTTAGGGGTGACAAGTGTGTTGCCCCCAAGGACTGATATAAAACACAAGACGACATCCTACAGAAGTATAGTGCATGGCACAGAGCACTGAAACAGTTAAAAGGCTGCTTTGTGACTTCTTGCTATGCAATTGTGTTGTCCTGCACAGTAAAGCACTGCTACTTAGGATGCTGAAACCTCTGTTATGCTGCAAGCAGCACAGTTTGCAGGTGGAGAAAACCTCTCTTTGCCTTTGCTGACTTGGATTTACCAAGTTATTACTAAGTGCAGCGTAGGAATTCTGCATTTAGTTGCTGTGACTCTATCATACAAAAAAATTGCTTAAAACAGAGGGAAGAAATAAGAGAGGAAATAAATAAAAATAAATAATATCAACATGCCACTCTGACTGTAATCTGGAGACTTGACAAACCTGAAGGTAGCAATGGGTTGCTGGGTACTGGAAATCCATATGGTAACGCTGAGAATGGGATTGCAGAAGGGTACATGTACTTGTCATCAAAAGCAGCACAGGAGCTATTAGATTCCTTCTCATTTGTGTTGCTGCAGCTGTTGGTTTCAGCAGAAATTTCATGAGTAGCACAGTTTTTTCTCAAGCCTTGTTCAAACTCTTTACTGTTTTTGGCGACTGCAGATGGCTCAGCCTGGTTTTTGCTTTGTTCATGTTTGTTTGGTGTCTCCACCTCGGCTTCTTTCTTGTCTTCTTTCTCATCATCCGCTGCAGCTGAAGCAGGGTCCATAGTTTTGTCATCAGCTGGGTTCTTTGTGCCATTGGCACTACAGTCTGCAGTTTTGTGATTTCCAGCTCTTCTCCCTGATCGACGTCCCCTCTCCCTTTGCAAAGTGCTGACTGGAGGATATGGGCTAGTTGCCATAAGCATAGTGTTGCCGTGAATTTCGTCGAGGGTGGTGCGATGGACATATAAGTCGCTGGGAAGATGGCTTTCAGGTATTCTGTGCCTGCCACGGAAAGCAATGGGACTAGCTGGCATACCATGGTAAAGGAAAGGTGCTTCCAGGCCCAGTAGGCCTTTCCGATGAGCTTTCTCCATTTCTTTTTGCTGAAAAATAGCACTCATCTCCATTTCCATTCTAAGAGACACACAGAGCACAAGCAGTTAGGGCAGCTCAGTTCCTTCCTCACCTCTTTTTTTCAGTGGCAGATTAAAACTCGGATAGTGGAACAGGTAAGAGTACTGCTTTTCTTCACACTCCCCTATTGCTGTGTGTGGGAGGTCACAAACTGCAGATGGAATGGCAAACCTGGCTAAGTTTGATGTGCTGCCAGATACATATAGTAAACTAAAGGAAGAGAAAATACATCTTCCGTGTGATGCCTCTGGATAATATTTCAGACAAAAAAGCATTATTTTTATATTGGCAACCCAGGCATTATTACAGCAATTATGCTTGCATGGGATTTGGAAAATTGTCTTCAGGGTCAGAAGGGTCAAAGACTAAAGAAAATAAGTGATTTACATTACCAATCAGAAAATTTTACTGAAAACTGTAAAATGGCAGTGATATTGTAAGTGATAAAGAAATAGGATTGTGTTGTCTATGGAACCTGTGCATACATTCAGAGTAAGCTAGTGTGAGTAAGACTCTTGACTAACTCTCCGTAGTGCCTGGCACCTGAGCATGGCTCTGAGAGTGTGAAAGGGTGAGATCCCAGTGGACAGAGCCAACGCTGCAGGCTCTGTGCCAGCTTCCAGCCCCTGGCATAGTGGGAGGAGAGCTTACCAGTCAGATCTGGAGAATACAAGGAGTAGTATGTGTCTCCATTGTACCAACCTCTGCTGGCATCAGCTTTCTCTGGAGCCAAGCTAGTGATCAAACAGAAAGCCAGAGCTCCACAGCTTCAGCTGGAGCTGAGGGGTGGGAGAAGCGAGCTGATCTTCCAGACACAAATCAGAAATGGTTCAGCCTGCCTGCCTTGCTTTGAGGAGCTTTCAGTGGGAATTCCACATTCCCTTTGGAAAACGGCTTGTGAGGGCAGCCAAGTCTTTAAAGTGCACCAAGATAGCTTTCTTAACACTGCAATAAGGGTAACAGGTCAGAGAGAGTCTGACTTTTAGGAGACTTCTCATTAATGTAAAATTGTCAGGAAAAACAGTTTGGGCAAAAGTTATCTATTCAGATGATTGTTGTGTGGGGGAATGAGTTGGTCACTCCAAAACACTGAGGGCATTTTCTCTGCTCTCTTTTAATCTTTGCAACAACCTCCAAGTTATTGATTTTCTGCTTTCAGAGATCCAGTGGAAGTGTTTTGTCTATGTACCATGTCCTTGTATGTCTTGCCCAATTGTCATCGCTCTGGGATTGGAGATAAAGAGCAAAGAGCATTACATTCCTGACTACTCCTCCGATAGGACAGCCTGCTCCGCTGAGGGCCTGCAGAAGGGGATCACTGAGCTTTGGTATGAGACAGAGTCCCTTAGAGAACAAGGATTTGGGCCCAGGTGCTCAGCAGCACAACTGCAGCAACTGCAGGAGATTGTTTGCCAACACCTGGTTTCTGGAAAGGGTGATAGGAGCAAATGCAGCACTGAAGGTGATGTGTGCTGCATAAAGTAGTATGAAGCTAGTGGAAACTGTAGGGATAGGAAAAGACTGGGGGTAAAAGGTTGTCTCATGGATTTCTACTGAGCCTTTTTATGTTGGGGTCTTCCTGGGTTTGGTGGGCTGAGGGAGGAGCCTGAACAGGTAGGACTAGCTCTGATGTGGCTGAAGGGATATGCGATGGCCATGCTTACTGCTAGTTGTTTTACTTGTTTTTCTGAGGGTTTTTGCCGTGTGGCAAGATCTATATGAAATAGATTGTTGAGGCAAATACTGTGCTTGGAGCAGTTCGGTAATCAAGCTTTGCCGACTGAAGAGCTCAAAACACTTCTGTAATAATCCTCTTGAGATGCGTACTCAGAATGTATCTGTTCTTTGCTCTTGGTCTTGCTGTGTGAGGTGTGCTGCCACTCAGTACTGTGCCGAAGCCCAGTGCAGGTGTGCTTGAGGTTAGAGGTCCTCTATGGAAATGGTGTGGCTGTGAGGGAGGGCACTAGTGGTTGCTTATCCAGCTATTGATAACACTGAAACTGTTACAAATGACTGGACTCTCTACAGTCACCCTAACATTCAGACTATTTGGTTAAACCAGGAAAGCTGTCCACCCTGGCTGGGTGGAGACACAGCTAATCATCACCAGGGCCCAGCTGTAGAGGCGTAAAAATGTTGTGTGTGATAGCACACAGCTGTAAAGTTTGAATTTATTTCTGGCTTTTTGTAGCTTCAGGGTGTTTGGATCCAGAGTTCAAGGGCTGGGCTGAAGTTTGTAGCTTGTTTGTTTCTGTAACTAAGCTGGCGGGTTTGTTTCCTGTATCATTTAAAGGCTAAAAGCAGAATGGGGCAAGCAGAGAGTTCGGTAGCTTCAGACTTGAAGAGATAATCAAGGGCTTCCTGCTTCTCTGGGTGACTGAAAATAAAAACTCACAAAAAGTCTGTGACAATAATTTCCAGCTACCTCTGCTGTCCTAATCCTGGCATGCACCTCAGAGCAAAGCTTACTATTGATTACCTGGCAATATTTTGCTTTTGAACCAGTTCCTGTCTTCTGGCCACAGCTTCCATGGATTCTGGTTGCAGAAAGCTACATCCTTAAAGAGAAGGGGGGGAGAAAAAATCTTTACAATTCTGTTGTTCCCTCAAGCAAATGGACAAACCCCAAAGCAATGTGGAGTCACTCTAAAAAGCTTTTTAAGACTTCAGCTGTGTGCTTCACCAGGAAGCTGATACGACTTTAATTTATATCCTGTTTATGTTCATTGCTTTGGTGCGAATGTGTCATAGAAACCTGAGGTCCAGCATTGTGTGTTTGCAGCATCAGACCTGTAGTTAGGTGTACCTGCCATTATCCATAAAGGAAAGGGACAGCAGGGTGGCTTTGTTTGGTGACTTATGTCTGTGAAGTACATATAGCTGCTCAGAAAGTAACAGCCAACAGTTAAACAAAGGAAATCTGCTCCTTCAAGACTTTTTTCAGCCTAGATGCCATGTAATTTTAAATTACATTTACTTTTGAGGGAGTCTCTTATTTGAGATTTGCATTAGGGATGAAAAAAAGCTGAAGCCAGAAATTCTTGTTTATAGATCTATGTGGCACTGAGAATTTATTCACTGATCTCAAAGATGGAACCTTAAGATACGACCTCTTTGTATGAAGTGATATGTAGATTTATGTGCAGCGTGACGTGTGCCACGGTTGTGTTGCCATACTGCAATATCCAGCCTTCCCCTTAGAGCTGTGCCCTGTAATTTTGAGCCTTTATTAAAAGGACTTGTAGTTGCCTTACTTTACTAAAGTAGCATGTGATATTATGAATAAAGAATATGATCAGTAAAGTAGTCTTTTAAAACAGCCAATGCTCATACACGAGCAAGACCTAAATGTAGCAAGAAGTGTTGTTGGTTGAACTCGTTTGTTTGGCTACAGCCTTCTGTTTAGGTGTAAAAATGCATGGGAAATACAAAAGGAAGGAGAGAACACAAACATGCAAATAATTTTGAAAACAGTATATTTAACAAAAGCTGAAATGGATGTTTTTAGACTTAAACTGGCACAGTGTAGAATCTCTGATAGGCAGACTGCCTCCTTTTAGCGAGACTGTTCTTCCAAAGAAAGTAAACTGTTATTGATGCTACTGATAAACCTATGAAAAACTGATAGGTGCAGTTTGCATTCTTATTTACATGCCATGACTTTTCAGGATGCAGACAGTGCTTCGTTACCTGGGCCTGGGTAAACACGGTTGGCCAGTATGTTTGGCATGTTTGCGTGTGGTGGGACTGTGGGCCCGAGGTGGGACGCTATGTGGATCTGTCTTGGGTCAGCTGATGCCATCATTTCAGTTGAAGGTAACAGATCTCTGAGAGGAAAAAAATAGATTCAGATATGCAAAGGGCATTGTTTAGTTGAGAATAATCTAAGATCTTTATATACTTAGGTACAGCACGTGCACAGTTATTCTTGTAACTGCAGCGTTACAATAGAGAAATGGTGCAAAATACCTGTCCACCAGTCGGGGGTCAAACTGGGAGGGAATCGTCTGCATTCTCTGCTGCCCTGCACCCATTAGCTGAGGGTTTACTGCCATCAGCTGATTTCTCATTAGCATCTCTTGCCGCTGCCGCAGTTCTGACACAAAGCATATACAGTTTTGTTGTCAATGTAGTAAATTAGAAAGTGGTTCTGTCTGCAGTGTAACTTTACCAGAAAAAAATATTTTTTTTCTCAAATGATGGCATTTTAGTATGAGTTAGCAAATCACGCTCTTTTTAATAGCAGCAGCTAAAAAAAGAAGATGTTTCTGCTGCCACCTTAACCGTTTTATTTAAATAATGTAGATTTAGAAAATCAAACTGCAGTAAAAATAAACACGATGTGCCCAGTCAGGTGTACAAGAAGACAATTTACAATTAACAATAATTCCTATATCACTATGAAACACAAAAGAATAGACATGAATGTTGACTTCTCAAGAGAGTTTTAATTTCTAATACAGTTTTATTTTTAGAAAAATCTTGCTAGCTATAACCTGCCTTGTCATGAGACTGCAGCTCTAGAAAGAAGAGCCTGCAGTGGTGAGCCAGAACCTCATAATGCCCAGCTATGGCTTTCGTTGTTGAGTTCCTGTGTGACCTTGAGAACTCTTCCAGATTCTTAGCACTCAGAATTTGATCAAGAGATGCTAAGAATCCCCCATATTAACTTTTAATTACCGTAGGAGTAACTCGAGAAACACTTTTCTTAACACAAATGTGAGATACCTTTTGAAGACGTTAAACCTTTTGCTGGCCGTTTGTTCTACGTTGCACAGATATTGGCAATCCTATCAACAAATGTGCAGTTAGCTTTCTTCCTGCTTACCTCCTGCTGCCATGCCACTTGCTAATCGGTACAAGTGCTTTTCTTCCAGTGCTCCTTGTTCCCCCAGGATAGACATTTTTCTCATGTGATCTCGCGGAGTCATGCTGTAAGGAGACAGCAACGACTTTTCTGTTGGCAAGAACTGAATCAGCAGATCCAAAGACAAGAATAAGACATGCAACAATGTAAGAAAAGGCTCAGGTTATACAAATTATTTCTCAGATAAGCCTGTAGCCCTGCTGGTCAGAGCTGTACCCTTCAGTGCTTGTGGATTATATTGGTTACCACATAGAAACTTTCAGTTTTCAGGACAATGCAAACGTTGCGCTTGTTTACACTGAGTTGTTCAGTGTCCTTGGGTCTTACTAGGCAAGGAAAGTCAGGATGTTGGGAAACATCAGCTGCTCAAAAGGATCTAATTAAGCCAAAGCCTTTTCCCTGCAGACCCTGGTGTGAAAAAGGTAAAAGAACATGCTTTGTAGTGATGAAACAGTAATAAAAACAGCTAGGCTCAGATTAATTATCCATATACGTACAGGTAAACAAGGCCAGATGAAGAGTAAAGTCTAGACTAAAAGCTGATACACCACAAATGCGTAGTTGAACAGCTGTAGTGTCATTGAGGTGGATTGCATCAGCATTTCTAAGTCTGTGCAACGAAGCGGGTGACTAGATCACAAATGATCCTGATACCAGGGGAATGAATAACCATGTTATGCCCTGCTCAGGATTTTGGGGGACGGATCTACAGCAGGATTATTTGTGCAGATAGGTCATGAAGGAAAGAAGTCTTGTAACCTTGGATGTTCAAAAGCTAACCTGTGTGGGCTGCTTTAAGTTGAGGGGTAGGTAGAGGGAGCAGGCTAGCTCTAAAGGCAGCAAGGGCATCCGTAAATTTGTTTCAAACTAGATTTGCACAGCAAATCTTTTTTTTTTAAGTTGAAATTAAGGAGTTGAATTTTCTTCTTCACTAGCTCTGATGAAATGGATTCTTTATCTTCTTAAAGATGGAAGATGCAATGCTGAAGTGTTCTCATCCTTCAGATAGTTACAGCTCCATGAGTTAGGCCAGCATTTGGTATAGATAACAGCGAGGGATGCCTTAGAGATGCAAAGAGAAGCACAGAGCATCTACCAAAGCCAAAGAGAGTTCAAGTGAATCATGCCTTTCTGAACCTTTCCATTAAAGCCAGCAACAGGAATCATCAAGGAACAAGATCTAAGAGACAGAGGACTGACTGTGCTGCTAAGTAGAGTAGAGGCTATACTTGGACCACACCACTGGTGTTCCCTCAAAATAAAAAGTTCTTTCCATACTTGTAAATGTTGTAAATGCTAGATTCTGTTGGCCAAGATTCAGGTCTTCCTGGAGGCAGACAAGCCTGCCAAATCCAAGAACAGCACCATGCCCTTTGTTCTTGACGTATGTATCTGGACATATGCTGCTGGACATGTTTCAATTTGCCTTTTTTTTTTTAGGATACTTTAGACTTAAAGCGGTTTAGGATGCTGGGTGCTTCAAGAAGAGCATTTGAGCTGGCAAAGTGCTTCTGAGCTGCTAAAGCATTTTAAAGCTCAGTACTAAAGCGATTTAGTGCTGAACTAAACTTTACAGCAGCTCAAAAAATAGATGGCAACTGGGGTGATGGTATTTGCCATACCACATTGGTCCAGTGAGCTATTTAGTTGGTTTCCTTTCACACATCAATGACCGTGTATTAAATACTCTGGAAAGCTGCAATTTTAAACTTCACTCTAACCTACTTACAGTCTGGCCTTTGGCTGTTGTCTGGTGCACTGGACTAGAGGATATGAAGGTGCAAAGCAGCCAGCAGAGGTCCAGATACACACAATGGAAAAACCAGGAGGTTTTAATCTCTTTATTCTAGTAAATAAAAAATAAAAGCTAATATTAATGCTACAACACTTTGCCTGTCAGATAACTGACAAGCTGTACCACTTTTGCTCTATAGGAACTGGTAGAATGCTTCGATCCCCTGTTTTAATCACATTTGTGAATGCATTTTATTCTGGGGAAGCTGTCCCTGTTTGAGAAAAAGACATACAAGTAAAAGACACTTTTCTTTATCAGGCCTACCTAGAACTTCTACATTTCTACTGTTTTAGTAACACCCCTCACTCCACTCCCCTCACTCCACTCCCCTCTGAAATCACACCCATGACTAAAATTATTTGATACAACTTTTAAGTGTAGAATCATGGAAAACCTAGTAAGAAAAGACTCATGTGTTCTGACCCAAATCCACCACCTCCACATGATATCCCATATACCCTGCCTGTTCTGACTGACATCTATCAACAACCAAGCGGCAGTAGCACCAGTGTCCCTATGGTGTTTTCTTTGTACTCTGTGCAGTTCCCAAAACAAGTCTGGATTTTGTTGGATGTGAAGTATGTTATACTGTCTTTTGACAGGCAGTCTCTCACATGGCCTCCTTTCAGAGCTGAAGCAGAAACTATTTAAGAACTCTCTTAAAATCTTTCTTTTAAAAAGTGAGGTTTTCTTTTAAATGCTGGCATTTTTGGTGAGTGTCGGGTACCATGTACAGCAGCATCCATAGTAGAGTTGATCTGTATTTATTGATGGATTATTATCCACTAGATGACCAAGATTCATAGAGCATCGCTTCAGGCAACATTTGTCGCTTCAGGCAATGTTCATTGCATAACTAACTTATCCTTGCAAAGGTAGCCTAGATGTTCTGTTGGTTTGACATAGAAAAGATACAGTATTAAATAATATAGAATAATAGGACTTGAAAGTTCATTGGTATCTTCTTCCACTAAAGCTGTAGCTTACTGCTTCCACTGACCCAGTTTTTGAATCATCACGAGCCAAAAGGAGCGGGTTGAGTCCTTAATGAGGTTTTCACTGGAGTTGCTCCATGAAGTCGTTCTGTTTTTTTTCATTGCTGTACCAGTCAATCCTATCTAACTTAGCTTGGATTTCTTCTCAGATATATAAAAACAACTCCAGTATCTGTGGTAAAAAGATTTTCAGATGTTATTTCCACTGAAATTCTAATCTATTTTCCCTAGCTGAATGTTAGAATATCAGTATGGTGCAAATTTTACTTAAAGGACACATTTTGTGTGTATATGTTATCTGCATTACATTACTAGTTCATTTCCCTGAATTTCCTGTTCAGGGAAGTATTGAATTGATCAGGTAGGATAATTAGTTACCTTAATAACCTATTATAAAGATTTGTATGTAACCCTGTGTCAGGAGGAGATGCTGAACTTGGCTAATCTATGTTATTCCATTTGGAGAAAAATGCCTTTTTTGGTTACTTAGCTGGGGTTCTGACTTGCATGTCAAATTTAGGGTCTTAAGGTTCATACTGTTTTCAGAACAACTTGCATATTAGAAACCAATGTCAGCAACAAAAGATCTCTGAGGGAACAGGGAAAGTATACTCCTGATACATATATTAGCTGCGATTTGACAGTAGCTCCGAATCTTGCGTCAGGGTTCATATAAATTCATACATGCCAGCTGTCCAGTGTTACATTCATATATGGCTCTTCTCTGATCCTATTGCACAAATCCTGGCTGTACAGCACATTACAGGGATGAAGACAAGTTAATCTCTACCTTTAGAGTCTTACCCTTAGCAAACCCTTCTTGGCAGCAGGCAGAACCACTCACCCAGTACTAATTCTGTCTCAATTTATTAGATGAGAAGTGGCAAGACACAAACTTCATGAACCAGAAGCACTGGCAAATCTAATCATGCTATATGCGTTTTCAGAATGTCTATAGCTGTCTGTGTATCTAAATTAATTGCATTGGCAAAATACTGTATTGTCTTATGTATAATATAGGCTTGTTGGAAGACGTATTTTTTTAGCTAAATGGATTCACATTCCATTAACTAATATTGCTTTTACGTACATCAAGCATGGAATTAGCGTTTTTTAAAAGCAATGTTCAGTATACGTTTGAGTGGATCCACAGAGTATTTGGAAGAAGCTGAGTATTGTTTAAAATGGTTAAGTAAATCTGTGTCAGAGAAATCTGTTAAACATATAATATAAACATGTATACATGCTTATGAGTGAAATACATGAAGAAACTCATGCATAGTCTCATTTTCATTCCCACTGGCTCCCTTTCTAGAAAAAGCTCTCCTGATTACTTGAGAAATCAGATGCTGTTTTAAAAAATAGAGAAATATTCCAATATTATTAATACTTTAATGTTATTAACTATAGCATCAAGGGTTCTTGCCCTAAACCTATGCTGAGAGCCATAAAACTAGAGATTGTACTTATTCAAGAACCCACAGTCAGCAAAATAAGTGACTTTTGGATAGCAAGAAAACAATTATACCAACATGAAGTTATACAGGAGCATGAAATATGTCATCTTAATTGGGGTGAGGTACCATCGGAGAGGCTGTAGGGCTAAATTCTAATCCTAGATACGTGGGCACAGACTGCTTGGAGATTGAGATTAGAGTGTAATCCTAAAACTGGGTTGAGAATGATACATTCTCTAAAGAAAGGAAAATAACTATATTTACACTGTGCGTGTCAGCCAGTAGAGTTTGCATTGCATGCCTTTACACTGAAATGAAGACAAGGATGTTTCACCATTTTTGAGCTAGCTAATTGGTAAGATTGCAAGCAGCAAGTCACTTTTTTTTGTTTTGTTTTTTTTTAAACACACTGGTCTCGGGAAGAAATTAAGACCTAGTATTGGCAAATTCAGTCCTTCAGGAACTAAGTTAGGTTCACAATAGGAATTTGTTCATCTTGTTCCCACTGAAACGGTGGGGGGCACGGGGAAACTGCTATTCCAGTGTGCTGCTAAGGCAACAGTCAGCTTAATGCCTTGACTAAAACCAAAGGTGGAGATGCCCTGTGCTGGGCACAAGCACACAGCCAGAGCCCTGAAAGCCTGCTACGTGAAGCAGGCAGATGGTGGAGGAAAAAGAAGCAGTCCTGCTGTTTGATATGGCATTGGAGATGCAGAGATACAGGACAATAAGCAGCTGAGGTGGGAATTGTGCTTAGCGCTTCTGCCTCTCAGCTTGGTGCTGTAACCACAGGGCCGGTTTCTGCAGCACCCTAGTGCTGAGATTATTCATTTGTATTTGTGGCAGCACCCAAAGGCTCCAGCTGGGATCATCCTGAGGGCTTTAACTATGCTTTTTAAAAAACCAAGTAAAATAACTAGTCAAGAACGAATGAAAATAATGGCTGTAGCAGTGCAAGTGTGTGCGTGCACACATATGTGTGTAGCATTGTACACACAGCCTGTATCCTGACAAACTGGTGCACAGAGAAGCTGTTTACAAGGGATGGGTCTCTATTACATCGGTTATATACACAGACATAAAAGCATGATGTAATTTGTTTTCCTTGTGGATTTATTTCATAATTAGGGGTGACATTTGAAACGTTATCCTCGTGGCTTTGATTCTTTTAGAAGCCTAAAGATTGCAAAATGTGTCTTAAGTGGGGTCGGCTAAAGCGAAACTAAACTCAGTATTTTTTACTTTTTAACAATTTTTACTTCTAAAGCATAGGAAAGTTTTTTTCATTTGTTATTTTTAAATGCTGGAAATGGAAGTCTTGGGATGGAAAGCTTTCTGACAATTGGAGAGCAAGGCTGGTATTTCCAAATGAAACGCAGTTGAATTTTAGTGGGATTTGTGTCTTGCTTTAGCACGAAATACTAGTGCAAATGACAACGCTCCCAGTGCCAAAAGAAACCAGGTAGTGGAAAGAGGAACGGGTTTTAGGAAGGCTATTTAAAACTGTTTTTATTTAACAACTCTTTAACTTCACTGGGTGACAGAGTTTGAATCTAGAAAACTTGTACTGAATCCTTGTACCTTTCCTCTTCAGTCAGGATATTAAATATTGCAGCAGCATCCCTCAGTCTCCCTCAAATCCTCTGGTAAAACAGAAACCTGCAGTTGATGTGTTTTATACCACTAAGGTAAAACAAGGTAGTGTGGGTTTTTAACATTGTTTCAGGTTAGCTTGCTTTATTACAAAGCAAAAGACAGCACACACTCATCTTTAAAACATATTTGCAGGTATGTTAAAATACGTAAGTCACAGATATCAGACACTAAAACCACTCTTATTTTCCAAACCCATATATGAAGTCACAAGTTAAATACAAACTTTTTTCCCTTATGAGATTAACATGTGAAATTGCACACCTGATCCTGTAAACAGACTCAGAAATCAGCATCTTGAACAGACTGAACATTTTCAGCTCCAGTTTGCAGGATCAGACCATTGTAAAATTACTCCAAGTCAGGATTGCTTCTTTCACTCTTTTCCGTATCTGTGGGGCACTGGGGAGATATGGAAATTCACATGTTCTGTGACTGAGGAACTTGAAATTTTAGCTCCGAAGGCAATATAATAGTGCCCAAGCCTTTCTCAGTCTATAGTTAATTCTGCCCACATATTCAGATAATCACAAGGTGTAAGGAACTCTCATCCCATTACAAAATATATCGCACTTTGGTGTTCCTCAAAGCTACAGGCTCTGGAGCTTGTTACAATGGCTACACACAGAAGCAAAATTTAGTTAGGTAAATCTAATGAAGGTACATCAGACTAAAACAACCAAATATGTCTATGTGATGATAGCCTTGATTAATTCTGATTGCATACTGATTTAGGAAATCCACAGCTCCAAGAATTGTCTGCAAAATATTGAGGTTTTTCTATTGTACTTTAAAAAGATAAATTAGTACAAAGATTAAGCTATATGTATTAACAATCGGTTAGCTTTTAAGAATATTTTGTTACAGTTAGACAAGACAGTGAAATATTTGTGCACGTATGTTAAACAACTCAATCTGTATCCACAGTTTTCTAGAAAAATACTGAATATGCAGTGACAAGCCTTCCCAAAGTAAAATCCTCTATTTGTGAACTAGATCCTAAAATGTTTCCAAAATAATCACGTTTATGTCATTAAAAATACAGTGTTTGCACCAGAATATGCAGGATTATTTACTCATAAGAATACATACAGCGGATTGCTGAGAAATCAGAACTTAGTTAATCACATACTTCACTTTTGCTGTATCGCCCCTGCCAATTGGTAACTTTACTCTCTGCAGCCCAGCCCAGCTCTTAAAGAAAAACACTGTGAAGAAGTCTGCTTTGATCTGCGCTGTTTCTATCGTGAAGTAAGTCTTTCATATCAGAATCTGAAAAATCATACACCTCTTGGTATTGCTTAGCAGAAGTTCCATTGCTTAAAAACTAGCACTTTTTATTTTTATTTCAGTATACTTACATCTATTGTGAAGACCTTAGTTTTGGGTAAAATGAAGACACCATGAGCATCCAAGAGTATGTGCCTTCACTATAAGTCCTCCTTTCAAGCTGCCTTAGTAATGTGATTGGCAGCTTTTAAAACATATCAAGATTAACCTGTCAAAAACTGCCTTAACTAACGCTGACTTTACTTTAAATACAAATTGAACTTATCTTGATTAGCCCTCATCCCTGCTTCTAAGCCCTACCCACTCTGACATCACAGGCTCTTCTCCAATACCATGCCCTAACCAGGCTGTGAAAACATAATTACAAGAAGAGCACTACACTGATCTGATAAACCTATTTCACATTTAACCTGCTAAGCTGTTGTTAGCTTTTAAGATGCTTGATGCATTCACTTAAAATCTTCCTGTTCCAACAAGAAATATGAGAGAAGGTTAACAATTGCTTAGATCTTGCACATTGTGTTACCTGTTTATACTGATTTTTAGAAACGGTGTACTTCTGACCGTTGGCAAGCAGTTACCACAGATCCCGGTTATCCCAGAACTGTGTATCTGATTGGATCGGGGGGAACTACAAGATGGAAATCCTGTTAAGCGTATTGTGAGGCTAACACAGGGATCAGATGGTTATACTGCTCAAGCTGGCAATTTACTCTTTAATTCTCACTGTCAGTGAGTTAGCTCTCAGAACGAATGCCTAGTAAATGGCAGATTTTAAAATGTCAGGGAGCGGTTAGTTTCTTCTAATATCCGTGTCCGCTGATGGGACATCAGTGTTGATGTTTGTTAATCCCTTGCTCACCTGCCTAAAGTTGATCAAGTGCTCGCTGCAACGACAAAAAAATTTCCCCTCATCCTCTCTCAGATGCTAACATAGTGCCTAAACCTGGGAAACATGGACCCATTCCTATTGAAAATTGCTCGCAGGGCAAAGGGATGTAATTCTGCTATAGTTCAGTGCATCCTTACAGAAAACAAACGATTTTTCTATAACATAACACAAAATACATATATCGTATCCAAAGTGCGATTTTTTTTTTTTTTTTGAAGTGCTGTGTGTCTCTAAACATTTTTGTTGTAAAAGCGATCATGGCTATTTTGTTGCTGTCTGGACCTTCTTTATAAAAAAGAAAATTACACCCAGAATCATAGTTAAAAAAAAAAATTCCAATACTAGGTTTAAAAAATAATTTTAGGACTTCCTTTAAAAAAAAAAAAAATCAGATACCAGCTAAAATAAGCTGAGAATAATTTCATTGTGGTTGTCCAAATGTTTGCGTGTGCAGGCAGACAAGGAATCAAAGGAGCATTCTAGGCTCAGAGATAATTTTCAGCTTGTGTTCAGTCCACTGGGTCTGTAACTGCCTACAGAAACCTGTGGCTTGAAATGTAAGGAGTAAATACATTCTTGAAAAAAGTTCCTCTGCTGGGATTTTTCAAGATTGTCTGGGTGAGGCTGAAGCAAATGCTTTGTAAGACATGGGGTTGCCCGAATTAATTAAAAGCAAAATCCTGCATCAGCGTCCATTTTTCATCAGATGTTTTAGTCCATGTGAATCACGTTTCAGGAAAACCACAAAAAATTTGCTACTGGGAAAAATTACTTTGTGAGGCAGAAACAGAACCAGCAATATAATAAGGATATATAATTATTTTTTCCTGTTTTACCTAATGCGGGAAGTGTGGAGAGAGAGAACACTACTCTGCAAGATGCCTGGCATCGAGCCTTTGGTTTCTGGCACAGAGCAGGATTGCTGTGTGCTGCAGTGAAGTACAACAACCACAATTCACAAAGATGCTTTAATGATCACTCTCTGGAGAAGATCTAGTTGTTCTTGACTGTATTTCACAGGCATCAGACAGGGGTGGACTGTGTGTCTCAGCAGTCCTGCTTCTGCTGGTCATCTTCAATAGGAAAAATGGCAAAGCAGCAAAAGAGGGAGAGACATAGGAGACGAGTTATGAATAGAACAAAGTAATGCAGAATATATCGAATTGATCTGTGCCTTGGTCTGCCAGTTAATATCACTGTTAGTTAAGATGGTTTAGGACAGTGTAGTCCCACTTTACCCCCTTTGCAGAGAGGAATCTGAGAGTGGGGAAACACCGATGCTCAGATTCCCCTGGCAGTTCCCACTCAGCGTCTGGTGTATATAGCCTCAGCTACTGACACCAGCTATATACTGACGCGAAAGATGGAGCTGGAGTCAACATGACATTCTGTACGTTCTTACCCAGACCTATTGCCTGGGGATGCAGCAAGCAGTGAAGAAGTCTTCAAGCTAGGATTTGACCCATCCTGTTATAAGATGCCCCAAGAGAGCATCACTTCATCATAGACCACAAGGAACTGGAAGAACGTTACCAAAAAACCAACAAGTTTTGGCAGTTTATGTACTATTCTAAAGCTGAATTAAGAATGAGGTGACTCTCTTTCTTAATTCATTTCATAAGAAATGGACACTACTGTCACATCTTTCTCAATTCCTGAAGTACCAGGATGGGTTATCGGTGTGGAATCGGATCCATGCACTAAGGTAGATATAGTCTTACTGTTGTCACTAGATATTTTGTCAGCGCAGATTTGGCTCAGAACTTCCTTTGTTCCCTTTTGACAAAATCAATGACAGACATGGCTCAGCTGGTAGGATTTATGGTCTTCAAATGGAAGGCAAAAAATTGTAGTAGACAATTTTATTACCAGTTCAAGAATTATGTTGTTTACATATGCAATGCAATATTGGAATAGATTTGTGTAAGTAGAGAACCTGCTAAACTAGAGTCTAAGCAGGTTTTAATCCACTGTTTCTCAACACTATCATAAGCGAGAAATCTGTGAAAGAGTGATAATCCTTACTTCTTCTTCTTATGAAGTTCATCAAAGCAAGATACACTTCAATGGAGATTTATTTCTGTATAATGTAATTAACTGGACTAATACAGAACTTGGTAAATGGCTTATTTATCACAGATCACCCTGTCTTTTTCCAAAATGAAATCTGTGTTCAGACATATCAAATTCTTTAGCTAAACCTTGCTTCCTTCCATGTTTCCCTCAAATGGTCTAAACTAGAAGAGTAGTATGCCCACAACTGTCAGCATAGGTAAGGCAAGTGTGGTCTGATGGATGGGTTAGGAAGTCTGGGACCGGTAGGCTGGGAATCGCAAGAATGAGCTTGAGCAAGAAGTGGTATTCTAGAATCCTGGGATTAGAAACCAGACTCTACAGTGACACAACTGGCTTGGAAACACACGGGATCTTGCCTTTAGGTCCACTCACAAGAAACTGAAAAATAGCCAGAGAAGGGAACGGGCAAAGCTGTGTGTCAGTGTTACTGTAATCGTCTGATGTCCTGGGTATGCAGAATGCCCTTTAAGCTATAGCACTCCTTGGGAGCTGAGGTTTTTTTTCTGATCCTCAGCCATTTGGTTGGTTGCAGGGTAGGTGCTCTAGTTCTGTCCTGAGTTGCAGGACACTCTGAAGAGGGAAGTGCCCAACTTTGGTGTTCACCTGTGGCTAAATACATATTGACAAAATCAGCAAATACTCACTGGAAAGGTAACAGGTTGCAAAACAATTGGCTGTTCAATGGAAAAGCATTACATTTACCACAGCTCCTGAGAGAAGTTTGTAGAGACTAGGTGGATTACATAGCTGTCTCATTCCCAGTGGAAATCTCGGAATTAATCAGAGAGAACTGGACCCAAACAGGGACAGAACTGAAGCTACTGAATTTTGCTTAGCGTGGCTGATGTCAATTCCAAAAGCCAATGAGTGAATCTAAGTCATGAAATACAGCTAACTGTTAAGTTCCTTTAAAAATTAAATTGGCCAAATGTTGTATGTTGAAAGAAGGCTGGATTTTATGTGTCCCTGGATCAAAATGTTTGGAAAGGTCTGGATTTAAAACTATACAAGTTGAGTTTTCAAAGACCTGTTTTTTTGTTTGGCTAACATAGTGTCAAACAGGACTGAAATGTTTTGGTCAAAACTTTCAAGCTGGCTACATGCTGAAAGAGCAAATCAGTTGATGAAATGATATTACCATTTCCACACGCGCACACCAGGGGTAATGGAAGTTGCACTCTGCCGTGTTTGCGTCGTCTGTGGAATTTCACTCTTCACTCTAGACATGCCTTTTTACATTGGAGTAATAATTAACAAAGCAAATGACAACACACATGCTTATTGTGTTTAATTAAACCATTTTATTGCAGACAGGTTTTCATATTTACTTGTTTGGTGATTTTTTCATTAGCCTGTGTATAGATTTAGAGTATTTTTGGATGTGGAAAGGCAAGTTAACACTGCATTGGTATCACATGCAAAAGGAAAACTCTTGAGTAAATACTCATATTTTAGCTAGCTTTTGAAATAACAATTAGAAATACAGGGATTCAGATGCTGTCATTTAGGATGACCCTAAAAGTGCTTTACAGCTAGCTCGTGTCAGCATAAACTTGCTCTCTCTGGCAACACATATTCAGGTTGGAGTTCCACAGAATGCAGTTGTTGAACTATCCAGATCCATTGTACCAGATGGTACCGTATGGAAGTAACACTGATCCTTTGACTCTGTTGATTTCTAATTAGGTTTCTAGCAATTAATATAGTTTGCAGGCCTTGCATGAACTCTGCAGATTACCCATTCATGTAAATGATTAACTGAAAGGGGATTAATCCTGGCATAAGTTCAACCAAAAAGAATTTTCCAGCCTGAAAATCTTCTCCATCAGACTAGTATATTGTAATAGAGAATGAAATGTTGTTTGTATTTGTGTAGTTCCATTTAAAAAAGAGTAACTCAATATCAGAGTGTTAAAAATATTTACATTGTGGATATACATATACATTTTCTGGGACAGATCTTTTAGTCATGCTTTTTATGGAAATCAAAATGCATATTCAATATGAGACAGTAGTTGGAAAAATCTACTTATCATTGCTATTGTTTTAGAGTAGGTAAGGTAAACTCTGGCTTTGAAGAAAATAATGTGTTTTAGAAATCCGCAGTTCGTGTTTAGCAGCTCATGCTGGTATATGCAAGGTTGAAATTCTTACATCTATAATAAATCAGTGGCAGCAGGGGCCGTCACACACACCTGTGCTCATGACCAGTTCATCCAGCACATGCACTTGCAAGGCTGTCCTGTAAAGCGTGCAGCCTCTTCGGGTCAGGCAGAGCCCACCTTTGTAGGCTAGCACCAGAGTTTCATAACTTTACTTTTTGTTGTGTTTTAAAATGTAAAAGCACAGTAAAATGTCAAAATCTTACTCAGCCTTTCCGCCCATGAAAAGTCTCACTGGGTTTAGGGGATTGTTTAAGGTTGCTCAGAGGCATATGTGTTTGTGAACCCAAGGTTTTAGCTGGTTTTGTATGTTCTCAATGGCTCTTCAAACCCCTCCTGTGATCACTCTGTGGTTGTACATAAATACAGAACAATGGGCTTGGATTTAATTTTCATAACCCAGTGAAACATATTTTAAACAGCTGCCTCAGGAACTACTGTAAAAAAATCAGAAGGTCGAATATTTATTTTGTGGGAAATGGTGAGGATACTCAGATACTTTGAACCAAACTGAATCCTAAGGCGTGCACACTGATCTCGGTGTAGGGAAGTCTGGAATGAGTTTTCTCCAGAGCAGTGTCAGTGCTGCTCAATATTTCTGAGAGTAGAAGAATACATGGAAAAAGTGTTTATCCAGATGGCAGCACACTGCCGAGCTCTACCTGGAAGCCCAAGCTATGTCTCCTAACCCAGGTTCTGCAGAGCACTTCCCGCTAGTGAGTGCAGCTGCATCTATTCCTTCATCCTCTGGGAACGGTCCTTCCAGCCCAGCGTGTGGGTGTGCGTCTCTGCTGAAGGTTTTTGTCTGGCCCTGAAGCTGATCCCTGCTGCTCTGTGAGTTTCCTGGATGTAAAGGGAGTCAACACCAAATTAGTGGTTGACGCAGATATTTTGGCGCTAGCAACACACCATCAGTGTCAGCTGAAGGCTCCTCAGCTGCGTAGGCAAGACTGAAGTTTGCTGCCTCCGTTATCAGGGCTCAGAACTGGGTCAAATTCAGAGGACGAAGGGAAGGACCAGAGCAGGAGAGAGAGGATGGAGAAAGCTGTGAAGGGCATGGTTTGGTGTACACGGCTGGGAAAGATGAGGGCAGTGAACCTGATGCTGGAGCAGGCCACTCTTCCCGTACCCTCATTCAGTGCAGCTCCTGGCACATGTATTCTGAGTTGGCACAGCCCAAGGGCAGCTCACCTGGCACTGGCAAAGTCAGAAATGGGGCAATAAACATTTTTCCACCCCCAGCAATTTCTTAGCCCATGCAACTGCCCACTTCACCTAGGCAGCCTGCAACAAACCGAGCCAAGCAAGAGAAGCCCATGGAGGCTGCTGCAGGTGGTGACAGACATGCAGAAAGGGGAGAGTCATGCAGAGCAGCAGACAAGTGTGCTAAGGAAAGGGAGAAAGAATAACGCGGCAGTGACTCAGTCTCCTCCCACAGAGAGGAGAACAGCGGCTTCACTGGGTGTGAGCAAAGTTGGGGAAGGGAACTGCCTCAGAAGCAAACAAGGGTCACTGTGTTACTTCATGCTACAGGAATCAGAATATCGCAAATACCTAGCAGATAAATATCCAAAATCATTAAATTCTATAGAAGTATTTGGCCAAGTGCCTCCCTGGTATAACTGCAATGATTGTACGACAGCAAGGATGGGTTTAGTCCAGTGTGTTTAGATACTGTATTATTGTAACCAGATGCTTGGGGGTTTGTTTTTCTTTCATGGATAATAAAGGCCATCCAAAACAGGGTTGCTACTTGCTTGGGTTTCATTGAAAGAGACACTATTAAAGGGAGAGGAAATCCCCAAAATGATACTCAGTGATTAAGTACATAGAATATAGGATTTCAGTGTTTGCAAATCCTTTTTTTCAAATGAACTTGTAGCACTAATCCTCTAATGGCATTATTTCTTTGGAATATATGCCGGATTAAGGAGTCACAATCAGGCAAAGTACAAAAATCCACATTAATCTCTCACCAGTGGATGCTGTGTGGGATGCAACTTTAACCGTTTTGTTCCAAAATTGGTTCTGTTCCTAACCTTGCCCCAGGTCTGCACAGTGGGAAGACCAGATATAAACGAGTGTGACACTGAGCACTCGGCAGATGGTCACAAACCATTTAACTGGATAGAAAGCGGAAGGCGTTTATTATTTTTAAACTCCAAAAGCTAAGCTTGCCCTGTGCTGTTGATGACATACTGCGAGAAGCAGAAGCAGAGGTCCACGAGGCAGGAGCAGGACACGTGTTCAGAAGTATGCCATGGAGGAGACGGCAGCTGATGCAGCAAGACCCAGTCTAGCGTTTAACAGGAGCACGGCTGGGCTGGCTGTTGTGATATATTGTGTGTTCACGGCACAGCCGAGGCTGTTGCAAAGCAGTGCTCATGTTCTCAGCCCAGTGTAGCTGCCTTACTCTGGTCATCCTGCTTTGCTTTGGGATAACCTTGCTGTCCCCTTCTTCCCACATAGCTGCTGTAAAGAAAAGTAAGGATTTGCTTTCTAGGAAGAGGAAACCATGTCACTGCAAAACTGCATTTCCCTTCTGGCCAGATTTCAGGGATGCTGTCATGGTGCCATGAGGTATTTTCATTATCATTCAACAGCCTGAAGTGGGGAAAGGATTTCTGAATGGGTAACACATCATCTAACACACTGATGTCAGAGCATTCGAGTTAGCCCAGCCTAACCACTGTCATCAGTGCTTAATCCGCTTAAGGATTTCCCCAGTTCCAGGGAGCGGAGATTATCAGATATTCCCATTCCACCTTCTTATTGAACTGCAGCAGGCGTCGAGTGTCTTGGGCCAGCAGAGCCGGGCACATGTTCATGGACGTCGGTTGCCTTGTCTCTGCTTCATCCCTGGCCGCTCCGTTGTTAAGCCCAAGTAAAGTGGAAAAGAGCTGTTGAATTGCAGGAGTTCCTTACCAACGGAAATGCTTGGGGTTTTCGACCGTCCGTGTAGCTGAGATGCCTGAACATGTGGAGTGAATTAGCACACAGGGAGGTGATCTTTCCCAGGGGATACAGGTCTGTAGTGAGGTGCTAGCTGCAGAAATGGGGACAGGATGGCCACTCTCGGTGTCAGATGATAACCCTAAAACCAACTTGGGAGAGCCTTTCTGTTTGGGAATAGAAGTGTGACCTCCATTCCTACAGGGAAAGATGGTTCATCACAGAGGTTTTGTGCATTTTTTCCTACTGTAAATGCTTCCCAGTGTGGCACTTCTCATGGACGTGAGGGTTTTCTTGATGTTCACTTGAAGTTTTTCTTCTCTTAATCTTATCCTGTTGGCTCTTAGCGTCACCGTCTGCCTCATTCCACCCTGAATCATTTGTGTGTTGACACACTGAGTCAAGCCTGTCCTCACGGCTGGTGTCTGCTCAGCTGCTTTCAAAGGAATTGTTAGTTTTATTGACCAGCTTTATCATTCCCCACCAGCAGCACTCCAGCTCGCGTATGTCTTTAGTGTATACATATCGGTGGACGTTCCCTTGTATTTAAGGAGATATAAATTATATTGCAACGGGTGCAGACGAAGGTGAGCAGGAAATGAGAAGGGAAATGGAGAGTCTGCCACATGAGGGGAGGCAAGAAGAGATTGGTTGGTTTAGCCTACGAAAGTAAAGACCTCATAGATTAAAGAGAATCATCAAAGCTAAAGAGATGGCCATGAGTACGTTTAAGCTAGAAAGTGTAACATTCGCTGTCATGGCAATCAGATTCTAGGGCAAACAGACAGACAAAAAAAGGTATGGTGAAGTTTGGTGTATATATACCGTGTATCAAATGATTGCATTGTAATATATCATGCAGTTGCCTACAGGCATGTTGTACCGGGTGATGCCGTAAGACCTCTCCTCTCGGATCTCCCGTTGCCCTAAAATGAGCAGGAGTGCGTTAGTCCTCTGTATTCCTTCCTCCTACTGAACTGTGCGATATCCAGCTGACAGCACGGCTTGGCTCGGCCTCCAGCAGTATTTCAGACCAGTATGGACAAAAGGGGTGGGCAAACAAAGAGCTTTTCTTCAGGTAGTCTTGTAACCCGATCTACGAGTGACTCAGCCTCTGCTAATGCCAGCTGTTGGAGGGATATGCAGGGGTTGGTGTTCGGTGTCCAAGTCTCTGCTGCCACTTCCTGATTTCTGCCTTGTGAGCGATCAAAGCTGGGACAAGATCAGAGCATTTAAATGGACTTCTCAACCCCCCCACAGAAGGGAGAGGCTGGGGACAGCAGGCTGACGTCGGGAGATGGTGCAGAGGAATAGGGGCATCGGGAAGGAGCCCACAAACCGCTTGCGCCGAGCTGCTGCTGTCAAACTGATGAAGACAGAAATTCTTCAAAGCAAAATGCGTGGAAAGTCCTATTAGGGAAAGAAGTGAGGTTTTGTTTGCATGTCATGTCTCACTTCTCCTGAACGTGCTGTAAGAGGTGAAACAGATCCTCAAGTGTACCAATGGAAGAGACAGGTACGTTTCTTTGTCTGTTTAAAAGAATACCATTCCACAGCATGAAAGCACAGCCAGGGTAACCAGCACTGCTTTGCAGCTCAGTAAATGTGGAGGTACAGCTATGTACATTGCTTTGTATAATTTTTGTACTTTACTCATAAGGAATACAACTGTGACAGGCTATAAGGAGCGAGACTAAACAATGCATCAGCTTTTCATAGTTGTAAGTGCTCTGCCCTTGAACACTTGCATCATGGCAGAAAACTTCCAACACAATAAGATAATTTGCATACATCTATATAGATACATCAGTATTTATACCCACATTTTTATATATACATACACACAAGCAAAAGGAAAAGTATATGTATATTAAAACTACATTTGCTTTATTTTGAGATTTTCCCCTTGACCTGACTTGTGCTATAATAACGTAAAAACTGTCATAGGTTATTGACACTTCTTTACAGGTTTCTCTTTTTTGGAAAGTTGCTGCCAGTGACATTATATATAATAGACAGTTATTAAAATGATCGAGTTCATGTGCTCTACAGATGATGCAGAGTTGTGGAATGAGTTCCGGGGGGGTCTGTACTGGGGAAGGGGGAATCTGTGAGTGCACAGAAACCCATTCATGAGCTCTGGTGGATTACAGGGTCGAGGTCTGAGCACGGGACATTCCCCCTGTAGCCAACAGCACACGGTAGGGCTTGATACATGCCTTTTCCACATAGTCCTCACAAAGCAGAAGTCAGTGAACGTCTGTGTAGTTTTTATGACTGATTGCACAGTTGAAAGCAAGTGTGTGCAGGAGAATGCTGGAATTAAAACTAAGGAAAGAGCATTAAATTAATGTTTAGAGAAAAACAAAGCAGCTTCAGAGTCACCAGATGATGCTATAGCTTGTGTACTGTAAACAGAAATAAGGAAAGAATGTCTATATTATAAAGTCAGACTTGACTTTACCTTTGAATTAGCCACTGAAGCTGAGGTCACTCTAGTACAGAACTGTTCCAAACAAGCTATCTGGGGGGCTTGTTTTCTTCCAGCAGTGGAACACTCCCAGTGTTCATACTACGATATCTGGTTGTTTTCTACACTATCACTTCAGCTTTGCTCTAAGGTTAATGGGTTTTTGTTTGCATGTTCCACCCTGAGCTTGGGAGCGTGTGACATTGTTCAGGCAAGGATGTCCTTGTACTCCCTGTTGCACACCTCCTCCTCCTTCTCCTCCACATTCCTGACCGCCAGGCTGGCCTTTTGCATGTAGAATCACTTTGCTGTCAAGCTTAACCTGGTTTCCCCGGAGCACGGGGACATCTCAGCCTGCTGCTTTATTTTGGCCACAAGACTATGAACTGAACCTGGGGAGTAAATGATGGGGAAGCAGCAGGTTAGCCCTTCCGCGCTCAGAGGCCAGGTAGGGTGGGCCTAGGAGCAGCCTGCATTAACAAGGCGGCAGAGAATGATACTTGTACCACTGAGAACTGGGACCACTGAGTCTGCTGTGCAAATACCAAGCATTGCCAGCTCCTTCTGAAGGTGCAGAAGTGAGTTCAGGGTCTGGTCCACAAAACAGTGCTTGTCTGATATTAGTGTGGAGGGAATGGTAGGAAATACTCAGTGCATCTGCTGTTATGAAAGAGTGCAGGCAAGAGTAAATGTTACTAAAACGAATTCCTTCTATGTCTACTGATCCCCTGAAAGGTGACATTCAGAGCTGCCATGATAAGCATGAAGAGGACATCCCGAAGAGTTCCCCATTTGACTTTGTTATAAAACAGTTCAAAGGGAAGAGGTCCTCTCCTGGAAGAAGTAAAGATCAGCCTTCAGCCATCAAAAAAATCTTCAGGGGCTTTGACTTTGGGAAATCTGAAGGCAAGGACAGAAAGGAAATTGAAGAAACAGAAATAAACATAGAAATAAACAACTCTGGAGCTGATGATCAACGTGAGAAGCAAGATCCCGCTGTAGAAGGTAATGCTGGCACAATAATGAAATACGTGTGCATGTGTGTGTATTTTAACTTCATAGAAAATCAGTTGGTTTTATTGCTAGCCAAAATGCTGTATTTTGCTGCCGATAGTTTATCCTTTAGCCAGGGTTCGCTTCTGATTGGAACATTATGAGGGATAGGTGCCAAGCAAGGAGTGGAATCCACGTTGCAGAGGAGGGATAGAGCTTTTGTGTGACCTCTCTCTTGATCTCCAATGTGAGAGGTCAGTGCTGGAGTCAGCTCAGTTGCAGAACTTATTTGGTTTCAAAGCCAAGCTTTGAGCAGTAGCTTGGCTTGTTGTATCAAAGATTGGTCTCTGTCCGCCCTGCTGCTAAAACACGCTGAAGACAAGAGCAGAGGTTTCCCACCACTTGACACTGGTGAGGGGGAGGGGAAGGGAATGGAGATTCATCGTGTATGTTATTTTGAGCACCTAAGCATACTCTTTACATCCACACCAGAGAATATGAGGCTATTTTTAAAAAGGAGATGGAAGGTGAGGCTTAGAACCCCATCCTTTGTCCTGAGAGTTTTGGGTAGGTTTGGGGAAACGAGTGAGGGAACAGCTACTGTGGGCGGGATTGCTATTTTCTGTGGGTTTTGGCCGCTTTTTTTCCAGTTAGAGGCATTAGATGAAATTACTGATATGTTAAGGGGTTTAGCAATGAATGTAAATGCAATTTTCCTCGCTGTACAGACTGCATGGAAGAAGAAGGTAAGTGGGGGTTGCTTTGCCAAACAAGAACAGCAGGAACTGCCTTACACGGACAATGCACGAAAATGAGCACAGGCTGTCGTGAAGGAAGCAGCAGGTTCGCCACACAGTCGCAGGGCCGCTTGGGGCTAACTGATAAATACAGGCTGTATTGTGGCAGCATGGCTACAGGGCAGGCGCGCAGAGGTGGCTATATGACCTGGGCATCCAGAATAGCTGCAGTTCAGAATTTTGCATGAATTTCATGCCCTTGAACTGGTGGTGCAAGCATCTGAAGTCACTGGCGTAAGGTAGCATGGAGAAGTGCAGCAGTCTGCATCAGGAGCTTTGTGGTGATCTGATCCGTAGTGAACTTACCACTGACCTTACTGGTCCACATTGATCACAGATAGAGCCCACTTTACTGGCAAATTTAGTTTATGTCCAGAAGTCCGCACTTGAGAGCCACTGACAGGTTTTACACGTTGTGTTAGTAGCAGAGGTAACCAGGGCCCTATTTCTTTGTTACTCAGATGGACTTTCACATCTCATTTCTGAAGCAGAATCACCACCTGGTGAGCAGAGATTTAACCATTTCATGCAGAAACTGGGAAAGAAATCCAACAGCAAGAATCTGGATCTAAATAATTGTGCATTAAATGCAGCAGATGTAACAGAGCTGGGTAAATACATATTTTTATTCAACTAGTCACTGCGTACATTTCTTTAATTCTTATTTGCCTATTCAATTACTGACCCTCCTCTTTTCCCTTCGCTTCCCTTTCTTTTATACAGACGTGGCTTTATTTAAAATTTCATCTGGTGGTCCCAGGTCCCTGAGAATATTAATTAATAAATTATATAAATTATGTAATATATAAAAATATAAATATCATACAGGTCTGCAAAGCAGATGAATGTCCTTACACTCAAACTACAGATAAACTGAGGTACAAATTGTCATTGTCATGGCTTTATAATGCTGTATTGATTGTAGATAGCATTTCTGTATTAAGATGTGTTGACATCCAGTGTGTGCAGATAACATGCAAACGGCATATGCTTTTTCTTTTCTTTATTTTTACAGCTTCTTTACTGCCATTTCTGCCACAGCTGGAAGTGATCAGCCTGTCCTGGAATGGTTGTGTTGGTGGGACTTTGAAAGCTCTCACTGTTCATCTTCATCATGTGAACCTGTTAAAAGTCCTTCGACTTAGCAACTGCAGGCTGACAGCTGAGGATGTCACCTCCTTAGGTACAGGATTTCATTTACATTTACTTCCAGACAGCTTGGGTCTAATGTAATCCTTCTCATCTCTTCCTACATCCTACTCCTGCTGCTTCCACACTGGGCAATGTAAACTCCTGCTGTGAAACAGTAGAAAGAACTTGGGCTTACAAGTGACCTTACACATCGGAGTAGCTCTGAGTGACCTTATACATTGGAGTAGCTCCACCGAGTTCATTCTTCAGCGTATGAAGCTTTCACATTCAGAAGGGAGCAGAATTCAGTCCTATCTGCAGGGAAGCATGTTTTCAATTTGGATTAGGTTTTTTTTTGCTAGCTTTGATATCTAATGGTAGACAGAAGAAATGAAACAGAGTCAGTTGTAATAGGGTCAGCTTAGGTCTTCATGCTGCAGGACAGATGAGTCCTCATCAGAAAAAAATGATGGTCTTTTGGAGGACACTTAAAACCAGAAGCGCTGCCTCGGAGCTTTATGACTTGATTTTGCAAGTCTGGGAGAATCTTATTCCTCTGCTTCTTTGCTTTGAGTGCCTGCAACCCTGCTTTCTGCAAAGTGTGAGATTTAAATGTTTTAAAGGCGGTGTTAGGCACTCAGGTTCTGACGCTGAGTCACTTACCTCTGGGCCTGGAGTTTACTCTTGGGTCGGTCTGTGATAGATATCTAAAAGGAGGGCAAACTCAATCAGCTAGGAATTCTAAAAACTACTGCTTGTTTTGCAAGTTCTAAAAACTGGTCTGAGCTATAAAGCTGGATTTTATGTCATTCGTATCCCAGCTTTTTCCAGGAAAAGTTCAGAAATAAAATGACATATATGGTGGTAGCTCAAAAGTGGGTCATGCTATCTGCTGGGGAGGAGAAAAAGTATCTCTGCAAAAGCTGGTGAAAATAATCAGTCTGTTTCTGGTGAAGATAAAATCTGTGTTTCATTTTTTGTCAGATTTTTTCAAATTTATTTATTTTTCAAAGCCATTCCTCATACTTTTTTTTTTTGTCTTGAGTTTTATTGATTATGTTTCCAATTGATTTATTCTGCCTGGTTCTTCTGTGCTGTTTCCTTCCTGTTTCTGACTTGGCCTCTGCTGAGACAGACACGGAACCGATCATAGAACTTGAATTTCCAGTCAAAATGTGATGCCCTTGACACATGGAATAGCAACAGCCAGTTGGCACTGATTTTGCCTGCGATTTTGAAAACAGCATGCGTATTCAGGCTGGTGCTGGCTGTTTGACTATGTCCACTATATCTCTCTGTGGAAATGTGGCCACCGGATTTTGCAGTGGGATGTTAATATTACAAAGAAGCGCTAACACAGTTCACGTTGGCGAGTGTGTCAAGCCTGGAAAAGGCTCATTTTTCTGAATGTAATCAAAATCAGTGCTCTCTGCCTTGAATCATGGGAAAGTTAGTTTGGGTCAAAACAATGCTCATCTTGATTCCTTATGAAGTGAGTCAGAAACTCCTGTCAGAAATGAAACTTGTAAGTATCAGAAATAGCTGTGAGAGGACTTCTTTCATCCCCTCCAAAACGACCTGTGGACACGGTACAGAGGAAGCTGGAAGTCTGCCAGATAAAACAGAGCAGAACTACACAGGACAGTAAATTCAGACTTGTCACTTTTATTGATTTCCCTGTATACTAGACTTTCTGGGTCCTGGCACAGGTCTACAATCATGGCCAAACAGTCTGATGAGGATTTGGGAACCGGAATAAATTCCAGGTCTGTGTGCTGTGACAATGACTTCTGATCTATATTGCTCCTTATACAAGGTGAGAATTTATACAACATTGCTGCAGTAGCAACAATTCATGGCATACACCAATTTTCCTGGCAAGCCATTAAAAATATAATAATTTGAGAATTAAGTGGCTAACCTTCCTCTTTAATATATTCCAAACCTGTATTTTTGTCTTGCACTGAAATTGATACCTAGAATGAATCACCTTAGATTTCTGTTACAGGGGAGGCATTTGACATTGTTCCTCAGCTTGAAGAATTGGATTTATCATGGAACAGTAACATAGGTGGAAAACTATCACTCCTGACAAAGAAACTTCAGAAAGGATGCAAGTTAAAACTTCTGAAAATTACAGACTGTAACTTGACGGCAAAGGATGGAGAATCCCTTGGTATGTGTATCCATCCAGCTGGACTGAGACTGGCTTCACAACAGTGTATCTTGTTTGACTTAGAGTATGGCTGTATTGAGCTCAATATTAGTGGAAAGTTAATTTATTTCAGGCTGTGCATTATAACAGTATTTACCACACTGTATTGGGATTTAATGCACTTTCTTCCAAAGACAAAAGCTGTTCTCTGTAATCATGTAGGGTAGGGCTGAGAAGAATAGTTGGATCTAAACCACATCTGGCTGCCTCAGTGGTCCAGGATTGCTGGATGATCCTGTGAGACCCTGAGCAAGTCTCATGCCAGAACTTCCGACATGGATGTCTTAAAATTAAGCAGCTGAATCTGTAATTAGGCATGGGATGGGAAAGAAGGCCTGAAGGATGGGAATTTAGGCTGAGTTGGCAACCACTGAGCACCCCTCCCCTCTTTCCTCTCACCGTAGCTTAATCCTGTGTCATCTTTTGATCTGTGTTTTAAAAGATATTTCCCCCCTAATGACAAGCCCCTGTGCTCTCATCTCCACTTCAGGAGATGGCCTGTATGCAACATACAGTCGTATATATTTTCATTAGAAATTTTTCTTTCTCTTTGTATTCCTGCTTTTTATTCCACTGTGTTTTGATTAGTCGTATTTTTCACCTTTATTTTCATACAGATTTTTCACTGATTTTCTGGATTCCTGTGTAATCTGTTTTGCTGTATTTTTTAGGTGGAACAGGAACTTAGTAAGTCTAAACCACACATATAGGCAAACCCAGCCTACCTCTTCCTGTTTGTCATGATGCTATACTTTTCTAGAGTTCATCTCATCAGACAATTACCAGTTCTGTTTTTCTTTTTGTTTTTTTTTCCCCAGCTGAAATTCTAAATGTGATCCCAAACCTTGAAGTATTAGATCTCTCTATCAACAAACATATCGGCTGCAGCATGAAGGTTATCGCTCAGGATCTGAAAAATGTGCCAGGCTTGAAAGAGTTAAACTTGCACATGTGTGGGTTAAAGCAAGACAGCCTCCAGGGCTTAGGTTAGACTTTATGTTCAGAAAGACTTTCATGCTGAATAAACTGTACATCTGAAAACCATTTAAGAAAGGCAATGAGGTGGGATTTTGCTGATGGCTTGGCGGTATTAATGGGCAATCGTTATTTGCTGCTGGATGATTGATAAATGACTACAGAGACTTTCAGCAGGAGCAGCATTTATCTTCCCTGAGCTCAAGCATGTGAAAGTCAGTGGGGAGACTCACCCTCCACACCATTTATCCGAGACACATCTTAGGGTAGATTAACGGCTCTCTGGACATCCTTCCCCTCTCCCCAGACAGAGCATAGACAAGGGCACAGACAGGCTAGCTAACTTTTAGCAAGCTAATCCTACTCTCAGAGAGGAATCCAAATTCACCATTATCACTTAATGATAATTAAGTCCAGTGATATGATAATAGTGTCCAGTGAAGCCATATCAAATGGGCTTACTATCTGTGTCTGTCCCTAGTGGAGATCTTATCTATAAGACAAAACAACTGGCACTAATTAGCACATTCAGTAGTAATTTCAGCAAAAGGCTGAGGACTGAATGGATCTGGGGGATGAGCTGGCCTCACCTTCACCTGCTCTTTCAGAGAAGAATGGAGTTGCATGGATGGGAGGCTTTGCAGTATTACTGTGTGTCTGCTGTGATTATACACTGAAGCTTAGTCTAAGAGCTTTGCCTGCAATACCTTGTGGAAACTTTGACGTTAAAGTAAATAAATGCGAAAGCCGTGACCTGCGTTATTGTAGCAGCCGGTGACCAGCATGCTCCCTTCTCCATTTCAGATACTGCTTTACAGCATCTTGCCGAGCTAAGAAAATTAGACATATCATGTAACAAAGAGATTGGTGGTGGCTTTAAAGACTCGACAGCTCATTTGGCCAGCTTGAAAAATCTCGAAGTCCTTGATCTCCACCAGTGCTGCATAACAGAAGCGGACATGACCATTTTGTGTAAGGACATGTTGGGGAAATCCATTAAGAATGTAGGTTTTGACTTCTGAAAATATCTCCAAGGCATAAGAGGTTCTGCCTGACCTAGTCTAGCAGTTCTCAGTACATCTTCATTAGGCAGTTCGGGAAGTGCAGCATGGAGGATAGCTTTCTTCATCAGTATGGAATGTGTTTTTGCTGTATCAAAGCAAATCTCGTAGTGCCTGATCCCATGTGGAACTAAGGACCTGAATCTGCCATGATTCAGATCCATGATGGGAGTGTAGGCACTGCTACGAAGCACTGCTTTTTTTGATAATCAGTGATTTTGGAAATATCCAGGGACAGTTCCCCTGCTGGTATAAAGTGGCACGGATCCAAGGTGCGTACGTGCGTGAAAGTGTAAGTACCTAAAACTCCCTTGGAGAACTTTACGTCAAGTACAGAGTCATGTTAGGTGATCTCACATTGCTGCTGCTGTGTGCTTTATAGAAAAGCTGAAGACTACAGTCTCCAGGTTGAATTGATCCAACTCGTAAATACTATCAGGAAGACATTCCCCATTGAATCAGTGAGACAGTTTTATTTTCCTGTGTGCAGTATCATAATTTTTTGACATTGGTTCTTATTCTTTAGCACAATAACAACAACAATCCCATGACTCAAAGCCTATATTGCCCACATCTTGTTTTCCAGGATAAAGAAGATAATTTGAAAAGCTGCTGCTGAAGCATTAGGAAGTATTAACTATTAGTAATAGCAGTCATGTTTTCTTTTTAATTTCTTGACCAGTAGAGAATAATAACATTAATATAAAGGAGTTTCACTTAGCAGTGAAGACATTTGGAAATAACCCCCATCTCATTTAATGTTAAATTCCCCACTTCACCTAGAAAATTCCAACAGGAAGCCATGTTCTGACAACCGTCCACACAGTATGTAATACCTAATTTCTTAAACATTCCTACTGAAAATGACAAGGCCATTTATGGTCTAAAACATTACTCACCATAAATTTGAGCGTCAAAACTTGGCCTTGACATTTGGATTGATTTATAAAGAAAATAAATGATGCCAGGCAAATATAAAACTGCATATTTGTTCTGGATCAGTGACTATCTAATAAATATTTCATGTTTTCATAGCCCAGGTGATACCTTTACTCTCCAGTCTTCAAGAGCTGAATTTATCCTCGAATAGAAATGTAGGAGTCTCATCTGATCCTCTTCTGGGCAGGCTCAGGTTTTTACCAAAGTTGAAATCTGTGTCCATCAGCAATTGTGATTTAGGCGAAGACTCGTTTTCATCACTAGGTAGGAATGTTTTTTTAAAGTGTGTCTATTCTCTGTGTGCTCTTGTGGGACAAAGCACTTCATTCTCCTTTGGCTGAACTCCAAAGATCATGGTTACATTGTACCACAGGTCCCCAGTGAAAAAGCCTGTAATGAAACCAGTGCTTCATGGGACCTGGTTGCAAGGGAAGACCCTTGTATGTTTTCCCCCATTATACCTGACTGGATGAAGTCCTTTTATTCCTTTGTCTCCTAGTGATCTTTCAAATACTCCCTAATTTTAGAAGAGAAAACAAAGCATGATTTCATATTATGCTGTAATTATAGTTTGGCTGTAAGACTGCATTTGCAGTTTAGTGGGGAAAAGTTTTCACTGAATGTTTCTCAGCTCACTGCAGGTGAAATTTTCAATATAAACTTTCCGGGATAGAGTTAAGCATGGGGCAATGGAGGAATTGAGGCAATGACTGCAGATGGGGAAAAAATATTGCACAGCCATGAAGAAAAGTCCAGTCTGACACAGGATATGTAAATTCACCCTCTTTTGCCTACTTATGGCAAATCTCAGTGGATTAGCAGCTGCACTGTCGCTTTGATAGGTGTTCCATATGGCACATGAAATCTAAGTACAGAGGGATCTGTTAGCTGCTGTGTGTTGTGCACCTATAATATATTTTGTACTGTTCACTAGTGACATTGAAACCTGTAGCAAAACTTGATTGCCTCCAGCAGAAGCAGTAGCAAGGTAAACTGGTCTGAGGTCCCTGCAGGAAGAGTACTATATTTATATCATTGCAATTATGTAAGAGTGACATCATGGAATTCGGTGTTGTCAAAAGATACAGAGGATTTCACCTTGCATGGTGAGTTCACAGCAAAAAATTACTGTCTTTAAATTGATATCAAATGGTTTAAAAACAAGCTGTTATATTAAGTTGACTTCAGTGGGACAAGGTCAAGCCAATAATGTAAACAGAAAGACAAGAAACCCCTCCAGAGAGTCCTTACAGATTCTGTAGGCAGGCCCTTCTTATATTCTTTAAAGAGCTCAGGAGATATTTTTTGTCTGACTTTTATTAGGGTAAAATAAGTCATTCTAAGCACAAGCTGGCAGCCTGTTAGGAGGCTATTTACAGGTGAATTGCCAGTGAGGTGTCTATTGAGGCCATGTTGTTTTCTCTTAGTAAGCAGAAGTTGCTGGTCTTAATCTTTTCAGCTGAGGCTGCCCTTCACCTTCCTGAACTGGAGATATTAGACCTTTCTTGGAATAAGTGCGTTGGTGGGAACCTAAAGCTGCTTTTGGGAGCACTAAAGCTTGCAACGGAGATTCAAGTGTTAAGACTGAGCAGCTGTAACTTGGTGGCTGAAGATTTGGCACTCCTAAGTACGTATAACATGGTATTTACTAGCAGTCAAGGAGCCAGGGCATTTAGACCGCAATTCAGAAGGGACTTGTTCCATGGGCTGAGCATGTTTTTGCATGAATCAAATTAAAAGATGGAAAATACAGCAGTATTTTTCCCAGAAAGGATTTTCATTTTGCTGAAGACTGTGTGTCCTGTACATGCACAGTGCAAAAGCCGAAAAGGATAAAAATGCAAAGAATCTTTTAGCAGTTTTATCTAGTAATACAAAAAGGGTGCACTTAGAAAATGTAAGTTTTGCATCTGTTTTTTATATCAGATATTTAAAGCCGCCTCCGAGGAGTTTTATTTTGCTTGGCTGCTGGTTTTGGGTTCAGTAATTTATGGGAAATGTACGTGCTGACAGCCAGTAATACAGGCACTGCCAACTCTCAGTCCGTTAGGTGTGTTTCTGGAGTCAAACTGCTATGGGAGAATTAAAACAGAAATATTTTAGCTCACCTCTTAGCAGCTGCTGAGAAATACTGGAAAATGGGAACCCAATGAAGGAACAAATTCTAGGATCCTTTTAAAAACCTGTTTATTTTATAACTGTCCTTGTGATTTTGTGGGCCTGACACATGGGTTTTGAGTGTCTGAGACTGGCAGTAGCTGTGTGGCAGCTGTTTAGACCCTGTAATCTGAAGGCTGGTGAGATGAAGCCTAAATATTTTTGACTTTACAGCATCACCCTTGATGGGTGTCTCCTTTGCCAATAGTACATTAAGGATCCCAGTTCCCTTTAGGGTATATAAGGCCCATTACCCTCCCACAGTGGGAGGTGGCTGTTGTAATCATGCAACCTCATGTAGTTTTGCTTTCCTCTTTCTAAATCTCCCTGTAAAGCCTGACTGCCTGTTTTAATTGGCACTTGATACAACGTCCTTCCAAATGACTCAAAGGTTTTCAGGTTGCCAATACTTCTGTTCCCTTCAAATTGCTCCTGTTTTAAATGTTGTACACTCCTTCAGCTGTGACAAAACAGTCTTTCTGAGATCAACAGCAGGTGGTTTCATGTTGCTGAGGATTTTAATCTTGCTGTTTGGCTGCTGAAAGGCCTTAAATAATATGGTATTATTTAAAAAGCTTTTAAAGCAATTGCCAGGATGTATGAGTTGTGTTTGTGTCTGTCATTTCTTGCAGCATTACTGACGCAGGACAGCCATCTAGCCAGATTACGGAAGCTGGATTTGAGTTATAATAACAACATCTCTGATGAAGGGTGGGTCGTCTTCTGTCAGGGCTTAGTAGTATTCAAAGAACTCTCAGAGCTGGACGTCAGTCTTCGCCCATCGTCCTGCCGTGACTGTGGGATGTGGTTCGGTGAGTTGTTAGCAGCCCTGACAAAGCTGCCGGCCCTGGCAGAGCTGGGGATGCAAAGATGGGTACTTTCAGAATCGCAGCGAAAACAACTGGAAAGCTTTAATCAAGTCAACAAAAGAAACATTCGTTTTGACTGTTGATGGAGGTTGAAGGTTTCTGGAAGGCCTTTCACAAGCAGCACATGGGCCAAGTGTTATGTATTTCTGACTTAGAAGACTGCCCAGTTTTTAGTAATCTTGTGTCTGAGAGCTCTTGAAGTAGTTCCACCATTATATAGAACTGTTATTTAACCTTCTGCATGCACAGATCATTCCATTTAATAACATACTTTTTCAGATTCTCTGGGCCATGTTTACATTGCTATATATGCTTCATCTTCATGTTGTGAATACAGCAATGCCTACTGTCAAAAGAGTAGTGATGATTTCAGATGGACACACTGCAGGTTTGCCAATGGAGGGAAGTGACTGGGGTGTGTACTAATGCGGGTGGGTGGGCAGTGTGAATGTGGCCTTGTGCATATAAGGAAAATTCCTCTGATGTGAAAATACTTGAAACCTCTATGTTTTAAATTTTTGTTTCTTCCCCCAAAAAACTTTTGCCTCTTTGTGAATTCATTAAGTCTACATAATTGTGAGATTTGGAAAGCATCCCAACAACTCAGGATTATATATTAGTCCAGTAAGAGAATACAGCATGAGCTGTTCTGCCTCTGCTCTGGCCCTTAAATGCTATCTCATAGTGTAGATGAGTCCTGTGTACAGAATCAGCATAAAATCCAGGTAAGAAACAGTTGATTGGTGTCTTTGCAGGTCTCGGGGGCAAGGGAAATGCTGTGGTAGGTTAAATCAAAGATATGTCCTACTACCTTAGCAAAGATTTCAGATGCAGAGCAATCCATAAGCATTCTGGATAAAGGTATGCGAAGATTTCAGGGTACTTCAGGGACGCTCCTTCTCATCCTGAGCTGTTTCAGCCTTACCCAGACTGCGCTTTCCGTACAGACTCTTTTATGAAATGCAGCACAAAATCAAACTTTGAGATCTAAGAGTCTCATCTACAGCGTATGAGAGCCAGAGGCAGTCCCTGCCGTGCCTTCATGTTGCCTGCATTCAGAATTAATCCATTAACCTTCACAGCACCTTGTGACATAGACAGTGGTCTTATCTCACCCCAAAGCTGAAGGAAATAAGCAGTCTATTATTCAAAGCCACAAGGCAGCTTCTAGCTAAAAGCAGAGCACCCTGCTCTGTGCCCAAGACTTGTTAGAAAAAGCACGAACTTGGGACATGTAAGTGGCTCCTCCTTTTTTTACTTGATAATTCCTTATTTGTTATTTTATTCTATTTGCTTCCACAGAGCAAATTTCTGGCATAGTAACTCGTGTCATGGAGGATATTAGTCCACATGTGAGCTCAAAGACTGCAGTGGGATTATTCTTTGGTAAGGTATTTTAGGAAGTAAAGATATTGGATCTGCCCACTGAGTGAGGAGTCTTAGAGAAATCCTGAGGCAGCTTGAGGGATAAAGTATTGCTCAATTAGCCCTGAGTATAGCTACACACTGCAGCAGTCTCCTGGAGGAGAGGCACAACAGAATTATTCAGTGGCACTTTCCTTACTTGCTAGGACCCCTCTCAGCAAGTTCTTCCATGCAGATGCAGATCAGTATTCAGAGTATTCAGCTTTCAGTCTGGGCAACCCTTCCAACATCAGCTTCTGGCTGGTCAGGGTTCTAACCAGCAGCTGACCATGTTGTGCTGATACCTGTTGATCATTTAATCCATTATTTCATGTAAGGGTCTCTACAGACTTCCTGGTTCCAGTCTGAGTTCCACTTGAAAATTGCACTTGGCCCCACCAACTCTGAAAAATGGGATGAACTGGAGCATCTTAGTCAGAGGTAGCATGGAATTGCTGCAGTGTGGGATCAGTTATTCTCTACAGAGATCCTCAACCTCTGAAATTAAGAAAAGAGCCCGTTTTACATGGGGCTAACAAGAGAGACTTTCAAGCAGTGACTGGAGCTGGGAGAGTTATTCTAACGCGGAAGTACCATCGTCTCTGTTCAACAGCAGCACACCAACCACTTCTGTCAATCATTTGTCTTCCTGTGGCTTTCCTCCTCGGATCTGCCTTTGGTCCAACTGGCAAACTGATCCTTTATCTATTCTGTGAGAATCTCTCTGAATCACTCCTTTCCTGCTTGAACCTCTCAAATTCAGTAAAGGAGCTGGCCCACGTTTAATGTCCAGTGACTGTTGTAGTCTCGCTGACTGAACTGCACTTCAGTATTGGGGTTTCGTGCTGTGTCATGCTTGGGTTCCTCATTCTTAGCTCCAGGGCACAGTATGGACCCACTGCTAGCATCATCTATGCTTTCTGTTCATAAGTCCCTTCTCGGCCCTCTGCCCTCTTGTGGTTCTTTTGTACTTATTCTGCCAATAGAAAGCTTTTATTAAATCACTTCTATTAAATGTCTTGTCTATCTGCCAGTCTTTCCAGAAATATCTCTCTTCCAGTGATTTCCTCCTTGGTAGTCTCTGAATCACCCTAGTCTCTGTGCCTCTTTGCCTTCACTTCGGGTGACAAAAATTCCTAAGACAGTTCCAAACAATCAAACCAGCATCAGGGACCCAGTGAAATGGAAAACCAAAACCGAGCCATCCCACATTCCTGCAGTCCCAGCTCTGTCCTGCCAACAAGCATATTGGTGAGATTTCAGTATCAATCGATTCAAGAGCCAAAGGGGAATAAGATCCATATCCTGGATGCAGATGTAGCCGCAGCATTCAGAGAGCCCTACCTGGAGGTGGAGCTCTAGGAAGAGCTGGGTCTCAGTGGCCCTGCCTTCACCACCTCCTCATCTTCTCTGAGGCAGCTCAGACAGGGGGAGGGAGAGCAGGACTGCAGTTCCGACCAGTCGATTAAACTAAGTAAAGGGTTCTGCTCCCACCCACTCGCGCGTTTTGAATCTGCACGATGGCCAGTCCCAGTCCAGCTCTGTGCTTTGTGTATGCTGCAGATAAAACTCTGGAGGGGTTTAAGGAGTAACTGAGCAGTACAGAATAAAAACTAGACAAGGACATCAGGACAAACAGCTATCTGTGAAGTGCTGTGGGAAGACACGGTTGCCTATAAATTCGGCGTGCTAGAATTATAGTAAGGAGTGTTTGTCATGGTGCTTTTGAATAACAAAGGTGGTGTGACATGCCAGGACCCAGAATCATTGCAGAATATTGCATTCAATGCTTTCAGATAAGCCTGTCGCACACAGACACTTTACAAGCTGTCACCAAGCTATCTCAGAGATGAGCTATAACACGAAAGATTTCACAGCTTGCAGTCATGCAAAATACTATAACTACAGACTGTCAAAACATCAGTGAACAGTTTTGCAGAAGTGTAGAGATACTTTCAAACCAGCCTTTTACACCCCTGTAAGACAGGATGGGAATGCAGGTTCTGGTAGAAGTGCATATGTTCTGACTGCCTGGAATCCTCCTCCGTATTTGCAAACAAGGTACTGATAATTTCTGAATATAAAACTCACTAAATAACTGCTAGTAGGTGGGGCCACAAATATTGTTTCAGTCTAGATATGGCTATACCTCACTGACTGGAAAGCAGATTTCTAAGAATTGTATGTAAAATACTTCGGGATTCAGAACAAAGTACACTTCATTGCACCAGATTCCTACAGATTAGATTAATTTCCAATTGATCAGCTGCCTTTATGCTTTGAAACATGCATTTAGAATGAGACATCTCCAGAGTATTTCAGAATCTGCCTGGTTCAGCTGGAGTCAATTTTGACAAAAACACAAAATCATCTCAAAAAATCATGTTTTCATTGTAACAATCCCTGATCCAAATGCTTCAATACTGCTTGTCTCTTACTCGCTTATCTCTGCTCACATTTGCCTTTCTTGTAAATGAAAAGAGCTCTGTGCAGTTTGCTGTCTAAATAGCACTTTTTAGCTCTTGATCCTTTTACAGGCTTCTCTTTTCACTTCCCTTTTCCTTTCTTTTCCTTCTTTCTTTTTTTTGTTAGATTCTTAAGTGTTAAGAAAGGTCCAGTCCCCTTCTGGTTCATCAGCCCACGCCACAAACTTTGAATCTGAAAAAGAGAGAACGATCTGGTTACCTGGAGGAAAAGGGTAAAAGCAGACTGTCACATGGAACAGTGTTACTGGTGGATATTCTTGATGTAAAAAGCCAGGCACATTGTGGTCTCCAAAAAAGCCTTTTATTCTGTGTTAGACTACATTGTTTGCAGCTAAGATAGACTGCCAGCCACCTGACTTATCTTTTTCTCTGTGTGTTATTTTTTTCAATAGGATTTTCTTACCACAGAGGACACTAACACTGTAGTCCTCCAGACCCTTTGATTAGAGTAGTGAATTACTATGTCTACACATCTTAAAATGTCACTTTTTAGTTCAGAAGAACAGTTTGGGAGAAACAGAGTAGTTCATTAAGAAATTACAGACATTACAGAAAGAGAGGAATAATTTAGGTTCAGGGGAATCAAAGACTGAGGATTTGCCACCTTGCCCTGTATTTTTTCCGAGCAAATTAATTCCACTGGTTATACAGACTGGTATGGGGGGGAAAAAACCCCAAAAAACCAAAACCACACAAAAAATGTGTTTTGTTCAATGTGTTTGCACAGTGGATCTTCAGCTCTTTACAATCAAAGTACAGTCCGCAAGAGTGGAAAATGCCGCCTGCAGTTTGTTTCATCTTTAGGCGATGCCTTGACTTTGAGGATCCACCCTGTTTTTAGACACACTAACCATTGCCCTTCCATTGGACAAGCAACTAAGGAAAGCTCTGTTGCAAGTTGTAAAGGCTGTTCTATGCCTGCTGACGGTGACGTGGCGGGGCAGTGACAGCCTTCTGCAACGTTTCTGAACGATGCTTGGTGCTGTATTTCCTGCTGGTTCCCTGGATCCTGCCTTAACCTGATCAGGGACAGAAGCACTGCTCTGCCGTAGATGATGCAAATGGTGGTTTAAGATGTTTTTGATATTGCATAGAGTGCCCTGTAGGTTGCTCTGCAACGTATCTATTACTAAAAACACAGCTTTGTATGTGTATTGTGGTGGCTTTCTTAATGCCCCTACCTTTAAGTTCATGGCCTTTTTATGCCCTTTTTCCTGTAAGTGTTCCCAGATGGCAGATGTCCCCTGACAGCACACTTCAGTCAGAGGGTCTGTCATAGGGTTTCCATCCACAAGGACCAGCTCCATTTGCTGAAGGCTGTCCAGATCCTTGGGCATCTGGGACAGGTCAGTGTTCTGAATGAACAGTTTTTGCAGCCCTGAACACACAGAAGCAAACAGCTGCAGCACAAAGAATGGACGATGTGGAGCATTCCTGCATAAACAGCACATGGATGAGGCACAAACGATTCCATCTGTGCATGTAATGAGTGTGTGTATTGAACATCTCATCAGAGCATTTAAAATTCAAAGCATCTGCTCCCAAATATAGAAGGGTGGAACTCAGGCTCTCCTAGCAAAGCATTTACTTTACTAGGTGAAGGCTATTCACCTGGTAGCGAGGCGGCCAAATTCAGCTTTCGAAAGTCCTGCTAACTGGCACACCAACAGTGCTAGTGAACTTACACACACAGATGTGCGCTGGAGAACTGGGGAAGGTGGAAAGACTGGGCTGGGGAGCACCCCCAGAGAGCCAGTTCCTCACCCCACCTGGAGTCACTGGTGCTGACGCAGTGGGTCTTCTCCCATCAGGGGGCCTGCTGCGAGCTGAGCTCTGGGAAACATCTTTTTCCCCAGACCCTGGGGTTGACATAGGTCATGGGTGAGGACCTCCTGTCCACTTGGCGTGGATACAGTGCTTCCCCCACCCTCCCAGTTCCTAGCTTTTATCCTGTTTGTCTCGCTTGCAATTACAGGATGAGCCCTGAAGGATGCACTGCATTCCTTCCTGCCCTTCTCTCCCTTCTTCTTCCAAAATGCTTACTGGGACTTGTGTCCTTAAGGCCACAAAGAGAAGGACTATTTTTCACCTTGTATTTGGCCTACAGAGCCTGGAGCTGTTCAACGAGGTTGTGGCAAAAGTCAAGTATTTTCAAGTGAGCCAATGAGCTGATGGCTGTGGGCGGGTACTCCAGACAACTATTCTCCATATGCAGTTCTTTCAGATTACAGAAAATATGTGGATGTAACTTTTAACAATTAAAGGATTTTTCCTTAGCTTGGTATGTAATTAATGTACAGAGAATATGAGTAAGTGCAGAAGTAACCTTTATAAACTGAGATACCATTTGGATGACTACTAAACACAGAGAGACAACCTGGGTTTCAAACACTGAGTTTTGATAATAATGCTATTCTGACAGCCCTGGCCTGATGCTGCACTGTGTACCTAAAGAGATTAGGAGAACCTTCTTTCCTGCATTTGGGAGCAGCTGAAGTCCATGGAAGTGCCATGCTGCAGCAGAGCGAGACCTTGCCCCTTCTATTGCTCCTACCTGCAATTTGCTGGTGTCTTCTGGCAGACTGGTGAATTTAATTCCTTCATCTTGTCGAGGTATAATCTCTCTAATGACTCCAGGAGAAAGATTTCGTTTGGAAAGATACTGAATTGGTTTTCAGACAGTCTAAGGCATTTCAAATTTGTCAGTTCTTTCGCCTCCACAGGTATCTAGACACAGTCATTAAAAAGAGACATTATGTCAATTAAACAGTAATCTGTGGGATTTTGTTTTTAGAGGAAAAATCTCCAAGAAAATGCTCTGGAGCTGCATTACTGTTGATGGATGAATGCAGAATATTCTGCTCATTAATATAATATTATACCTCACAGTATGGTGGAAATTTTGACAAAAAAGTCCATGTTGTTTCCTCTGCTGGAAAGATTTCTTATGGGGTTAATTTTATTTCTTAGCAGAAACATTAGTCTGCTTCTTCATTTCCTTTGTGTGCACAGTGCAGGGGAGAGTAATTTAAATGAATGAAATCTGAAAGTGATTCTTTTGCATAAATTGCTACTTCTGTAAATGTAACCTTCAAGAAGAAAATTGCGCAAGTGAAAATCTCCTTGGAGAAGAAGCATTGCATTATATAAAAAGGAAGCTGTGTTCTGAGCCCAAGAATGAGTATGTTCATGAATACTGTCACACTTGTCATAGCATGGCTTTAGGGTACATAATTGTTCACTATCAAATGAACAGCAAATGTTAATAGTGTTAAAGGCATTAACAATATCACATCCATTTTTAAATTGCCCTCTGTTCTGTTTCAGTTTGTGATGTATTGATTCTATGCAAATGCAGCTTATTTTCCAGTGTACACAGAAAAAAAGACTCAAAAACACTGAAGCTATCCCTCCAGTCACTATTTCATCTTTATGATTCAACACCAAGATCAGTGTTTCCACATTCTTGCTTTCTTCTCCCTGCCCGAATACTCAGATGTCAGTGACAAGGAGTAGCCCAGGCTCGGGTGCGTACCAGGTGGAACATGCCTGCTCACTGCAGTAGGGAAGGGTGGCCCTCAGTTGTAATGAAGAACTTAGATTTTGCAAAAGGGAGGTATTAATAAAACAAAAATTAAAACAAAGGGACAAATACCTCCTGCATCTGATTGCCATCCAGGGCCAAGACTTCCAGCTTTTTTCGTAGTGGATATTCCTTTAGGTATCTTATCAAAGTAATTTTCATTCAGATCCTGACACTGGTGAAGGACACAGGTACTGTGCGCAGTTCGGTGTTCCTCAGATAAACGCGGGCAAGGGACGGCCGGCAGCAGATCTGGTGTGGGAACTGCTCCAGGCTGTTGACAGGCAGTCTGAGTACTCTCATTTCAGTGAGATGCTTCAAACCTGGGGGAAGCTTGTGCAGGAGATTATGAGACAGATCCAGCACAGCCAGCCTCTGGCAGTGTTGCAGCGTAGAAGGAATGGAGGGTAAGTTATTAAAAGCTAAAAATACCTTAACTAAGTTTACCAAAAAGCCTGCCTCTTCTGGAATAAGACTGATTTGATTTTTTTCCAGATCTATTGTTTCTAAATTAGCAATATGACAAAGTTCCTTGGGAAAACTTTTAAATCTGTTTTTTCTGGAGGTAAATTTCCTGGAGTTTTGTCAGGTTCACTGTTTCTTTAGGCAGACACTTGAGATTATTGTGAGAAAGGCCAACCAGTTCAACATGATGGAGGTATTCACAGATCTGCACTGGGATTTCGTGCAAGTTTGTTTTATGGAGCCTAAGCTGACAAAAGAACTGCAACTTGCTGATAACTAGCAGCAAACTACAAGGGAGGAGGTTGTTACCTAAATCTGAGCTCAGAAAACATTTCAACTCCCCCAGTTCTTCACATGTGTCCTGTATGTGATTCTGATCCAAGTAGAGGATCTTCATGTGCCTCAGGTGATTGATGTCTCTGGGGATGCTTGCAGTTGGGTTCTTTTCCATGTGCAGCTCTTCCAGATATTCTAGACTCAAGATCCCAGCAGGATAGTTTGCAGTTGCTTGTTGGCTAAGTCAATGAAAAATATTGTGACTATGACGTGTGTGGGAGAAGGAGCTTCATTCTCTGGCACTTCATTCACTGGGGTATTCCTAGTGCAGTCTGATCGTGGCCATCCTCGAAACAGAGTCAGCTTCAGGGCAGAGAGTGGCCTCTGCGTTGGTCTCCTGGCTCTGCTGAGACTCAGCCATCTCTGCTCCTTTATTTTTAGAAGAGAAAAAAATAAAAAAATCAACAGTACTCAAAGACCTTCCAATGCTAAATAAATGTCAGAATTCAGTGTTTAGGGACAGGTTCTAGTCTGAGTTGTAACCCTGCAAAAAGCTGCTTGTGTTCAGTGAGATCAAGCCCTGCAGTACATACAGCAGGACCGTGTCTCTCAATCCCAGTGCGTCCTGAAGTGCCCCAACAGCCACATTCAGAGGGTGACCTGGTGAAGCTGATGGAGCTGGACAAAGCAACATTCTTGAGTCTTGAAGGCTTGTATTCACAAACACTGACTGAGATCTCTCTTCGGCTGCGCTGATTGTAAAACGGGAAGAGTCCTACTGCAAAAAGGTGACACCGCCTTCTGTAACACTTCGGGGTTTCTGAGCCAGAGAGGTGCCAATGAATCTGGTGTTTACTAACCCTTGAAGTTGTGCTGTTACTGATAGCGAAAGAGTGAGAAGTGCAAAGAGGCAACTACCTGAGCAACCTCTGATGTCTGGACGGAAGACACCCTGCAGCTGGCATTTAAGGAACGATAAGAGAGAAAGCAGAGGTGGAGAGGCAGCTATCAGTTGTCTCCTACCTGATGCCCTTTTCTCTGCTGCTGTACCTGTGCTGGGAGGACATCACATTTCCAGAGATGGATGGTTTCCAGGTGCCATCAGGACAGGGAGGAAGAACAGAGCAACCACCATGAGAGACCCATGCTGAGCTTCCCAGTCTAATTCAGATGCTGTACAAGGGCATTTTCTTTTTTATTGTCTCCAAGTTGAGCCACACACATGGTGGGACAGGAGAGCGTGCGGTCCCAGCCCAGCCCCTTCTGCGCACAAGGGCAGTAGTGAAGCCGCTAGAAGGGTTGATTCGGTGGGAAAGACCGGCACAGGCACATTTGCAGTAACTGCTAATCCGTGTAACCATGGAAATTTTTGCACGGGCTCCTTGGAGACTGTGGGCAGACCACAAAGTAAATACTCTGGGGGTGAGCTGACAAATCTCTCTGTCACCCCCCACAGAAGCCAGGCACCACAGAGGTGGCCAGGCTACCTTCTGCACTCGCTCTCTCTTGGTGGAGAGCCTGGGACGCCCTCCTTGGAAACAGGCTCCGTTACCAAACATTATTTACCTTGGAGCTCGCCCGTGGGCTGGTCACTGCAGGTTGACACGGGGAGAAGGTGCAGGCATTGATTGCTCAGGTAGGCCTGTGGAATATTAATTCTCTGCTAGCTCAGATCCCACGTGATGGCAGATCAGAAACACGTCCACAAGACCACATTTTTTCCTTGAGCTTTTCCTGTCTGTCTGTATTTCTCTGTTATTCTTGTGTTGCGTACCGAGAGTTGTAACCCTTTTCCGACAACACCCATTTTTGTTGTTATGCAGAGCCCAGCACAGCGGCGCTTGGGTCCATGGTGATGTTGCTAGGCTGCCTTAACAATGCAGTAACACTTTGTTTTGTTTTGCAGCAGGTCATGTCTGTTCGTCCAGATCTTCACCAGCACTATGTGCGGGCCTGCCAAGACTTGGGCCAACCTGAAAACTCCTTCATTGCTCATGTGCTTCAAGAAGCTGACAAAAATGATAAAATGTAAGGAAATAACAAACAGTGTGTTTCAGATGCTTCTGAAAGCCTTAAACAAGATAGCAGGACAAGGAAATAACAATGAGAAAGTTCATGCAGTTTCAGGCTTAAACACAAATCATATTTAGCATTTACTGCTGAAGTTCTGGTTTGACTCATCTTGACATCATCTTGGCAGACGTCTGTGGCTATATATCCCTTCTGGGCAGCTTTACAAGCAGTGAAATAAAAAAAAGTGAAAAATGTACAGGATGGTGCCTTTGTGTCCCTTAAAGAAGCCAAACCCAGTGTCTACTCATCCTAACTCCCTTCCTTTTGTCACACTCCTGTTTAAAAAGCCTCAGCTGCATCCAGTTAAACTTCCAGCTGGTAGTGCTTCCTTGAGCTGTCTCTGAATCCTGCCAAGGTATTAACCACCCAAATTCTCTCTCATGATGTAGTTAGGTAGGGCTTTTCCTCTCATGGAGGCTTCTGGGGTCAAAGTTAATTGTCCTTTGGAGAGAAAACCCAAGAACATACAGCATAGTAAAATGGTTTGTGTTAGGTTTTGATCCTGAGGGTAGGATAGAGTAAATAAAGGGAAGAAGTAAATAGGAGATGATGAGGTAACCCCCAGGATAGACTTTCTCTCTATGTGCCTTCTGATCTCACTGCTTCCTGCTTTCTGTGCATGTGTGCTAAGCATGGTCTTGCAGCTGTGCAGTGTCTTCAGAAGATCGAAGGGGACAGTGCTGAGGTACAGCTTGAACCACGTTGTCTGTCACGGTCTTACCAAAGCTAGCGGCAGCAGCTAACCGCACGCAAACATGTCAGTGAGGGCAAACATGGATACACTTCTGATCTGGAGAGAGAATTCCTTTTTCTGTATTGTTTTACTTCTCCCCATGTGCTTACATTTTTATGTTACAGCAGATGGGCAAAAGGGATCACATTAAAAATAGCTGGAAATGATCGTCTGGTGCCTGTGCAGAGAGTTACAGATGATGATCTTAAAGTTCTTACCTCTGTCTTACCCAACACTGTATTTGTCACAGGTAAGCTTTTTTCATGTATGTTTGACATTGCTGTGCTAATATAAGGAAACACAAACAGTCTTGATTTCAGCATTAATTAATCTTTATTTCTTTTTGTTTAGAGATCAGTTAATTGTAAATAGGCATCTGTTACATTCTTCATTCTTCATCTTTTTCAGGTTTGGATCTTAGGTGTAATGTATTGACTGATGCTGGAGCAAAGCACATGGCAACATTCCTCCAGGTGCCAAAATGATGTTTATCATTCAGCAACTTGTAATTTATTTGGCTATAATAATATTCTGTGGTAAATTGGAGACAAGAATGCATTGGCATGGCAAAGTTCCATTAATTTTGACTTTCACATCCAAATCCATCCCACTAGAATCTCATATTGAATTCTTTGGGGAGATTTTTAATTTCTGGTAGAAGAGTGTTAGACGTTTGGCTAGGAGGTCATGAAGAAATAAGTGTGGAATAAACCGTGGGGCTTTTAGGCTTACAGTTCAGTTCAACAAAGGAGGTAATGGTAGTGTCAAGTGTTCCAGGGCCTTTGTTTTATGTACTTTATCATCTCTGTTAGCCTTTTTGTATGTCTAAACATAGGAAACTTTAATGCTGCCTTTTGGTCATTGTGAGCCCCGGAATACAGACAGAAAATGGTGAGTTGCCACTCAGTGCCTGTGTTCCTGGAGCTCAGGGAGTGCCATTAAGTTCACAAAATGCCTCAAGGTCTGTCTGCATCTGAGCTTCAGCCCCTGCCTCGTTTGGTCATGCTGAGCACGAGTCAGCACGGGTTCCCAGGAGGTTTTTGTAAGCCCCAAGAGGACCTACACACTATGTGTTTTTCTGCCTTTCCATCACCATCTGATGTACTTTGGCTTTCTTTAATTACTTCTCCAAATCAGGGGCTGCCTGAAATGCAGCGAAGGACAGAGATTTTAAGTATGTGTATGATGCATCTTTGTTTTTGAAAAATGCAGGCGTGCTCTGGAAAGAAGTCTCATTACTTTCTGCTTTGTTTGTTCCTAAGGAAAACGCCACTCTGCGGTACCTCAACCTGATGTTTAATAATATTGGCACAAGTGGAACAGAGCTGATAGCAAGAGCACTCCACGTGAGTATTTGCCTGGGAGGTTTAGACAATGGCATCTAGTTTGCTATTTTTGCTTTTGATGAGCAGTACTCGCTGTCCTGCCAACATCAGAGCCGGCTGAAGGGGCCCTCTGTCTTCAGTCCATTCAGCATTTTGCGCTATCACAGGGATTGCTTGTTTTCACAAGGCAGACTTCAGAAATCAGATTTCACACAAGAGAAAGTTGCATTGTGCTGCCGTTAACACTTAATTACCGCAGCTATCACAGCTGGATTTTTCTGTGTGAAAAATGCTGTGCCATAGGATATATAATGCCATCAGTTTTTTCCTTTTTTTTTTTTTTCGAAAAAAAAATGTATTTAATTTGCCTGCACCTTGGTGTCAATATTTGTCTTGATTCGAGTTGCCTGAGACATGTTTTCAAAACATTGCCTTGCAGCAGCAGCATAAAAACATGTTTGGCATTTGCAGTGTGGTTTCCCAAGGAAATGAGGCTTGTGTGTAAGATTTGTTGTGTTTGTGAGCTCTTTCCTCCTCCTTCGTAGTCTTTGAACCCTGAACTGATTTCAGCTCAGTTTGCCAGGCCTCCAAATCGCTGAGGTCATACAGTCAATGGTACAACACCGAGCTCTCGAGCAAGCCCCAGAGCTGGCTGTACCGCCCGTGGCAACGTGCTCTGGGTTTGCTGCAGGGGCTCCGGCCAGCCGGGGGGACCTGGGGGAGGAGGGGGGTCTTGCTGAGGGAGGGAGAGGAGAGCAGATGCTGTAGCCAGGTAGCATAGCAGGGACAGGGGTGCTGGGGACGTCTGGAAGACAGAAAAGCCGCGTGAAACCAGGCTTCATTTGTTCTGCTGCTCGCAGAACTACTTTTGTAATCACTTAATCAATTGTAATCTCTGATAATGAGTGATTACGGTGGTACTGAGGAATTAAAAACACAAAACTACTCTGCACTGCATTTAGGGCTTTAACAGTGGATGGATATTGCACATCCATTGCAGTTCTGTGGGGAGTGAGGGGAAAGATGCTGACTTTTCTAGACCTCTCATCAGAACTTTTTATTGCCGGTGAAGTTTCCAGTCCAGCAAAGACTTACACACTGGTTTGACTCTGCACCCAGCAGTCCTACCGAAGATGACCGGCCTCACTGAGCTGTGACTGGTCATGTGGTTTAAAAACGTCTGAAAAATAAAGCGAATTATATTCTTGTTTAAAATACACTTACTGGATTTAAATCAGTTGTGATATAATTTGGAATTCAGCTGCCAATTTAGGCAGAAATACCTGCCTGGATTATTTTAACGCGTGTGAAATTTGTGAACTTGGGAGAAACAAAAGTTTTCAAATATTCAAGTTTTTCTTCCAGACTCTCATGCGTTTGATTCCACAGAGGGGAGCCTGAGCCAGCTGCTTGGTCAGTGTTACCACTCAGACACAGTTCTGCTGGAGGGAGGTTTTGTCTGTGTGTGACAACCAGCAGGATTCACAGGAGAACGGACAGGGTTGTTTTTCAGACCGTTTCAAAGTCACTGATTTTTTTTTTTTTTTTTTAATGACTGCTTTGTCTAGAGGAATGAAACACTTGAGTATTTGAGAATGACTGGAAACAAAATAGGAAACAAAGGTGGAATGTTCTTTGCTTCAATGCTACAAATTAATTCCACCTTAGAGAGGCTGGATCTTGGAGACTGTGATATGGTGAGTAACCCAGTAAAATTATCAGCAATGACAGAAGTCTTCCAAGGGTATTACAAAGGTCCTGCAGTGCTTAATTAGGGGGAAATGCCATCTGTTGTCATTGATTTTACATTTTGTGATAGCTGGGGGTAACACAATATGTCATATTGCAATGCAGACTCGGAAAGGCGTGTTGCATAAAACACCTGCGAAGTTGTAACAGATGACCTGTTACAGTCACGGTGTCTCTGGGAATTCAGGTGCTTGGCGCTCACGTTTTCCAAGGTTTGTTTCCGCTCTTCACTTCTCTTACACTAAGCCCTGTGTAATTTGTGTTGAAGAAAGGACTTCTGACTCCTTGGAGGTTCTTTTCCTTCTGAAGTGTGCAGTGCTGTAACGCCTGAAAGTCACCCGGTCCCACAGCTCTGTTGCTCCTGTCAGAGCCTGATCCATAAGGGACACAGGCACAGGAGTGCTGAATGGGGTAGAAAGGCACCCAATTTGACCTCAGATAACTGGCTGCCTCCTAGGCTGGGTGCTGAGACTTCTTACACAGCGCACAGGGAAGGTCGCTGCGCTAAGCAGAGTGCTTCCCACTCTGGCCAGTAAAAGCCTGTGGGCAGCTGTTAAAAACCTGTGGGGTACAGCAGGAGGTAGCAACCGGAGCTGAGAACCTCCTCCCGTTGCAAGATCGCAGCGCCTGACTGGTGGGATCCCTTGTGGGATCATGTCGGAGCGGCTGGAAGGTGGAAGTGATTCTTTCCCTGCCTGGGAGAATTTGGTCCTGTATCTTGCCCTCCAGGAGAACACTCTAACCAAGCTAAAAGTGGAATTAGGATGGGCCACTCCCAGCCTTCCCCTTAAGGGTGTTCATCTTCTCAGGAGATGATGACGTGTATGTAGGGCAGGAGGAGTAAGTCTGACTGTAACCGACCAGTATGACTGTCACCTGGGGGCAGGGAGAGCGCTGGGGTCAGAGGAAAACGTAATGCTAGGAAACAAACATAGTAACAGAATTTTCTCCTAAACTTGAAGGGCGAATACTTCTCAGACACTGTGAAGGGTGCTATGAAAACATAAACAAGGAGAGCGTAGCCAGTGTAGGATTTATTTGAAAGCTTAATATGTTTGTGCTTGGTAGGGTGTTTACAGAACACTGAGTTAAAATGAAATAGCTTTGGGTATAGACCAGTCTAATTGGAAAATAATGTGAATACAAATTAGTGAACAAATGAGAAGGAAACACAAAAATCTGAACTGGCCTGTATTCTAGACTCTCACTACTCTGTACCATTTTAATTCACATTTAGTATGAACTTACCCAGTGGATAAATGTTACCTAAGAGTTTTACCAAAGACCTGAGGGAACACATACAAGCTAATTTTAGTTCATAAATCAGGAAAACCAAAATACAGGATCAATTAAATGGACGCGTGTCTTTGAGATGCATTATTCCTGATTTTTATTTCTGACTTGCCAGATTTCATGGTCATTTGTACTTTTTAGACTAATTCCACTCTATTATTCCATAGGGAGTTGGCATTGGTATTATCAGAAAATACATTGTGTCTGTAAGCACTTGCCTGCTGCACTTGAGTCTCTCCAGAGCACATGGAGGCAGAAATAATAGTATTTCCAATCTGAATGGTTTTGATCTTCTTACAATCAATTCTAAGAAGTCATGGTAATTTTGTAGCTTAATCTATACGTTGGACGGGTTTCTCTAAAGAGTTGGTTTATTTTCATTTGCAGGGTATGCAGTGTCTAATAGCGATAGCAACAGCCCTGACTCAGAACAAATCAGTCAAAGCAATAAACCTAAATCGTCCTTTACTCTACAGCCAGGAGGTACGTAAGCAGACCGTAGTGTCAGCTCAGTCAGAGAGAGACACATAAGTCAGGTCAGTACTGATATATTTATGAACATCTGAACGACACGGCTCTCTGGGTTGCTTTACGAAGTGAAGTAAGTGCTTGCAGAAATATTCTTTTTCTGTGCCAAGTTTTGTGCAGTTGCAGGCTGCCCCTGTTTAACTAGAATGTTATTTTTTAAAAAAATTTCTTTCGTGGTACCTATGCATTTGTTAAATAAAGGGCTAGCGGAGAGGGCTTGGTATTGGAGAACCAAGTATTCCTTCTGCTGTTACAGCATGGAGAGTTTCATGCAGCGTTCAGCAAACTGAGGGAGAAAAAATGCTGTTTAGGAGGAAATGAGGGGAAGAACCAAAGCCTGCTGTTTGTCTGAGCAGCGCGGTACATGGGCATTGCCAGAGCCCGCAGCCTGATGAGGAAATGCACGCTTCAACAGCACGCCATACTCACTGGGCTGCGTGGTGTTGCCATTTCACTATGTGAACCTGAAGCAGGAATTTAACGAGTGAACGAACCTTGCCGATGTGAAGCCCATGATGCATTCATTCGCCAAAACAAAGGCACAAACACTCCAAAGCAAGAGAATCTGCACAGCAGTGTTTGCTGGGGCAGCACCAGAGGCAGAGGTGCCCAGAGCCGCGGGGCTCTTGCTCGCAGGGACGCAGCTCTGCCCGGATGGTGGCTGCAGAGCTGGTCGCGGTGGTGGCTTCACGGGGCTGGCAGCACTTCAGGTGTCTGCGACGGGTGCAGCATGTTCCTGATGGCAGGGGAAAGAAAGGCCAGGTCTTCCTCAGTTCCCAGAGGTGAATGTAACAGTTTGAACAGATCTGAGCTGTTTCTTTTCTACTAAGGCAGGGCTTGATCTGCCTAAACCTGGTTTTAGAAAGAAATTTAAACTATTGCTACTGAAAATATGGGCCATTAAGGGCCTGGTCTGTATCTGTGGGAGACTCTATTTGCCATTGTTACCACTTCCAGCTCTATCATTTCTGAGGCCTCTGGGTTGCTGCCTTATTTTTGACTCACAGTATTCACTCAGTTATTTTCTTAACTAAACGTGACAACTTCAAAACGAACTTACTTTGTGTTACAATGACAGAACATATTTTTTCACACAGCTATCCCGTTTCTTTTTATGAAATAATAGATTAGCGTCATGACAAAATACTTTTAATAGTAGTGAAGACATTCAGGTTTTTAAGAGCAATGACTGGGAGGACAACTGATTAGACATGATGATTCAAACATCGATGCTCCTGATATTTGCAGGGATGTGTATAGTGCTGTAAATCTGCAAAGATCTTGCTGGTATTTTTTTTTTTTTTCCAGCTTTATCATAACATATTGTTCCTGGCTATTTTTAATACAAAGCTGCAATATACAAAATAGGACACTACTGAAGACCAAATCTTGCTGTTAGTTGTGCATCTCCCTTTTGTTGAAGCAAGACCATATCTTATCTGAAAGTACAACTTAATAAAACTGAGTGTGTGTTTTTAGGAAGAGACCACAGTTCATATAGCTCTGATGTTGAAAAATAACTCTTCTCTTGTGGAACTACATTTGTGCAAGCACGAAATGAAAAACTTCGGTGTGGAGCGACTGTGTGAGGCGTTGTATGAAAACTCCAGCCTGAGATACCTTGATCTTGGCTGGTAAGCATTATTACATGACATAGCCCTGACTAACATTAGAAACTCATTTTCTTTGCACTCTTTTAAAAAAATTTGTGCATCTCTCTTTCAGTAATAAAATAACCCGCGATGGTGTAAAATTTTTGGCAGAACTACTAAAACGGAACCGAACCCTGGAAATCCTTGATCTTGGCGCCAACCGAATAGAAGATGATGGAGCCACTGACCTGAGCGAAGCCTTGGCTTTGTACAACAGGACTCTTCAGGCGTTAGTATTTACCCAACCTCCCCCGAGCCTGCGGCTGTAATGGCTCAGAGCGTAAGAAGCTCGAGCTTTGCAGTGGCTGGACTGACATCAGAACTGCGTGCTTTGATGTTACCGGTCAAGTTGTTCCAAACTTCTAAGTCCATTTTTCTTTCTCAGGAAAAAAAAAAGAAGGACTGGGTGGGATTCCTTTGCCTAAGCACAGGTGTCTCCTGCCACTGGGGATGCCCCAAGACCCCAAGCTGCCCTGGGGTGCTGGCAGGGGACCCTAGGGTCCTGTCAGAGCCTGGCAGCTGGGACCAGGCTGGTCGGGTGGCACAGGAGTGTGGGTAACTGAATGAAGTCCCCTGTAGCTTCACATGAGCTAAAGGGGTAAACCACACGGCCAGGACGTGCCACCCAGTCCCACGTGCTAATGCCCCGCGTTCACCTTCCTGCGCTGCCAGCCCTGCTCATCCCTCCTTTTATCCCCTTTTCCTTCTAATTCCTTTTGTTCAGCTTGTATCCGTTGCTGCGTGGCCTGATGTGGCTTGTTCCTCTGTGTCAGGGTTTTTTGGGGTTGATGCTGCAATCAGTTTCGTAGTGGTTCATTTTACCTGTGATGCAGAGCTTTTACAGTCATCTGAAGGGCCGAGTGTCTGGGGAGAGGCAGTCAGAGCTTGCTGGTTCTTTGTGCATCTCTAACGCACTGGTCCCCATGGTGCACAAGCACAAACAAACCAAGAGCTGTACCTCTTCAGAATTTTAAGATAATCAGATTCCACGCAGGCCTAAGGCACTGTATTTGTTGATTTGATCTTCAACACTTAAAAAGAATCCTCTGTTTCAGTTAGCATCCAGGTGAGCCCAAAGAGCTGTAATCTCTCCATCAGGGTGCAGTGTGTAGCCCGCATTAAATCCTGCACCGGCAGGATGTAAAAGCTGATCAAAGGTGTTACCTGAAGCCATTGGTTTTAAGTAGCAGTCAGAAGAGGTGGCGGCTGCTAGGTGCCTCTGAAAGCCTTCCAGGTTCGCTAATATAAAAATAACTGCCACTCCACAAAGATCAAAGCTTAGCCTGGATGAACGCCAAAGCTTGGGCTTCAAAGCAGGCTAGGGATGAGACCTGGCCACCACGCAGTAACTGAAGAACCGAACAGTGACCAACCTGGCTGCACGAGTCATGGGAACGCTGTGAGAAAGTCTACAAGGCCAGAGTCCAAACTGCCTTTAGCAGCCTGGAAAAGATTTTGTAGTAGGGCTGGACTAGATACAAATAAATAATTACATTATTAACAACAAATATAAAATTTTGATATACATATATGATATATAATAGAGTATAATAATAAGATATAAGAATAAGCCACAGTTAAACTCTTACTTTTAACTAAGAGATGCGAATTCCGTGGTTTGGCATGCATTTGCATGACTATTTTCTCTGCTTATTAGGTTGTCAGTAGTAAGCAACAATGTAAGTGGCCAAGGACTTGTAGCTCTCTCGGATGCGATGAAAACAAACACGGAACTTTCCTATATTTACATTTGGGGGAACAACTTTGATGAAGCCACCTGTACTGTAAGTGTTTGCTTCTAAACTCTTCTGAGGGTTGGGTTTTGTTTGTTAGGTCTAATTGTTTTTACAATCATTGGTAAGGCTACAGCAATTGGTGAACAAGACACCTGATTTACTCTGTTTTTTTAAAAATAATTATAGTATGGTGGTGCTGCAATGAGACTCACTGGCCATCAGCATACCCATCAAGTATTTGCCTATTGTGTGTTAGCTTCTAGAGCCTTCACTGCAGTCAAAGGGGAATATTATATGTCAGATTCTCGTTCTTCTTAATTCCAGGCATTTTCAGAATTAATTAAGACAGGCCGCTTGAAACCTAATTGTACGGACGTGGAACCGTATGAAGTGGACGGGCACGTTCACCTCGCAGAGCTCTCCCACGGCCTCCGGAAGCATTACTACTGGACGCCTAGTTGTGGGGAGGTGACAAACAAGGACGCTAATGCCAGCCTGGCGATTGCAGCGGTTTCAGAATACTTGTGAGGCAGCAGCTTGGTGCACTCCATACGCTCGAGCTTTTCCTATCTGGTTTCTAGTAAAATAGATTATATCAGCATCAGACTTGCTGCATGTTGTTTCTTCAGGGTGTTTAGTCTAGAAGGAATCTAAAAGTGCTTGAAATGGCATTAGAGATAAAATATCAAACCAGTGACCTTAAAACTTGTTGCTAAACATGACCAAGCTATTAAAAGCCTATTAATATGAAAATGCATTAATTTTGCTGCAGTTATTTCTATTGCACACTATCTCCTTTGCCTTACCATGACAGATGTAGTTCCAGGGTTCCCAGGTGACAGATGAATTTACTGAAATAAAATGTTAAGAGGAAAAACATCTTTGCCATGGCACAGGGCACCAAGAGCGATACTAGGTATTCTCGGCAGTTACGGGGAGCAGCACAGTCACTGACCAGAGGCGTGTGAAGAGCTCAGCCCACAGCAGTGCAGACCCATGAACCAAACGCCTCGCAGCTGAACGCCTCTGCTCTATTCAGGAGACCTTCTCAGACCAGGTTCTTTAACAAGCACTTTGTGTTTAGACAAGATGCAGGGGCTGGTTCAGAGCAGCAGCGGTGCCCACGGACGGAGCATCACGCCCACAGGCTCCTCTTCCCCAGGGCTGCTGCAGAGGAAGAGCTGTGGTCGCCTGCCCGGCCATGGTCTCTGCAGTCAGGCTTCCCCGCAGCAGGGAGAGCCCACAGGTAACACCGCCGCGTCTCCGCAGGCGGGAGCACCGCCGGGCACCTCGAACCAACCAACGCTGGCACTCAGGGCTGCCGGGGCAGCCACTCTGCTTGGCAGCGGATCAGACATGCTGTAGAGCGAGGTTCCTGCTGACGCTGAGAGAGGTTTGGGTAAACCCCTGTGCTCTTACTGTGCTCTATATACTCTCTCTTTTTGCTTTCCAAGAGTGACTTTTTTTTAAACGAAGTTAAATGAACTTAAATGTTTAGCCGCTATAATGATGGAACTTTAAAGCTAGTGAACTGGTGTGTAAATGGTATTTTGATCACCTTGCAGCATGTACTTGTTTCTTGTGCTACAAATGAAAAACAATACCAAACTTGGTTTCATTATTTCTTCCTGCCTCTTGAAAACAGTTTAAAAAGATTTGTATCATCATAGCCGTGTGGCAACTCCTACTCATGACTAAGACGACATATGAACATAATGGTAGTTAAAAATTGTTTAATTGTTTGGCTACAGGCTTCTTAAAAGCTTGAGAATCAGCCAGACCATTTCCTTTTTCCACCCACTCTGCTCACACCTGTAGAAGTGACTAGATCCGTGCTCCTAAACAGAAAAAGTCATCAAATAGGACAGCAGAGGTTTGCTCAAAGGCTTTCACTAGTGCAATCTTCTCTATGTCTAAACGTGCCTGTTAAAAATTAGTATTAAGTAACAGAATAATCCTTAAATGTATATGCATGCAGGCAAGAGTTATGAGATCAAAGTATGAGGGGAAAAAGATAGAAAGTGATTTCAACAATAGCACCTAAAAAGCAGTGATGTAACTGCCGATGTTCTGATTCTGTATTGCCACAGCAGCAGTGTAGGAACAGGGAGAGGTACGGACACCCCATGCCAAGCTGAAACGACCGACGTGGCACCGACAGCTGTTCTCAGTGCTGGGGTCCCCCCTCCCTGCACCCAAACACAGCCTAGCCAGGCTCTGTTGGCCCAAAAAGCGCGTGGTATCCTACGGGGACTTAGAGGTAAGCCCACAGAGCAGCTATGTTTGTTCTACTACCCGTGAGTTGACGTGGAGGTCTCTCTCTCTGCCCCCTCCGCTTTCTTGCATGCCAGAGCCAGTTTGTAAGACCCGACCAAGTCTTCTTCACCCTCCAGAGCAGGAGATCCCCCGTGTTCTCCTCACAGGACAGCTGAACAGGCGTGACACCCAGAAGGCGAGGGCAGAGCAGGAGACCAGAAATGAATTATCCTGGTGGCCTGCACAGGGACATCTGAACCCGCAGTCTTCTTGTTACGCACGAAGTCCATCGGCCGCACTGTAAGAACCCTACTCCAGAGAGGAGCTTACACGTTAACTCTTGTCAAACAGGAAGAACACAGCAATGAGACAAAAGCTGAGGACACACTGAATGTGACTGTTGGAGAAGAATCTGCATGCTATGAAAATTCATAAGCTTTTAAAGAATTAGGTAAGCCTATATTATTAAAGTTAGTATTTTTCTGAGCGTTGCATCTTCGAAGCATTGCAGTTTACTCTCTGACAGTCTCAGAAGAGTACTCTCAGTACTGAGACACTGATTACAGAATCTCTTGCCAGAAAGAGCACTACAGATCGAGGTAGATTTTTTCTATATATCTTTCTTTCTTTGCCTTGTCAGGCTAATTTCATTGCCCAAATTAAGTCTTAATTTACTTGTATGAATGACATTCGTTAATCTGCTGTGGTAACAGGGAACCAAATCTATCAAGTTGGTCCCAACTCTACCACCAGCAGTGTTTTATTTTTAGTAGATGTGGTAAGATGGCAACAGTATCACACACAAAATATAACAGGACAACTGGCATCTACTTGCAAAATTGCTAGCGTCTTTTTCTTAAATATTTGTACTCTTATCTGAACCCTTATTTACCAGCAGGATGCTCAGCCCATAAGAGCCTGTGTTGCTTAAAGAGGCCTGCGCCAGAGACATTTACTGCTTTCCTTTCTCTGAAAACCAAACCTTGAAATTCTTAAGAGACGGATCTTGTGTTCTTGGGAATGAGAGAATTTACATAGGCTAGAGTTTTTGGCCATGGTCTTCTGAGTAAGTTACTCTGGTTGCTAAAGCCAGCATAATCCTGCTCTCTGAAAACCATTGTTTCAGGTTCCAGAATGCGCAGCACCTTGCTGAAAGGCAGCATTTTTGCCCCAATTTAGAGGGAAGGAAAATGGCTGATCCAGTAGGTCAGTGATACAATGCAGGTTCCTTAAGTCCTACTATGCGCTCTGGCCACCAGACCACCTTCTGCAAAATTAAACAATCTAGTAAAAACAAGATACAAATTCTGATAAAGAAGTTCACTGACTATGTACTTTACCATAAGAAGTACATCTTCCAAGCACTCTGCAAAAAACCCACAAAACCCCTAAACAAACACAATCCCCAGAACCCCACCCCAATCACCTCAGAACAAGTGGAAAAAAAATTAGCCGGAGTTATTATACTAGACTGTATTTAGCATGAAGTTTTTGTTTAATCTAGTTTGAACAGACCCAAAATATCTTCTATGACAAAAACCAGGTGTGTTTCCTGCTGAGAGGAAAACGCAGCAATCCCTGCTGTGTTAGTATGCGGCGCAAAGGGCGGCCATGCGTCCTTCTGCCCGGGCGCTTCGAGGGTGGCTATATTCGACTGCTTCCTGCCTCCTTTTGTTGCTACCCCTTGCAGATATGAACAGGAGACACAAGGTGAGAGAAAATTACAAAACAAGTTTATTAAAGTCTAACATAAAACACTTCAGGCTAAATATGTACAACTCCCCCCCTTCCCAGGGGATTATAAAATTGAGAGTTGAGCTATATACAAATAACAGAGGGAAAAATTGTATGTACATGAAAGATATTTTTTAAATAATTTAACCAAAAAAATCAGTTATTAGTCCTTATCTGAACTTAATTCTGCAAGGCTTACCGATTGCCTCTCCAAGATCACAGCCCTGAAATCCTTAACCTGGGACTTGTCCACATGACTTCAGAAACGTCATGCTTCGTGCCCACGGTTAGGCATGCATTTGGAAGGAAGTGTCATACAAGGAGCTACTCTCACCTAAGTATTTCCAAACAGCCCGTTCAGAAATTTCTAGATGCAGAATAACCTATTCAGGCAAAATGTGCACCAACTTCAGAGCAAAATTGACTGAAGCGGTACTGAAACAATGGCGTGACAAATCATGTTGTTTCCTCTAAATTACTATTCATGGAATTATTAAAATCCCCCCTCTCGTTTTGCAGGCAGGTCTCAAGGAGGAGATGTCTGCCTAAAAAGATTCCATGCTTTCCCACATTAATACCTTGCAGAAACTATCAATACTGCCATAAACCTTGTACCTCCAAAATGAACTCTGAATCCTTAAGCCTAGGAATTAGATGTGCAGCTGGTTTCCATGCATCTATTGACAAAAGGTGCTGTACAGACCTGCTTCTTCAGGTCCTACAGCACCCAGCCTGAACACACCTACAAATGTTTATATATATATATATATATATATATATATATATATTTAAAATCTATATTCTAGTAAATGAATACAGTTCATAGAGATCATACCTCAGCAGCTGAGATATTTTCACGGAAGATGAGGATAAAAATCAAGACTCTCATATGGGGACTCAAGAGTGCAGGTCACTAAAATTATTGCTCCAAGACAAAACTACAAGCCTGTGTATTCTATTAAGAAAGGTTAAAATTGCTGTCTTGTAAAAAATAATTATTATCTTCTCATCTATAAAGAAAACTAAATGACTAATAAAGCAAGTGTTACTGTTATAAGTATCTAAACAAATCCTGTATAAATCTAAGCACTGTATTTTTTTTAAAAAGTCTGAAATCTAAGAATACAGTAATAGGCTATAATTTTAGAAATATAAAACCAGTCCAAACATTGTTATGGAATGCATTTTCTATGTAGGAATGTGATTTTTTAATTTTTTTTTTCCAGAGCTAGTTCTCTCTTGTGGTCATTTATCCTGGATACGTTAATCTTCAGATACTTCTCCACGGGTAACAGCAGCATATCATTAGTTTATCTTCCACAGCTGTTTATGAAATTTATCAGTTGTACAGTATCATTCTTTTTCTGTATCCATGACTAAGCCTACGTCCGTCTCAAGACTTCTACTCTATTTTCAGAGAGAGAAAGTAAAGAGGAACCTTAGGACAAGCTACACAGAATTCACTTTTTTTTTCCACACAGAGTCACGATCCCGATCTTTGTGGTTCTTCAGTCTTAAATGGCAAAGCTAAGGAATCCTTCAGGTGCTACATCAACAGCAGAAGCTCAAAAAAGAAAACAGGGGAGGAAAGGGGGGAAATGTCAAACAGAAAAAACCCCAAACAGAACTTCATCCATTGGCCTTTGCCAGCCTTATGCAGGACAGCGGCTGCTCGTAACTGCTGTAGTACAGACACGCAAAGCAAACAAAGGTCAGGCAGGTACGGCGATAACTGGCTTCCATGGGCAGCGTTACGGATGCCTGCCTTAAGAACGTTCCCAGTGAACACGGGTGTACCCCGTGCTGTCTGTGGTAGGCTCCACCACCAAACAGGCCATATACTACTAAAGCATAAAATATGATCAAGAAGCAGAGTTTTAAACATGCCACGTACCAAGCTGATCAACACAAAGAAGCAAAAGGTCTATTACTTTACAAGTACAAACATGTAGGAAGAGGGGGGGGGGGGAAAAAAAAAGAAAATCTATGTTCATGCTGAGGATGCAAGGGACTATTCGCAGAATATTTAAATGAAATCCTCCAAGAACATTTTCACAAGTCTGTTTAGTTAAGGTGCAGATTAATTATTACTTCATGTAGAACAGAATCAGTTACGAGGTATCTCCTTTGCTCTTCTATTTATCAGTGTCTGGACACAAGGCATCGGTGGAAATAAAATGCTAGCACCAAGTAAATAACTAACATATAATATCTTTAAATGCATTATTGGTACAGTATTATGACTGTTTCATTACTATTCGATGATTACTTAAATAATGCTTACATTATGTTAATGGCACAAACTGGCAAAATGGCAGTATAAAAGTACTGTTGTCAACTAGTCTTTAACTAATGACCCTACCAAGACGGTAAAAATGCTGCTTTTCAAAAATGTACATCGCTAGTAATAAAACCTACCGTTACAGAAGTCTTGCTAGAAACCAGTTTTGTGCAGTTGCTGTGGATAAGTGACACGAGAGGTAAAGCAACACCTACACACTTCAGTTCAAACAAAGCAGTCATACTATAACAAAACCTGGCCTGGAGAGTATCGGTCTGCTCTGTTGTATTCTAACTTAATGCCCCCTCATGCAGTGTCCACTTACTATTTTCACAGTGAAGGGCAGGATTTATTTCCTCTTTTGTACCTACTGTCTAGCTCAAGAAGAAGCACTACTGTAAAAAAAAAGGATTATGAAGCTTTGATTCATGCCTCACAATGAAGTCAATGCATCTTTTCGTCTCATCTACAACATGTATGTTCCAGCTCTCCTGAGCAAATCTTGCTGTCTGTGCCAAAACCACGGCATTTTAGGGACGTGAAAAATAAATCTGGGACAAGATACAGCAATGATTGATCCACTTAAAAAAAACAACAAAAACCAGTGACTTGTTGTAAAGAATGCCCAGTAGTATCTGTGCCATTAGAACCCTCTGACTTGCCACACTACAGAAAAAAATTAACCCTCCTTTACTTGCCTTGTCAGGAAAACATACACAAAGCTTCCTCTCCCTGGGGTCAGGTTTCAGCTGAGGATGGCTACTCCCGGTAGTAACTCTGTGCGAGCACCTCACCAGAGCACTGCCCTATCTTCCATCCTGTACCACTGCATCACCCTGGGATGCGGGACTACAACCGTGTCAGCGCATTCAAATTCTGATTTTCCGCCTACCCCTCTGGGTTAATATTGTTAAGCTATAAAATATGGCTTACAGTGTCTGCTCTCAAATGACATTGTGACATATCAGATCAGCAGGAACGTGGGAGGAAATCTCCAAAACACATTAACTCATTTAACAGAGAACTCTTAAGGCAGGTGTTGCTGGAACTGGAAATCAGTGTTAATTGCAAATAGAAATTTGATTGTGGATTAGCACAATTCAACAAAACCAAAAGACAGCACTGCACAACGGAAATGCCTTAGAAGCGTCTTTACACGGAGGGGAAAAAAAGAACAAGTCCAATTCAGATAGCGTGACTGCTTGCTGGCTTCTGTGCATCTGACCAAACGTACGCCAAGTTCGCTACCAAATTACCTTGACGGCTCTGCACTGCACTGTCAGTACAACTGCTGCAAGAAAATAAACTGAGGTTCTGAATATCCAGTCACGGCAGATCTCAGCAATGTTTCCGACGAAGGAGACTGACTGCCCGTCATGGGAAGCAGCATCTGATGGTCTTCAGTCCCAATGGGAAGAGGAAGTGCTAACGACATCTCGGAGGGTTTCACATCTATGGACTCCGATAAAGGACTTTTCTGACTCTGAATGGATTCTTGTTCATTGAAAGAATTATCAAGTGCATTAGAATCAGGGGGAGTTTCAGATCCTGGGAGGGGGGGGAAAAAAAAAAAGAAATAAATGTTAAAAAGCTCCTGCACAAAATCTGCAAATTCCCTTTCAAATGACTGTCAAACCAAACACTTGGTGGGTCAAAGACCGCCTGGGCATCTGGGCTATCAGCTGCTTCAGTGTGCCGTGAAGCCAGAGCGAGCTGTAAATGCAATGCAAGCACTGAGAATCGCATCCTCTGCTGCCTGGAGCGTGACAGCTAGACGGGTGATGCATCCCAGCTTGATCTCTACTTGGCACGGTGCAGAAGATAACAAATCCTTAACATGACAGTAAACGAAGGAGCTTGGGAAAAAAAGTAGTTATGAAGGTTTCCTTGAGATTTTCCACCCCAGAAAATCAAAGAACCACCACCACATCCAAGCATCCTCTTTTAATTGAGATAGCAATGTACCATGTATCATTTATCCATAAACTCCTTTGGAAAAAACGTTTGTTATCTCCATTCCAGCCAGAGCCACTACAGTTTTTATCCAGTCACCTGAGAAATGATTTCCTGTTCTTAACTGAAATCACCGTTAACAGATTCCTCTCAGCCTTCCTGTTTGAATGCAGACTGCCACTGCTCTCGACGGCTTCCTGGTTACGCCACTTGGGATATTTGACCCTTCCTCTGTCAAAGTGTGCTCGAAGCCTGTTACTTCGGAGGTGAAGCACTCCTGCCTGCCTTCTGCCTCTCCGCGAGAGCTCCCGCAGCTCTCCCGCAGCTCGCACCTGGGGCTCTGCTGCTCTCACCTCACCCTCGCTTCCACCGGCTTCCTGTTGCCCTGGGGCCTTCCTACACAGGGCTGCTCAAGCTTCTGACATTCCACGCTGCCTCTGCATAGGATTCCCACTTTCTCATCCTCTCCCTCACCTGCTCCATCTGTTCCAATCCAGACGCACACAGACACCTAGTATTCCTTTTTCCATACGACAGAGGCATGGGAATTATGGTTAATACACTTAAGGATGGATAGATAGCAAGGCCTAGGGAGCCGGCATTGAAAGAGGCTGGCTATCTCAACAGCTCTGTGCTCTGTACCACAGGCAAGTAACATATGTCAAATTTCTTCCTAAGCAAAATCTGGTATCTACAATAGGAATTGAATGCATTGGAAAAGTCTTTTTAGAGCAGTATTTGCAGCTGGGAATGTTTTGCCAGCTGTCTGATCTTGTGTGTTTGCTAATCCAGCTCAGACTGGGATTAACATTGACTACATACATAGGCAAATCCTTCACTGTTGCATTAAAAATACTTGGGCCTTCACAATATCAAGTAATTCTTGTAACCAGTGTGCCTTGTTCACCTCAATTACTACCCTCGTAAAGATACACTCCTACGACATATACAGAAGAGGTAAAAACATTTCCCACAATTCAGACTATGCCTTCGCGTGGAAAGCTCTCACAAGTTACTAGGAGAAGAAAGTAAATATTCACATACAGAAATTTGTCAGCAGCAATCCACTCCTCTGTTGCTCAACGTGTGTTTTCTATAGCAATACAAATGCTTGCAAATGTGTCTTCAACCCACTTTAGAGCATGTACTTTATGCTTTGAAAGGTTTGTGTACCTCTAAGCAGATGCTTTGGGCTCTACAAAGATCTACTGTTCAAAAATCTTTTATTTTCTGATTTTATGCCTGGATGAACAAACCAATGTGATTCAGCATGGAAGAAGTCAAAATAGTTGATGTACTTTCTTAACCTTTGCACAAAGAACTCACCTGTGTGAACTTTTGTTTTGTGCTTCTTCAGATTTTTTATGTCTGTGTAAGAATTTCCACACATTTCACAGATAAATGGTCTTTCACCTGAAAAAAATAGTTTGGCGGTTAGAACAATCCGGAAATTGAAAGAAAACACAACTAGAGATGTAGGATAACGGATTTCAATGTTGTATTTTAAAACACAACGTTGTAACTCTGTGTGTCTTATTCAGAATAAAATTGTTTCCAGAATAACAGATTAAATAAAAAAAAAACCCCAAACCCCATGTTAGAAGTAAAGCCACAATCATACATCAACACCTACGTTATTACACAGATATTAGTCTGAAAAAGGCAATTAAAGATTTCACAAATATTTTCTTTAAATTATGTTAACACAGAGATACATAAATTAAGAAACTCTGCTACTTTCAAGTACAGCACAATACGGTGTATTTTAAAGGCAAAAGGGTAAAGGCAGAGTATTATTTATAGTGCAGGAAGCAGCCTGTCTGGAGACTGACCTGTATGGGACCGAAAATGTTTATTGAGCTCTCCAGAGGAAATAAAACTCTTTTCACAAATGCCACAGATATATGGCTTCTCTCCTAAAGGAAACACAAGGAGTTCGTTACTTCAATATACAAACTAGAATACACATAACGAACAAACCAAAAGGAAACAGAGGTAACGTCCAATGGGAGAAAGAGCTCCCTAAACTGGAGTCAAAAGGAAAAAACACGACACAGAAGCTGGATGACAACTCCAGAGAGATCTCCCAGTCATCACCCACCTCCACCCCGCCGCAGGCAGCCAGCCCTCCCTTGCCAGGCCTGCTCTGGCACCGCAGCGCTCCGTCTCCCCTCACCTGTATGTTTTCGGGAGTGGGTGATGAGAGAACTCGAGACGGCGAAGGCTTTTCCACAGCTGTCACACACGTAGGGTTTCTCCCCGGTGTGGCGACGCACGTGGTAGGTGAGCGTGCTGGCCTGAGCAAACCGCTGACCACACCGATCGCACACGTAGGGCTTCTCGCCGCTGTGCTTCCTGCGAACGAACACAGACATCAGGGATCTCCGGGCAGAGAGGGAAGCAACACCCGCCATTAACTAACTTTCCTCATTTGGTACTTTATCCCCAAAGCTCCTTGTGCTGATGTTCTGTGAACTAAAGAAAACGTGACAGCTGTGAGTTTGGTTCTCGGTCACCAGTTTCCCAGGGAGTGAAATTCACTGTCTGTTGACTGTGGGAATCAGCACACCCGTGATTTCGGTGGCAGCTGAACTGATGATGAGGGGGCTGTAGCATCTCTCCTATGAGGAAAGGCTGAGGGAGCTGGGCTTGTTCAGCCTGGAGAAGAGAAGGCTGAGAGGGGACCTTCTAAATGCCTCTAAATATCTGCAGGGTGGGTGTCAGGAGGACGGGGCCAGACTCTTTTCAGTGGTGCCCAGTGACAGGACAAGGGGCAACGGGCACAAACTGAAGCATGGGAAGTTCCAGCTGAACATGAGGAAGAACTTCTTCACTCTGAGGGTGACCGAGCCCTGGAACAGGCTGCCCAGGGAGGCTGTGGATTCTCCTTCTCTGGAGATATTCAAGACCCACCTGGACGTGGTGCTGTGCAGCCTGCTCTGGGTGACCCTGCTTCAGCAGGGGTGTTGGACTGGGTGACCCACAGAGGTCCCTTCCAACCCCGACCATGCTGTGATTCTGTGATGGACAGGCCCTGCGCATGGGACACGCGCCACGAGAACTCTGCACATTTGGCATTACAGTGCACTGAACGGTGAAATGATGCTTCCTAACAAGGCAACATAATTCCTGTTCCTGCCAAAGCGCAGAAAGCCCCATGCAGATAGCGGTGAACAGTGGGAACTGCTCTGTTTCACTTCCCACCAAGGAACTCTCTCCTCTTTGGTGCTACAAGCAGTTTAAAACAGAACCCACATCATTGCCATAAGGATATTGGTGCGTAGGCTGTAACATTCATAAATCACAAATCGCTTCCCTAACGAGAAAGTACACAGCTGTAATTATTCTGTTACGCAGTGTGAGACAAGATCCACGAGAAAAGGAGTAGAAATGACCGAATCATGTGAATGTGTAACTCTTGCTCACACTGGAGTAAATTGTTCTGTTTATTAAACACGTGGATAAGCATTTGCAGGATCTCACTTTTGCCTACCTGGCGTGGATCTTCAGATTGCTCGACGTTGCGAACTGCAGGTTGCAGACATCACATTTGTAGGGTTTCTCCTCCCCATGATGCATCCGACTGTGGAACACCAACTGGCACTTCTGAGCAAAGCCCTTGTCGCACAGTTCACATTTGTATGGCTTCTCCCCTGGTGAAAAATAAACCCTTGCGCTCTCTGCATTTACGTAAGAAAGCTTTCCACTCCATTACCTGACCAAAGCTCCGGTATCTAACACTTCTTACAAATAACATTTTGGAACGTCCCGTAATCAGTCCCCTGAAGTGGAAGGTGTCAGCAATACAGTGGATAACAGACTATTTTTTAACACATTATCTTTTCGAAAAAAATAGGCAGTAATATGTTTAATAGTGCCGTTTTCCCCACTGTATTTTAAGAATGCTACTGCTACACTTTCAGACTTTTTGCTGGTTGTGTCTATTCATGATTCTGACTATTTAAGATGAACAACCAGTAAATCATTTGCTTTTTCTTGCCAGTTGAACAGCAACAGGTCTTCACCATACAGCTTAGCGCTCACTAACTTCTCGTTAGCCTCTGCTGTAGAATGCTGCTGGTACTCCTCTGACTATTCGTGTTCTCTTAGCGGTCAATACGGCATCACGTAATGGATCATGCAATGGATTAGACGACAGTCTAAAGGAGCCTATCTCTGCATTTCTATGGCAGTGCACAACCAAACCAGGAACTCAACAGTTCTAAAGCATACTGTGTACATCAAAACTTCAAAAATGAAAGTATTGGACATCTCACCTCCCACCTAGCAGCCAACACCATGAAATTCCCTGATGACTCATGCAAAAATTCCATGTCAAACACCCTCCAGGTAGAAAGGGCAGCTGACGTCCTGACCAGCAAACTGTCCCTGCGTACCGCTCGCAAGCTCCATCTCAGATGTGAATCTTTGGTTAGTCACTGGCTGACAATATTTGAAATCCTCTCCCTCGGATACAGAAAGAGCAAGGTGTTCTCCGGCTGCTGTACCTCAGCACCTCCTGCCTCACCCCTTTCACACTTTCACAGCTTCTTGGAAAGAGCTCCACTGCTGGTCTCTGCTCAGAGTTTTCCAAAGGGGAAAAACCAGCAAAAGTAAACAACTTTTTATCTGTTTCAAGCAAGCACAGTACTTCCCCGATACGTCCTCCCAGGCCCCAGCAAGTTGCTCTTCAGAATATTTTTAAGTCAGACATATTGTCTTAAAGTTTAAGCATTCATAACTGATTTTTTTTGATGCTTTGTCCAGTAGCTCTTGATACAACACAAACATCAGGTAATGTTATTGAATGGAGAGATCATAACTCCATCACACATTTCAGCTACGTGTTTTACTAAACAAAAACCCAAACGCTGTTGTAACTCAGCCACCTCCCCTACCTTTGTTAAGACCCTACAGGAGAAGCTACCCACTTGTCACAAGACTGCATTTTTTCCCGCTTCTGTTATCAAACATGTATTAGAATTTGATGTTCCAAAAAAAAGCAACAGAAATTCTGGTATCAGGTACAGTGAGATTTTGGCACTAGTTTTTGGCACTCTGTCACTCTACAAAGTTAAAAGGGTAGCAGCCAGCTCTTCTGGGTCTTTCTAGAAATTAAGATGCTCAGACTAATAAAGTCCGCTCTAGCTATTGAAAGTAGAAACTACGATTTTACACTGAAAAATGCTGAAACATTTCATGCTACCCGGATACATGTACTATCCCCGTTTGTGTACCACCATCAGACAAAATTTCTAGAGGAAGAAGTCAGAATGCAAAGATCTTTTCAGTCCTCTATTCACAGGCTGTGACTACGGGTCTCCAGCCCGTGAGAGCAGGGCAGTGGCTTACCTGTGTGAGTTCTTACATGTGTTTTCAGCTGATTGCACTGGGTGAATGCCTTCCCACACAGCTGACACACGTACGGTTTCACTCCTTTGTGTATTCTCATGTGCCGACGGAGGCTGCTGGCTTCCGAAAAGACCTTCCCACACGTGTTGCACACCGGCTTAGCTTTGGAGTACTTCTGATCCAGCTCTTCCCCCGAACTCTCCAGCTGGTAAGCATTCTTTTCACTAGCTAAGTTCGACATGCAGTGCTCCTTCAGCGCACAGCTTTGCTGAGGCTTTCCCCGTTTCTGTTTCGCTGCAATAGTCTGAACGAGGATATCCTGCGCTGCCAGCGTTTCGCTTTCCACCACAGACGCCAGCTGTACTTCAGAGTTATCACTGCCTTGGGCAGCCTGTTCCGTGATCTGGGTGGCCAGCTTATTCGCATCTAAAAACATTTCAATGGACGAGTTCTCCGTCACATCATTCTGATACTGTATGGATTTATTCTCTGTGCTTTGGGGGGAGCTGAAATTCTTCTTTCGCTTTTTGGTTTGAGGAGATTTCTTTTCTAAAGCTGCTTTCTTTGCCTGTGGTCGAACCAACTCTACAGAAGGAGCGTCTGCTTTCTCCTGAGGGTTGTAATCTCGGAGAGTCAGAAGGCAAGTCTGCTGATTCATTTCGACATTTCCAGTGATGCTAGACGTCTCTGTAGAAGAGGGATTAGCAATAAAAGCAAAGTCTTCCATCTTGATTTTGCATTTAGTGACCACTTCTTCTACTTTGAGATAGTCGGCAGCCTGGTGAATTTCTTTAACGTTCCAGCTGCAAGAAAACAAGACTTGGGTGACAATATTCTGAACAAAGCAAACATTTGTTCTGCACCACCTGTATCAAATACAGACAGCAGAGCTACAGAAAAGTTACACTGTCAGAAAATGTAACTTTGAGAACACCTACAGCAAAATCTAATCTCTTAGTGCTGTAGTGCTGCAAGGCACCAGCGCGACAATTACTCCTGGACTGATGGCTCACGTCTAGTGGGGTCTGCAGATACACAGAACTGAGAATCTTATTTTCAGGTACGTGCCTTTTGTAGAATTTTTAAGTTAAAAGTCCAATTGTAAGGTGGTGAGGCTAGAGATGGGGTCATTTGACCAAAACGCTCAGAAATCACAGCACAAAGGGGTAAACCACTGGAAAATAAAATGCATAAATTGCCATTCTATAATCCTTCTGCCAGAAGTCTTAAGCAATTTGCAAGCGGTGTGTTCACCTCAGCACTTCGGTGAGGCAGGTACTAATCTCATTTTATAAAACGATTTGCAAACAGTCTTAATTCTGTATCAGCTGCGCACAGACATTAACACCAAGGAAGTTCTCATTGAAACTACTGCGCTCTGTTTTTCAGTTCCTGCAACACAGGCCATGATGGTTTGGAAAAAACTGATCTGGAAAAGGTGCCAATGTGTACCATCAATGCATTTATGGATTTACAGCACTCTAAAGAGAGATTAACGGCAAACAACATCATTCTCACAATCTCTTACACAGTGAATGTCATTAAACAATAAGTAACTAGCCACAACTACGCTCTGTACACAAATACAACCGCTTTTGTCTCCTGTACGACCCCAGCGCTGAGTTCAAGGTGCACCCTCCCGCTGTCACTCGGGCACCTGCCGCCACAGAAGACATCAGAGTTTGCCGACGCCTGCAGCAGTCACCTCAGGGGACACAGTACAGGACAACGGGTGCGCAGGGGCGGACCCGCAGGTGTCGTCTTTACGCAGATAGTTGTCCCTGCGTGAGAACGGTACCTTCGCCTCCCTCTTCCTTCACAGATCTCAACTGCTCGGAATGAATCCAGAAATTCTCCTGCTGTGGTGCCAGACACCAGGAACGCCGCACACTTCTGCACGTACGTGAGTTGCAAAGCCCCGCTCGTTAACTTCACCACACAGCTCTGTCCACTGCTCTATTGCTGTTAATGCTCGTAGCTGATTAAAAAAAAAAACCGAACCCACCCCACATCTGCGTACTTAAATCATCAAGTATGAGTGTTCAGACAACAGCAACAAAGCTTTTTTTAAAATGGATCTGACACCAGACACCGAGAAAGGAGTTAAAATCCTGGCCTACACACTTCTTAGTTACGCTTCCCTCTTGAGAGATAATCTTCTTTCCCCGAGAGAAAAGCACTGCAAAGAATCCTCACTGTACATGACGCAACGCAACAGGCACAAAATCAACACAATAAGGGGGGAAGTGCTGTTTCTGTGACTCCTTTTGGACACTGTAACACAAGATTCTAAGTAACAGATCAGGCAAATTCTAATAAACGTATTTCTGTTAAACCATGCCTATCCTCACGCATTCCTCAGACTTCAGTCTCTGGTCTCTGCGTTCTCTGCAAAAATAGACTTCCACAACCCAACTTCAGAAAGAACACACTTAACCTTCCCTCTCCAGGTAATCACGCCAGGTTGTAAATCCCTTCCAACCCAGACAGAAAGACTCGGTGAGTGAAACTATCCGTCAGTGAAACATGAGGCAACACGCCTGTGTTCTGGCACTCATACCAAGTGGTATTTTCAAACATACAAACAGATGATCTTCAGCTTGTTAATACGTACCACATCCACTGCGTGTTCCTCCAGAACTTATTACAAAGAACAAAAACCCCAGTACTGCCTTGACAAAGTTTATTTCCCTATTCTGCTTCCCCCTTCAATAGCAAATAGTTATTACCTGTCAAGGTTTAGGTTTCCCGTATAAATGAATTCCAGGAGTTTTTGGAATCCGTCAGCTTTCACTTGAGCCTGATCCAAAACAACATTATTGTCAGACGTGTCTCTGTAAAAGGCGCCAAAGTACTCGCTGAAAGAGGCCAGCACATTTCTGTGTGCTTTGAACTGGAATTCACCAATGACGACGGTGCAGTCACAAAGAAAGCCGGCTTCTCGCTGCTTGTTCAGCCTCTCTAGAAGGTGCTCACAGTGGTGGGAATACTGCATTGTGGTAACGCACTGCAGCCTCTCTCTTCTGATCTGCTAAAGCAAAAGAGAAAAAACCAACCCTGATTTGCAGACAACATTTAACTTTGCTTTGCCCCCTCACAGCGTAAGGTAACGATCGCACAAGACTCGGTGCCCAGACCCCGGACGGACCCTTCCCCTGCAGAGCTGCCACCGCTGGAGCGAGGGGGCAGGGCACGGCCATCAGAGGACGAGCTCGCCTCAGCTTCTGAGCTGCCAGGTCAAAGCCGGGCCCCGAGGGGCACGCTGCAAAACGGGCCACCCGCGGCCGGGACCCAGCCGCGCTCGGGCCGTGGGGCGGCCTGGCCCCGAGGGGAAGGGCCGCCTCGGCGCCCAGGGAGCAGCCGCGGCCCCCCCGGCCCGGCCTCGCCACCGGACGGGACGGCGCCCGCAACGCCCTCGCCCAGCTCCAGCTTCCCCCCCATCCCGCGGGCGGGCCCGCCTGTCCGGACGCCGTCCGTGCCCCCGGCGCTGCCCGCCCGCCCCGAGGGCCGCCGCAGGGTCGCCCCACGCACCTGCGGAGGGGAAGGGAAGGTGCTCCTCCGCCTCAGGCCGCCATGTTCTGGTAACGCCCCGCGCCCCGCTTCCTCGACGTCACTTCCGGTGTCCCGCTGCTGAGGCCGGCTCGGGGCTGAGGGGGAGGGAGAACCGGGGCACCGGCGGGAAACGGGGAGGGGCCAGGAGCCGCCTCGCTGAGGGGGACGAGCAGGGCCGGGCTGCGAACGGCTTCCAGAGACGGTCGAGGGAGAGCGCGGACTACAGCTCCCGTCAGGCAGCGCGCCAAGGCAGGGCCCGCCGTCGCCGGGGCGAGGCGCTGTGCATGCCGGGAGGTGTAGTCGCGGGCAGAGAGCAGCGGGCCGGGCCCGGCGCGGAGCCGGCGGCTGCGTTAAGGGGAGGCCGTGAGGCCGGGGGCGGGCGGGAACCGTGCAGCGCAGCCCGGTTTGCAGGCCGGCGGCGATAGAGTCTGGTGACTCTTAAAATAAAAAACAGTAGGGAAGGAAAAATAAGCCAACCCTGCAGCTGTTTCCGCCCGGTTTCGAACCGGGGACCTTTCGCGTGTTAGGCGAACGTGATAACCACTACACTACGGAAACGCCACTTGAAAGTTCTTTGGTGGGGGCACCAGTAATGGCTCTCGATCCCGCTCCCCCCATCCGGGCTCCCCCCGCATCTCGGTGCGGCCGCGGCGCCGGGCCCCGCCGGGAACCCGCACCCCGCAGAACCGCCACCCGCAACGGCCCCGCGGCCGCCCCCGGGGTGCGCGGGGCTGCCAGACGCTGCCCCTCCTGCCTTTCTCCGTCAGGGAGAAACTGCGAGATCTGGCCCTTCTCTGCAGCGTTGGGGTTGATTTTCAACGTCTCTGCGAATGACCAGCCGTACCCTCGGCTAACGCTTCACCCCAAAGCGTCGTGCGGAGCCGCTGCTGCTTCCAACGCCAGGCCTACCTCCTGCTGGGATGGCAGGGGCCGGCAGGACCCCTTTGCTGGGGATGAAGCCCAGTCAAGGAGAAAGACACCAACAAAGCGGGCTGAAAATCCCTGGGAAAGGAAAGGAGCAGAGTACGGCGGGGGTCTTTGCCCACTGACACCAGCAAATCCGGGTGGGATGAGCAGGACAAACCATGCAGGGCTGCCAAGGAGAGGGGCAAAGCCCCACTGTTCCTGCAGGAACACGGCAGGGCAGCTCCAGCGTGTGTGGAGAAATCGGAGGGAAACAGCCCCAGCGAAGAGGAGTGAGGGAGTCGCCTGGCAGTGCTGGCCCTGCGGGACAGGACCGTGATAAAGCAGGCAGCAAGCTGGAGCTGAGCACAGGGCGTGAGGCGCCGGGCAGCGTCTCCTCTGCAGGCCACTCGCCGCAGCTGGAGCTTGCGAACGAGGACGCGACCGATCCTCCCGGCTGCGCTGGTACACCAGGCACTGAATCGGCTGATTCTGGCAGGAGCTGTGGAGGGGAACTTCAGCTGTGCCAGCCTTCGCAAAGGGACACACAAGCCAAAACCAAACCGGTGGGAAGAGGAGTAAGAAAAGCCAAGAGAAATGAAATAGGAAAGGCTCCAGAAGAAAGCGGTGACAGGGAAGGGAGAGGGGAAAGAGAGGAAAGTTGGAAGCTAGCAGCAACAATATTCTGTTGAGTTTGGCAGTGGCAGCTGCAAGATTTCTTGACAGCACCGCTGTCATCATGCAGAGGTTTCTAATAGCTGCAGGATGTGTGTGTGAGTTGCCACAAAAGAGAATTTGGGAAAAATGAGCATCCTGACCAGCTCTTTTCACGCTTGCAACATCTCTCAGGTCCACGTGGAAAAACACTTGTGGGAATGCACTTGTGTTTTTAGTGTCATGCCACGATCACAAGGTCCCTTGTGCACAGCTGTAGCAGCCAGTGTGTAAAGGTTGGGATTGCAGCCACAGCTCTGCCCAGTCGCGTACTGCTCTTATATTATTAACACCACTTCTCTCCTGCAGGTCTTCAGCAGTCCCTGAGTATTAAATTTCAATAATTACAAACCACAAAATACAAACTAACTAATAAATATGTATTATTGTTTATATAATAACGTTTTCAGTCACAGATAGACAACCACTGTCGAAGCAGGAAGGTCCTGTTCAGGTAACACACTACAGCCTTCTCCGAGGAGCTGAACGGCCTCGGCTCTCACAGCTGCTGCAGCTGCCCAGCCTGCGAAAGCACTAAATACCTTCCCAGTATTTTTTTTTCGAAACAACACATAATTTAAATGTACATGAGGTGCTTTTTCCTGATGTCCTTTACCTGGGACATCCCCAGACAGACTACCATGACCAGAGGGAGATGCTGATGTTGTGGTGGAGACTGGGGTGGAACAGTCCAGTGCCACTGTATTTCGCTTGATCCCTAGAGGTACCCAACAGAGCGTGAGATTGTCAGGTCCCAGTCAGATAAAGAGGCTGTGGAGAAGAATATCTGCGGCAATACCTGAAGATGAAAAGCAGTGAGCAGCGATCCTGACTGAGGCACTGCTTAACTCGCTGGTTAACCGAGAAAAAACGGCAGAGCTCTCCCCTGAGCAGGCTGATGCACCAGCTCTGTGTCTCTCCAGGCTGTGCTCACGCTCTGCTCCAGGCCTCAGCACAGGCTGTGCGACGGACTCCGGGTACAGCGTCACCCACAGCGTATCAATCGTCAAGGCTGCTGCCTGCCCCGTGGAATTCTCCGGCTGTGGTTTCACAGAGCACGCAGCACAGATTCCAAAAGGCACCTCACAAGTCACCGCAGCTGAGAGCTGCTGGTACAAGGCATAGAAGAAAAACTGTGTTAAGTGTGCCGAAGCCTCGAGGAAAAGATGACAAATAATCCTAGTGAGGTGGAAAAAGCTTACCACCTTCCTAGTGGCCATGAAATTATGGTTCAGAATCAAAGGTTCCGTTGTCCTGAAACCCTCTTTCACCCTCCTAATGTTGGCACAGAGTCACCAGGGACTGACAAGCTCTGCTCTGATTCAATCATGAGCGAATCGCCGTCACGATGTTGGCATAAGGACTTGCTTCCACTCCAGTCCTTTCTGATGGTTTCAGCCTCTTCTCTAAAATTAAGCTGAATGCTTAAACAAGGGGATAGTCTGCTTGGTCCCTGGTGGTGTCAAGGTGAAAGTCAGTGCTCCTCCTAACAGGAGGTTTTCAGCTGGGACGGAAGGCTCCTCACTTCCCCGAGTGCCTTCCAGCCAATGCGGATTACCCCGACAGATTACATTGAGGCCAAGCCTAACGCGGTGCACAGAAAATATTTGACAAAATACACGTCATTTTATTACAGATTTTACTTAACGCTGCATGGAAAAGCACCTGAGATTACAGCTACCTGGAAGGCAGTGCCTAGGGGGAAGTCAGTGACCGCAGCGTGCCTTTTGAAAGTCCAATAAAAACCGTAACGTCGGCGCAGTTACTTCCTTCTCAGCCCACGCACTCATCTGTCGGAATAGGCGTAAAATAGGTGTTTAAAGAAGTTCTTTACCTGAACGATGCTGTACAGGGTATGTACAACTACAGCTAGCGAGACCGAGAGCTGCAGGTGGCTGCTCCACGCTCCCTTGTACCTGCAAGACTGCGCGGCCCGGAAACGCCTCTGCTTCTCCCTGGAAATCTCGGGGTCCAAAAGGAAACCGAGGAACACGACGCGGCCCAGGTGAGCGCCCCGGGAGAGTGCGGCCCGCACAGAGAGAGGCCACGGGGGAGGTAAATGCCCCGCTGCGGGGGAGCCGGGCGGGTTGCTGGGCTTGGGTCCTCACCCGGGCGTCCTCCGCCGAGCAGGGTAGGGCCCGGACGCGGGCCCCGGCCCTGGGTCAAGCCCCCAGGACCCCAAGTCCCGGCCCCAAACCGCAGCCAGCAGCCCCCACACCCCGCCGCCAAGCCCCGGGCCCCCTGCCGGGTCCCGCAGCCAGCCCCAGGCTCCAGCCCCAGGCCCCGACCCCAGGCCCAGGCCCCGGCCCCAGGCCCCGGCCCGGCCCCAGGCCCGGCCTCAGGCCCGGCCCCAGCCGCAGCCCCCGGCCCCGGGGAAGGAGCGGGGAGGGGAGAGCACGCCGGGCGCGCGCCCGGGGAGCACGTGGTGTGGCCGGGGGATGAATGACCCGAGCGTTCCAAACTCCCGCCACTCTCTCCCTCCCGCCCCCTCTCCCCGGCGCGGCCAATGGCGGCGGAGGAGGGTGCCTCCCCTCGGCCAATGGGGGCGCGGCGGGCGTGGCCGGGGAGGCTTTAAGAAGCCCCGCGGGGGCGCCCCCGAGTCGCGTGGCGGGTGGGGAGTCCCTGGTGTCGCTAACCCTAATGGCCGCCGCCGCGCTCCCCGCGCCCCGCCGCTGTTTTACTCGCTGACTTTCAGCGGGCGGGGGGAGTCGCCCGGGGGGGGGGGGGGCGGGAGCGGGAGGGGAGCGGTGGTGGGGGAAAGGGGTCCGCCATCAAAAAACGTCAGCGAGGGGGCTCCTCACCCCGGCCCGCCCTGGGGTCCCGGTCTCCTCCCGCCGCCGCGCCGTTCCGGAGGCCGCGGTCGGCCGGCTGCCGCCACTGCCGCCGCGAAGAGCTCGCCTCTGTCAGCCTCAGCGGCGGCCGGGAGCGGAGGGGCGCGCCCCCCCTCCTTCCCCCCTCCCTCCGCGGGGGACCCCAGCAGAGCAAAACGGGAGCGGCGCCCCCGGGCCGACTGCCGCGCGCTTCCCTCAGCCGTGGGGCGCGCGGCCGGCGCCGCTCCGACACGCGCGGCGCGGCGGCTCCCCGTGGGCTCGCGCTTCCCGCCCGCTCCTCCCCGCGCGCCCCCTCAGCACCACACCACACACCTCCCCCCCCCCCCACCTTCCCGTCGGCCCCGCTGAGGAGAGCGGGGGTCGGGGCGGCCCGGCCGGGCTCGGCTCTGCCGGGGAGCAGGGACCCCCGGGGGCTCGGCGGGCCGGCCGCGGTCCCCCGAACGCCGGTGCCCGCCGGATCCGCTCCGCAGCCGCTGCCTGCCGGAGGACGGGCGGAGCGAGCGCTGGGCCCACCGCCGCCGGCCTGCTCTCCGCCAGCGCCCTGCGGCGATGGAAACCCAGCAATGTCGAGTTCTACTCATCGAGTTTAAGAAAAGTTGAATTTTATTCACCGATTGTAGAAGCGCAGAGCTGGATCCTTGCAAGAAAACCCCCATGCAAGCCTCCGAGTGCGGGCGGCTGGCGACAAATATTTGGTTGGGGTGTGGAAGAGCGGATGGCGAGGGGGAAAGCGTCGGGGCTTGTCCCCGGCCGTGCTTCCCGGCGCGCAGGCTTCGGCCCTGCCCTCTGCCTGCCGAGCTCCCCGAGGGAGCAGCGCAGCCAGACCGCCCTGGCCGCTTGCTATCGCAGAGACGGGCGGCTCGGGTACCTCCACTGGCCGCTCTTGCCGTAGGCCAAACCTTTTCCCCCGCTGCTGTAGCCAGTATCAGCTGCTCATCGAAAACAGCCCAGAAACGCGGGCACGCGTGCGCGCCATGTGCGATGGAAGCCAAGCACGCAGTCTCGCCGCGGCGGGGAACAGACATGGCCCTAGAAGCTGGGCTTGGGCATGACTCAGTGCTCGCGTCTCACCGGCCCTGCGATTATTTCCTGAGCGTTTGACCAGTGCCATCTTGTGGCCTGCTTATTTTTGTTTTCTGCCTTTGCACGGAGCGTGGGGGTGAACTCGGGTGCTTAATTATTTTTAATGCTGTTTGAAGGAAACCTTGTGCTGCCAGAATAAGTGGAAATGCGAGAGCCCGACAGCACGCGCTTGAAGGCGTATAGCTCCGTTCCGGTGGTGGAGGCTGAGTGTCTCTTGATGAACCCGACCTACCTAAAACCACCACTGGCTCTGCCGCTGGTAATGTTCTTTCTCGTTTCAACGTAACTTACGTGTTTTCATTGTTTTATCTTGTTTCTGAGCAACAGCTTTCACTTAGCATCAAATACTTTGTTTCTGACTTGCAACTAAACATGCAAAGCAAGATATTTTCATCTACTTAGTACCTTATTTTTTAAAATGGAACTCTCCTTGTCTTACGAGTGCCTCATTTCCCTGAGAAGTTTTCTTTCCTAAATATAACTGGTTTTGCAGCATTTACACCGATTTCTTTCGGTGCCACTTCTGGAAGAGGTGAGAAGCTTGAGCTGCCAAGTTTCTGTACACATGGAAAAGTGTATGCTCTGCAGATCTGTGTGTCTGAGAAAACAATGTTGAGAAACCGAGAACTTGGTCTACTTCTGTTTCTATTTATGGCAGCAAGGACAACTTTGTGTGATATGGTATTATTGTGGAGACTACAACAAATGTAGCTGTTGTTGCTACAACTTGCTACTGTTTCTGAACAGCCTGCAGCTGCCCCGAGAAACTGTTCAAAAAAGGTGCTACTGTGGCTTTTTAGGCACCGGTGCAGAAGCTCTCAGCAAATTCTCCCCTGAAGAGTTCAGAGCCATTTGCAAGTGGCAGCCATCTCAGTGTGTGGATGAACCCGTGTTTGCTGGCTCTCCTCTAAGCAGAACTCAGCCGGCAGTGAGCAGCCATTCCCTGCAAGAGTCAGCGGCTCAGGGAAGCGGGTCCGCCTCAGCGTCATGTTTGAATCCCTTGACAGTAAGTGGAATTTCTTCCCCGCAGAGCGTAAGTGCTCTTGTTGATATCTCCAGATCTGTTTGCTTTAAAAAAATCTAATGGTTCGTTTGAAGCTTGTGTGTGCTAAGGAATTTTTCATCATTGCTAGCTGTGACACAAAGTGATACAGAGGCAGGTGATGACTTGAGAGAAGGGGAGCTCTTGTGCTCAATAAAAATATGAAAGTGTGTTCTGCAGGTTCATACTCCAGGCTGCCATTGAGACGGTTTGGCAGTTTGGGTTGTGCATTCTGGGTGACTTCTTATGGAGTGCTAGATGCTCAGAAATAAACACCAAGTCATCAGGAGGTTCTCTAACAAGTGTTGAGATGGTGAACTTTGAAGGATGTCTTGCTTACATCTGCATAGGGTGGACCTTTTCACTGTGTGAGATCGGTCATCAGACATTTGTCCTATCAGGTTGGGTACATGGAAAGTGTTTTTGCCAAAGGTGATGAAGTGGTTGATCGCCCTAGCAGTGCAAAATGGTCCCACTGTACTCTACTAATACGTGCACGGGGTTCCCTTGCTTTTGCATGGTCATCTTCCCAGTGTGCTGTTTCTAAACACCCTGGAGTTTTCTCTCCCTGTGAGAAATCGTCCCCTTTCCGTGGAAACCTAGAAAAAAAAACATCAGCACTGTCTGGATGAAATCCGTTAGGAGATCCCACAGAAAGGACGGGATAGCAGGGGGGGTAATCTTACTGTGCTTGTGCAAACCCCCTCTTCTGAGGGTGATTCAAGAACTGAAGGGTTTGGGGGCCCTGGGGGGGTAAGCGTACCTCCCTCATTACCACATTTTCAACTGCACATTTCTGAGTATGAGCTCTCTGCTATGGCTGATCCTGCCTGTGGCTTTGTGCGGTGTGCGGGGGTCTTGAGCTGTGTTCCACTCCTGGCTCTGCCTTCAGTCACCTCTCAACATCATTACCCCTCCCGACATCAACCAGAACGCTTTTCTGCTCTCTGCAGAACTTGCCGTATATGAAAGCAGCAGTATTTTTGTCTTATATTGGTTTCATTAAGCTGTTTCCAGGTTATGTTTTGGCTTTCTTGCATTAATTTAAAATCAGTCATGACTGTTTGGGTTATATGTGATGTGTCAGTGCACAACAAACCAAAACAAGGAAGACTTCAATCAGTTCGGAAGGTTTGCAGGCAAAGATGGACAAACTAGCATAAAGTTAACTAGCGCAGATTCACATGTCAGTATGACTTTGTGTGTAAACTTAAAGTACGTTTCACTGTGTGTTTGAAATGACCAATAGAAAAGCTGAAGTTTTTTCTCTTACTGAAATTTCTGCTAAATATTTCCAAAGTTGTTTGCAGAGGTGACAGCGCAGGCAGGCTTTGTAGGAACAGTGCGAGTAGAGTTAACGTTGAACTGCGATATTGAGTCTCGTGAAACGGTTCAAGTTGACCTTGCTTATGAGACAACAAAAAGTGTCTTAAGGAGAAATAATAATTATCAAAGAGTAAAGAACGGTTTGATTCAAAGGCTGTTTGACCTCTGACAGGTCTGGCAAACATTAATAGAACCCTACCCAAATTCTGTTTGTAGATTGCCTCGACAAGGGGTACTTTCAAAATGTGGTTGAATGTCGTATCTAAGCATATTTATTGGCAAAGGGAATGGAAGAAGCATGCATCTCAATCACTTTGACATAAGTAATTTAATGGTAAAGTGAAGCTGTGCAATCAAATCTTTGTAAATGCTAAAAATAGGGACTAAAAATGGTTTAAGCATATAATAACTTCCTGTACCTTTCTTTGCCTGGTTCTCTGTATTTAGCTTGGCACACCCGGGCGGGGAAGTTGTTTTATCCAAAGAAGTTTGGAAAAACCGACTCCAGGCAATGCTAAGCCCCTGACACGAGACCCTGGGAGAACAGCTCTGGGTCTTGGTCCTGTCCTCGGCGACTTTGACCTGCTTGATGGGTCAGACGAGGTCTGTCTTCAAGCAAGAGTTCTGTATTGTATGGCCTTTGCATAGAGACCTGGGGGATGGCTTTTACCTTCTGCATTTATAGCTTGCAAAGGTGTGATCGTAACTTGGGCTTAATGGTATCTGAAACTAAAGCTTTGTTAGCCTTTTTAATTTTGTATATGGAACTCTAGCCGCAGTCACTGGGGAGTCTTACAAACCAAATCCATACAAAAACAACACTTGTCAGTGTTTGGATTTGTGTATATTTCCCAGTTAAATCAGACCTGAAAATGATAATATAATGGGAGTAGAAAAGACTTGTTTTCTACCTCTCTTTTTCCCGTTCAATATTATGTTTCAAAGATTTCAACAGGGTAAGCTTCTCCCATATGGTTGGTGAAGTTTTTGTCTTCTACATCGTACCCGTGCTGTGAGAAGGTCTGCTGGATGTGCTCGTGCTGTTGGTTGTATTTTTTCCAACGGTAGATGGCAATAGCCGTTCATTTGTGAAACGTTAGAGTAGAACTGGTGCGTTACAGAATACAATGTGCAAGTAGGATCATTCCTGGGCAGGAATTGAAGTGAAACTATTTGTAAAAACTTTCTATTTTTTTCCAAGTACAGGTAAATTGCGGTTAAATAGAAACCTTTTCAATTAAAATACGTTTTTTTTATAGAATCCAGTTCAAAGCAAAAAAATCTGAAAGATGCTACGTAAGCTTCACAGCAAGGTACTATAATGAATTGTTGTCCCTATGTAAAAAGGTATTTTAAAATGTGTTTTTCAATGTGCATTCTAGATAAAATCCAGTGATTAGGAAATGTTGATTAACAATAGTTTTTCATTCCTTTTCAAGCTTGCTCAAAACAGTAGTAATTTTCAGTTTATGTTTGTTTGAGAAACTCATTTAAATAGTTCTTTACACAAATGAAAGAATTTTTTTTCCTGTTTATAAACTTTACGATTTACCTTGACAAATCAGTTTGACACCTTGACCGCACTGAAAATAGTGTCAGAGGTCAGCATTTACAGACTTTCGATGGTAATTTTGCCTCTAAAAATACATTGTATAATTTGAAACGAGATGTGCAAGTGCTAGTCTTTCTAGTGTACAGCAGTGTGTTGTAGGATAAATTGCTTTCTGCATTTCTCATTTGTTTGAATAAATTTACTGCTCGCTTTTGTGGAATATATATTTTGTTTCCTAGAAGCGACCGTGGGAGGTATGTGAGTGAGGAAGGTAATAATCTATAACAAAGTTATAACCAAATCACAAGACTTTTGGGAATTTTACAGCTGCAAACCAAAGTTCTCATGCATTATCGTAGCATTCTGTTTTGCACCGATAACAAGTTTAAAGGCTAGCATTTCTCTGTTTTTATTGAAAAGATAGTCAGACTTCTGTACATCAATGATGGAATATTGGCAGCTATGAAAATTTTGTAGAAAACATTTTAGGGCTGCAATTAGTATTTTAATAAGATTGTTTTGTATTACTGTATTGGTATTATCTGAACTGTACTGTTGGATGCTTCGCTGTGCTCTGTGGGGGACAAAAGAAGGCGGAAAGGATAGAAACTGACTGAAATGAAGTGATGAAGGGGGTTTGATCCCAAAATTGCTACTGGCTCCAGATGTGCCCTTCTCAGCTTCCTATATTCTTCATCTATAAAGTGGTGATAACGATACTGACCTCCTTTTGAGGCTTCAGACAAGGAGTGCGAAGCAGCACTGTGCTCTTCTCCCTTTGCCTGGGGCGATAGACCCATAGAGCTGTATTGTTTCCGGAGAGGCTGGGCTCTTCGTGCATAAAACTGTCTTCTAGGTCGCAAACTTTCAGGATAAGGAAATTTTACCAAGTCTGCACACTTAAACCGTTTCTCCCTCGTTCAGCCTCTGAGCCTCCTAAAGAGCAGAATTCCGTCACTTCTTTCATCACTCTAATATTCCTTTAAACAACTGTATCATGGGATCTATTGTACTTAGCTGTAGTATGTCTACCATACAGTCCATGTTTTTCATCACAGGAAGCAGCTTGAACTGCTTATAGCAGATGGAGTATACATTTGTCTTGTTTTAGAACAGCTTTATATCGTTCAGCTGGCTTTACAGCCTCTTCGGTGTCTAAAGATAAGTATGTTTAAGTACAATCCTGAAGTTTTTATCTCCTGCATCATCAGCCTGCACTTTAGTTACCATTTCATATTACACTCCTCAGGCAGCTTTGAACAACCTTAGCTTGACAATTAAGGGAGTGAACTGGCAAAACTGCTAATTTCTCTCCCGTTCCTTTCACTCTTATCTCCTATTCTCTAAGGTACACATCTTTATCTACACGTTTCCAAGTAGGTGTTCAATTAATAACTCAGACAAGTTAGAGCTGATAGGATCTTTTCATGTATTAATTTAACTCTTCCTTTCAAACGGAATGCCAGAAAATCACTGTTTTCATGTTTTCTCTGTTTATTCTGGCTGGATTTTTTTACTGAAGTTTCTTGCTGTAGTCCTTTGATTCTGCTCCCAAGAAATTATTAGGGATTACAGCAGTGGCCTTACAGGTAAAGAGGATCCTCACTATTGTGTTGAATAGCAGTTTTCTTCTGTATTAATGTTGGTTTTAGATTGTTTTTATTTATAGCAAAAAAGTAAACCTGCAGACTTGGCCATGCAGGAAACAGAAATATTAGGTGTTTTGTTACTCAGTTTCTTGTGTTTGGTTTTGTTTGTTTTTTTTTTTTCTGATGACAAGAATGATGCAACACAGCTGATGAGCACAAAAAAATTCATTTTCAGTGAAGACAACCACAAGACTTGTTCAAAAGCAGAGATTTATTGGTCTGTACACGCTAGTCATTTAGCAGCTAGAGAGCAATATTTAAAAGCTCCCTTTTCTTCCATTAGACGTGAAGGACAATATGTTTAGTTTCCATCTGTGTTGGTCTTGCAGCAGATTTAAACTTGCAATAAGAGCTAAGATGAGTTGATATTGTAAAAAAATCCTCTTGAGTCTTGTCTATAGTTTAAATGCATCTGGTGCCTGGAAGAATCTGCATAATTGTTGATGCGAGCTGGGAGATACAGAAAAACCACAGTCACTCTCCACTAGAACCAGAGACACCCATCTTCACAGAATGGCAGCTTGTTTAGTGAACATGAAATCAATTAACTTCACTGAGATAACAGGTAAACAACAAGAAAAGACACGAAGTCCTATTCTGAAAAAAATCTTTAAAATCCATCTCAAGGAGTCTTTTGTTTTGGTTTTTTTTTTCTTATTGGAGTTGAATATAGTGATTCTTTATTGGTGCTTTATACATCAACATATTACTGATGAAGTATTTTACAAATTTCTGTTCCTATGGCTTATGAATCATTGTTCCGATTGCTTTCAGAGGGAGCAGCGACGATGAATTTGAAACTATGAAAATGTGTGGCAAATATTGGTAAATGAGAAGTGGAGCCTTGCTCCTGGTTTTCCTTGTGGAAGACCGTGAACCTTTCAATGGACAATTTGTTTGAAATAAACTTACAGAATGCAAAGGTAATGTTATCTAGTACATTGTTATGAAATACAGAAAAAAATTACCCATTAATCAGATTTTCAAAATCATCTGGTATTCTACCAAGTTGATTTTTCATTTTTCGGTGAGAGGACTTTCCATATTGATTTTTTTCCCTTGGGAAAGCCATTTTTGATGAAGCAGACTTGTAGAACCAGGACAAAAAGTTGGTTTACATCCAGTGAGGATCATAAACAGATGTGGACTAATAGTTAAATTGCTGATTCTGTGATTAATATTGACCATTGTTTTAGCTGTCAATCTATTTCATGGAAATCTTGTGAGTATAAAGTCCACATTTAATAAACTTGTGGATACTTCAGTTCTGGAATATTTCCAGCACTTTGCTTCTATTTTCAAGTTTACCTCGGTAGCACCACTGAAGCAGGTGACACATGAAGCTGCAGGTGATTTGCTGGCTTGCAAGCCTGCTGTGTTGCAGGGCTTGGCTACAGCACAGTAACGTTAAATTTCTTTAACATACGGTTTAATCTTGTAATATAAGCCAGTTCAAATCATGTTTTAAGTGTGTTTCTCAACTGTAAGTTCTGGCCAAGTGTTTCAGATAGTTCAGGAATACAGTTTAAAGAAAGATTATTACAAGAGGGAACAATACTTAAAGGTGAAAGTCTACCTTGAAGCCAAGCTCTGCAACACCTTTTTTTTTTTTTGTTAAAGTATAGCAAGGGCTTCAAGTGTTTTCCATCTTAATGCTTGAGCAAGGTAAAATTTGCCTGTTAAACAAGCCCTTTCTAATAAATAAGAGGTATGTAAGTTCATTTGTTGAAGACTTGGGAAATTAATTTGAAATCCAAAGGAGGCTTTGTTGAATGGTCAATGGTAGAAAGACTGATCCTGGGCTGTCTACAGATTCCTAAGGACAGTGTGCTGCTTGACAAGGAAGAATACATATTGACAGCATTCCTTAAAGGAGTACTTCAAGGGCAAAATGAAAACATTTCCATAGGGTGTATCCATCAATCACCAGAAGGATGTTCTCGTACACCAAGTACAACACGGTATAGCTTTCCAGTGACCTTAACACACTAGCCAACATAGGAGCTGCTATAGTAATTACAGATTACGTTAAGTATCAAGTGAAAGCCAACAGCCAACTACTAGGCAAACCTTTTATGCGTTATTAAAATCATATCCTCCCCAGAAGATTCAAGCTAATAAAAATGAATGTGATAACGCAATCAGTAAAAAGCAGGTTTAAAAAAAAATTCTCCTCTGTTGATAAGGTCCCAAGAAATCCTATGCTTTATATAACACCTAATACACATAAGCATGGAAATAATCCCTCAGGTACGTTAACAGCTTCAGTTGCATTCTCAGAGACTGACTTGAATTTTTTATAATTATATTTTATTGAGAAATAATTGTTATGTATCAGGTGTGTGTTGCACTTAGTTTAAAGACTAAAGACTGCAGTTTACCTAATATTTCAGCAATCAAAATACAGAAAATTTTAGAAAGCATGAATTTGGAAGGATTGTTCTTACATATCAAGAAACTAGTTCTCCTTCTTGAGCAACTGGCCGGGACAGTTTGCTACAGGCCCTGAAAAATAAAAAATATTAGAGATTTCACATGAAAAAAGCAGGTGGGAACAAACTTTTTGTGTGTAAGGACACCAATGTTCACTGCTAACATTTCGAATAAGTCACTTATGACTTGCTATATCCTATATTTCGTCACCTTAAAGGAGCCCTAGTGGGCCTGACTTTCAGACCAGAAGTTTCTGAAAACTTGGCTTTTTGAGTGATTGTCAGAATAAGAAATTTTTTTCCATCTTGGCCAAGAAAGTGTATTTTGTTACCTAGTGGAACCAGGTTTGCCTGCGTTTGAGAACTGACTCCTTCCAGACGCTGCTCTTGCGAGGTTGTTGGTCAGTCTTTGATTTCATATGACTCTTAAAATTTTAAAACAAGGTAGATGCTATTCCCATACACCATATACACAATTTAGAACAAAGTTAATATTGAACAATATTCTACAACTAGATTGGTGTTCTGTTTCTGTGAGCCTAAAGGGTCCAAGACCCAGCTGTAAAGCTGTCAGCAAAAGAGTTGAGTCTGCACCGAACATCTAGAACATGGCTCAAAGCAGAATGTGGTGCAGATTCTCTGAGTAGGAGGTTAAACGACTAAAAATTAACAAGGCCAGGATAAATTGGTGTCACGACAATATATTTTACATGCAGAGCACTGTAGTTGCAAAAATAGAGCTCTTCAATCACTAGGAGGCATAGTGGTACAAAAGCCTAGCTCCAGTCATGCCTAAACGTGGACCTACATGCTTATTTTTCCTTCAGTTCTCCCAAACCAATAAGGAAAGTTGCAACTTTGTGCATTAGATCACAGCTATTACCTAGAGCAAGCAGCAATTGTCTGGTCTGTTCCTGTTGAAGGGTATGGAAACACTGCTTCCACTAGGAGTTAACTGAGAGTTTGTCATTTTTAGTTTCGGCTGTTTGTTAGCTACTCCAGATCTGGATATAGTCTTAGCTATGGCTTTTGAATCAAAGTTGCCCTAATAAATTCTATTTTTGCTTTTTAAAAGTCAGACTGTATATTTAAAAACCAAAGCATAGGTTCCTATTTTTTTAAAAACAAAACAAAACCTTTCCCCGCTGGCCTGAGTCTTTATTGTTTGCAGTCTCAGAAAACTTGCCCGAAGCGGAAAATGGATCAGGGAGTAGCAGTACAGCAGGCCAGAGTCAGCCGGTGTGCAGGTCCAGCGCAAGAGTTGGAAGCACGCCTACTGAAACCAGGGCTGAATTTGGTCCTCTGTCTTCACTCTGTGAGTAGAGATTCTGTTTCAGTACTTCAGAGGCGCCCAAGAAAACTTTGTAATTGATGTTTTCCACTCATTTTCTTTCTCTGCTGGTTCTGTATTTTGGTTGAGTCGCGTTTCCCCAGCTTTCAGATGTACGCTTGAACGCTGGAAAAACTCACTCTCATACATAATGAAAGAGGAAAAGTTACAGAGGAGGAATTTATTGGCTGGAGTCTCCATTCCTGCTCTATATCTTGCTCTACAAGCTCCCACAGCAAGTGAGTGCTAGAGCCAAGAATAGAACACCACTTCTCCGACACCCAGTCCAGTGTCTTAACCCCTGCCTCCCGTGAGAAATTTTGTTTCGGTTTTCTGTACCGCTCAAAGATAAGATCATACTTTATTTTGGTGCATAAATTGATCTCTAGGGTGAATGAATAAGGTTGGGAACTAGCCAGAGAATAACACAATGTAAATAGTGAAACGTAAGAAGATTATATATATAACACTGCAGCTTCTCAGACTGCTGTGTGTCTAGGTGGAATTAATGAAAAAATATATGAAGTATTTGAGTTCTTTCAAGTTTGTTTTGAGCACACAAGGTCTTCTTCAGAGAGGAAGCAGGATTTCTTTTGCTCAGCTGGATTTTCTTTGAAAGCAGCCAATGGAGGTGTTCTTTCACCTGTAACGTAGCGTTGCTTTTCCTCTCTGGTAGTACTTGCGTTGTCGGGGATAATAGCAAGTGTTGTGCTTCCTGTTTGGGGATAGCAAAGGAATTTGGAAAAAAATGAAATTAGCATGGGTTGACTAATGCATTTTAACTGCAAAGCATTGCTATTATTGTGGATTGAGTACAGCAAGGAGTAGCATGTGTAAACTTGGTGTGGGGATCATAGAATCATGAATCATAGGTTGGAAAAGACCTCTAAGATCACCAGGTCCAACCGTCAACCCATCACCACCATGCCTGCTAAACTGTGTCCCGAAGAGCCACATCTACATGTTTTTTGACCACCTCCAGGAATGGTGACTCCACTGCTTCCCTGGGCAGCCTGTTCCAATGCCTGACCACTCTTCCTGTAAAGGAATCTTTCCTAATATCCAATCTAAACCTCCCCTGACGCAACTTGAGGGATGTTAATATGAAATGCTTAACTGCATCCAGGATTCACAAGTGACAAATGCAGGAGTGGTCTCTAGAAGTGCTGACTCAGCACCCCTGACTTCTGAAACAACCACTCCTCTCAGTTAGGTTAAGAAAAGTGTACACTCTCCAATACATCCAGCCACGCTCAGCTGACGGCGGGACTCACACTGTCCTTTGCTTTGGTATCCACCAAACCTTCCATCAGACTCGTGACTGCGGTTGTGCTGTGTTAACCAGCTCCTTTTCAGGATTCCTCCTCCACAAAGACTTTTGAGTTCTGACAAATCGTGGAGCTGTCACCTTGCACTCAGTTTCAGGCAACGTAAGAGCTTCTCTTTTCCAGCCTTTCCCAACGTGTAAACAAGAGGCAAATGCTAAGTGCCACAGGTGAAAGCTGGATCCCACCTTGCTTTTAAAAGCATATAGGTCTGAAGAGTAAATATTTGTGAAAGGTTTATTTCCAAAATCTCTTCACACATCATGAATGGGTGTGTACGTCCATGGAATAAAGATTGCTGTAAAAGGATAGAAAAGACGTTGTGGTAGATTTCTGTCTGTGCTTTTTAGCCATGCTCGTTGCTTTTATGCAAGCGTTTACAATACAAACTGCTCAAATGCATTTGAAAATGACCCTGCGTTGTTTTAGGTACCTAGCAGTGTGGGTGCACAAACAAGTTGCTAGAGATAAGCTGAGGCACCGCTGGGACAGAGAGATCCTGCTCCACTGATGGCAAAACAACACATTTGCTTGCTCATTGGCTAGAAACGATTGGGAATTTTTTGGCAGTGCTTCACCCTCAGGAACTCTTTATTTCTCACCACTGAAACATTTTGTGGGAACATGCCAGTTTCAGTGAAACTTCTGTAATAGAAAGTTTGTTTTCAGGCTGGAATCTAGAGGCAGTGTGCTCTAACCCTGATCTGCCTGTCTGAGAAGAAGGATTTAACCCCAAAGTCTTCACATTCCAGGAGACCCCTAATTCTGGGTTACAGTGTTGTTAGAGCACCCTTTTCCCGTGCTTTTGTAAAAAAAAAGGCACCAAAAAACACAAACAACAAACAAATCCCACTTCTAAGTTCATCTTGTTGCAATTGGGAATGCTTCTGAAATTTTGAAACTATTTCTGGGATGGGAAAAAGTATTTTTCTTCTCTTTCAACTTTGCACCTCACCACTCTGTCACGAACTTTGCATCTGAGATTTTGCTCTTGATGAATGAGCCCTCAGCCATAAAGACTGCTGTGAACAAGGCTTAAGGACTTTCCTGAAAAATGAAAACCAAAAGGCTAAACCACAGTTGCCTTAGGAAATGTGATGAAGGAGAAAAATGAAATCTTCACTCTCCTGCCTCTTCTGTAGGGTTTTGTCATCCGTTCTTCAGCCAGATTCTCCTACTGCAGACCCTGGCTGCTCCTGTTCGAACACGAGACGCATATCCAGCACTGCCGTGTTGTTGTAGAGGGTCTCCTGGGGTTCCGAGCTGGGCTGCAGCATCTTTAGGGACAGGCGGGCAATGCCCTGATGGCTCTGCTGTACCTGATCCCTTGTGAAGCCACAAATTGACTCAGCTCTTCACCTTCAGGGGCTTTTTGGTCGCTGTAGTTAGAAACACCAACTACACTGTAAAATTAGCAACTGGAAATTTAATCTGCTGTTCTTTCTGGAACCTGACATCTATTGTTATTTACTGCTTGCTGTAGTTGTGGCTATATTTTGTTTGTCATTATCTGTGTGACAATTGAAAGGAAAGGGCTGAATTTTGACCTCAAAGAAGCGTGAGATGTCTACTGTTTATACTCTGCCTTCTTAAGGGCTGCAGATACCAAAAGGCTGCTCCTCTAGGCTGCAGAGCTGTCAGAGAACTCGCGGTGATATCTTCACACAGGGTTGCATCTACGTGAAAAATTTAACTCTTCCAAATTGCTTCACAGTTTACGTGTACCCCTCTGGGAAGATGCTGGTGAAAAATAAATGTCGAACAGCTGTTTAGTGTACTGTTAGAGTGCGCTCATATTATGGTGATGAGTGCAGAACGGAAGAAACGGTACAGAAAAGTAAATGGGAATATTTTAGAAAATTTTCCAAGGACATTTTGAAAAAGACTACTTGGTAGCCAAAGTATCACGATGGTGTGCTTGATGACTCTCGTCTAGAACAGTGGGGCTTTAGTGCATGTTGGGTTTAAGTGTGACTGAAATCTTTTGGGATTCCGTATCTGGCAGAAAGGTCTGAGCAGCAGTATCTGTGCTTATGTCCTAAGCGTGTGCAGCAGCGTATAACATACACAGGAGTAATTCCTGCCCGACGTGGAAGGAATTGAACACACTCGACTGCTGTCAGCTGTAAGTGCTGTCTGTATATGCCCTGTATTGATACAAGGTGTTGGTCGATATGTGCTTTCATATAAGCCTCAACAAATTGAAATAGCAGTGCTCTAATGATATCTTCTTTCTTAACTTTTCTTAGAAATAGCTATCAAAGCAACCATGAATATAGTTGTATAAAGTTTATCCATGCATTCGTGCTTTACTGCTAATGATCAAAAAGTAATTTGAAAACACCTTTCAAAGAGAGCAAACATGGTTTATCTCAGCCGGCAGGGAAGTCTTCAACAAAATTCCTAGTGAAGGATTTCAGCAGAACGGAATATTTGCTGGGCACTGAAGGGCAAAGGAACCAAAAAAAAAATTACTGTTTTTCTGAATTATTTTCGTGAGTACTTCAAATTTGCTTCGGATGCAAGCTGTTCATTACACTTTTAATATTAATAAAAATATTAATAAATTGAAAGCATTTTTCATTTCTAGGTAGTTTTTCTCTCAGTCTTTGAGCTTTGAATCTGATCATTTCAGTTCAGCAGGGACAGGAGGATGGGGTGCTTTGTTTTAGTACAACAAACGTGCTAGAACTAGCCACTGTTTTGTTCCCTGCTCTCATAGCTTTTGTTCTTTATGTGAAGCTATTTGCTTCTGAGCTACAGCAGGCGTCAAATAAGATGTTTAATTAAAAATGTTATCGGAGGTCCAATTTCAGATCAAAGATCACATGCTATCAGAGATCCAGTACTTTGATACCCCAATTATAGGTACATTAGAAATGGTCAAGTGGGTTAGATTAGATAGTAATTTATTTTAGCTTGTTTCCTTTTTCTTAGTACTCATTCCAGATATCATAACTTGCTAGACGTTTTAAGAAAAATCAGTAATTTTAAAAGTGAAAAGTAAAAGGCTTCCAGTTTAAACAAAGCTGATAAAAAAATTATGGAAGTAGGAAAATGAGACCTTTAGAATAAATACAACCAAAAGCATAATAAACATTGACTGGAAGCATAATCCTGAATGTTAACATAAATCCGTTTGTTGTAACAAACATTTAGTCTAATTTAATCTTTGAATGTGTTACTGCCAGAAAGAATAGAATTTACAGGCTCTAATGTGTTGGTTACTCTTAAAATCCTGCTGTAACTATTGATACTGATAGTGTCTCCCACTGAAAAGACCATTTTAATTATCACTGTCATCCATCTCAGTGAAGTCTATGCATGTGCGTTATTTACAGATCATTCTCTAAACTATTAAATAAGTTGTATACTGAGACAGGAACATGAGATAAAATTATACTACGCTGCCATCAAAGCACACAACAACAGAGTGTGAATTTGAGCTCTTGTGAGTTAAGAGCTTGCGGTACAATACTCAGAAGGAAGCAAAGGCAGTGTTAGTTCATTACATGGCAGTGCATCTGCACAGCTAGCGCTTGGATCTCACAAGACATTAATCACCTCTGAAAAGATGCAAGAACCCTCCACTTCGAATGTAGCCCATGGCAGCTAATGGAACTGGGCAATGTGTTTGTACTTGTTTAGTTTTGTTTTATTTCTGAATTACTTTGGTTTTAGATTAGGTAATCTAAACGTCTGTTTGGCGGAGAACAGAATTTTTTTGTATTCTTTCACACTTAGAATTTATTCCAACAGCCCTTCCGGCTAATAAGTCATAACTAAGTTGGTTTCTAATGCATTTGAACTGTCAGCCAGTAAGCGCAGAATGTTATCAGTTTTCATGTGTTACAGATAGGGAAGGCAGAAAAGTGGTTTTAAAATGGTGTTGAGCTACTGCAAAGATTTTCCATTTGCTTCTCAGCCATTGCCTCTGTGCAATCTCGGGGTGATTGCACTGAAGTGGTAGGGGGCACACTCTGCCAGGAGGGACGCTCTGCAAAGCTTCCTTTGACACCTGCGGAACCCAAAAAAGCCCTTAACCGGGCAAAGTGTCGCGATTCTCCTGGGCAGACAATGGAGCAGAGCTCTGGCTCCTGCTTACCAGCCCCAGCCATCTCTCCCCAAAAAGACCTTCAATGACTTTCTGTATTTTCTTACCCCAAAGTGGCTTCAGAAGCACAGCAGGAATGCAAATACATGTGTAAAAGAGTCAATCTAATCGGGCGTGCAGTTCTCAAAACTTCATTATTCTTCGTTATCTGAAAAACTGCAACTAAGAAAGGAAATGTTGGCAGGGCAGAGATGCATTGTCACGTTGCAGATTTCATGTTAGGAGAGATATTTGTGAATGCTAACAGAAAGCCTAGGATCCAAAATTTGGTGCTTGGGTTCACTCTTGTGAAGGAAGACTATTTTTCAGAAAAGAGCTCAATTGAAAAATCCGTATTTTCCATGTAAATGGACATCTTGTTTAAATTCAGAGACAAAAAAAAACGGTGGGGTTAAGTGTAAGACCCACAATTCAATTTGCATGTTGAGTAATTCAGACTGTAATAGAAGCTTTGTCATGTTAAGGTTAGGTCTTTCCTGTGGCTGTTGAAGTGGGCTCTATAGACTTTTTAACATGTTGCAGGATATTAAGGGGGAGAAAGTTTGACCTACATCCATTTTTTTCCAGACCCACTTCTGCAGGTTTCATCACACTTCCCGTGGCTCGTACGTGGGACATTGCTGAGGGCAGGATAGGTGCCCAATTGCCTACATACAATTTCATCAGGAAAGGTGTATGATTTATTGCCCTGTAAAGGGTTTTGACATGAAGCCTGTGAAAAGCACTATATAAATGCCAATACAATATAAAACGTCACACAAATACTTTACTCATTAATTCCGACCCTGTGCTTTTGTACTGGAGTGAAATGGGAGTGAAATATGAATGTGTTCCTTATGCTTTAAAGGGAAAAATGGGTTTGTGGATTTTATAAAGGCTGATGTGTTAACCTGCCTTTGTGGTTCCCTTAAAGACAAGCAGAAAGCAGTCTGCTGTTTGCCTGGTAGTAGCTCTGTGAATGAAAGCAGGTGAAACACCAACAAAGGGAAACTCCACGTTTGCGATGACAGTCCTTAGTCACGATCCTGCTCTCGAGACACATACAGATGATTTCATTTTTTACTTCAAAATTTCACTTATTTCAGGGCTACTAGCTGGAAGCCTTTCTGCCATCACCCCATTACATTATGCCCCCTGATATTTTGTCATATCATCTTCTTTCAACAGCTCAGTAACCAAAGCTTCCCCAGCCTTCACGGCATCAGACAGGCCTGTTTCAGAACGTGGCTTCAGCAGGGGAGAATGTTCTTCACGGGAGGCTTTTACCAACCCACCAGCATCAAGCAGTGACTTCACTGTGTTCACAGTCTTCACTGTGCTGCCCAGAGGGGACAACAGCTCCCCAAAGCCCAGATCTCACCGGTCCCCAGCTCCTTCCTTCTGTGAAGCCACTGGGGGAGGCCAGGGAGGAAGGGGAAGGCCACGGGAGATACCAGAACAACCCCTTTCATCCTCTACAGGGATTTTCCAGCCTTGCCCAGTTCACTTTGTATATTGGGAGCCAGCCCATAACAGCTGGTACAAATCACAAAACCCTCGTGTCAGATCAGCTGATCCCACACTGCATGGTGGGGCTTCAGCTTTTTTAAACCTTCGTACATCGGCTTTAACTATTGTTGAGTGCCGAGTAAAGTTTACTCCATTCCTTTATTTTTATTTCAGGTTGCTTTCCAAATTCCTTCAGCCTTCTGTGCTTCTCCATGGTTTTGACTATTTCTATTTTCGCTTTTAATACGATGTTCTTTTTCTGCTGATCTCTGCTGACATTTTTCCTTTTTCATTTGTAGTACTATTAATTCCCCTCTGTTCAATGTCTTGTCTACATTCAGAACATGTTTGTTTTTCTCTAGTGGCCTGTAATTACTTTCCCCCTCCTCCTCTTTAATTTTTCCAATTACGTCTCCACTGATGCTCCTTTAAGCGCTAGACGTATTGGGGGTAACCTCTTGAGGATACGGCTTTTTTGGCCAGAAAGTGCTTGAAGTCTTGGAAAGGAGCTGGGCTTGAGGATGCCGATTGCACCTCTCTCCGGTAAATTGCCAAATGAGTTTTTTTGTTGCGGTTAGTTAATATGCGAGTCCTGTTGCATGTCTGGGGAGGGTCCTGCTTTGCCACCTTCTCACGGGACTGGTGGCAGAGGCACGCCAACCCTGCTGCGGCACCTTAAAACAGAGACCTCCAGCCCCCGGGCTTGCTGAGGCTTCTCTCCGTTTCAGATGAGGGGTGGAGGGATGCTGAGACCAAGGGGCCAAAGCACAGTAACCCAGGAAATCTGCCGTGAGGAAGAAAATCAGACGCAGGTCTCTGCTGTCCCCATTCGCCACGCTGACCTCTGCTCTGGCACCCCAGTCCAGCTGCTAGCCTCTTGGTTTTTCTCTGTTTCGCTCTCATTCTCAAGGTCGTGGAAATGCAACTCCTTCCTACGGGCAGAAACGAGATCTACTTCATGGCTGGCATCCTGTACCGTTTTCCTGGGGAAATATTTCTCGAGGAGTATTTCGCAAGGCTCCCTGGTGCTCTGTACTTGCCTCCCAACCCACGAACGCGTTTCCATGTTCCCAGCGCCGGTGTTTCCAGTGACGCTTCTGCCAGGGCCGGGACAATTCCCGGCCTGTTGGAAACCCAGGCCAGCCTCTGTCCCAGCCCGTACACGCGAGTCCCATTAAAACCCGCTTTCCGCCCATTTTCGTCCTCGCTCCCCATCATGGGCAGCGTCGGGTGTTCCCCCTCACCCCCGGCCCTGGCCCGGGACGGGCACGCAGCTCCCCGCCCTGCAGTGCCTGACCGCGGCCGTCAGGGGGCGCCGCAGACCGCGGGGCGCCGCGCGGGGCCGGGGAGCGGCGGCTGCGGGGGCGCGCGGGCGGCTCCGCGAGCGCGCAGGCGTTCGCCGCGCGCTGCCCTCGGCGCCGGGCCCGGTAACGTTACCCGGGGGCGGCGGAGGGGGGGTGTCCCCCCCCCCCCCCCCCAGAGTCGTTCAAGGGCACCAGCGCTGGGTGCGAACAGCGCGGCTTTGCGCAGGCGGGTGCGTGAAGCGCGGTGCGAAAGAGGGGGGAAAGAAAATAATATTTTTTTTTTTTTAAAAAAGCGGTGGTAGTAGGTTTGTTAAGGAATCCGGTAAGTTATAGGAAGCAAAATGAAATGTCTGGTGCTTACACGACGGCGTGTTTTACAAGGGAGAAGGAAACTGTGCAGAAAATGCATGGGCTTTTATTGCTGGTTTTCATTGCCTGTACTGTGGTGGATGCTTTATGCTACGGAGAGCAAGTTTAATTGAACCAGATCACTGATTTCTTATAGCAGGGGGCATGGGGTGGGGGTTTTTTGTTTTGTTTTGTTTTGTTTTGTTTTCGGAGTTAACTGTTTCGGGGACTAGAGGCGGGCAGGTCTGGGCTCCCCAGCCTCCGAGTTCCGCGCCAGCAAATAAAAACACGGTACATAAAAACAAACACCGAGCCCGGTTATCAAAGCCTCAATCTCCCTCTATTATTTTCCCTTGTATTTGGTGCTTTTCTTTTTTTTTTTTTTAATCACATCTGTCGTTCCCAGCCTTTCCCAGGACTGCAAAGCAAAGTGGACAGCGTCCATGTGACCACCTAGCACAGGAGGCATTTTCTACTGGGAAACTTTGGAGCGGTTTTCTCGCTTCCTTTCCTTCCGAGAGCTTAGAAAATGTGCGATCTTCCCGGTGATTAAAGTCTCCGCATTTGTCTTCAGACTTACCGGGTTTATCCAAACTTTTGTGCGTGTTTGTATCGCCCCCCCCTCCCCGCGCCCCTTCTGTGCATTTGTAAAGTAGCCCCATCTAGCAATGATAAATATCCCTGTTGATCACTTGATTGATTACCTCTCGGAAAGGTCACGCGGGCTTGCAGTAATTTCCTTTTGCCTAAGGCTCCCTTTTCACTTTTACTCCCGCACGACAGCTCCAAGTATACAAGATCTTTATTTTTGATTTTTAACCCCTAAACAGCTCCCCGAAAACAATGCGCTGGTGAAAGGGAGGAGGAAAATCCGGCGGCGGGTCGGCGCTGCCCCAGCCCTCGCCGCGCTCTCCCGGGGCGGGGGTGGGGGGCAGAGCCTCCCTCCCCTGCTCTCCCGCGGACCCAGAATTCGGATTTCAACAACCAGACAAGCTATTAATTTGCCCGTGCTACCCAGGGTCCTGAACCCAATTAATTTCTAATAATTACAGCCCAAGGGGGCTGGAGAGATCCCTCTGCCTCTTGCTAGCCTTGCCACTCCGCGGCACCGAGGTCAGCATATAATAATAAAGTGTATATTTTGAGAGTGATCAGCAGAACAGTGAGTTATTGCAATGAATGAAAATTGTTTCCATTTTGGCTAATTGAGCCCGTGGCTGAAAGCTGGAGTTCTGAGACTAAATAAAGAGGACTGTTTCATTTCAACGTGGACTAGAAATCCCTGCACGGCTTTTCGGTCACCCAGCAAGAAGCTTAATTTCTTAACAGCAAACCTGAAATCAAGCGTTGGGTAAACAGTATTAATAATTGCATTACAATGATTAAATTAATCTTACTGGTAGCTAGGAGAATATAGATGGAGATTGAATGACACGGTGTAAAGTTCACTGCACAAAGACAATAGCACAACAAATACCTCGATACTTCAACTTTTGTCCAGGCGGGCTGCGGGGCTCGTTCAATTAGAGCGTCAGGAAGGGAAAATCTGCTCTTACGGGGAAGGCACCGCAACCTGCGTGCGAGGGGCTGCGTTCGGCCGCCCAGCCTGTGCCACAGACAGATTTCATCCTCCCCCCCCCCCCCCCAAAAAAAAAAGAACCCCCAATTTAAATATTTCTCTCTGCCGAAAACGAGCGCGCAGCCCCGCGGGCAGCCCCTTCCCCCGCGGGAGGCGCGGCGGAACACGGACGAAACGGATTTCCCGGGGCGGGTGGCCGGGACCCTTCGGGGGGGGGGCCCGAACCCAGGGGAGGGCGGGGGGCGCGGCACCTGCAGGGCTCCCGGGCCGGCGGGCAGGTGGCGGTGACAGGCGGGGGCGGCCGGGGTCACGGCTGCCCGCCCGGGAAACGCGCATCTGCGCGCCCGGCCCGGCCGCCGGGCTCCCACGCGTGTTTCCCCGCGGCGGAGTCGGTCTATGTGCGGGGTGAGGGGTAGTTTTGCAACGTTCCCAGGTGTTTTCTGTTTTCCTCGGTGAGCCGGTGCGGGGGGACGATGCGGGGACAGCCCGGCGCAGCCCCGCAAGGAGAGGAGCTGCCCGCGAGCAGTCCCCCGCGCATCCCCCGCGCAGCCGCGGGGCCGCTCCCCGGCAGCCCCTGCCCTGTCTCCGCAGGGGCAGGGGGCCCCAGCTCCGCCCGGAACAGCCCGGGGAGGGAGAAGGGGGTCTTAGGTGTACCCCTGCCCGGCGCTGGGGTGGGCGCAGAGCAGCCGCGCGGCCCTGAAATCAAAAGAAATCCAATTTGCAAATTAAAAATAACGACGGGCGTCAAGGAGGGCTCCGCAGAGCGGATTCGAGCGCTTGCGCCTGTCTGCCGGGCGATTCGGGGGAGCAGCGGGGGCTGCGCGGGGGGTTGTCACCCGCGGAGTGCGGAGAGCGGGGGGCGGGGGGGGGGCGGGGGACGGCCCCGATCCGCAGCACCGGCAGCCGGAGGGGGGTTGGGGGGGGAGGGGGCTGAAGGGGGAAGGGGCGATGCTGAGGATTTTATTAAAACAAAAAGTTGAGCAGCGTGTATGTACTGGCGCAGCCCCGAGTCTGAAAGATTGTAATTTTCTTTTATGGTGTCTGGCAGGATTTGCAACAGATATTAATGGGAACATAAATAGCGCATGGAAGGTATTGAACAAAACTGTTTAATGCAAGGAGGTTGTACCACAGGAAAATCTATATGTAGTTCGGATTGATTCATACCTCGGACACAGCCATCCCCTACAGGAGTTCCCAATTTCTGCGCGCTCCCTCTTTGATTGGCAAACCCTGTAATTAAAACAGAGCGGTCGGCGTTGCTGTTTTAAAAGCGTTTTTTTTTTTTTTTTTCCTGCCCAACTGGTGGTGCCTGAGCCGAGTTCAAGGTGGGGAAAAAGCGTGCGAACAGGGAAAGTGTAGAATTTAATGGTACGCATATGTAATAAAGCATATGATCGAACGATATCTCTCTGAATGTCTGCACGCAGGGATCTCCGGTGACTGCGGCCGGGCGGCAATAAACTGTTCAAGTGTCGCACAGACGCAGAACAGCGCGAATAAGTCAATAGAAGAGATGTAAAAAAAAAGAAAGGAAAAGGTAGGGCAAGGTGTCCCCGCTGGCAGCCCCCCCCGCCCCGCGGGTCTCCCCCGCCGCAGCCCCTCCCGCCCGCCCCGCGGCCGCGGCCGCTCAGCCCGGCGGCTGCCGCCCTCCCGGTCCCGGCCGGTCCCGGCCCCGGTGCCGGGCTGTCAGGGTCCCCCACCGCCCGTGATGGATCGCTGCAAACTTTTTTTTGGCGGCGCTGAAATGTTGAAGAGCGGGGGGGAGCCGCCCGTGCGCATGTGCGAAGGTGTCCGAACTGACAATGCTGGAGAGATAGCGAGCCAGGATTGAGAGAAAGGGAGAGCGGTGTGTGCGGGAGAGGGAGAGGAGAGAGGGAGAGGGGGAGCGAAAAAAAAGGAGGAAAAGCTCCAGAAGGAGAGGAAAAAAAAAAAAGAGCCCCCCCCCCCCCAACCCCACGCCAGCATCGGCGGCGGGACTGGCAGCATGCGATCCAAAGGCAGGGCGAGGAAGCTGGCCGCAAGTAGGTGCAATACCCCTTTCTCTTGGCTTTCCACCCTCCCTCTCTGCCATGTTGCCTAGACGCGTCTGAGACGCGGCGCGGGGCTGGCAGGCGACCCGCAGCATCCCGCTGCGCCCGGCTCGGCTCGGCCCGGCTCGGTGCGGGGGGGGGGGGGGGGGCGGCCGGAGCCGGGCTGGGGGCTGCGGGCGACGGGGAAGGAGTTGAGGAAAAGTTCAGCGGCGAGCGCTGGAAGTTGCTGCTGGAGCGGTGTTTGGGGGGGGGTGGTCGGGGAAGCGGGGGAGGGTGCGGGGGGGGGGTGCGGGAGGCTCCGGGCCCTATAGCGGGCGCTGTCGGCTGCCGGCAGGGCCGGGGGCGGCGGGGCTGCGTGGGCGAGGGTGTGCGTGAGCGCGGAGGGGCAGCCCCGGGGCGCAGGTAGCCAGCGCGGAGCTACCGCACATCCCCCCCGCACCCCCCCACCCCCCGCAAACCGCGCGTGGGAGCGGGGCGTGCGTGGGGCCGCGGGAGCCGCCCCGCCCGGCCGGGATACTCCACGCCTGGCGGGGCTGGGGGGCAGCGGGGCGGCCGGGCAGCACCGAGCGGGTTCGCAGCCCGCTGGAGTCACCCGCGAAAAAGCTGAAGTAAATGTTGTCATTTCGGGCGCTTTTCCAGCAGTTCTTTCTGCAGCTTGGCCGCCCGAAGGGCTCCGTTCCGCGAGGCGAGGGCTCAGCCGTCCACACGCAACTCCCGACTTCTTTAATTATTTGTCTTACGCTCACCCCATCTGTTTCTCCTTTATGATAGGGATCTTTGCTTTTAACTGCTGCGGTGTCGGGGCTCTCTTTTATTTTTTTTCCTTTTTTTTATTAAAAAAAAAAGAGGGAATCAACAACAAAACTTCCCCTGCTTTCGCGTCCTATTTTTGAAAGCAGCTGATGTCTTTATTTTCCCTGACACATCTGGAGAAGTTTCATTTGATATCCATGGCGAGGGCGACTCACATTCCCGAGTGAAAAAAAAAAAAAAGGGCAGGCGAAAGAAAAAAAAAAGTCGGATGAAATGTTGCATAAGTTGCGTGACGTAAAAAGCAGATGCTTATTTACTCTTTATTTGTAAAGGGGGGGGGGGGCGGAATAGGGGAGCGTGGAAAAGGGGAAGCGAAAGATCTCTCCGGATCATCATCAGATTTTCTGCGAACTTGAACAGTCACAGCAGTAATCTGCGCTTGGTTCGGTGATTTTTAAAGTGGATAACGCAGCGCCCGCAATTTGAAAACAAATCTGTTGTTAAATCTCCAGGTTGCCATCCTTCCTTTGGAGCTAATTAATGGAAAAAAAAAAAATCTCACGGCCCCGACCAGATCCGTCAGGTTTCCTTGCCTTTCCCCTCTCTTTTCTCCTCGCTTTTCTCCTCGCGCAGCGATGCGGGGACGCTCCCGCGGGCGAGACCCGCTCGCCTGCGGAGTTTCTGCTGGGGGCTGAGCGTCCTGGCTCTCGCCGCGGCAGCAGCAGCTCTTTCCTCCCCAGACAGATGCGTCGCATTAAATAATCCTTCGGTTACAAGCCGCTCATAAAGGAAATCATATTTAGAAAGCTAGGATTATTATACTTTTCTTTCCCCCGTGTGTGTTTCGAAAGGCTTTTGCCCCCCCCGAAGAGCATCTCGGTTTCATGGCAAGTGGAAGGAGGGTTGGAGGCGACCCCGGCAATTTAGTCGTTCGAGAGGAAAAGTTTGCAGCTTTTCGGTCCTTTCTGGCTGGGGTGGGAACAGAAAACATTCTGTAGCCTTCACCCTCTTACGTGGAAAGCGGCACAGATCGGGATCAAGCGCACTTCTGCTCTTATTGCACTTTTACTGCGTTGGGCGTAAAATAAAAACCGCCCCGGTTGCGTGACCGTCGCTACTACCCAGGAAAGCTTTTTCCTCGTAATTAAGGGAGAATACCTGAAGCGTGCATTCCCTTGACCTCACCGTAAAATCGCTAAAAAATTATTTTAAGGCTTCGCCACCCCCTCTCAAAAAAACCAAGTAAAAAGAAAAAAAAAACCCAGAAGAAACAAAACGAGCCGCGCCGGGTATAGCTAGCGAGTTCTTTCCATGCCCAGCTGTAAAAATAAGGGGAAAGACAGGCTGGAGCCCTCCTCCCTGCGAGGAGCGGGGTGCGGTGTCCGGGGTGCGGGGCCCGGGGTGCACCTGCGCGGGCCCCCGGGGCAGCCGCCCGTCCGCCCGGGCGGGGCCGCGTCCCCGCGCAGCCCCCGGCGCAGCCCCGCAGCCGGCCCGGGGCAGCCCCCAGCCGCCTCGTAAAGAGACAGAAGGCGCTCGGATTAGGGGAACACACGGGAAGAAGGAGGCACTTGTTACTTTTACACTTTATCGCCACTTTTTTTACAGGCAGTTTAGTGCGGCCGAGGTAGCTCCAGACCCCTCCAGCCGTCGGGGAGAGGAAAAGAACACTTTCCTCGGCTCCCCCGGGCTGTCCCGCGCCTGTCGCTCGCCTCGCCCCGGCGCTGCAGAGGCTCGGCGGCCCGGCAGCGCCGGCCGGTCGGTTCTGCCCGCGAACGCGTGTTCGAGCTGCTCGCTCGCCGGCCCCGCCACCGGCCCCCCGCGCCCGCCCCGGCCCCGCCGCGGGGAGGCCGCGCCGCCGGCACCGCGCACACGCGCCCGGCACCGCCCCGGCCTCGGCCCCGCACGGCCACGGCTGCGGGCACGGCACGGCGTGCCCCCGGGCGGCGCCTGCCGCGGGGCTGGGGGACGGGCGGGACCGTCCCGTTACAGCCCGGGCGCCTCGGCACCGGGCGCCGCCTGAACCCTTCCCGCGGCCGAGGGCGTGCCCGCCGCTTTCTTTTCTTTTCTTTTCTTTTCTTTTCTTTTTCTTTTCTTTTCTTTTCTTTTCTTTTCTTTTCTTTTCTTTTCTTTTCTTTTCTTTTCTTTTCTTTTCTTTTCTTTTCTTTTCTTTTCTTTTCTTTTCTTTTCTTTTCTTTTCTTTTCTTTTCTTTTCTTTTCTTTTCTTTTCTTTTCTTTTCTTTTCTTTTCTTTTCTTTTCTTTTCTTTTCTTTTCTTTTCTTTTCTTTTCTTTTCTTTTCTTTTCTTTTCTTTTCTCTTTTCTTTTCTTTTCTTTTCTTTTCTTTTCTTTTCTTTTCTTTTCTTTTCTTTTCTTTTCTTTTCTTTTCTTTTCTTTTCTTTTCTTTTCTTTTCTTTTCTTTTCTTTTCTTTTCTTTTCTTTTCTTTTCTTTTCTTTTCTTTTCTTTTCTTTTCTTTTCTTTTCTTCTTTTCTTTTCTTTTCTTTTCCTTTCTTCCTTTCTTCCTTTCTTCCTTTCTTCCTTCCTTCCTTCCTTCCTTTCTTCCTTTCTCCCTTTCTTTCTCCCTTTCTTTCTCCCTTCCTTCCTTCCTTCCTTCCTTCCTTCCTTCCTTCCTTCCTTCCTTCCTTCCTTCCTTCCTTCCTTCCTTCCTTCCTTCCTTCCTTCCTTCCTTCCTTCTCTTTCTCTCTCTTCCTTTCTCCCTCCTTTTCTCTCTCTCTCTCTTTCTTTCTCCCCTTCTCCGTCCCTTTCTCTCTTTCTCCTCTCCTCTCCTCTCCTCTCCTCTCCTCTCCTCTCCTCTCCTCTCCTCTCCTCTCCTCTCCTCTCCTCTCCTCTCCTCTCCTCTCCTCTCCTCTCCTCTCCTCTCCTCTCCTCTCCTCTCCTCTCCTCTCCTCTCCTCTCCTCTCCTCTCGTCTCCCTTCTCTTTTCCCTCTTCCTTCTCTCTTCCTCTCTCCCCCTCACCATCTCTTTTTCAAGGCCAACTGTCACCACTGAAGTTGGGACCAACTTTGGGGCGCTGTGATGCTGCCTGGGGCCGAGCCCGTGGCTGAGCTCCCCAGTGCCTCCGGCTGCTCCCCGGCCACAGTGGGCCGGCTGTGGTGCAGGGCAGGGAGAGGACACAAAGAGAAAGGCCAGTCCGAAAGGCGAGCTCATTATTAATACAGCCCCACTTGTAAATGAAAAATGTAACCCTTGTTAATTAACGCTGTTTACATGGGGTACAAGAAACTTAAGAAATGTTTCTACAAAGGGGAAGGAACTGTTTACAAAACTCTTTCAAAAGTGTGACATATTGCTGCAGTTCCAGCACTAAAAAGCCAAACACACTTACACGCCTTTGAAGTCGGCTGGCTGAGGCAACATTATTTGACTCGGATTCAGATATTGCTTGTGGGTATAACTAATGGCTTTTACCTAGTTAGTGGGCTGGGAGGGGCGAGGGCCCGGGCGCCGTGGCCAATGGGTCCCTCCGGAGAGCTGTGGCTGGCTCCCCGCCAGCTCTGTACAATGTCAACATTGAATATTTGAATTCCCAGACTCTATTTAACAACTTTCTAAATAAATAAACTCATTGTGTGTCTGTGTTTAAAATTATTTCACCTCTTTCATGAAAGCTACAGCATCTTATTACACTGGACTCTCAGGCTGCTTTTCCCCCTTTTCTTTCCAAACAAACACAAGCAGAGCTGAGCATGTTTTTTTTTTTTTTTTACTGCCTCTTATCTCCCCACGTTCTCCCCTTCTCACTTGCTGTCTGTCTTCTCGTGAAGCACGAGTGGAAGCTGCTCGGACATCCCACGGCGTCCTTAGTGGGACGGCTCTCTGTACCCTGCTATCTAATCAGAACTAAACCTGAAGCCAGGTTCACCAAGTCGGTTAAATATTAATCATTTCTAAAAGGAGGCCCACGTGAGTGCCATTGCTGCAGCGGTGCCCTGTACACACTCAATCATTTTGGCTTCTGTACCACAGGCGGGCTCCAGGGACAGCTTTCGTTGTTGTTGCCATAAATGGCTATTAGTGTTCATATTCACCTATTCACCCAGTTATTTAAGTGCACATAGGTGTGTAGGTGTCTGTGCTTGCTGTGTACATGTGCATACGTGTGTGCTCATACTATACCTTTCTGTTTATGCCATGGAGAGAGAGATGTATGCGTGTGTGTATATATATGTGTATAAAATATCTGTGTATATGTGTGCACATACAGAGAGAAAAGCAGGTAAATAGGTGTGATATCTGCATTTGCAGTTAGTGGTTTGGAGAGGGAGTGTGGTATGCTTCGGCTCCTGGGGTGCTTGCAGCCTGCGCACCTGAGTCTGTACATCCACGCAGGCTCTGAAATGTGGAAGCGCATAGGGACACAGACAGAGATGATATACAGGAGCCTATGTGGTGCTCCCTGCGATGCTTCCCAAATGCACTGACTGTGTACCTCTGTGGTGGGAGTATTTATTGTAACATATTTATTGACTTGACATGTAAGTAAAGGTGTCTGGGCAGAAAAGGTATTTCTGGCTGTCCTGGGGAGCACAGCTCCCTGATAAAGCTGTAGAAGTTGCTGAAGGAGAAAGTGGAATGAATTTTCTGTCCAGACAGGTACGTGGTGCGGGAGGACAGAGGAAAGCATCGGCAGCTGCTCCAGCCCAGGATGCATGAGGAAAGGGCAGTGGGGAAGCAGATGGAGTTTTATAAATCTCGGCTAACGAAGCCTTGTCCACAGAAATTGCCTTGCTTTGCATTAAACCACTTTCTAAACAGATGTACTTTGACTTTGGAAGGGCTTGTTCAGACGCTTAGATTTCTGACCAAGGATTCATGATATTTGTTTATTTAAAATTTAACTAGGTTTGCTGTCATTTTTGGAGCAACTCAGTGCTCTTTTACGGTAATTTAATACAATCCGTTTTACACCATTTCGGTTTAGTTAGGCAAGGAGTGGCTTATGAAGAGCAGAAAGAGATTAATCCCACATGGTTTTCAAACTAGCAGATACAAGTGTCATATTATCCAGCAGACAGAGCTAGAACTGGACAAATGCAGATTAGAAATACAGTTTGTATTTTAAGTAGGGAAGGTATTTAACCAGTAAAACAATTTACCGAGAGCTGGGTGGATTTCAACATCACTGGAATTCTTTTGTCTTAATTAAGGTTGGCTGTTTTTCTAAAAAGATATGAGCTAATCCAAACAGGAATTAATTTAGGGAATTCCTGTAGCCTGTGTTGTGCAGGGGGGGAGAGACCAGATCACTCTTCCTTGCTTTATGATCTATGCACCTAGTTAAAGCAGTGCAGTTCATATGGAGAGGTAAACTCCAGGCTGGGATCACAGGAAAGCACTTAAAAAAATAAATGGCCATTAAAAAAACCTGGGTTCAGCTCAGACAACGCAGAACCAACGTCTGGCTCAGAGTCTTTTCTGTCGGTGCTGCTGTTTACCCCCACCGCAGGTGTCCCCGGAGCTGTGCTGGGCTCAGGGTGCCCTGCCCCAGCGTTTGAGGGCAAAGGCAAAGAAGGGTTCTGCAAAGATGGGAAGGAGGAATTAGGGTGTACATGCCGGGGTTAGGGTACGGAGAAGGGGGTCTGGGGTCACAGCAGCATGATCGCTGCTCTGTGATGGTTTCCAGTGGGTTCCTGCTGCGTTAATGTACCATTGGTTACTGCTGCAGTTCTTAACACCCAGACCAGGAACCAGACAAGACCAGTATAGGTCATGATATGAACCAATAAGCACCAGAAAGCACCTCCAGGCTTTGTGAGGGAGGAGTTTTCTGGTAGATAAACTCAGCTGAGAAAGAGCAAGGTGGGAAAGGGGAGTGAGAAACTAAGAAGTGTGTGTTGTTATCTGCAGGACTCTGTCTCTTTGCATTGCCATTTTAAACCCAAAATTTACAACGCTCAGGGTATAAAGCAACCCTGCCTGATCATTCATTGACTTTGTGTTCCCTCCCTTTTGTTTGCATTTCCAGGCTATAGCGAGGCATTGCCTTCTCCAGTGCTGCTGGAAGAAAAGGCAGCCACAGAGCCGTGTGGGAGGAGGGAAGCTAGCCTGCATTGAATATTGTATTTGCTGTTAAATATGTACCAAAGAGAAAGAAATGTGAGCTAATCCAGCAATAGGAGCTGGGAAGTGAAATACAATTCGTTTTATTTCAGGGTTTAATATTGTGGTCTGTTTTAGTGAAGCATTATCTGTTAAACTAGGATATATGCAACGACATAAAACCCCACTACCTTAAGGGAATGTCAAAGCTTGATCTACAAAATAAAGGAAATTCAAAGTTAAGGCTGAAATGTACCACATGGCCTCCAAGTCCCAGAAACAACAGGAGGCAAGGAAGTAGCTAAATGTATGGGCTGCGCTTTAAAACGAGCCCAGCAACTACCAAGCTGCCAGCGGTCCTTGCAGATACACAGCATGGTTCGAGCTGGGATTTGTGCTGACTAGAGAGCAGCTGGCTCAACAAGGTCTGTGATGATCTCGAGTCCTTTTGGAAATCTTGGCTGATCTGTGATGAGGGTGAGAGTTTTATGGCAGAAGGATTGCAGGTCTGGGCTTAATTTGTACAATAGAAACACTTTCTTCTCTTTGGCACCAACAGCTTTTGTTTAGAAAATCTTCTATTGGAGCAAAATTTTGGTTCAGAAAAGGGATATACCCAAGTTACAGCTTTATTCCTGTTCTGAAGAATTGCTCGTATGTCTGAATGGGTGCAGTACTTTTTAGCCCTGTTTAAGCTCTAAACTAAATTTAAATTGCCTGTAAAATAATCTGCAGAGTGGAAACTGCCACACAACCGTAGCCCTTGCTCCCTGACCCAAACCCGTATTCCGTTGCAGAGCAGTGTGCTGCTCTGTTTTGTGATTACAGTAAGTTAGAAACCAGAAGAGCAAGACTTCTATGAATAGGTTATTTTTGGCAATTGCATCACCAATTATGTATAAAATTTCAAAAAATATGAGTTCTGCCAGGCTGATCTCTGAGAGGGCTACAGAAAATGAAGGCTTTGAGACTGTTGTAACATCATACTATTTTGTCTATTAGATATCATTAGATTACCAGAATACTGAGACCTTCGTATCAACCAATCTAACAAAAATTTCCAAGGTGGTTTGAATTAAAAAATTAGCCATAAATATATTTTGTATAATGCAATATATTATGGATGTTTATTGTGTGCAGTGGGAAAATCTTTGGTTTCGGATGATCTTACTGTATAACATGTGCCCTACAGAAACTGTTTATACTGTGGCAGCCTGCAAATGCCCCAGTCTAATTCCGAGACCGGCCGAGCTACACGCTCTGAAAGCCACTGTCAGGCAGAGACCTTCCCCTGGAAAGCCAGAGGGGCAACAGCATCTTGTACGGGACACGTGCAACACAAAAACTTGGCGGGGGGGGGCAGAAGAGAAGAATGGCAGAGAAAACTGGATGGTTCAGGGCAACGTAGTTTACCAGGGAAAATGGGATTAAAATGATACCAGCTCCCAGCAGGTCCTGTTATACTGGGATGGGGGGCTCACCTGTGTCCAAGGGATGTTTTGCCTCCTACATCCCTAGTTTTGTCAAGCCTCCTCTTATTTCAGCAGGCTTTGGTGAGCAGATTTCCATACTCACGTCCACCTGTGACTCCAGGTTCACCCTTCTGCAGCAGGGAAAGGGCACTAACCTAGCCCTAGGGACTGAGGGATCCCTGTGATGGACACATCCACCCTCCTGGCTTCAGAAAATCATCTCCTGCCCCCTCTCCTGTTCTTTTGCACAAAGTCCACATGCTGGCAAGGGTGAAATCATTCCTCAGTCTAAAAAAAACACCTCTCAAAATCCTCCCCCCCCCCCTCTCCTTCACACATGTATTAACACCAAACTGGCAAAGCCAATGGAAAAGGATTTTGTATTTTGGCAGCAGAGCTGGCTCAGCGCTCGCAGTGGGCCTGATCCCAAACCCACTGGAGCTGAAGGAGCTTGTACTGACTTCAATGGGCTTTGGATTGGGTCTGGCCAGAAGTCTGCCTCCCTTTGTCCTCAGGGGAGGTTTATCAGCAGCTTTTGCTCTGTGGTGAGCCCCAACATGTGATGGTGTAACAGATACCTGGATTTACATCAGTATAAGTGAATTAGCTTGTCCCTATAATGTGGCCTCATTTAAGAGTCATTTTAGCCTTTACGATGAAATACAAATGCCGCTGACAGTGGGGACCGTGGTGACTTTGCATACTTGTTTCCTGCCGTGCCCCGTCCATTCCCCATGCTCACCTTCCCTCCCATGGGTTGAGGACCGCTGCAGGGGCACGGGAGGGGTCCGGCACCCATGGCTTGTTCTGTGGGGCTCTGCATCCCAAGGACCATGGTTCTCCAAATGGCCTGAATTTTCACCCTCTAAACAAGTAGCTTTGTTACTGGAAGTACCTGGTGCAAGCACTCCTTTTAACACCTCACAACTTCATCTCAGACAAACAGAAAGTATGTGAGAGACAAGCACAGACGCTAGGAAAAAATCACCCCAAACATATCTAAAACGCAGCTTGAGTCACCGGTGGTGCTTATATTTTTGATTTTAAACAATTTAACATTTCCAACACTTGACAGAAATGATTAACCTTTCCTTCTTGAAAACTCTTTGCAGTCTGAACTTGCTGTGGCTGCTTTTTCACCACGTTTTCTTTACTTGCACCTTGGTGAGGAATTAAGCAATGCATTTTGTGAGTTTTAATCTTTGCCATTCTCTTTGAGGGTCCGTACATAGGGAGAAAAGGAAACATGCTGTTTGAAAGAATTTTGAAGCGATGTTTCTATTTTAATTTTTTTTAGGCTCTTGATGTATTTTTGGCTGCAGGGACTGGCATGGAGTATTGGTCTAAGAATACACAACACGGAAAAGCGAAAGATACCAGCTGCATCTGAGTTAACAGCACTGCTTTATACTCCTGCTGTTTACTTGTTACTCTATCATAATGATAATTCACAGCAATGATGAAGACTTGTTAATTGTAAAAGCTAAACAGTATTGTATATTTGTCCTGATTCTTTCAGTTCACATAGTAAGCAATATCTCAGTAGTCACCAGCTGCCTGAGGAAGTGTTATTAAGCATTTACGCTCTGCATGAAGAGTTACTCCCCAGGAGTCTGTGGTACAAGGTGCGATGTAAGATACCAGATAAAGCCAAGGTAACTGAGAAACGCAGAAATGATGTACCAGGCCAGTCCAGATGATGCAGATCAGAGAGATCTGGGGGAATAAAGCTGTGCAGTGTCTTTAATATCAGTGAAAAGGATCAGAGGAAGAGAAAAGATGGAATTATCTGTACTGAACCAACACCACGAGTGAAAATTGAACAGAGACTTAGCCAGAAGGAGTGACAGAGTTACACCCAGGATGGGATGCAGCAAAACTTCCCAGCCGGTGCTTTCATTGCACACCATGCTGAAGGATCAGCCGTGGACTGAACCCAGAAAGATTATTTCCAATCTGACATTATTATTTATTATGACTTGAATTAAAGCGGTTACTGCAGAAGCCAGCCAGGACTGGATGCCTGTTGTGCTGAGCCCTGTGCAAACACGGGCAGCCTGCGCAGAGCTTAGGCCCTGAGAAATGCAGATTAAACTTCAGGCTTGCTGCCCCACGCATGCAATTACAGCATCGTTGGAGGCAGTAATAAAATCCCAAGGAGAAATGGAGGAAAATCCATGGAGTCAGGGCTGCGGAGTGCTAGGCTTTCCGCTTGCACATGGGTGGATGTGCTTCAGCTTTAATCCCATCAGACCTCTCTCTCTGCCAGCAAACGGCCTCCCTGGCTCCATTTTAGACCCTATTATTTTTGGCTGTGTCCGTAACCTTGGGTGATCAAGCTGCATTAAGCTACGAGTATCCTTGCAGCATCACCCGCTTGCTTTCAAAGAAAATAGCTCCGAGATGTGCCGGGAAGGAAGAGGGCAATGCCGGCAGATAATCCAGCCCTATAAAATCCCCGGGTTGTGGTTCCAGCCCGCTTTCCACCCGAGCGCTGCAAGAGGGACACGAGCAGTGTGGCTGGCAAGTGCCAGCAACCAAAAAGTCCCCCAAGCCTATAAGGTTTATTAAGGTTCTTTTTAAGTCTGTGCCAATAAAAAGGGTCCACGCAACCTCTGAGTGAGGCTTCATAAGCTCAGTTTTATGTTCAGATAATGTGGAGCCAAAACGTCACGGAGTTCACGTCAAGAAATACCCCATAGAGCATCACAAACTGAGAAGAAATGTATTGAGGAAAGAGAGGTCTGATAAATTTATGGCCTTGAAGTTAGGTGGTAAAATGGGCTTTATTTAGCAATTTCCTAACTTCTGATTGAAATTTTGTTACCAGTGGAATGCTTTTAGATATAATACTTTGTACATAGGGAGAAATGTTAGAAGCCAAGGCGCTACGGCTTTGTGCACAGCGTGCAGACCTGCTGCGGAGAGCAGTGCCACATGCTCCCGGTTTCCAAAAGATTTGATTTTTGGATCAGACCGCTGGGCAGCGGCACCCAGCTCTGCTGGGAAAAGCTGTACGCTGAGCCCAGCATGGCTGGGTAGCCCTTGGAAAGAGCAGTCCTTCTAAAGCCAACTGAAGAGTCTGACCCATGTCCAGGGATGAGCAACACACACTTCTTTTCGGAGGGTGAAGCATTTCTAACTTGAAATACATTGAAGAGCCCTGATTTTTACAGATGAGGTGATCACCACAATGTCAAGGCTTATCTTCCAAAACAGAGGCTGTTAAAATCACTTGTCCCTCAGTCTTTTGGCCAAAATATCTGTGTGTAAATCTAGGTCCAGAATTCCTTTGATGGGATTTGCATGATAAACCTCTGCTATGTTTGCTCCTCACATGAATAGTTATTTTACACTCAGCATGGTTCACCTTTTAAAAATCTATTTTACAATGTAATAATTCACACCCACTTCTCTTTGGAAAGTCATTTATAGAAGGAAAATTAAATGCGGCCAGGCATTAGAGGGAGTACTGCTGATACATGCAACAACTCCAAATGTTGAGGGAAGTGACTGTGGGTAAGGGAGAAGATGCCGTTGTGACCTTGGCAGTTTGTTTATTAGACACTAGATCATGGATATTTCTTCTTCCAGTTACAACTGGTCTGAGGACTCAGGTAGAACCTTAAAAATGCTTTCTGGGGTTTTAAACAGAACTTAGACCTAATCAGTACTCAGTACTATTTGTGTAGCTTGAATGAGAAAAGGAAAAGCAGAGACCACTTCGAGAAAGAGAAAAAAAAAGAAATTAGAGAAAATAGGCACATTAGTTCTGAAGCCTTTACTTTCTTTTCAAAAGGTTGCCTCTCCTGTGCCACAGAGTAGAGAGAATGAGAAAATGTTTGATGTCTTTTTACCCAATTTGTTTATGTACCTTGTGCATACGATTGCCAGTAACCATCAAATTCATCCTGCCAGCCTTCTGTATTTTGCTGGAAGTCAAGGGCTATCTGTCGCTGTCAGCAGCAAAGGTAGCGCTGGAAATCGGATGGCAGTGACCAGGCAGCAGGCAGGAATGGTGGGTGGGAGAGGAGCGGGAGATGGGTCATGCCTGATGGATTGCTGGCAGACCCCTGAGCAAAAGGAGGCCAACAAATCAGCTCTTCTGGCACCTTTCTGCGCAGGAATATTGAAGTAATTCAGGACATCTGATTTAAGAGATGATCGGAGTTTTTCAAATACTAAATAGGCCCTGAATATGCTGTTCTCCATGGTTTCCTTTCCCCAGTGCTATACCTGTTTTATATACATATATCTATATATACACATGCATGAGCTCAACAAGCTAACATGGCTCAATCCCCTCCATGCATCCTGACCTCCTGCTTAGTCTCCTGTTTCAGTGGCTCAGTGTGAACCAAGGTGCTGGGCTTACTCGTCGGGTCCACATATTTCCTCTGAGTTCTGCTCTGCAGAAATAGCTCTGCTCTGCGGGTCGGTGAGGATCCAGCTGAAGCTTGCGAGGGCTGGAGGGAGCAGTGTTGCTTTAGGCTCCCTGCCTGCGGAGTGACATATCAGAAGTAATAAGTCTGAGCCTGAGCTGATGTCTAACAGCATCGGAGAGCGGGCTGGAAGGCTGAGCTGCTGCAAAAATGAAAGCAAGGAATTTAACAGCAGTAAAAAAGAGGTTAAGGAAAGAACAAAAAGGAAAGGAAACAAAAGTGATACGAACGGCTAGAAGAACAGCTACGTCCAAATATTAACCTGTGCTGCTGTATTTTGACACCAGACCCAGTTAATAGACGTAACGTGGAGCATACATGTTAAGTTGGAAGAAGGTACTTAGTTTCAGAAATTATCTGGATTGTCTTGATACAGAAAATTCTTTAGCAAAAGATAAGTTCTGTGTGTTCAAATGTGCCAATAGCTTGAAGACATATTCTGCAGGAGGCTAGCAAGAGAAAATACATTTTACTGGTGAGGTTTTCAGCCAGACTCTCTCGCTCTTGGAGTTTCTTATCCCTTTCTTCTCCAAGATACCTTTCCCCCGACAGAAGCAGACAGACCTTTCCCCGGCCGATCAGATGTGGCCTGCCCAGCCATACCTCCCATCAGCCACAGGAACCGCACAGATAGTGCTGGCTCGGAGGGCTGTTTTCCCCTTAGCACACTAAAGCCACAGCCCCAAAGCACATGGAGCTAAACTGGTGTAAAACCAGTGTGGGAGCAGAACCCACTTTGGCAGAGGGTGGACTCGGTGCGGCTCTGCTGGCTGTTCACCCTGGGATCCGTTCAGGGTGGGGAGAAAGCAGATACGGGGCAGTCTTCACTCTGTCAAGGTCCTCTGTAGCCTCTAACGCTCAGAAGTGGAAAATATCTACAGTTCTTTAAAATGAGGATTTTTCTCTCCCTTTTGGATTTCTGGGTGTTCCTGGGGATTGCGTTCTTCCATGAGCCTCATTTGTTTCAGAGCCTAAGACCACAATGAGACAGCCTGGGCTTTAATTTCTGGGAATATCTTTACAGACTTGTTTTCATAGCTATATAACAACATTATTTTATCTATCCATCTCTCATTCCAATTCCTGATATACAGAATTATCAAGACTACCTATCAGTCACTCCTGCGTTTTCTAGCCCTTAGTGTCATTATTGTTTTTTAGGATATCTTTCCAGTATTACAGCTGTACTGATCTCGGTGGCTTTTAAAAAATTATATAAAGTCTTTAAAAAACCCTGTTGAGATGTGCAACACCAGCTGAAGAGAAGTGAAAGATTAGACTGGAGTTGTATCATTACTGGTTTCCTGAGCATTCAAGTGAGGAAAGGCTGTTAACGAAGTTCGGTGTTTTTTTAAGGGAGGGGGTGGAAAGCAGTGTTGAAGAGCAGGACATCTGCTTTTATAATTAAGCACTAACGAGCTTGGCCTGTGCACCACCTGATGTTGTCCTCTCCAACCTTTCAAGTACCCACGCTGCCATGATGATTTCTTCCTGTGGTTGTATCAGGGTTTCTCCGGTTTTCCGGGGCTCGCCTGGTATGTTTGCACACCTTCCATGCCAAATAGCCTGAGATATGATGGGACACAGGGGCGGTGGGAGATACAGGAGTGAACGTTACTCATTATGAAGGAAAAAAAAGATTGTGAGGGTGTGTCCTGCCTCTCCTGAGCTTTCCCTCCACGCAGCTGGGCAGAAGCCTGCTCAGCTGTGCCATATTGTGGTGAAGTAGGGCCGTCCCTTTGGGCTTGTTTGTGAGATAATTAACAACTGTGAAGGTTGGCTCCATGTTGGGCAGAAGACACTGTTTCTTTCTGCTAAGTGTTTTGCTCTTCATCCTGTAGGACACCATAGAAAGTGTTGCTGGTGTTTTGCACCCTGCTCCAGGCAGGGTTGTGTGTTTGCAGAGCCACCGTCCCAGGTACTGCTCAGCTGGTGGTGGGTTTGGGCTGGGGGTGATTGGTCTTTTGGGTTTTGCAACAGTGTGAAGCTGCCTCTTTTGTGCCTCAGTTTCCCCTGGTGCTGCCTGCAGTTGAAGCTGGGGGGTTTCTATCTCCTCGGTGTAGTTACATGCTATAGCAGCAGTCTCAAGGTGTTATCCCCGTGCTGGAATCAAGAAAATGCTCTTCCTCCTGGAATCTGGGCAGAGGTTACAAGAAATGGTCTGATGCTTTCTTGAGACATATCTAATTGTTTTTTTTTCCTTACAAAGTTTTTACTTATTTAGTGTTGTGTCTGCTGGCACTGATATTTTCAGTGTTGGTTACAAAATCCCAAAGTGATAGGAGGAAGAGGGTTTTTCTTCCATTCCCCTGCGTGCTTTTCAGATGGTGTTGGAGATTGTCTCAGGGGAACAACAAACCACTCTGTTCCCAGCACAGTCTCCCCATCCAGAGCTAAAATGCTGTGGGAATAGGTACTGGATGCCACGTCTTGTTCTACTTCCTGCCACAGGCTTGAGAGCCTCTGTTGTTCCTTCTTTGCCCCGTGATTCTGCCGTATTCTGTGTACTTCCCTCAATGTATAGAAATACAAATTGAAAAAAAGGACCTCCCCCCCCAGTCTCTGGCTGCAGGTATTTGTTCCGTCAGCAGCAGAAGCGAGTGTGTGTCTTCATTTCCTGCTGCTGACTGCATGGTCCGTAGTGGGTGAGCAGGAGATAGCTTTGAGGATGCTCAGAGACTGTGCTGGAAAGCTCACAGTGTGCTGCGCATGGGGAGAGCATTGCCCGTGGTATTTGCAGCAGCGGAGGTGATCGAATAGCACCATTTGACTCTGGATTTGGTTAATAAGAAAGAGAAAATGTGCTAATCCTATAGGAGTGTCTGATAAAACCAGCAGAGACTGGCTGTGCAGTCCCATGGAGGCTTTGCTGACCGTGGTGGGGACGAGGTGTGTGTTGGAGGCTGTTGCTGTTAAGGAGCGTCCTCTGGAGAGGGCAGGAATTGCTGAAAGGGCTCTGCAGCTTCTTGTGTTGCCCTCAGTGCTGGGCCGGAGGGATTTCCTATGCTGGTGCTAGGGCTTCCCACATTTATGGGAACCACAGGCTTTGCAGAGCCAGCAGCCACCTCTGGTCTGAGCAATACCAGAAGCAGGAACCTGTTGATCCATGTCGAGCACACGGGATCCGCAGAGTAGGTGATAACTTCTGGTCCTGATGATTTGAAGATGACTCCCCCCCCCCCCCCCCCCCCCCCATGCACGTGTGGAAGGGGCCTTGCATGTCAGAAGCCCCAGGCGAACAAGCAGGCAATGTCAGAGGCTGGTGCGTGCACCTGGCTGGAAGCGTGTCGCTGTGGGCTCTGGCACCTCTTTGCTGGCTGATTCGTAGCTGGGGGTTCAGCATGCGGCATCCATTCGCTGGACTGGCGAAGTCTGAAAAATCTGGAAATTAATTTCTGCCCAGACTGAGGCATCATTTGACGTTTAAAACTGTAAATCTGCGTTTATCCAACGTTAACAGATGTAACGTAAATGAGTTCCTGTGCTCGCTGCTGGTTCACTAATGGCACTTGTTTATAAGTGTTTTATGTTAACAGCTATTTGATGGTGCCCATTAGTTTTTGCTAGGTTAATGTTATATAATAGAGTGAATGCTAGCCAAAAGCAATAGTAATACGATAAACAAAAAATCCAAATGCTGGGTGAGAAATGTAATGGAGCGAGGGCTGAGCTCTGGTGGGAGTTTGGTTTAATCTAAAGGTTAAAAAATGTTATAATTTGGGTTTAAGTAAATTGGCTCTTTAGTCCCAGAGGTCTTGCTCTTGTACTACTTCTGCCTCCAAAGCTTCCACTAATGCCGATGGGAGTCTTGGGCGCACAAGAAATGCGGGTTCAGGTACTAAAGTTACAGATTGGCTTGGACCAAAACCCCTAATCCAAATACCTCTGGCTTTTGAAAGCATTTGCCAATTGGATTTGAATCTGGACACAAACATTGTGGCTTGAGCTCATCTGAGCTCACTTACATCTGTGTAAATCTGTAGTATGGCCCCGATCCAGCAAAGCACGTAAATATGTGCTTAATTTGACTTCAAGGGGACTATTGTGCGCTTAAAGCTAAGCATGTGTTTAAGTGCTTTGCTGGACTGAAGTCCAAATACAAGGGAGTCAATGAAACGACACCAAATAGCGCAGTGTAAGTGAGATCTGAAATGAACCAAAATGTTCACATTTTTACCTGGAAATGAACACCCTGTTTGTATCCTGTGTATCCTGCATGCACTTTTTGTTTTCATCCATCTGCACATAATGCATTCTTTATGGTAACCTGTCCATTCAATAGAGTAAAAAAGAAATATACCTTGAATTTTCCTGTTTTATTACTCATATTTCATGAAATGTGTTCTTCTGCCAAGTGTCTGTTTATATATATTTATACATGTTGTTTCTTTATTGATATTGGCAAGATACAAGAAGAAAAGAAATATTTTATAGTTAAAAACTTGTAAACAGTTTTATCCCTCATTTAAAACATTTTTTTAAAGAGTTTACCTGACATGGTCACATTACTTTAACTGATTTTTCGATTTCGCCAGTCTGACCAATATGAAAAATATTTGTTAAAGATATAGGTTTATTTTTATCTGCAAATGTACTTTAAACAGGTTTACAATTAAGTGACGTGTGAATGTGCCTTTACACTTCACTACTAAATGCCTCTTTTGTATTTTAAATCCCACTTTTGGTGTTTGCCATGCTGCATAAAGCTGTCAATGAGTATTTTCACATGAATACATTAATACCAGTTAAAAGATTGTGTATTGCTTGTCCACTGCTGCAGCTCGTGGCAAAGAGTACACAAAAGGGTTAATTGAGCCCAGCCCTGCGAAGGTGGCAGAGGCATAGACTAGAACTGGGAATTAAACTCAAAACAAATACAACAAGAAATAGCCCTTGTGCCCGTGTATGACGACCACAATGCAGACATAAAGAAGTGTAAGCGGCGAACGTCTGTAGGTTATTAATGAGGTAATAGAAGCAAAATTAGGTATCAGCAGGGTTTGGCTCTGTTTGACTAAAACAGAGATCTTTTATCTCAGAATGCTCTAGGAAAGACTCATAAGCTGTGATTTGGTGGTCTAGGCTGTGCCCTTCTTGGTTATGGGAGTTGACTCATGCTGTTTAAACTCACCAGTGTTTTCCACTTAGGGCAACCAGATGTGGAATCAGATGCAGAGAACAGCCGGCTGGGAAAAGGGAAAAGGTTTGCATGGTAGTTTATGAGGAAAAATTGCTTTTGTGTCCTTACTTTTGAATCAAAAGAATATTTTGCACTTCAACTTTGCGTATCTGGAGAGTGGATAATGTTTTCTTGCAAAGCCAGTGCGGTGGAAAGCACGTAGCAGCAGTGCTGAAACCCCTTCGTGTCCAGCGCTGACGGCTGCAGAGGCTGAGGCTGGATCCCCTTTGATTTCGGCAGCTTCCCTCTGAATTTACTTAAGCGTGGATGAAAGCAGAGCTAGGACCTCTGATCAAGGCTGAGTATTTATTCCTTTCAAGTGTAAACTTTTCTCCAAAATAAAGGAAAAATACTCATTTTGTGACTCTCGGAGAAGCTGACAGCTAGAGATGCTGCTGGTGCATGGTGTAGAGTGCTCTGCCCTGCCCTGTTCTCCCTACAGCCCTACTGTCACCGAAGTAAGTGGCAAAACTGCCATTAACTTTAATGATGCAGAAGCGACCCTAAATGGATAAGGTTTCCCTTTAAGAAAAATCACTAAAGGATTCAATTACACCATAAATGTATTCAGTGGTTGTGAAGTGATTCTGGTGTACGTACAGCCAAACCCTGAATTCCTTCTCCAGTAAGTGTCTGGGTGAGGATTGATTACAAATCCTGCTCTAAGTTACACCCGAATAACTCCCCCAGAGCTGATGGCATTCCTCCCTGTGTCGCTTGCACGGGCAGCGTGGGGAGGCTGACTCGTATAGTGCCTGCCGTGTCCCACTTCTGCTTGCCTCGGATGGCATCTGGGAGGGATGGAGCCTGTCTCTTTGGATCCACAGAACTCCTGGTGACCCAGAGCAGCACTTGCGGTGTGACGGAGGCTGCACCGATGGTGGTTTTGGCCCTTCAGCCTTTGAAGAGCTCTGGCATGATGTAATCCCAACCCTGTGAGCTGCCGCGGGACCCTCGGGTTGAGAGATGCCCTATAAATCTCGGTCGCTGCTTTTTGTTACCTGCCTGGTATGTTACGTGACTCATGACTTCAGGTAAAGAATGGGTATTGGAGGAACGGGTAATTAACAAAAACATCCTTCTGTGCTTTCTGCTCAGCTTCCGTGACTGGCGTTTTCAAAAGCTGGGCAGATATGATTTGTAGCTGCCTCCTTTCACAAATGCAAAGGCAGGGTTGGTTTGAAACCTGGCAATCCCTGAACATTTCCCCAGTTTTCTACCCTTGCATTTCACGTGGCTGGGGCTGGTCTTCCAGAGAGTTGCCGGTATCCGCCTTGACATGGTGTTTTTTGTGCTGCCGTTAGTTTTTACAGGAGTGTGGGGCTGCTTTGAGAGTGGCCCGACGCAAGTGCATTAGCAAAGTGAGCCTGCTGTAAAATATTGCCGCATCCAGCTGCCCCGTCAATAGGTCAAGCTATTTGTCCGATCCAGACAGGGTGTCTAGCTCTCCTGGCAGCGTCCCTCGCTCTGGCATGGGAAAACTTGTTTTGTTTAGCACTAGGGAAACAATATGTATAAATAGTAATGCTTGAACCTAAACACTGCAGTTGCCTTTATGCATGGGGTGCTGTGTAACTGGTTATTTTATGATAGATTTTTTTTTTTTTTCCTACCCCCAAAGGACTTGAGTCCCAGTCTGCAGAATAGCTGCTGTTGAGTGGAAGCATTCCTGCTATTTTCCCCTCAATTCAGAGGAAGCAATGCACTTGTTGTGTTACCTTGGTGAATCGAAAGTGGTTTTCCCTTCCCTTAATTAAGCCTCCTTTGGCGCTGGCCCCTCCGAGGTGGAGAGTGGAGCGCACTCAGGAGTGCTGTTGCTGATTTGAATTCCTAAATTCCTCTCCTTGCAAACTTCAAAGGCAAATATATTGCTCTATCTAAGAGGTACCAATTATGTAAACCCTGGGCTATTCAGAATGTTCCATAATTATTTATTTTCAACGAAAGAGGTTTTAACCCAAACTAGACAGAAAACTGGCATTTCTCCAGTTATTAGATTCTATTGAAAAAGGTATTAAACAATGGGCATGGTAACATGGTAGATTAGTGTCCCTTCATCTTCCTGACCTGGGCATGTGTCAGAGCTGTACTGAGCTGACCAAAATTACTTTGATTTGATGGCCATTAAAGGTCAGGAGAATGGGATCAGACGTCTCAGTTGAGGCTGAAGTGCACAACATTATATACTGATAGTCATTAAGTTGTTTCATTTAATAAGCACCATCAGATTTAAAGGCATTGTTACAGTATTGGGGCTGGGAGGAGGAGAGAGGCAGCTGGGATATAGGCTGGGGGGGAGAGGGAAAGAGAAAGGGTTCTGGAATGAGTGAAATACGTCCCCGGAGTAATTTTTTATTTTATAAACTGAATGCAAACCTGATGGAGAACTATGGAAATAAGCAGTCATGCTGGATACATACACACACTCTCTCAATATTCCTACACTGTGGGTAATGAAAAGTGCCTTCAGGGATAGGGTGGCCTTACCATTCATCAGTGCCATAGCCTTAAGTGGGTAATAACTAAGAGCTCCCATATCTAGTGTGTATATAAATTCTAGCTCCTCAGTATATTTGCTGCAGACCGTATTTAATTTATACAATTCCTTAGCTTTAAAGCTGTCAATTGATAACATTCAATCTGTGAGCCTGACTGATAAAAGGGAAGGGAAGAAGTGCTCTCCAGTGGCTAGAGCAGGAGAAGGGTGTGGGGGCTACAGATCCAAGTGAGGAGCAGAGTGGTGCTTCACCTGGGCTTTGCTCCGCAGCCAGATGACCCCTCTTTGCTTTTCTCTTTACCCCGTGGGGACGCAAGCTGGTCCCTCTGCTCGGCAGATGTTGCATGTATCTACAGTCAGCAGACAACCATCTGCCCTGAGGATGAAGGTATCTCTCTTGCTTCCAATTGTGTTTGGACTGTGACTCCCTGGTGTCTCTGACCCTTGTGAGTCTGTGAGATGCTGAAAGCAGAGGCTTCCCCACATCCATATTCCAGAGGTGCGTGTAGGATCAGTCACTGTGTTTGGGAGGGCCGGTGACGGAGCCGGCTGGCATTTGGAAGGACCAAGATAAGAAGGAAGCCTCCAGCACAGCAAAATAAAGGGAGGCTGGTAAGTGAGTGCTCTGTGGAAATTCGCTGTCCTGTGGATGCACAAGTGGATGTTGAACTTGGCCAGCACATGCAAACGCAAGAGCTGACTCTGCCCTCAGACACAGCAGTGATGGGGAACGCGCGTCTCCACAACTGAGTGATGTGCCAGTCACTTGAACACTATAAAGGGAGCCAAGCTCTCACACTTCAATAAATTTGGGAAGTTGAAGGGAAAATGGCCAAGGAGTTTGGAATTCAGCTTGTGAACCCAATATTGCACATTTTTCACTGCACGAAACAAGCTGTTATTAACAGGGAGCTTTGTTCTTGATCCATGTTTCAAATGACCTTGTGTGGGGAGGGGCTGGTCCAGAGCTTGGCTCAGCTTCCCTTCATTGTAAGACACGCTGGTTCCTCCTGATCCCAGGCTGCTGCTGGGCTGTGAAGACTTCCTAGCACCTGGCTGTCCCATGCAGGCCCTCTCTGGTGGCACGGTGACAGCTCCCACATGGGTGCCTACAGTCACCACTGAGACTTGCAGGGCTGAGGTGACTTGAAAGAGGTGCAGATCTGCAGGCACTGGTGGTTCCCACTGGTGGTCTTGGTGCTGGACCTGGTATAGAGGCACAGTAGGTGCTTTGTACCCCAGTTTGGGGTCTCTGGGCTGGAGGCAGCCCAACCATCTAATGCTGCTGGAGGTTTTGGCGAAGGAGTTGGGCAGAGGTGTCGATGCGGGCACATCACAGGTGAAGGATGTGGCAGGGCAGTGGCTGACCAAGGCAAGTCTTCAGAAGAGCTGGCATCTTCTTCCCTTGGTATATGGTTACACATCTTGCGGATAGAGGGACCAGGAGGTTAACATGGCCTTCAGGGAAATTTCTTCCTCCGTATGGGACTCTGAAAAATGTCATGCCTTGCATGTAGAAGCTGTTTAGAAGTAATTTAATATATTGATTGGGAGGGAACAATAATGAGAGTGGACTGAATGGACAGTTTGTAGATGAGGTGTGCAGAGATTATTGCTTTTATGAAACAGTCTTGCGGTAGGATGCTGGTGTGGGCTTGTGCGTTTGCTGGTTTGTGTAAGAGGAAATCCTAGTTGCCCTTATGGTTGGGGTCCATCCATTCGTTGAAGACTATCTTTGCAAGCTGGCTTCCAGAATTCACTGGAAACTCCAAATAGTGCCTTGAAATGCAGTTTGATAACATTCTCTTTAATCTTGAGCTGCTGCACTAAAAGTTGCCTGTTGCTCAGGCTACAGTGCTGTAATTAGGTTAAAAGGAAGAGGAGTAACCTACTAGTAGTGCCTCAGGAGTGGGACAATTTTACTTAACAATTGCTGAAATAATTGAACAGGATGGTCTGCATCCAGACGGTGTTTTACAAGTTCAGCTGTAGTTTTCAATGGCTGAAGCCTTGATGTTCCTGTTGAACGGGGCCGTGGAGGACAGCTCCCCACAAAGTTCATTGCCTTCAGGCAGCTGAGAGTGGAAACACTTGCGTGAACCAGGAGGTGTTGGATCCGGCTAAGAGATGCGTGGGACGAGCAGGAAGCGCAGCATGGGGCAGGCGTCCAGGGAGAGGATGTGAGGAGGAGCGGGCACCGGGTTCCTGGAAAGCTGGTGGTGAGAAAGCGCTCCTGGCCGGAGGCGGCGAGTGGAGGCAGAGCTCTCAGTTTGCGTGCAGTAGCCTGCAGGACAGAAGATGCACATCTAAGCAGAAACGCGCTGGCCGGGCTGGATTTGGGTTTGCTTTGGGCTGAGATTCAGGAATAAAAGTTTTTTTGGCTTAGCTATGCCCCATCCGTGCTCCTTGCTGGAGATACCATGTTTCTCAGTGAAGCGGAGAAGTTGGCTCTCGTATCCACTGCATACTTCTCCTACGGAACTCTTGCTGCTCCCTACATCTGTGACCCAACCTCTTCAAGCGGTCCATTTTTCAGTCACTGCTGAGCACCTTATTTGAGCAACATAACTCCATTAGAAAAGGGTCCCAGCACAATCAATAAACAAGCATCGAGTAGAGATAAATAAATTTGAAACAGGCATCATAATTAACCTGCTGGGGGGAGAGCAAAATGATTTAGCAATGATTGAACATTTGGCAAAGAAATTTTCAGCTGGTGCCTGCTTTGCCCAGATTCTTTCAACGGGAGCAGAATCTCCTGAAAAGTGACTTGAAGTGGCCCAAATTGCAGTTCAGAACTTGCGATAGCCCAAGATAGGAAACAAAAAGAAGGAACATTTGCCAAAGAAGGGCTGCAACAGGTCTTGGAGGGCTGTGATGGAACTAAACCTGTTAAAAGCTAAACAAAACTGTGTACTGCCCCAGTACAAAAGAAGGAAGGAAGGTGAGCACCATGAAACACTGCTGCATGGCATGCAACCCTTGCACCCTTCTAAGAATAAGTCTTCCAGTATATGGGTCAGGAAGCAGCGTGGCTTCAGCCTGGATGCCTAGCGAAAAACAAAGCGATTGTTCGGTGGTATGTTAATATAGCAGGTGCAGTTTTATTTAAACAAGAGGTAGCTATTGTTTTCTGGAAGTGTGGTGATTTACGGGCTCATAGCTTATCCCGGAGGATCAGGGTGTTAAGTCACGTGCGTGTGTGTGTGTGTTTTAGCCCAGGGTGGCCGTTCTCCTGTCTGCATCTCTGAGCCAGGAGGAACTTAAAGGGAAGGGCCCTGTAAGCTCAGGGACATTAAATCCAGAGGGTGTTTTGGGGAGTACTAGGTAAACTACTGAATGTAGGGACCTGAATTCAGAATGAAAGGGAGGTGTGGTCTCCAGTTCACATTATGGTCTGGGAGGCTTGTGTAGGACCCCAGCTGATCTCAGTGGGATTTATGCACGAGGATTTGTAGAAAGAACCTGGCCTTATGAACACGACTTGCCCAGCAAGCCATGGGAGAGAACAGGAATTCACAATATCTTAGTTCGTGACAATTACTTCGACACAGTACCTCCACGGCTCAGCACAGAAAACTCCAAAATGCAATACATGATTTGTGTATTGGCAATTAAGCTGTGATATGGCGTCTTCCTTCTCCCTGTCCTCACTGAATTTTGCTTCTCTTGAGCTCTGTCCTGGGCAGACGGACAGCAGAAGCCCCTTGTGCCATAGCAGACAGAGCTATGCAGGCTGGAGCCTGGTCCACTCCCAGCAGGGAAGCCAAGCTGGTTTCCCTTCCGTGGGGCTTTGTCCCCATGGCAAGGGGCTTCTGCTGATGCTTGCTGTTGGGGCAGTTCTGTACATCTTACCCAATTTGTGAGCTCAGACAGGTAAAAATGCTAATGTGAAGATTATCTTTGCATGGTAATGTGCTTTTCTGGGAAAGAACTCCAGTGTGCTGGACTGGTGGGGGACCATGTCTTGTCCTGCTTAGCTCCACAGCAGCATTTTCATCTTAGCTGTACCTAGTCTAAATCTCACTGCCTTTGTGCAGCATACAGGTACGGATGCAGCCAAGCTCTTCTGCAGCTGGTGGTTATTTATATCTGTTTATTTTCCCTCTTCTGCCTGGAGAGCATCTTTCCAGAATGGTCAGGTTGTTCTTAGCTGTGCTCAGAGCAAAAAATTTTAGAGACAGGGTAAAACAGAGTAACACAGCAGGCTTTTCAGGGCTGGAATACACTAACCAGATGGTGGTGGCTCTTCTCCAGCCAAGAAGAAAGGAAATGAGAGGCTCTGGCTTGATTCTTTAATTTTATTCCCCAGTAGAATGAGAATAGCTTCACTGGGGTACATATACTTAGACCAAAGTGAAAGTGATGTAAAGAAACATTTAAATGAATCACAAAATTTTAGTTAATCCATTTAGAACCTAGCAGATTATCTCTGCAGATACCTATGCAGTGGAGCGAAAAACGTCTTTAACCCCTGCCCCCTTAACTTTGGGGTTGAACATGAGGTGAGCGTGGTGTTGGTAACACCAGACTTGCCCAGTGGCTGGGTCTGCCCCGAGCAAGCAGGCACTGCCTGCTACAAGCCATGGCCCAGCCCTCAGGGAAATATCTGCCAAGATGCCGCAGGGTTGCACTGAGATGCTTTGGAGGAGGTCAGACCGCAGCTCAGGTCCATACATGATGCCCTGCGTTGGCCGGGCTGAGCCCCCGGACCTCCCTCCCTGTCCTATTCCTCGCTCAGCTCAGACCCAGAGACTTTGAACTGGCAGCTTAATGCTGCACTTTCACTTGCGATGATTAATATTGCTCTAATATCTGTCTGATGGTAACTCCCACCGCTGGGCAGGGCAGCGCCCTGTTGTGCTGCTCGTTGTACAAGCTGTAGTAAATGACTGTCCCTTCCTCATTGAGCTCACAGGCTAAAATTAATAGTGATTTGGAAATGCAGGGTGCTTTCTGAGTAAGGGCTGTTTTTATTTCTAATATTTTTTTTCCATAGAAACAGAACACTTTATTACTTTCACTGAAGTAATCCACGTTATCAGTTTCCTTTCATGCAACAAAACACCCTTCCATTCTTTTTTTAATAGACGTTAATCGCTTAAAGATCGTTCTGTGCTTTGCATGTAGAAAACGGTGCAGAAACACCAAGTATTCTTATTTTTTTTTTCCCTCCTGGACCTTCCAATTCACTGAATCCACCAAGCCAAGATAACACCATCTCAGAGGGCCAGCGCTGAGACGAATTTACAGTCTGGGAGCTTATATCTTTCCAAGCAATTGTCTTCAAACAGACAGTGCATTTCTGTGTGTCGGAGTCTCAGGGCTGGAGTTTCTTCTGAGAAATGGCCGAGCCTGCCACCGCCGAACCCCTGAGTGACAGCAAGTGCTTTTCAGCTTCTGTTGTGATTTTTTTTTTTTTTTTTTTTTTTTTTAAGAAGTGTTGGCAGCCTGAGCTATTCTCAAGGATTTGGAAAAGAGCCACGAACAGGAATTATTGAACAATTGCTCTGTGAAACTTAAGATAACAGTTTGTTCCACCACAGTGGAATTGCTTTGTGGTAGAAGGAAATTATCTTTTTAGCTCTTGATTAACATTATGTGAGAAAAATAAAATTAAAGCCTGATTGTATCTGTGGTTGAATGGAATGCATGTTCCTGCGAGGGGAAGAGAGGACAGATGTTCATGGGCGACACATGGAGATGAATGTTTGTGACACCTTGGACTGTAGGTGATTCACAGATCATGAATGCTTTTAATGTTTGGAAAATTCCTCATTGCTGCTTTATTGTCAGATTAGTGCTCACTCTGTGCTCAGTGTGAGTGTAAACACTAGGTCATTAACGAGAGTGAGGGCATACCATAATTTTCAGGTGAGAAAGCATTTTTTTTTTTGGTGTAAATGAATACTCTTGCTATTACAATCTGAGTTGTGGTGCATTTGACTGGTTCACAGTAATAAACAATAACTTACATATTTATAGGTACTCTATAAAATAGTACACTTATCCATGAGTTGATCACTCATGCTCGTTAAAAGTAAACAATATTGTTGAGAGCCCAAGTACATTTTTAACATACCGGCCCATTCCAGCAGCTTTTGAAGTCAATGGGAGATTTTTCCCCTGCTGTTGAAGCAAGCTGTGTCAGACCCTGAGGAGAAGATGTCGGGAGCAGGGCCAATGTTTAGGGTATTGATGGCAGAGAGGGCTGCACCTGTAGAGCAAATTCATTATATGAGTGCAGGATTTTGGTTCAGCAAGCTCTGTATCAGATCTCCTGCAGCTGCAGCAAGGGGAAATGCATTTAGGGGTGCTCCAAAAGCACTATATTTGGTTTTTTTTTCATGAAACTCCCATGGGCATGGGTAGGAGTCACCCTTTCGCATTGAGGGCGTAGCCTGTCTGAAATGGATGCTCTGAAGCAATGGAGTCCAAGGACATGTGGGAAGGCGATTTGTGCCGTGCACAGGGGAGTTTAAGGCACCGTGGCTTGCCTGAATCCTGGCAGCTCAGCTCTGCGGTCGCATCTGCTCAGCTTCCTGCCTGCCCCGGGAGCCCCACTGCTCCCTGATGGCGGAGGCTTTGACACCCTACAATTCAGAGGGAAACTCTGAGGATGCCGAGATCCAAATGTGAACTTTCTGGGCAGGCCAAATTTCTGCTGTGATCTCCCAGCTCAGTGCCTGTGCTTATCTGTGTTTGCAAGACACGCTGGGAGATCAAAATATGCCCCTTTTCAGGCGATAGGAAAGAGACAAGATGCTTCTTTAATCATGTCTGATAAATTCTCACTTGTAATGAGAGCCCTAATTAAGGGAAATTACCTATTGGAAAGGAGTTAAAAGGGGCCCCCATACTCCTTCCAGCAAACTTAAAGACAAAAGGAAGTTTCTAACAATGGGTCACTGGAGATGCATTTCCGCTCCGCTTTAAAAAACAAGGTACTGTCTAGCTGATGAGCGGTGAAGGCGAGCAACGAGGCTTTGATGAGCCTTCTCCTGCTTCCTGATATTGTGACCCTCTTAACAAACACCATGGACGAAAATCAGCATGCCTTCGGTATGCTGTAAGGGTAGGCAGGCTATCTGAAGAGATGCCTCACTCGCAGGATATGGTTTAAATCCTGTTTTGAATAAGGTTTACATCCTTGTCACTGAAATAATATTTTTGTACCGTAAAAATCAATGCAAAGAGACAGGCAGACAGGTCCCCCAATATGTAAACAACTGATCTTTGATGTCACTTCTTGCTGACTTTTTTTTTTTTTTGTCCCGAGGAATGCCGAAGAGTTTAGCTGTTTAATTTTACTTTTACGTATCTCCTTTTGATGCCAGGAGGTGTGCACTGTTCTTGATTTCCAAACGCCGGGATGGGAGGCACGTAATCTGGACTTTGTTTTGTCCTTATTGCTCTGAAATCAATTCTTTTACTTCCACTTGGGTGGTTGGGGAAGTTCTGGTTTTCCAGTCAGCTCTGTGATTAGAATAAAAACAAGGGATTCTCTCTGGATGTGGGGTGGGGGGGAAAGAGGCTCTAGGTCCAAGAGTTTTGGTCACTGTGATCATCTGGAATGGAGCTTTCCACGTATCATTAACCTGTCCTCGATGGCGCATGCTGGAGTGAGCTGCGTGTGGTGCTCCAGACGTACTTCACATACTGACCTCTCCTTGGGTTGTTTTGCAGCCTCTGATCTCAGTCTGTCTTGCAGGGAGCACCGGTGAGAAGCAACATATCTGCTCTCCTTCTAGCATACAAATTGCAGAACCTGTTTGCAGTAAAGCAACAGAAAGGCTGTATATGCAATAAGAATACTTTGGTCTGCTTGCAAATATGGTGAATCTGCAGTTTCAGTATTAGACGGTAGCGCCTGGACTGGACGATGACCAGTACCTGTTTGCAATCCTCCCGTCAGCTTTGCTGCATTCAGCACGTGGAGCTCTACACTATGTCTCCGAGCCCTGCAAACATTTGAATTGGCATCCAAAATTTTCAGCCTGCATTGGTTACTAATAAAAGGGCATCATTGATCAAACTGTAACTTTGTTCCGTGTTACATTGTACTTGTTTATTTTTTCTTTCTGTGAAGCAAATCATCAGCAATTTTCCCCATCAGTAAGATTTTTTGTTTCACAAAACCACAACCAGCAGTGGCTTGAGCCATGTTATTTCTTTATTGTTAGGCATTTGTAATATATATTTATTGCTCACGATATGAACGCGGCTTAGGCATGTTTAACCACTGCACCTCACTTCCCAGCACCTCTGTGGGATGAGTGTTGCTGCTAGCTCTTGTAAATTAAGAGTAAACTGGGGTGCACAAAAATGAAACTGTTTTCCTAGAGATGTTGGAGGAATGAGGGGGGCTGAAATGGGATTACAGCATGTGGTTTGGCCAGTCCTCGTCCTAACCACGAGCTCCTCCGAGGTCTCTGGAGTAAAACTTGTACTAGGGGTTGGAGCCATGGGGAGGGATGGGCATGGGCGCCGCTCCAGCTTGGAGCTCCTCAAGCGGTTTGCGTTGGCATGCCCGGAGCTTTGGAGGGACGCTGGCCTTTCAAATTAATAGCACGCTTGGGGATTTTCCAGGTACTGCTAGAAAATTACATGAGCGTGCTCCCAGAAGTAAAACCAGACGTGCTGGGTCAGACCACAGGTCTCTCCAGCCCATCATCCCATCTCCTGTGGTGGGTGGCCAGAGTAGGACACGTGAGTCATGGGATGTCCCAGAAAACTCTCCTGTGTTTGGCACCAAAATCTCCCCAATGAGGAGGTGATAACTGCATACACCAACTAGTCACTAGGAAACTGCTCTGCAGGCTCATCCATGCATTTGTGTAGCTTCAAGAGCAGCTGGCTTGAGTTCCGGCTACCTTCTGAAAACATTTGGCTGTTGCATGATTTGCTGGCATTGGAGTTTATCTTTTAACTGCAGCATGGAGGAGCTGGGTAGGTGTTGGCTGTGTTTGTGGGCTGGGAGGACGTGAGCTTTGCCGATGCAGAGCCGGCCTCTGTGTGATGGCGGTACATAACACCTCACCCGCTGAGCTGATATCTGAATTACCCCAAGAGTTGGCTCAGTCCAAGCAAAATTCCCTTAAATATGCTGTTGAGCAAATTCCCTTGGAATTTAGGTGTTGGTGACACTAGCGAACTGCACAGAGGCTGGCTGGTGGTGGTACAATGCTCCAGTTTCGTTGATGGAATCCAGATGTGGCAGTTTAGGGTGCAGCCACGCTGGCATCCTGTGCAGGCTTATTTCTAACCATGTGGGAACCCACTGCCTCCCGCAGGCAGAGCTGGCGAGCAGGAATCACTGAGCAGCAAACACTGCTGCCATCTTCCCGGTGGTACCTACCGCCTGTCACCAACTCCTTGGTTGCCTTTTGGAGGCCTGATCCCTACCTTCTAGCACCTGGAGCATGGTGGTGCATGTGGTGGTCCCCTGCCTCACTGACTGCTGAAATAGGAGACAGGCATGAGTCCTTGCTCTGCCCATAAGAGCTCTTACTTAATAATAATAATGATAATGATAATACAAAACCTAAATCCTTTGCCTTTCCAGAGCTACTGTCTGCTCAAGGGAGGAGCCTGGTACGTATGTGGAAACACGGGAGGTGTATGTGAGCAATGGGTATTTAGATGGACTTTTGGTCTAATTTGAAAATTGTTTAGTTTCATACCAGCTTCAGTTGCACAAAGGAATGATTAACCCAAACAGGAGCGCCAGCGTTACTCGCTTTTAATTATGTTTGCAATACATCATGGTGATGTGGGGGAGCAGAAAGCCTTTCCGTATCCAGCACGTTTGCCTCGTAGCATATGGTCCTACGGAAACTGTTTTGATTCAGAGCCCCCAGCAGCATATGGTGGAAAAAAAGAAAGCCCCTGAAGTCAAATTGAAAGTAGAGGCTGGTCCCCGGCCCCGGAGGACCCCATGTCTCCTGCCAGGCAGCAGGACCGGAGTCGGAGTATGTGTCACTGTTTCACTCATCATGAAGATTTTATATTTGGTTTGGGACACTGGTGCATGAGGTTCTGGATGTAAAAGTCAGAAGAGATATGGTTCCTGTAATGTCTGCAGAGCTCCTTGTGTCGATAAGGTCAGCAGCAAGTTAATAGATTTTTATCTTCTCATCACATGAACTTAATATAGTGCAACTGTTGGAGGAGGAGGGGAGGGGAGAAACCTTCCTGCCATTATTTTCTGATGTGTTTCAGGGCATTTTAAAAGGCAGCGTGTGCCTGAAGAGTCCCTTTTTGCTTAAAGTGAAAATCAATAGTTCAAAAGTAATAACAAGAATATTTAAATATGAAGAGAAGTCTGACCACTGTGTAATGACAACAGCTAAAACTCCTCACAGCTGGGTGAAGAGGGATGCATTTCTCTGTGGCAGTGATGGAGTGGACGATGGAATGGAGATTTCCTATTCAGTGCTCCCAACAGCATCAGACTGAGTTTACTTAAATGATGCTAAAGCAATGTTCAGCTCTGTGCTCCTGCCACGCTGAGTAACGCAGAAGCAGAACCAGAGGCTTTACACTACAAAAATAGCCACAAACACTACTCCGCATCGTTCCTAAATCAATGCATGTATGGGAATGGAGACACCAACTGAGCCCTGCGGCGCTTGCACAAACCCCGATAAAGGGGATGACAGCGCTGATAGATGTGGGGGCTGCTGCCAGGCTGGGGGTGAAGAGGAATCAGAGGGAGGAACAAGGAGATGGGGAGGTAGAAAGACCTCCATGGCCATAAATATCTGTCGCCATCAAAATCTGGCGTTGCTTGCATTGCAGCCACCACAGCAATGGAGGGGATGGTCTGAGGCGACTGGGGAGGGGGCTGCTCCCGCAGCAGTGCTGGAAACTCAGGGCTGAAATACGGCATCTCTGTCAGGGGCAAAATCCATGGAGGGACACCGTCGGGTCACGCTGACTAGTAGGGCTCAGCGATCAAACGTGTCACACCTGTCTTGGCCACGGGTGCAGGTGTTCTAGGTCAGCTCTCGCTGTGGTTATCAATCGCTGACAGTTGACAGTTTAATTTTACACCACAAGTACCTCATTACTTGTGTAGGCACTTGAAGAACATGTGGGCACTGGGTTGGATCAGTGATCAATGACAAAGGTTGCGCAGGGTGCAAGTGGTAGCAGTAAAAGTGAAGGTCTCCGTGCATGAGTTGGCAGTGGTGGGGATACATGACAAGGGGAGTTTAGCTGACAAACAGTCTGTCAGGGCTGGAAGAATGGAGGCTCGCCGGAGAGCTGGCGCTCCATTATAAAATACAGCTCACCATTTAAAAAAGGAGGAAAAGAAAAAAAAAAAAGGAAGGGAGGTGAAAAAAAAAGACCCTTGCTTTGAAAAAGTGTTTAAACAAATTTAATGCATGTGGAGAACTGTAAATTTTTATTCTACAAGCATTTATTTCATGACATGGGAGCATCCAGGTGTTCAGGAATTTTGCATTAAGGGACAGCGGAGGTGCCATTTTGTAGAGATATACATGTGCGCTGCTGCTGGCTGAGGTTGCCCGGTGGGTGCAGATTGGGGATGTTAAATATGTAACCGAATCTTTCCAAGTGAGATTCCTCCTCTCCGCCTATCGACAGGACAATTTATGATTAAATCTGCTGTGACAGATCTTTTCTGCCACAGTAAGGAAAAATTTGTTGTTTCAACACGCTTAAAAGCAGTGCTTTAATCGATCCCATCCAAATTTCTGTTTTGGTGCTCGTTTTCCTTTGCGGAGCTTCTGACATTCTTTGCCATATCAAATCTACCCGGTGGATTGTGTCACTGGGGCGATGACTGAAAAAAAAGAGACATATGGCATTAGTTTGGTAGAGCTGTGTATCTTGCATTAGGATGTAAATCTTGTTTGCTTGAGAAACCGCCCGCAAGATACTTTGCTCTAGGTATAACGTAGCGGCGTTATTGAGTGCACCTTATAATAATTGATATGGCGGGAACAATATTAATGGAAATAATGTGAATTTCACCCAAACTGTAGTAAATAAGGAAAAGACTAATAGTCTTTGCCCTTTGCTGAATTGAACACATCTTAAAAAAAAGATTCTTGATTATTTCTCGCACGCTGATTAGGTGTAGGCTAACTTTGATCATATCACCTATGGTTCCCACCGAAAGGACACGTGCGGGGCAAGTCGCGGTTTTAGGAATTGTTAAAATGATTGAATAAGCAGCTCAGAAAACATAAGGCTTTAAAAAAATGAGATGCACCCTCTCTGTTGGTGTTTTGTATTGATTTAATAACAATGCCGGAAAGCCTTTGTGGTGCTAGGTGTGCAGGCAAAAAGGTCCCTCTCCCACCGCTCGCCTGCGAAGCTGAAGACACCATCATCTTCGCTCTTTGTTTAGCCCCAAGGTATGTCCAGTCTTTAGTAAATGACAGTGGAAATGAATGGACCTTGTGTTAGAAATGGAAAAAAACCTTCCTATAAATCATAGCGAAGGATCCAGCTCAAAATGCTGGATTCAAATACTCCTGAACTATTAATTAACTTTTGCGAAAAATCCAGGCTTTTGCAGAGTCTGGTATTATTATGGTCTTTTTTTTTTTTTCTTTACTCGGTGCTCTTTAATATTGATTTTAAATTAACTCTACACAGTAAAAAGAAAGTTTTAGGGATATGCTGTTAATGCATGTAGAGATAAAATGATCCTTATAAAACATGAGCAGTATAGACTGACATCAGAACGGTGAGCCTGATTTCGACTCCAAACCTGCTTCTCTGTCAGTGTTCAAATAGGAAATGAAGATTATTTTCTCTCTTTTCTCTCTTACTCTGCACAAATTGCCATATCCGTGAGTATCTTTTCAGTGAAAGCAACTCCTGGTAAAATTAGGAGCAGGGACAGCCGTGCGAAAAGTTCACATCTGCTGAGTGAACGCAGTAGATCTCACGGTGGCCCAATAGCTATAGTAACTACCAACAGTCAGCTGGGCTTGTTGGGGCTAGACTGACTGTAAATTTGATTACTCGAAAAGGAATACTCAAGGTAACGTGAAAGCATGTCTCTGGCTTATGATCCAAGAAAGGCTGTGTCGGCAGCTGTTGTTGACTTGAACAGTCCCATCAACTTTAGTGGGATGAAGAATAAAGAATGGGAATAGACAATAGGGCTGTCTTCATACAGTGTCCTGCAAGCACACTTTAAATTGTCTTGGAATCTATAGATACGAATCCTCTTGCTGTATCTAGATCTATCTAGCTAACTAGCCACATGCTGAATGTGGAGAGGACTAGGCCAGCTGTGAATGTTTTGAACTGTTTAAATGTTGTGGCACCACAGATGGGAGAGCAGGAAGGGAACATGGGCAGTAACAGGAGAACAAGGGCAACTGGGAAAATGGAGGAGGAACAGATGAAGGGATAATATTGTAAGGATCCAACGTGGTACAAGGGCCTGGGAGGGCTGTGACAGGGAAATGAAAGAAAAAATATCTTCAGAGGCGGGAGGAAGTTCAGGGCTGTGAGGAGGAATGGTTTGGGTCACTGTTAGGCCAAGTTAGAGAAAATGAACGGTGAAGGAACAGTGGAGAGGAGCACACACTCTGTCAGGAGGGTGGACAGGCAGCGAAGGAAGAGGCAAAGAAAGAGAAAGCAGCTGAATTTAAATAGTAATAATAATAAAAATGTTTATTCTTACAAGATTTTGGAAAACCCAGAGTTTTCTGACTGTCTGAGCCCAGCCTGCACAGGGAGGTATCAGAGGAGCATCCAGTGTGCTTGCTGTTATATAAATGAAGGACAATTTTTTCCAGAAATATACAATATTGGAAAATACCTGGCATAAAACAAAGCACGGAAACCTGTACTGCTCTACAGCCTATGCAATGCCACAGACCTCAGTGAGGTTTCAGAATCTGGGGGGGAGGGAAAACCCTCAACCACCTTGCGTTTTTAAGGGATTATTGGGCCAAATATTTCCCCTAGTGACACTGGTGCAAATCCAGGGCAATCCCACCAAAGCTGGAGCTTGCCCCAGCCTTCTGGTGGGTTTGGACACTTGGCTTTGGCCAATGGAGATTGCTTACATGAGCGTGACCTCACCGCGGTTGGTATTGCTCTGCGCTGGAGGTGACTGAGAGAAGTTGGCTCATTTGCTGCTGAGGAAACACTGTGGTCATTTTTCCAAGTGTTACTTTAAATATAGGGGATTTTCTTTTCATATTTGTTATTCAGAGCTAAAAAATGGCTTGTCTTTTCTAGCTACACCAAAATGTTGCTTTTGGGTTTGTTTTTTGTCCCTCTTTTTTTTACTCTACTCCAAACCAGACACTTCTATATTATTTCCTACAAAATTTCTGGATTTAACGGGGACAAATCCTGTGCTCTCCTACGAGTAGGTTTAGCTTTGACCACGAAGGAGAAGTGCCAGTTGATACCAATCAAGAAATTGGGCCAATGTTTTCAGATCTCGTGTAATACATGGCGGTGATGGGGAGGGTCAAATGGCCCCCTCGATCCCCCCACCTGCATGGCGGGTTCTTCTATTTTGGCTTCTTTTCTGCTGGCTTTCACCCTGCCTCACTGCTGGGCAAGGTGGTATCCCTGTTTTGCTATGCTTTTGAAATAGACAGATTTAAAAAAAAATTACCAATTGTTTCTAAAAAAAGCTTTGAAACGAAGAGTTTGCAGCAGCTCTTCTGGGGGTGACAGTCACCTCTGCACCCAGGAGTTTTCCTTGGCAAAGGAGAGCTGGACAGAGTGCTTGGGTTATTTATTCTAAAGCAGACTTTCCTGCTGTTTTTGGGCAAAATTCACTTATCTTTGCACAGGACTAGGTAGCTGGGGATGGGTGACTGCCCATCCCTGTGTTGTAGCATGGGGCAGTGGGGATGGCTGCCCCTGCTCGGTGCTCAGCCCCCTTGCTGGGCTGAGGGAGCAGAGACCGGGGGAGCTGGGAAGGAGCTGAGAAGCGTTGGCTCTCAAAGGGGAAAACATGTGCAAGGCCTTCCTCTGCTCTCATTCAAATTAATTGCAGCTTTTTCTGCTGATTTGCATGAAAGCAGGACTGAGGTCACTGTGACGTTATTGAACACTGTTTTAATGAGTTTAGCGCAGCTCGGGCACATCATCTTGCACCACCTCCTCCATGCAGGGCCACGGAGACCTCAGCAGCTCTTCCTTGGTGGGAGAGGGTGGCAGTGTATAAAGAACTGGTGGGATTGGGATGTTGTTCATATGAGTAGGTAGTACAGAAAGGACTCTGCGGGGAGCCTGGGAGGGCTGGCAGTGGGGTTTGGGACCAGATGCCGTGCAAGGCAAGTCCTGCCTGATTTCAAAGATGGAGATGCTGTGCTGTGAAGTCGCTGGTGGGAAAGGGTGAGCAGGTGGGAGGTGGATGGCAAACGCCTTGACATTGGAGCATCCTGGTGGACGAGTACAGGGAGTTTCCTGTTGGCTTGTTCTTGTCTTGCTGCTTGGATCACAAGGCACATGCTTTGAGTGAGGAGAGAGCTGCAAAAGTTGCACCTTGCTAAAAAGTCCCATGAGTAGCAGCAAGAGGCTGGATTTCTCCAAAGGCAGGAATGCTCTGTCTATCACAGAATACAGAGAAGGAATGATGCTGGAAAGCCAGGCAGGCTGGGGTGTGGGGCAAGAAGGGAGGTGACATCTCAGCCCCGCACCAGGACGTTGCAATGGGAGCTACTGTATGGCACCCTCTTGCTAGCATGTCAACACTGCTAACATTCAACCAGATTGCACAAAAAGGTTTTAAAAGATGCAGTTTACTTTTTCTTAGTAAGTAAATGAGCTCCAAGTCCCTGTGGGGAGGCACGTTGTGCTGACCTGGGGCCCTCGGCTCTCCCGGGGCGAGGGATGGGGGGAAGCATCCGGTGATATGCTGGCCTGCACCACGAGAACATCTGCCCTGGTGCTGCTCCTATGCTGCCCATATTTGGTGGTCTTTAATTTGGCATTACATACTCGGTGCTTGTCTGCAGCTCGTATGATTCAAAGTTCTCCATGGGGTCTAATGTACAAGGCTTGGCCTGTTTTCATTAGGTTTCCCGAGCTCTCCTCCCTTCTCCCCAGTGTCGCCGCACAAAGACACTTTTGTCAGGCAATGTTGGACTCTCCTCAAAATCCAGGCACTTTCAGGAAAGGACTTGGAAGTCTGTCTTCTCAGTTTCCACATCCCTTTGCCCTCTGCTCTGGTATTTGGTTTGATTGGTTGTAAAGTCCCCCCCCCCCCCCCCCCCCCCCCCCCCCTTCTTCTTGCAAAGATGATCTGTCTGCTCCGGAGTCTATCTTGCAAGGGAAAAAAAAGTATATTACAAATCATGCAAGCTATCTCTCTGAATTACTGCACATTTTAAAGCATTAACTCCTTCAGTCCTCGGCTGGTTTAAGCACTAGGACCAAAGTCATGATAGGAATGTTAAATGAGTATTATTATTTTTTATGTTCACTGCCACAAGTTTAATAAGAAATTTAATCCCCCCCTCTCTTGCTCTCTCTCGCTCTGCCTCTCCAGAAAAAGAAAGAAAAAAAAAAAAAAGGAAAACTGGCACCGAACTTCCATTTGAGTTGGCAACTTTTTCACCAATGTGATTTGATATGCTTTACTAGAAAGGGTAACGTGCTAATGCTTCAGAAGAGGCCGATTTTCTATTAGTGAAAGTATGGTATGTAAAAGACCAGGCATTGCTATTAAACTCTTCAGTCAATGAATTTATAGCCTATTCTAAGTGGTAATGGTATAAAGGAATGCAATCATTGAATATTGGAAAATATGTTTGGTTTGACGTTTCAGAGATTCCAGGAAATACTGTTATTTATATAGCTACATCTGTGCAAAAATTAAAAACAGGGAAAAAAAAATATAAATAGAAACCCAGCCAGATAGTTTGAAATCAAGTTATCCAAGATGTTTTCATAATGTATTATATAAAAATCATGCTTGATATTTTTATTCATCTGTTTCCTCAGAATATGCATCATGATTTATGGACCCCGAGTACTGATACCATAAATAGAGCGGTGGTGCACTGTTTGGCTTCACGCATTTTTTAAGCCAGTTTGTAGATTACTTTTTCAGGGGCAGAGGTGGAAAGAGTATTTCTGCCTATGGGATACAATTATATTATGATTACTACAGAAAAGGACATAGTTCAACCCCAATGTTTCAATTAATAATGTACTGTCACCTCTGAGGGATGATACGAAACTCTATTGGATCAAGGATTATCAGCACCAGTCGGGGCTGCTGCTCTCTGGGCTTTTCTTTTTCCTCCTTTTTTATGTGTCTGATCGAGTCTCTGCAGTTTTAGGAGAATAATATTTTGCTTAAAAGTAAAACATTACATTCTTGCAAGCCTGATTAGGTTACTTTTAAGGGCAGGAGTTGGTTTCTTGGCTTATATGAGCAGACGTTAAGCTCCTTGCATTATATTTTAACATCTAACATCTTGCATATACCTTTTAGTTGTTAACGTGCTGGGGCAATAAATTCAGCGTCTTAGGGGAACTCAGAAAAATTTTCCAAATTTCATTCTCTCTAGCCAGTTGCTAGGAAATGAAGTGCTTTGGTTAATAATGTATTTAAGATATTTGCAATGTCTTAGTTTAATGTTTGTTCTGTATTTACTTGACATTCTCATCAAAAGAGAAAACATAGTTAAAACATATCTAGTTTTTGGTAGCATTTAGCACTGACTTGAAATATACCACTAAAAATTCTGAAATCATTTTGCAGATGAATACAAAAATATTATTTGAAATCTGACAAGGTTTATTTGAAATAATGCTTGCTTTAAAAAAATAACTCCGTTTAGATACTACAATTCTACACTTCTTACTGAAAAATGGTTTCCCAGTAGCATACATATCCTATATCACAGTAACTAAATTTATATTGCTATAAATTTTTGAGGTTGGATTCTTGAGTTTTGAAATTAAATAACTACAGTTAACTGTATTAAGTGTAGACTTGAATTTGATCAAAAATAAGAAAAGCACTTATGACAACCTCTGTAAATGCTTAAATACTTTAGTTGTGTTTGTGAGCATTAAATTGTATTATAAGGAGCCAACACTGAGTATATACACTCCTGTGGGACAGCTTTGACTTTTGGGAGATTAAAAAATCATGCATTAATGAAATTCTGCAAGTTTTTTATTTAATAGATAGTGCTTTTCAGGGTATGCAAAATAATTGGAAGCAGAATGCTATATGCATCCTTACACTCACACCACATAATGTATATAATTACTTGGAGAAACTGCTTAACTTTAATGGGGCGTTTCTTGATCATATAATAGGAAAACTAACAGCTTTAATTAAGATTTATGAAGCAGAGAGGTAATATATTCTGCTAAATTAGGTAACTACTGGTGGGTAGTGTATTTTTAGGCAATTAAGGGCCCAATCCTGCAGTTCTTTGGCTGTGTAAGTCGTTGCCAACTCATGCAAGCAGTCCTGCTGCCGCGTGAGTAAGGGCTGTGGGAGCGGGACCTGAATTTGCCCGTGTGTTTCACAGTCCCTAAGGTATGGCAGAAAAGAGCTACGTCTGTGTGCTGGGCTTATTCCTGGTTTTAGGCCTGGCTTTGGGGTATTTTTTCCCATTCTTAATACTTGATAAGCAGTAACCACTGGAACGAAGCAGTTAGCATCCCCCTTGGTAGCTTGTGTGAGAGGCTGATCATCTCCAAGCAGCCCTCATCGCTGTGATGGGAGGTGTAAGCAAGACTGTTCGGGGATAAACTGGGGTGAGGAGCAAGCAGGACAGTGCTTCACCTTGGAAAACATAACCAGCCATCGGAAAAGAGGTGCAGGGGGCTCTTGGAAAGGCTGCGTTGTGTGGTGGGGCAGCCTGTGTGCTGCAGGTGGTGGAGGGCTTTGCTGGCCACATGCTGGAAACCACTCCAGGTAAGTACAGAAAATGGGATTGGGTCAGAATCCTTTGTATTTCCAAGGTGCAAACTTCTGCTATGTTTTCTCATGTGTTGTACAATGAATTTTTTTTTTTTCTTCTCATTAAACCACAGGTGAATAGCACATCTTGGCTCTGATCATGACCAATCTGTATTCCCCCTGCATCCTTGCATCTCTGTAGAACTGAAGGACAAGTGACAGCCATGCATAGTCCCTTATTTACAAAAATGTTCAGTTCTTTGTTTTAAATCGCACCAGTACATGGCCAATCTTTTCTAAATGGTTACTTTACACTCATGTGCACCTGAACAGAAATCGCTCCCTTTCTGAAGTACGAGCACTTGACCGACAGAGATCCTATCGAATTCGGTAGGAGGAGGATCTGAAATAATGAGGGATTGCTTTATTGTTCAAAAATGGACCAGACACTATAATGCATAGTTTTATGCCTGGTAGAAAATGAAAGGTTTTGCCCCCTGAATTTCCAGAATTTAGCAGTTGCACTCAGTAGGTAGGTAGTAGTTGTGTTGCTAGCCGATAGAGATTTTCCCACTAAGCTTTAGGAGACTTCTTTATAAAGGCCTCATTTTGCAAAATGGGGAAATTGAGACAGGGGGACTTACCTAAGACCGTGGGTTAGTCAGCTTTTCTGCTGGGTTGTGAATTCTGTGTTTGGTTTTTCTTGTGCAAGTGCCCTCTGAACCCCAGGCAAGCCAAGTTATTTGGAAGTTACCCGGACTGCAGCAAGAACAGGTTTTTCTCTTGCTTTGTTTCTTTTTCCCTTGTGCTCATACTGGTTCCCCACTTCAGCTAGGGGAATTTCCTCTAGCTGAACTGAGGAGAAACACCACTGCTGAGGAAATCAGTGGTCCTTGAGCTCTAGGATGTGGGAGGAGTTGAATATATTTGGTACCTCTTGAATAAATTCAGTAGCTCTATCTGCATCTCTGCCCTGTGTTTTGCCCCAGTTCCTCAGCTCAATTCTTGGTGTTTCCCTGATGCTTGATGTGCCCGTATGAGGACAGGAAGAAACCTCCCAAATTCTCCTGCAGGTTGTGAGCTTCAGCTAGTGGCACCTCCCTGCCCAAACCATTATAGGGAAAGCAATTGGGACAGCCTAAGTTTTCATTTAAAAAGTATGAGGAGTTTCCAGCACTGCTTGTTGAAAACCAGTTCTTGAAACACACAGCCTGGAGCACCAAGCCCAGTATCTCTCTAAATATAAAATATCTCATGACTTTTAGGTGTCTCGCCTCTCATGATTCATGCTCTTTGCATCCTGCAAGTTGGCAGTTTGCAATGGTACTTTTGGGGTCAGTCAGAGACATCAGCTCCAAACTCAGCCCATCAGTGCCTGTGTTTTCTCCTCAAGCATGCTACCTTTGAAAGCTCACATATCACCGAGACAATATTTCTGATGAATTTGGATTGGGAAACATGTAAGCACTGTACAGAAGAGGAGGGCCTTGGGAAGTACACTTTTAAAAGTACACCCAACCAGATAAATAGACTCTTAAAACCCAAAATGAACAGATAGAGAAAACTCACTTAGGGAAAGGATGCATAAATTATCTTTACCCTGAGGATGCAGTAGTTATTCCCTCCTTACTTTCAAAATCTCAGTGTTCTCAAAGTCTGTATTTCATGTCTAATCACGAAGAATGCCCTCTTTGACTTCACCCGCTCCTGCAATCGTGCCCGTTCTTGAGAAGGGCCCATTTGTCATGTGGGGAAAGAGGGTTTAATTAACTAGGGAAAATGTACCTAAGGTGGAAACTGTGAGCTTTGGCCATGATTCCATAGAAAATACATGAAAAAACATGCATAGATGATCTTAAACTATTTTTTTTTCATGAAAGGACATTTTTTGGTTCCCCACTTCACTCTCCAAAACCCAAAGAGCTTTTTATGTACGATTCCCATCTGTCTTACCCAGAACAAGTGTGGAATGTGCATTTATCCCCCACAAAAAAATTACATTTTTCAAATTCACTTTTTTCTCTGTTTCCTCTTTACCTCTGGGAACCCAGCAAATGTCTCTGTTGTGCACTTAAAAAGGAATCAAGGTTTTAACAGGGAGGAGTCGAGGAAAAAAGGCGACTCGCAGATCCTGTGCTAAAATTCCGAGTATTTCTTTGAAACAAACAAAACTGGGAGAAACAAAAGGGAAACTATCAAAGGAAAATGTTTAAGTTACTGGAAGACTAGGAGAAGACTTAAATTTCATGCTAGCAAAAAAGTTTCATAAAGCGTGTTTTATATAGGAGCTTTATTTACTGTTGTGCTCAACAACGTGCAGTCACTTACTGTTAAAATGCAGCAATCTGCGGCACGTCTGTCTTGTTCCTGAGATGCAACGTAAGTACAAATGCATAAGGGATCTGGCTGTAGCTTTTGCTAGTTTTCAGAGTGACAAAAGCCCACAGAGGTTTCTTTTAAACAAACTCATGGTTGCAATTTTGCTCCAGTTGGAAACTTCAGGTCGTGAGCAGCCCGATGGGGCTGTCTGTTCATGCACATATTTGTTTTCAGCGTGGGGCTTTGCAGCCATAGGCCCTTAATTTGTAACAATTTGTTAAATTTCTCTAAGCATTTGCTTGATATTTAGTTATAGTTTCGCTAGGCAAACAGTTATTCTGATGGAGCAGTGTGGCTTGGTACCGGGAGGCAGGCTGGTATCTGGCTGGTGCTTGAATTTCCACGCTGTCATCTTCTTCCCACTAACAAAAACATGCTCGAAGGTGCCTGGTGACTTTGCAGGTGCTGTCACGCTAAGCGAGATGCTGCTTTGAAAGGGACCTCTTGTAAAGGGCTGATTTTGCTTCTTGTAAAGTTGATGGCAAAACTCTCACAAATCAGTGAAAAAAAAGGACTGGGCTTATGTTATTCTGGGCATGGTTACAGTCAAGGCTTTTCTTAAAGAAGTATTTCCTAGGAAATCTGGTCTTATCTTCTGAAGCCGTGAATTATTCTTTCTCCAAGCTGAAATAAGATGCTGTGGGGACAAAGGGACAAGGGGTAGCGGAGTGACAGAAATGGCAGGTCCTCTCACAGAGCTATGGAAATGTGTCGACACTTTTGCAGAAGGGATGAGAGAAGCCTTCTTTCTCTTTACATGAAAAGCAAGGGGAGGAAAGGAAAAGGGCTGCTGCATTTGTATCATCTATAATCCTCCACTTAACCTATGAATTAGCCCTTGTGTGAGCAAAAAGGAAAGTTGGTGGCTAAAGTATAACCCATCCCCCGAAGTGGGTACAAGTCTTCCTTTTCCTGTCCTGAGCACTATATATAATAGGCCCCTTGAATTAAGCAGATATATTAAAAAGAATCCTGTCTGGCTTGCACCATTTTCTTCCTGGCTCTGTATATATTTATGTAATGTCCAATGTCCCAGGACCAGCCTTTTCAGAGCTGGTGTCAAGGTGTAAGGTGCAATTTTAACCTAGTAATTCTGCACCCACTTTAAACTGCTGGCACAAGTGTTGGAAGGAGTGGATGTCTAACTCCCCGTTTGTATCCAAACAGCAAACTAGGTTTAGCTACAATGTGCGCTGTGGTTCACAGGGAGGGCGAAAATATGTGCAGAGTTACCTGTAAGTGAGCCTGAGCCAGCCAAAAAAATAATGGAGTTTAGAAAGTAGAAAATCCCACTGTGAGCAGGACAATTTGGCCAAGGTTCCTCTCTCTGCCATAGCCGATACCGTGTCTTTAAAGGAAAATATGAGATGTTTTGAAATAGGCAAGAATGAGAGAGCTTCCATGTAAGTTGCCACACAGGGTGAGATTCATCTTGGCTAGCTCGAGCTGTCTGAATGTTTGGTATTCAGCTCGATGTGGCACTCGCAGCGCGCTTGGTGAGAGATGGAGAGGAGACCACAGTGAGCCTATGCATCTGGGGTGGGGTCTCCAACGTGTCTTCTTTCATGGACTGCAGCGAGAGGCTGGGTGACCACTTGCAGAGAAGTTCCTCCCCTAAATCTAGGTGAGATCCTCTCTGACCACAGAAGGTGGCAGCTGCAGATACACGAGTGCTGGAGTTTGTGGTTATTGTTCATTTTGTGTGATGCTGGGACCCGGAGGGGCACTCACCATGGAGGTGAGATGCGTGCTGCTTGGAAGCAGACGTGGGGTCCTGGAGCGCTTGGGTGTTGGAGTCCTCTTGTTCCAGGGCTGGACTGCATCCATGCAGGCTATGGACAGGCAGGAGCAAAGCAACTCTGACTAACAGGGGTTTATTTATTTGTGAATCCTTGAACAAAGATAGCAAAAAATGGGCTCTCTGGTTTCTGGTCTCTTGCTGCTGAGATGCGTGTGGGAGGGTTTCTTGTGTGTCCCTCCAATGGCAGTTGCTTGGAGTTGGAGGCAAGGTAATGTCACTGGCAGTAGATGTGTATGTTTATGCAGGAAAAAAGGTGATGAAACGGGACTTGCGACTCTTCCAAGGGTAGCTGTGAGTCCACTTAACATAGTGGATTTGTGTTGTGGGCAAACTTCCCACAAAGTGACTGCCCTATCTCTGGGCAACACCCCCAACAAACCGTTGTACTATCCTCGTTGAGACTCCACAGAGAAAAATATCACCTTTATCTGAGCGCAGGAATGCCTTTGTCCTGAAAGAACAGGAGGTGTTTAACAGCGAATAGCCTCGGTGTTTGACTAGTGCTGGGCCACAGTCCGGCTGGCCGCACCAAGTGACATGCCGTTTTTTATTATGTAGAAAGAAATTTTGCAAATTTGCCCAAGGGCGAGGCCCCGTCAATAAGCAGGGAACGAACGCTCTATTACTTTCATTTGGTTTCGTAACTTCTGTTGGGTCACAGGGGAGCTGCTAAAAAAACAAAACAAAACAAAACCTCTTGTATACTGGCTATATTTAGTCGGATGAAGCTTTGCATTTGTTCTAGGGCTGAAGAACAGCATGTCCAAACCTGGAGCCTGAGGTTGAGTGCGTACTTCAGCCCCGGTCCTGCAAAAGTTTACGCGTGTTCCTAACTCTGCAAGTTTTGAGTGCAAATGAGCTTTGGTATAATGAGCCCACTGACAGTTTGTAATGGGAAATGTCTGTAACCTGCGCAGATTATTTCTTCCACACATTCATAACACACGTAGATACGCACGTATGTGAGCACAATGTGTGTTTGTACTTGTGTGGTATATATATATTCCTGAACTGAAGGAAAAATGTTGACCTTTGCCTTTCAATTGCCTATCCAAATGTGGCTAAAATAGTATCTTCTATAAAATAACTTGACTGTGTGTTTCAACATCAAACAAAACTCCCAGTGGTGGCCCCTTCTAGTCCACGTGGGCTTTAACACCGTACAATGTAAACCCTTTTCCACTAGCACACTAAAACACGTGACTACATCTCCATCATATATTTGTTTTGCCTTTATTATATCCAGCAGAACGTTAGGGTTTTTTTTTGAGGAGGGATTTAAAATAATTTATGTGGGAATATATATCTGTTAGGGAAAGTTAGGACCTGTGTGGACCTGTTGTCATCAAACAATGGTCAGGCTGGATTAAAAGCAGTCGGAATAGTCTATGATGGAAGTCTTCGTAGCCATTGTAACAGGTTTTCCAGTTTCTGGCAACCAGACATCATGAATCGGGTGCCTCACAAGTGTGGAAGTTAAAGCACACAAGTTGTTTTTCATTTTTCTTCAAGATTCTGAATTCCTAAGGTAGCTTGGGTAAGAATTTCAGGCGTTCTTCTGTTATATTGTAAGCTGGTACTTCTAATAGAGATTTAAAATCTTCATGTTTTCACGTGGCTTCATGAGAAGACACTTGATGAAAAGCAACAAATTATCAGTACTGATGCTAAAATTGAAAGAGTCAGTGGCACATCCAGTTATGCTGTGAATACAGCACAGTTTGTCAGTTTCCAGGATATTTTTGTTGTTGTCATTGTAGTGTTTTATACATTTTAAGTTGAGTACCTGGGTGGTTGGATTCATGATGTATCTATTCAATTAAAAAGAGAATTTAGCCTTTGGTGGTGGAGGATGAGCCAGGGTGATTTCTCAGGTGAGTCCCACAGCAGCGACTCAAGGCAAGGCGCAGTGGTGCAACAGGCATCCCTCTGCCCTTGAAGCAGATAAAAAAAAACCAAAAAGGTGAAAACAATACATAAATTTCTTCGATTATTTAAAACTTGCAGCAGAAACACACGGTCCTGCCTGCCTCCGCATTACTTTACATAAAATTGTTATGCATTCTAAGTAGTAGCAGCCTGGGCCTCTTGACCTCACAAGAAGAGCTGTTACTATACATTTAACAAAAACAAGGTATTATGTATTAGCCTACACATTTTGCAATAGCTCCAGCAATTTAGTAACTACAGTCCAATTTAAACCATGCCTGGAGGCAACAAAAATTGCACAAAATGGCAGCTAATTTATAGACGGGAGAGAGGAAATATTTGGGGGTCTATTCCTTCAAGCCATCTGATTCGTATTATTGACTCATTTAGAAAACAGAAAGTGAGCAGAGACAAGTTTTTAAGGAGTTTGGTTTCACACAAATGACTTGCAATTGCAGCCCATTATTTTTATACCAAGACTTCATTAGTCATATCCCCGTCAAACCTGCGAGCAGTGTCAAATGTTTTCAGAAAACACACCAGGACAGGTATGGAACTCATCAGCCCGTGGCAAAGGTCGCTCTCATTAAGGAGTCAAAATGAAAACTTTCAGTGTCTCTAACACATTGCACAGATGCTCCTGCCCCCACTTCTGAAACGTGGGGCCGAGCGAGCACCTCCTGCTCCCCAGACATTCAAATAAGATCAAGATGACAGGGCAAGAAAATGAATAGGATTCTTAACTGGCTGTACTTTATAATAGGGTACTGATTGGAAACAACCAGAAAGTTGTTTGCCATGTCTATAGTACCATTTCCTGAGGTTAAACATAACATCTGAAACGAAGCAATTAAGTCCCCTTAAAGAAAAAAATAAAAAATTGGGGGGGGGGGGGAAGAGAAGGAAAAATGGGAGGACGTGGGTCTGCACAGTGCTGACTCGACACGCCAGCCATGCTCCGATGAGCAAAAGAAATGTCTGTGCAAACTTCTTCCCACCTGGGAGGGGAGATAGCAGAGCGCTGTGACACCGGAGTTGTTGGGGCTGGCTCTCAAGCTGTGCTGTGACAGATGTGTTTTGAGGAATTTTGAGGCGCGGAGATAAGAATAACAAAAAGCCATTCACCGAAGCGCAGTTACACAGGCTCAGCACAAAGGGGCGAAGAGAAAACGTGTCAATACGCTCCTTATTTGTGGAAGACTCGCTGTGTTCCTGCAGCACGCTGCATTTTGATCTGTGGGCTGTCGCTAACAGGAGCAAGGGTTGCTGTGTTGCCCCTTCAAAGTTATTCAGAGCGTCCTGGCAATGAAAAGGGATTCCCTTTCACTGCTTTGCTCTGGGACACAACAAAGTCCTCCTGAAGCAGAAAATGTTTGTCTTACAGAGGATTTGCTTATTTAAAAATAGCATCTACAGGGTATTATGTAAAAATGCAGAAATAGTTTCAGGAAGGTGTGTTTTTTTGTTGTTGTTTTTTTTCCCTTCCCCCCCCCCCCCCCCCCCCCCCCCCCCCGCCCCCTTCTTTTCATTTTTAAACTGCTCAGCTCCTGCAGAGTTGGGTTTGTTCCCTGCAGGTTCCTGTGCAGCCGGGACTGGGGTCTCGGATGTGCCTTAGTCTTGGCTTTTTCGGTCCTGATGTTTCTGACGGGTTGCAACAGCCCTCGGTTACGGACATAAACTCTGCTGGGTTCCCTGAAAAGTGGGAACAAGAAAGATGATTTTTGTCGGTCAGTCAATATTTTCACCATTAATCTATGAAGATTTAGGTGCTATAGTGATCACCTGAAGAAAATGATTGAAGTTGCAGGTTATTGTGCATGTAGGAAGAGGAGTGTATGGATTGTTTAATAATTCTGTTTGGAAAGCGTGGTGTCTTGTCCCGAGTACCAGCATAATCTATGACATTCGCGAGGTGTATTTATTCATACTTCAGTATATTTGCCTCTCTCACTACCTTGCCTGTTCATGCCTATGCTTGTGTGCTTGAGAAGCTGAAGTACTTAAAACCCCTCGAGCATGACAGCTGGGGGCACAGATCTTGGAAAAGCGGAGGGACATGCCAGCGCTGCTGAGCAGGTTGCGGCCGCATCGCTTTTGTATGGCTCCTGGTAGCTTGCTTCTCCAGCTGGAGAGCTGGCTGAAATTGCAGGTTGCTCCTTGAATGTGGAAAATGGAGGTGATGGGAGACACAAAAAATTTTAGCTGTCTTTGAGCATCATTACAGGAGCATGCATGGGGTGAGCAGGCTCCCGGATGCTTTGGTTGTGTGTAATCCACTGGGAGGTCCCGGGGAGGACGGAGACAGCCAAAATTTCTGGGTTCAACCATTCTGCTGCTGTGGTCTAGGGCAAACCTGGTGTTTGGATACTTGGTTTCCCTCTCTGCAAAGCAGGACCAGTGCGGCGCTCTTTGTGAGCATTGGGAGATGGCCTGGATGGAGCTGCTGGCGAGCGCAGAGTGCTGCTGTGAGGGACGAGCTGAGAAATGCCGACGCTCGCCATTGACAAGCAATCCCTTGGCCGGACTTGCTTAATGAAAAGTGTTTTCTGACACCTAACACCTACCCTGGGCTCATACCGGCAAGTTCTTCCTCCCCTGTCCCAAATGCAAGACGTGGGGTTGTGAAACTCGCTCTGCTCAGCCTGTGTGCTTCTCCACAGAGATGATGGGGCTGGGGCTTGCTGGGGTGCCCATGCCTTCACCTGCCAGCCCCCGGTCAGCCCCCGACCAAGCGGCACATCCTGAGACCCGGCCAGCCCTGTGACTGATGCACTTGGCCGAGAACTTCCCTCCTGCCCACTCAGGAAACAGGAGGGCTGGGGAGATAGCGCTCGCCTTTCTTTCACAGTCCCTGCTTCCGAACTCTAATCACCTTCTGCTGTGGGAAAAGAGATGAGATGCTGCCTAAAAAACAGATCATTGTCCGCCTCCTAGATTAATGCAGAGAAAGCAGTATTGTCTGCTGAATGGATAAACCTTCCTCCTGTCACTCAAAACCTAAATTCAGCGCTACTTCATTTCTAAGAGGCTTATCTTCCTTGAATAGACCCTTGCAGCTCAAGTAAGAGGCGATGTAATGAAGCGTGTTTTTTTCTTAAGTGAGAAACCTGCTGCAAAGAAGGGGTGAAGCCTGTGCAGCTGTTCTAAAGGGCCTTTGCAGACTCTCGAAATACTTGTCATTTATCTGGTCTTGCATGACAGCAAATGAGAGAAGATCAAGTTCAAAATCTGCCCGCACGGCTTTCAGGGCTTCTTCATCTGTTAATTAAATAGTGGTCGTTAGCGCACAATGCCCCACGATAAGGGCAGATATGATGCCGAGATGGAAATATGGGTTTGGGGGTTATGAATAAGCAGATGGTCCCCAGGAATTTTCCTGGTTTGACCCCCTCAGCAATGCCTCGGTATGTGGCTGGAGGAACAAACAGTGAAACAGGTGGCATCAGGCGGATAAATAAATTCATAGAAGCGTACTGAAAGCATTGTAGAATATACCCCTTTTATGCAGGGGAGCGATTAATTCGGTGATTTCCCACAAACCAGCCTTTTTTTGGAAAATCGCACACGCCACCATTGCCACAAATAATGACCTGTTCACTTTGCTTTCCTGGAGCCTGCTGCAGTAAAGACTGAACTTACACTTTTAGGGTATTTTGGGAAATGTATGCTCTAAATTAAGACTGGTTGCTCCACATCAAAGGGCCAAATCCTGAGGTGTTTACTCAACTTCTGCTCAGTCAAAACTTACTCCGCTGTCAAAGGGTGGCTCTGAGGATTGCTGAGATGGGGTGTAAGATCTGCCTCTGAGTACCTGCAGGTGATATAGGAATTTGTTGTGGATGCAAGAGGTTAGTTAGTCTTTTTGTGGTTAAGTATCTTGAATTTTCTAGATGTTTGCAGTCAGATTTTACCCGAAAGCACTGAGCTCGTGAATACCTCTTGCTTTCACCACTGATAGCGTGAGCTTTCCATTCTTACCACCACCGTGTGGACTGTAGCCATCCAGTTTGTGCCTCTGTAGTTAAGGGCTGTGTCCTGAAAAGTCCTCCCCTGGCTATGTTGGAGACGCTGAGGTGGATGTGGGTTTACCTCAGCAGTGACCACATAGGACTTATGTGAGACGGAGTTCCCCAGGAGTATATCTGATTTTTCCCCCGAGCTGCTGGTTTTCTTCCTGGGGTTACGCTGGTGGGACAAGGGAGGAACCCCAGCACGGTGCACGCAGTGGGGGCAATGCAGGCTCTGCTTTTGGCAGAGCTAAATGTGGCTCAAGACACATCCAGCCCGGCTTGGACAGGAAAATAAAAATCTTAAGGAAGTACTTGAGGAGACTGGCCATCTGCAGGGCAGTGGTCCATGTGTTGAGGAGAAGAACCAAGGCACCTGTTGGATGGCGATTGAAAGGATGTTTTGAGCAGCATGGAGGAAAACGCAAAGCTTGGAGTGCAGACCCCTGTTGCCGGAGGCAGCATTTCCAACGCTGAAATGGGTGCCGGAGGTCCTGCAGGACAACCAGCATCCCCAGCGCGGGTCCCTGCCATGGCATGCTCTGGACCAGTGTGGAGATCAAGAAAGCCAAGGAGAAGTGGGCAGTGGCTGGGAAAAACATGAAATGTATAACAAATACATTCACGCAACAAAGTCACACAAAACATCATGCTTGTGACAGAAAACAATAAAAGTAAGGAAATTTGCAGTTAGTGGTAAAACATACCATATGTCCACAAATGCCTAGGCACACCAGGGCATCCCTGTAACTGCTTTCTTGATGGCAAGGCGTTAAAGAACAGATGGTACATTTCATCCCAAATTACAGATTTTCAGTCTTCTGCTGTGTATTTTTGTCCTTCATTGCAATTTTTGTCATGTCAGTGTGTATTCACTGACCTGTCCCTGTCACTTGTTGCACCTAATGTTTCTGAGAAGGGGATGACCTGCAGTTCTCGCAGGCAAGGGTTGTTTTTCAGGTACCCCAGCGTGGGAAAGTCTCACTGATGAGCAGTAATGCCCTGAGCAGATTAGTCAATGCTATCACTAAACGTGCCGTAACCTTAAAATACGATACCTGGTCTGGAGAAGAAAATGCTGTCAGCACAAATCATAGGTTATCCCTCCAGTCCTACATCCTGAGAAGCTCTCAACAAATATAACGCTAGATTTCCCGGATTAATAGGCATCAATAGCCAAATTCCCTGGACTATGGAAAATTAACAAATGCTTTCATCTCTACTTTCATTACAGGAGTTATTTATGGGGATGTTTTGGTAGTAGGTGCTGTTTCTGTTAACTGTTTAGGGAGCTGGCTGGAGGCTTTGCGTCTGCAGATACTGACCTTTTGCAGATTTTTTTCCCCTTAGCTGATGTCTTCGTCAGTAAGGAGACACCTGCATCCGTGCAACTCCAGCAAGCAGAGCGACACAGCACTTCAGTATTTCCCCTTCTTCACCAGCTGGATAGGACCCCTGATACAAATCCCGAGAAATGTGCCAAAAACCTTCAAAGTTCAGGCCAGAGGTGGTTGTGCAAGATAAAAATGAGACAATATAGCATCCCTGTACAACTCATCCGTTTACACATGACACTTGCCTCGCGGTCTCTGATTAGCTTGTTAGTAAGGAGGCAGGAAGAAGTGCAATCAAGTTTTTATGATTCATCATTTCTGTTCCCTGTTTGGGAGACAATGTCAGTGCTCTTTGCCAATCATAGAAGGTGGCTTTCGAGTGCCTTAGGGAGATGCTTTTTTTAAAGATGCTCTCAGTGTTGCTGAAGGCTGAGCCACATTTCTAAATAATAGGGAAGTCCTGGAGTTTGTTTTGTGTTGTGTTTCCCCCCCCCCCAATTGTATCTGCTAACAATGCTTTTATGTTTGCTGCACGTATGCTAAAAGAAAACATGCTTTCAGTTTGTCCGTACTCCTGTTTTCACTCAGAAGTGTTTGTGCAGAAATAAATTAAAGATGGTACCTGGAATATTTTCTGCAATACAAAAGGCAAATGTAAGTTTTATTAAGTTGAAAAGGATACATTCTCTTCTTCTGACCTTGATTTTTTAGCTATGTTCTCTATATCCCTGCTTTAGAAGTATTATTCTTCAACCCATCCAATTACCATTTCTATCAGCTCTTCTGAAAGATTATGCTTTTTGGGTGTTCTTCTGTAGATGTCTTTCCAGTGGCTTCACTTGATGAATGTGACAAGTTTTGTGTTTTCTCCCTCCCCTCATTGAATTGAAAAGTTTTTTGATAAATACAGGCCAATAAGTGCCCAAAGGCAGTGTTTCAATGGCTGCTAAATCTTTCAAGGTTAGGACTTAACCTCCGTTCTCCCTAATTCAACTGCTACCTTCAGTCTGGAGCCAATCAAGAATATCAGATGATACTTAAACAATGAAGGATTTCTGATATTCAGGTACAGCCTCTGTTCAATAGGATTGCAAATTCTTTGTGTGAAGAAAGTCGGTTTTGCTCTAAAGTACTGTCACAAAAAGTGAAATTACCATTTGCTTGGAATGATGCCATTCATCATTGTCAGAATACTAAGCATTGTAAGTAGCTAGGCCTCTCCAAATTAATGCCTTGTTTTGCATCGGCTAAATTTCCCAAATCCTCGAGGATGGGTCATACAAAACTCATCTCACCATTTTAATTTATCAATCCAATATGAGTGCGGTGAAAGGGAGCTTCATTCGGTCTTAGCTCTTTTATTTACAGTCTAATTCTAAAAGAAAAGGAAATAAGATATGAAAATAAGTTGGAAAATAAGATAAATCTCTCAGTGAAATCACAAGATCTACTCAGTCCTGTAGCAAACTCTCTATAATTCATTTGTAGGTCAGCTCAAGGGATTAGCCATGACGTATTTGGAAATTCATTTATTTTTATTTTATTTTGCTGTTTCTTATGCATAAGGGTAATGCTGTCCCCAAGGCTTTTCAGGTAGCCCTCAAATCTTGACAACGTTTGCTGTCTCTAAGGCCTAAGCCAAAATTAATTTTCAAATAAACAGCATAAAAATGTATGGAGTTGTATAAATTTGAATACAAAATGCATTTGTTTTTCTTGCTTCCATCCATACATACATACTGTTGGCTCAGCCAAAAATCATAACATGACATTGGAATTAACGGCCATATGTACATCATGAAAGTCAAAAAAGTTTCTTAGTTTATTAGAAACACCACAGCGTGGGTTTTTTCCCCCCACTTTCTCCTTGATATGCTCTGCTAGATGTGTGCTGGGAAAGAAATGCATGTTAATTGTGCTTCTCTCTCCGAGTGCCTTCTGAGCCCCCGTTTCTGCTCCTGGACCACTTGCTGGGTCCTGCATCCCGCTCGGGATTTTGACGGGTGTGACATCTTGAGAGGCACTGAGGAGTTTTCAGCGAAAGGGAAATCAGAAGCGCCTTGATATCTCTTACAATTTGTTTTATCAGGCACAAGTGGGGAAACATTGAAAGTGAGAGGGGCGCTTGGACAGCCTGCGGCAGCCGTGCGGGCTGGAGAGTGCCTCCAGAGAGGGGAGAGTGGGACCGGAGCGCTAGGAATAACACTGCAAATCAAAAGCCCCAATTCTGGGCTAAACCAACACAAAAAAAACCCCAACCACAAGCCCATGCTGAGGGCTTACAGAAAAACAAGGCAAACATTCTCCTGGTGTTTATGATACAAAGCGGACACTTTCCTCAGGTCGCCGGTGGCTCCAGCGCATCCCGAGATGGGCCGGGAGATGCTGCCACCCTGGGAGCCTGTAACACCTGCAGCATCAGCCCTGTGGCAGCTCAAAATAGCTCCTCTGTGCTCTTAAATTAAAACAATGCATCTTTTCTGCGTAGTTTTTGAAACCTCATTCTACAAGGGGGCTGGAGGCATGCTGGAAATCTGGTGGTTGGCAGGCTGGGGAGTGCCTGGCAGAAAGGATGCCCGATCCCATACAAGGGTGACTAAGTTCCAGAGAGAAATGTTGCCTGAGGTCAGAGTGCATGGCTTTTTCTGAAGACGTGATGGGTGGCTCTTCGGTAAGGTTAGCTGTGCCGTCAGCTGGGGATGGTGGAAAGGAGGAGGAAAAGCCTGGAAGGGTCAGCTGGGATGCAGAGCTGCGTCATGCTCGTGCTGCTCCTACCCTAAAGGTCCTCCAGATTAACTGGGTTAGCCAAAATAGCCTTTCACCTGTGCTGAATTAAGAGAAGTATGGCTGTGTGAGAGCTTACTGGTGAATCGCCTGGAACTCCATATCTCAAGCAGTATCAGCTGACCAATAAATAGTTGGTTAATTATTAATTAGCTAAAGATTATGTTTGGAAGGGTAGCTCACCTTGAAATGTTGCTTTCTATTATCTTTTCCCATCCAGGCCATGAAAGATTTCAATTTAATGTGACATGACAAACTACAAACAAGTGTTTTTTAGGGTTTGCAGGTGAGGACATGGGGTGCTGTGAGGGGCTGGTTTTTCCCTAACATGCCCAGCCAGGACTGGGTGTCAGCCTCGCCATGCTCTCCTGCCCAGCATATTTGGGATGTGTATAGATCCTCTGTTTAGCAAATAATTTATATCCTGAGACAACCTGGAGTAACTTCGACACTGAATGATCTTGCAGGTTTTAATGTTCTTAGTGCTTTTCTTTCCAGTGATAAAAGCTCATTCTGTCATGAACAGTACAGAGCCTACTGCCCCAAAAGACAGCAAAGTGCTGTTGATGATTACTTTCTGTTATGTTGGACTTTGGGTTGAGACACATGGGGACACCCCCTCGCTGTCCCCTCTCGCCCTGCCCCTGCACACTGGCTACAGGAGCTGGTGCAGCAGGCAGGCGTCTCGGGGAGGGCAGCCCTTTTCCAGCCAGGAGCATGTCCTTGATGTAGATGGTGAGGCTGAGACCTTCTCACCCGGCTCTTGCTGGCTGCTGTTTGCAGGCGTGAATTTTCCCTCCGGGCTAAGGGAAAAAGCTCAGGCCAGTTGCTAAATGAATGTCCTTGTTCTTCCCATCCACCATGCGAGAGCTGCCCCGCAGTGCTGGCTGAGGGAAGACTGAGGAGCAAATGTGGTCTCTGTGCCAGGCTTGGCCTTTGCTGGAGATGGAGCATCTCCTCCAGATTTTGGCCTCCTTCCAAATCCCCCCGGCTTACCTCGCTCTCCATCGTTCGACAGATTTTGCTAACTGGGTTGCAAGAAATGCAGGTTGAGGATAGCCCACCTGATGCCCAGAGCCCAGCTCCGGGGAAACCGGGGATGAAAAGGGGGGCATGGGCAGTGGTGGGAAGCTGTTGCCGTCCCCTGCAGAGGAGTGTTGACTGGGACCTACTTTTAGGAGCCCAAAGGTCTGTCATGGTTACAGGTCAGAAAGAAAGAAAAGCAGAGGAAGAAAGATATTTTTACTTGCAAGTACAGGATATGTGATAAAATGCACTTTAAAAAGCATAGCAGTCAACATGAATGCTGCCATGCAGCACACTTTAGAACTGGAAAATTGATTTAAAAATGAATAATCCCCCAAATATCAAAGATAAATAGAAATCTGTTTTATAGATGTTTTTAAAAGTGAATAAAGCAGATATGATCATTGAATCATGTGCTACTGCTCACAATCTACTCTGTTTAGTGTATCTTATGAGATTTGACAAAAATTCACTGAGGTTTTTTTTTGCATGCTTGGAAATGCCTCAATTCATATTCCCAGAGGAACATAATGACTTGCAATATACAGTAGCTTTTTAATTAATAACACTTCCTAATTCCTATTTTAGGCTGTGTCTGCATAACAGTAGAGTACTGCACTTCTGGATGTGTGCATTGTACTTGCTGAAAACACGTTTTTGACATGTGAACTACATGTCTAGCTGTGCCGAAACGATGTCAAACCGGACACGTCAATAATATGTTTAGCCCTGTAAACATCTCTCTATTGTGCTCGTCACCCTATTATGGCGATTGCTTCTTGGGTGACTTTCATTTCTTGCCAAAGCGTAAAACACCCCGTGATGCATGAAATGTGGGATTTGCATACCCATTTGAAGCATCGAATTCAAAAGTATGTTGGCAACTTGTTCCTCGAGGGGCTGTGTAAGTAAACGCAGGGTTTGGCGAGGCCGGGTAGAGCGGCGTGGAGGGGCAGCGGCAGTGTTGGATCCTGTGGAAGGCAATGGGGAAACTGTGGATTTCGGTTTATTTTAGGAAAAGCTGGCACTTGGTTTCCCTGGCCGTGGAAGCAGAGGGGCGGGTGGCCGTGTGCTTGCAGCACCATCAGCTCTCTGCTTTAGCTAAGCAGGGCAGGTGGTTAAATCGTAGTTATTCCCTCCCAGCTGTGCTCCTGGAGAGCAAAGCCCCTTTGCCTTCTCTCCCCGCTGATGTGCTGTTGGGGGGACAGGCAGCCGTGGCAGAGTCACCTCCTGTGCGTCCCCCCCAAGGCTGGCACCTGCTGTGCTCCTGCTCTCCCCGGGCTGAGGCAGAAAGTCTCCTCTGTAGGCTTCAGCGCATAATACTCTCTCCTTGTCTCCAACTTCACTAAAATCCTTTTATCCTATGGTATTTATACTTCATACTGATAAAGGAAAAGGGTCTTATAGTCACGTGCCTGTAATTGCACATGGTTTATGACATCCAGCCATCTCTGGGAAGTGAGAAAATTTTTAGGGCTTTGGTTACATAAAATTTTTTTTTTTTGGACTTCTGCACAAAGTTTTCCGGAAACTTTTCCTGTTTACACCAGATGAGAATCCAGCCCCCTTCTTTGCTTTCAGTTTGGCACTGCCACTAATTCTAAACTTGAAATATTTGCTGTTTCTACAAGGAAAGGGGGGGCAGGGGAGAGGAATGTGATTTTGAGGAAAAACTCCAACTTTTACATTTATGAGAGTGATTTTAATAACTCCGAGTTACCCGTGCTAATCCATTAACAGGAAGGCAGTTTGAGAACCGACCCAACCTCCCTTCCTTTCATTCCATCCCACAACACCTGCAACTCTCAGCAGAGTAATCTATGAATCACTGTGTCTGTCGTCCACTTATTGTCTTGTCTAGTGCACTCCACGGTGGAACTAATCAACAGCCCTGAATGAAGCATTGCTCCTGAGCTGAATTCCTTAAAGCTCCTGAAGTATTCAGCAAAGAGGAGAAATCTTTTAGTATGATTTGCTCCACATTCCAAATTCATTTATAGTAAGAGAATAGATGATTAACAACGGGTCGAGAGACACAGATTTAGCACTGCTTTGCCCTGACCTGCTCCAAGTTACTCCTTCCACTTCCCAGGCTGCTCTAATAAGATGAGTTCAAGGAGTGGGATGGCAAAAGCTGTTTGAATCCCCTGCACCCAGCCGTCTTAATTTGGTTTATTTGCCTTAATGAACAAATCTTGTTCCTTAATCACAGGTGAACAGAAAAGGTCACTTGCCACTCTGACAAATGGGTTTACCCTGGGCTGTTTGTGTGGGGCTCGCAGATAGTGCGTTTTCCCCCTTTTTCTCCCCCATGATGAAATGCCAACGTCTCTGCGGCACCTCCTATAGCGGCCATTACCTGTGGTGCCTGGGCTGCCTGCCAAGGAGCACCCTCGGTAGCAACAAAAGCATAATCATTTCCAGTTGGCAAAAACTGGGATGTAGTAATTTTCCCCTTTGAAAGCTGCAGCAGAGAGGCTCAGGTTAAGCAGGGGCTTGTTTGGTCCCGGGACATAACACAACGATGGTACGAAACTTCATGGTCTGTGGCAGCCTTTTGGGGAGACTGTAAGGTCTCCCAAGATGTTCTTCATCCCCACCGAGCAGTGCCCAGCTGACCTTGGCAGTGGGGTGGCCAGGGGGATGTTTGAAGTTTGCAAATATCTTTTGGCTGGGTATGGGTGGTAAATGCTAACAAAATGGGTGCTAAAGGAATGATTAACATTTCTTGAATGAAATGCTGGTCTGCAGAGAGGTTTGGAAGAGCAAGAGTTGTAAAAGGCTCTGCAAGCTCCTGCCCTGCCAGGCAGGACAGCAGGGCAGGTTCTGCTGCTGCAGCAGCGAGCAAACTCAGCAGCTCATCCCAAAGGACACCCTGCATCTCCCGGGACTGGCCGGGCCAGGCCCACGCTGAGGACACTTTGCTGACCCTTTCCCAACCGGTGCAAACTCTGGGCTCGCTGACACTGTTGACTTTGGTAGTGAACTGTAGCAATAAAGTCAAGTCTCCATGCAGATGTACCTACTGGAAAAAGCCAACCGAGTGGTCTCATGCAAACCCTGGTTAGTGGCTTGCTCCAGGAAATCCTTTTGCAGCCAGTACAAAAGGGAAACCATTTCTGAAAGCAGTTAGAGCTGTATAGGTACTTGCAGCAAAATCATAGTTTCTTTCAGTCAGGGCTGAAAATCTCTTGATGTACGTAGAAGACAGAGAGGCACTTAGAGCGTGTTCGTGGTGATGCATATTTAGCACCACATGTGAGTATTTGGACATGTGGACTGTGGAAAATGAAACCTTTGAGAAATGGCCTGGGCAGATTTGCAGATGTACCGCCCATGAGGAGAGGTGTTCAGCGTCAGCTGGAGATGAAGCTCTTCTCTGGGTCCTGGGCGCTCACAGGTGGCCTCGCTGGCAACCTTCCTGGGTCACGTGAAAAATGAGTTGGGTCAAACCCCAGATGTACTAACTGGGTGTTGAGATGCACGATTTTCACTTTGCTGGAAAAAATGATGTCTCTTTTACTTCACACTTCTGTTTTGAAACCAAAAGCGAGGTAGGACCCCATCCAAAACAGAGCTTGCCAGTTTTATCTGGTATTTACATTCTGCTATGTTTGAGTAATCATCAAATGATAAAGCTTTGTCTTGCAGTAACAGACTTGGACGTGGAATAACGCAGCGGACAGGTGACTGGCAGGAAGAGAGAGCGGCTGCTCCCATGCAGATGCAGATGACTAAATAAGTTTTGAGATCATCCTTCCCATTCAGGTCTTTTCCTTTGATTCTTAAGGTTATTTTTATGTTGGAGGCAAATAAGAAACAAAGACAAATCTGCAAAATGACAAGTCGGAGTTTGCTGGAGCAGGAAAATAAGCCATTCACACCACTTCCCGGTTTGTTGTGAGAGGCAAAATCATTCACAACAGTGAATCATGGCAGCTAGAGCTGCTTGAAATTACTGCTTTCTGAAGTTAAATTGCTGCTGGCATGCATGGAATAAACAAAGATGTTAGTTCAGTTTGTTTAAAAATACAAGTTTTCTTTAGCTGTGATTTCGCACATGCTTTTGTAGTGCCAATGGGCGATCATATTTTCTGAGAGATGATATTTAAGAACATTTCTCTGTTTTCTTTGGGTAACTACATAATTTTCAAGAGAAAACTCATCAGGGATGATGAGGAAATTCACTCACTCCCTTCTCCAATAGCCAGAATGGCAAGGTGAGGTATGAGGCGCATCACTTTAACAACTTATACTGCTGGCCGTGAAGGTGTCTGATTCTTCTTCCTGACATGAACACGAATTTTGGAAAGAAGCCTGCTCCTCTGCCTCCTGCAAGAAGGCATTAGCTCATCCATGTGTTTTCTACGAGGATCTCCTTAGCATGGACTTTCAGAGTCAGCCAGGTACCTGTGAGTTTTAGAGATATTAAAGGTACTGTGCAAGAGCTGAATGTCACATCTCCATAATGTATTTTTTGGCAGGTCTTATTCTTTCCCATGTGTTGGTGACAGGAGATAGGTGGGTTATTACAACAAAAGTATAACTCCTGAAATTCGGGTATTTGGGCTGACATGGGAGCGGCCAGGTGGGAGCAAGGCTTTTGGAACCCAGATTTAACAGCAAATAGGTGCTTCTCCAGCACAGCAGTTCCTGCCCTTCTGGCTCCTGCTGGGCATGTTGTTCATTGGAGCTTCATACCTTTCTCTGGCTGCCAGGGAGAAGAATCTCTTCCCTGCAACCTAAACAAAGTGTTACAGCTCTGCTCTACCAAATTTAACCTGCATGTGCAAGGGCACATCTGACAAAACCATCTGCTGTGATGCCTTCTCATGCCAAAGCTATCCATTTCTTCTAGTTCACAGACTATCAAGGTGTCTACGAGCACGCCTGCCTCCAAGCAAATTTTTTAGATTTCCTTTGTACTTTCTGGACTTGTCGACACCTCGAATGGGACGTCTAAAAGGAGTGCCCTGAACAGCCCCAGCACTCAGTTTTCTGCAGCCTATGTGAAGCTGATGTGTGTGTTGTAAAAGTCCAGAATTAGCGGTGGTGGATCCCGGCGTAGGTTGTGTGCAGACAGCAGAGGGTGCTGGAGTTTTTTTTCCTTTCAATGCACCTCCAAGGTTGCAGGATCATTATAACCTAAAATCAATTGGCTTTTATTCTGATTGCTGAACACACAGAAGCCAGGCAGGTACAGCAAGAGAGGAGGTACTGAACTTGAGTTAAATGGACACTGCCACCTTCAAAAGTCACACCTCTGCCAAAAACTCTGTATCTACCAAATCAGTAAGTGAAAACTGAGATCATCATGAAATGAATCAGCGGATTTTATTTTTCTAATGAATTGTTCTTACTAGGATTTTCCCTCTCAAAATATTTTTAGAAACTTTTTTTCAGGAAAAGGAAAACAAAAGCCTCTACAGTCCTTTACTTCAGAGAAGTCAGAGTCCAGAACGTTTTGTCCTGTCAGAAATTCAGCTTGCAGACCTCGTCAACCTCCAGCATGTTGCCAATGTAGACTTTTACGGATCAGAGTTACAGTATTGTCAGCTGGCACCTCACTGCCTTCCAGCAACATTCAGACCTATACAACTGAAGAGCTTCACTCAGGGTCGTTGATCGCTGTAAGACTGGAATAAGTCCCTGAAGGTCAACAGAGCTTAAGTGACTTAAACTTCCCAAAGTCGAGCTTTCCCCATCAGGACATGGATGCACCGGCTGGGGGTAGAACAAGTCTTAAATTCAGACTTGCTCCTCAGGTCCCAACCAGGCGTGCTGTGGACGAGGACCTTGGGGGCTGTGTTTTGGGCTATATCGTGTGTGCTGACACTTGTGCTGCAGGTGATGGTGCTAATGGCAGGGAACAGGAGTGTGTGTCGGGCAACAGCCCCTTCACCTTCCAGTTAATGCTCCCTTATATCTACCTGTGTTTAAAAGCACAAATTTCGCACCCGCAGGTTACAAGTCCAACTGATGTTAGAGCCAGGATTAAAACTTGGGAGTGACTGGCTTCTAGCCTATTTCTTAATATATTAAATCACACTCTCTCTCTCTTGCAGTCTCACTGGTTACTGTGATTGCTTGGCAGCAGCAAGCCCAGGCTGATGTCTAACGCTGGCTCTGTTACCAAGTTGGCTTGGTTGCCAGCTCAAGGGCATCCAGTCAACAAATGTCTTATTTTTGGATTCTCCCATTCTCCTGAGACCATTGCTATGAAGAATGACCTCCCTTACCTCATTCACCTTGTTTGCTGTTCCAGACCCAGATAGTGTCATGGCTGTAGCATGAGTCAATCGTCCCATGGAGTAGTGGTCTTGCTGTGGTGTTTTCGCTAGCATTTGAACCAGAGCAGTGGCTGGCATCTGCAGGACATTTCAGATGAATACACAGAAGTCTATATTTTAGTCATGTTAAAACTATGACCAAGCTGAAAAAAGTCAGGAAATCCAAACTTCAGATTAATAGGTTGTCCTTGGATTGCCCGGCCGTGTCTAGGCATGGGATGGCGACACACTAGGGACTGAGCATTGCGGTCCATGGGGGAGTGCTGCTAGTGCCTGGACACGGTCTGCTGTGCTGAGAGTGGAAGAGCAGCTGCAAATACAGTTAGGACTTCTATGGACTTTTTTCTCTTTTGAGGTCAATCTATTCTATTCCAGCAGCTAACTTTTTTATTTGTTTATTTTCAAAATGTAGTTTTGCAAAGAAGGGGGACTTCCTTGCGTTGAAGCAGGACTCTTCTTTTTTGGACTGAAACTCAGGGTGGTTTCTCCGCCTCAGGAAGGGTATGTACACATGTACATGTTTGCCTGTGCACATGGCTCCTTTTGCACAGCAACACACAGAAACCTCTTCCTAGTGGGAATGTGCCCATTCCCATTTGTCTTTTTCTGTAGCCAACGTCACTTCTATGTTTTGATCTCTCTCCCCCTTTCCCCCGTATGTTTTTACAAGTGAGAACTTTCTTTAGGAACTACGTCATAGGAATCCAAAAAGTTTGAGCTTGCCTACAATACGAAAACTGTGATGGGAGTCGAGATTCACAGATTCTTTTCTAAACTATATTTTTTATGAGTATGTGGAAAGTCTGGTCTAAGTTTCTTATTAGCACTGGTAAAATTATTCAGATCAAGTTAATTTTCATAACTTCTAAATTTCTAGTTGTGTTCCAAAATGTAATTGTTTAAAATGTTTTTGTATCTCTCTTTACCCAAGTAAATGGGTAGTTTTCCTTTCCTTTTCTTTTGGAAGAGGTTGCACACGCAACATTCCGCGTTTATAGCTCTTGCTGAGCAGGCTGACCCAGTTTTAGGGTGGAATGGCTTGACAATTTGATGCAGAGAAAAAAAAGACGTTTAAATATAAGATCGGATTTTGCAACCTGATAAACAGCAATCCCAACTTGAGTAACCCGGGGACCTCGCAAGTTCTCCTCCAGGCATGCCGTCGGTCCTGGCGGCTCAGTGCTATCTCTCAGGGCGGCTGGGAGTTTTACAATTGCCCTGTGACTTCCTCCTCCCTCCTTGCGAGGAGAGGATGGGAATTTGCTGAAGGCTTTTATCAGCAATATGCATCTGCCCCCATTCTCACTCAGCAGCTCTCGCCAACGAGTGGGAAAAGTCGGGCCAACGCGTAATCTGCTCCCAGCTTGCTTCCTGCTGCCGTGCCCCAGGGATGGAGGAAGCAGACAAGTGGCCCTGCGTGCTCGCGCTTTGCCAGGCCCAAAAGTTCAAGAGGCTCAGGGAGACAGAAGAGAGTTTCTTGCTCCCTTTTGCCAGGGATATTGCATATTTAATGCTGGAACATAGTAAAAGTCTGTAAAGATGAGTTATATGGGACAAAACCCAGATGAACCTTATAACGTCAAGATCTTTGGACACCTGGTGATTGGATTTTAGTCTGAGCAGAGCCATTTGCTCTGTACAATCTGATGATACTAACGTGCCATCTGAAGAGTCTTCCAGTTAAATGAGGTGTCATCTTAAGTTTTCATTCTGTACTTTTACTTCATCTGTAGTTTGAGTGTACCTGAGGCCACCACTTGCTTTATTTCTTTGTCATTTCAAGAAATTTTTGCATCGAGAGTTTCTCTTGTGTCTACAGATGTTATTTCTGATGAAGTGTGGGGTGGAAGGGATGTCTCTGCTCCTGGAGCATGTAATTTCAATAAGTTTGGTAGAAGCTCCTGGATAAGGAAGACCTGTACATGAAGCCAAACAGCAAGAGCATGCCGGGGTCTGAGCGATCTCCCACAGCATGCTTGAAACCAGCAACGAAATACAGAGCAGAGCTGTGCTCTTGCAAAGCGCCATGACCCATCCAGACACAGGCAAAGGCTGCCTTTTTGCTACTCATCTGCAGCCCTTGGTGCAACAGGATCTTGATCCCAACATAAAGCCATAAAGTATGACTCTGGTATGAACAGTAGGAACGTAGCTGGTCTCTTTTGTCCTGGCTGGTGTACGAACAGGAGAAGACACTGCTCAAACCAGAAAAGCTGTGCTGGTGGGAGCAAGTGTCCATACACAAGCCCTGTGTTTGCTCAGAACTGTAGACCTTTATTTCTCTGTTTATTTAAATAATTTTTTTTTTTTTTCCCTAAGCAATATCGTTGGCAAACTCTTGTTCCCATTTAAATTCACTGGAGTTTTGTCATGGACTTTTATGGTGCAGGATTTCACTCCAGGTGGTTTCATAGCACCTGAGATTCAGTACGTTTCAGGACAGCGCAGCGCAAGTAGCCCAGTCTTCCTGTATTGTATCATAGTCTGGAGTTAACAGGGCAGTTGCAAAGCGTGGCACAGAATGCATTTCTGCATTAAATACGCCCACATTATCTTACATCCCAAGCAGCCCAGATTGTCAGTAGACAATTATGGGTTTTGCTGGGTTTATTTTGATTGGCCTGCTCTCAGTTTTCCATAGTGGTACTCTATTTGTAAAAACAGATCATTAATGATAACAACAGATGACATGTGCCTGAAATATGGGGTGGACGAGGGAGTTAGTTTTTCTTCCTATTTTTTTCTTTTCCTGAGTGTCTGCACTTTGACAGCACGTTTGCCAGGCTGTCACTTGCTTGAGAGATCCACAAGATTAGGACCTCATTGTGCGAATGTTTTCACAGCACTTGTTGCTATAAAGAATCTTCACACTTTGGTGGATGAAATCTGGACTCCTAGACACAAACTGTTAAGAAGCAATCATAACAATTAGCTAATGTGTCAACAATTAGCACTTTCCATCAACGGGCATGGAGTGGAACCTTCTTCTTATCCATATGCAGACAAAAATGCAGTGATGTAGTAAAGAAAAGCAGTGAAGTTGGCTGCACTCGTCCCTTGCTGTAGCCAGCAAACTCCCATGGGTATTGTTTACAATGATTATTCTTCCATTATGATGTTATTGCACAGGTCAGGGGTGGTAGCTAGACTGAACATAAGCTTTTTTTTTTCTTTTCTTTTTTTTTTTTTTAGTTAGACTCTTGGCTGCTTTTACTAAAGTACAACAGAAACAACTGCTGTGAAAAGGTCAGCCAGTAACAGTACTTTAGTGTTTAACTGGTAAATATTTCAAAATAGTATTTCTAATATTTTACCATTTGGAAGTTTTTCAATGCATCTCCAGTCCAGCGTGACTCAATCAATGTAAGATTTCCATGGTCTCCACTGGGAATTCTTTACAATGGGTACATTATAGTCGGTTACCATATCTACCACCAGTTGGTCAGAATTAGTTTTAATGTCTTTTTATATGGTATATTACTGGCAGTAATATAAAAAGCACTGTTTTCTCTAGTATTTTGTTTATCTCCATATGTAAGCACTGAAGAAGACTGAAGATAGGTCTTCTGATATGCACTTGCAGCCACTCTTGCCCATACAGTAGCCTCTTAGAAGAGAGTACATTTGACTGGAAACGAGATGAGAGTCTTCTCCAAGGAAATGTCTTTTGGGAATTTTTCCTGAAGTGCATGGGGTTTGTATCGGGCTACTGTGAGATGAACACAAAGCACTGCAGCATCAGTGAGGGTTTCTCTGGTTAATTGTGGAGCTGGAGCCAAAGTGACACCGTCTTAAAAACAAGCAGTACAGTTTCTAAAAGTAACACGCTGCTTGACTGCAAGCCAAAGCAATTGATTTAAAACAGGGCACGGTGCTCGAGCACAGACGCATCTGGTACAGCACCCTGGTAGCCGCAGTTTGGACCATGTGTGTATGTTTAGGAATTATTTGACAGCTCAATAAACAAGGCATTGCAGTAATCTGAACAAAAATGTGGATGTAAATATGCAAATAGAAACAACAGTAATTGAAAGTTCCTAATTTTTTGAAGTTGAGATTATGCTCTCTTGCTGTACCAAGGGGCAAGGATGACCCTGTGGTTTAGGGGCAGATGCACCCTCTCCCCAACTCTTCCCAAAATCTCCCTGCAACTTTGTGCAAACCTAAGACCTCAAGGTACCTTGGTTGTCTCCTTTTTAATCCCAGTTCTTCCCTGTCCTCTCCTTCCAGCCTGGGACATTGTGATACTAAACAAATGTTTGAGATTATTTGAGTGACGGGGGAGGGAGTGTAATTACACTAAGGATTATTAATACGGGAAATATGGTCAACAAATGTGAGAGGGGTTGAGTAATGCAGGAGCATTCTTTACAAATTCTTTAGTAACGGAGTAGGCAGAGTGCCATAGACAAAGAAAATCCTCTGAATTGCAAGTGTGTTCTTATGGCTTTTGCCAAGATGATGACAAAACCAGTTCTTTCTTCTCGCATTAGGACTCCTATTCAATGATACACTTAAGCATGTTCTTTAATTCCGTTGACATTTGAAAGCACTGTTGACTTTAATAGGACTTAAGCACCTGTTCATGGTTAATTGTGTACTTTCGGGGCTTTTCCTGTAGGGAAAAAAAGAAAAAGACATAGGCATGTGCTTAAAGTTAAGCAGGTGCTTAAGTGCCTTGCAGAGCTGAGGCCTTAGAACCGAGTCTAATCCCCTCTGAAGTCTGAGGATGGATTTTCCCTGCAGTGTGCCTGATGCGCAGGAGCAATATGGTTAAGGGACAAAATGAAGTAATGAGAAAGATCTGAAGGAATTTTTTTTTTTTTTTTTTGCAACAGCACCCAACCATGGGTGCCAGCGGCTGACAACTGAATTATAAAATAAATTTACAACCAGACTAAAAGGACTAAACCAAAACTTCTTCAAACATTAACAGCTACAGTCCTAGATAATATCATTGAATAATTCTAGTCGTACCCTGAAAAAAGCCCTTTATCCATGGCTGTAACACTGGAGTTGCTCCTGGCCAGTGCAGGGCTTGAACCTCCCAGCGTGAAGCAGTGATCCTGCCAGAACAGGGGACAGTCCTTGGCTGAGATGGGAGAGGCAACATTTTTTTTTTTTTTTTTTCTCTGAGAAATGTCTGCCTTTGTGTAGGCAGTGATTGATGGTTCAGGCATGACAGCACCAGAGGTGTTTTTCCTGCCTCTTAGCCTGGAATTAGACACCTAACATTTGGGTGATGGTGGGGTTACAGTGCTTTGCTCTCCTTGAGAGCTGCACTGGACACCTCTTCATCTCCATTCCCTGTCCGGGAGGAGAAGACGACGTTTCTGCTCTCTTCCCTTCATTTGGTTCGTATTATAATTTCCACCTCCTCAGGTACTGTCTTGCAGGAAGGTGATGTGTAACGCTTGGTGAAGTGGATCCTGCCTGGGACTTCTAGGTAGTGCAGTAGCAACTGAAAAAAACACCCAACCCAAAACCTAGCCAAATGCATGTAGATTTGGGGATTAGAATTTTCTTTTAAGGTTAAAAAAACTTGGCTTTCCCCCCTCCAGCTACCTACTGAGTCTACTACCTAAACTGAGTGTTTATGCTTTCTTATGGTTGACATCCTGAAAGAAGGACACCATCCAAAGGAGATGATCAGAGGTGTGGTGTCACTGCGAGAGTCACCTTCAGAGTGTGGATATGCCACCACTGTCCTCTTGGAGAAGACAGAAGGGAGTGATTTAAACCCTTCTGTTTGCTGTAAACCTCAGCTGTCCTGCGCTGGGCTGCAGAAGCAGTGTGGTGTTTTGGTAGGAAAGGGTTTGCAGCTGGTGCAGATCCAAAGTGTCGCTCCTGCTCCCGTCATGGGGCTGGACCTCGGAGATGCCACAGAGGTTGTGGTGGAGGTGCACCATGCCGGGGTGAATCAGAACATGGGTGCCCTGGGGAGAGAGCAGGTCGTTCACCAGCACCCTGATGATGAGTCAGTCCTTCAGTATGGTGATTAAGTGACAATGTCGTCTTTCACTTTAAAAAAAGATATAAAAAAAGAAAAAAAAAGGAGAGAAAAAAATAATAAAAGAAACAATAAAAAAAAGAAAAAGAAGAAAAAAAATAATAATAAAAAAATTGTTTCCAGCCTTTGTAGTATCAGAGATAAGCTGGGAAGCATGAGCCTAAAACATTCCCAAATAGGAAAGCAAATAATTAGAATCCAGCATGCATTTGTAACAATGACAAAAAATCCTCCCTCCACCCCCCCAAGAAAAAAAAAGCTGTATTCCTCATCAAGTGAACTTGAACGGTGGTTAGCAGTACTGCCTTGTCCACAGGAGGTGAGGGATGACTGGTGCGGGTACCCTACCCAGGACTCTTTTTGTGATTTTACCCCTTCAGAATGAAACTGTGCTAAAGTTAAATGTAGTTTAAGTAGTTCAGGGTGGCTGTAGCTGGAGGGATGGATTCCCTGCCTGGCTGCAAAAGGTTATGGAGAGGATGTGCATATGTAAGTTGGACAGGAGGAGTTTTATCCTCTGTCAGAAATCTGATAACCAGAGTGAAGTGTTTCACACGAGAGCTGCCAATTCCCACCCACACTGTGTTGCAGGTCAATAGGAGAACAGAAAATACAAAAATTCTGAGTTTTTCTTATTCAGCTTATTTACAAAATGAAATGTGTTCATATTGGAGAATGGCAAGCAATCCTCTCTGCTGCGGAAAGGAGAGTGAAAACAAGGAGAGCCAGGTTCTCCAAACAAATTGTCAGGAAGGCTCTACATCTCCGCCGAGCAGCCTGCGCTATAAATTGTGGCAATACCACCACTGTGACCTGGAGCCTGGGGGAAGAGAATAGTATAAAAATGATAAATCACAGCCAGAGTTCCAGATCTTAATCAGACAAAGAAAGCTGGTTCTATTATCAGACAGATTTATATAATTGTTTACTAATAACACTGTGTCCTTCCTTCAGTTTCTTTGAGTAAACGGTGGGGTAAGACCCCAGATAGCAATCCTGAGGTGACATCTGTCCTGACGTCGGAAGGGACCAGTGCTCTTCCAGCCTCACCTTCTGCACCATGCAGGCAATAGTTTCCTTGCACTAATACTTGCTTTCTCTTAGGAAAGCAGTGAATCCTGCTACCGAGTGAGTGCAGCATCTGGTGAACTTTCCGAACAATTATTCTTGGTCATATTCCTCATTGCAGAGTGTCCAGCTTCCAGCCACTGCTCTCATTATCCATCTGTTTACTTCAGCTCAGGAGATTTGCATGATCAGACCACAGTGATCTCCTTGCCCCCTCCCCTCTATATAAGCTAAAGAAACTGTTCCCCAGGCTGTTCTCTACAGAGGTACGCTTTCTGATCTGTTCATGGCTTTTATCGCTGTTTTTTTGAATCCTCTCTAATATTTCCCACTCTTTCTCAAAGTGGAGGTGCCAGACCTCATGGCAGTTTTCCAGGGGTGTTTGCGTTGGTGGCATCACTGGTGTGTCACAGGCAGGTCTGTCTGCTGCTGCCCATCTTCCAGGGCAGCCCAAGGCCTCTGCTGCCCTGCTGTCCTCTCTACTTGCAGATCCTCATTTCGTGTGTCTTTTGCATACTGTTCTGAATATGAGTCAGGTGTTTCTTCCTTGTCATTGATTGAAAATTCTGATTGTGGCAATGGCTGAAAGCAATTCTTGTAGGAGTCTTGGGAAATTATAGTGACTTGATGATGATTTCCTGTCTGCGGTTGCATTTAAACTCATCTTTTAGTCGTGTGCATCATTCTATTATCAGATTCCATTACCAGAGAAAGCGTAATCACTTACTAGTAAAACCTTATCCATATCTCAGTGTCTAAAATACCATCCAAGGATTTATATTGTGGAATAAATTCATGACTATTATCCAGCCAAATCTTTTGAATAGTTAATTATGTGACCAGAACTACCTTTGTCAGATAAACAATCATATCAAAAAACTTTCCATCTCCATTGGCAGGATCTATTACATACAAATACATACGAATTAGCATAAACAATAAATACATAACTTTAATTCCTAAGGAAGAAAACTCTGTCGGTTGAAGAAATAACAGTAGTGCAGTTTGCCTGCTCTGATATTGGGTCGCTCTGTCTTTGCCTGACAGCTCGCTCTGGCCCATCGCAGATACCAGAACCAGGCTGAGTTTCCTCCAGTCCTGCGAAACTGGCACTTTCTTCTCGGAAATCCACATACAATTCAGGGAATGTCTTGTTCAGCTGCCGTCATACTCTTGCATGCCAATTGTTTGGATAAGTTAATATAAAAAATCTGGTTTTCATAGCAGCAATTTAATTCCCTTCTGGGCTATTTTGAGGTCGGGTCATCATCGTGTGCATGTGTGATACGACATTTTTCCCCAAATATTTTGCAAAGTATCCGTTCGAGCATTTCTTGCTTTTGTACCTTATTTTTGACAATTAACTAGAGCCATAATTCAGATCACTTTTGTTCCTACTAAACTTGAGTTTTTCTTGTGTCATTATTTTCCTCTGGCAAATTTCTGTAATTTATAGCTCCGAATTAACATTTATGGCTGTTAGCTTCCCTCTTTTCTATTGTATATATATCAGCTCCCACTTCCCTTCTAAGTGACACTGTTTTATAGGTTTTCTGGTTTTTTATTTTTGTGGCAACTTACTTTCTCAGCTCTGGAATAAAGCCTTGTAAACATCCTGTAAAATATTAGCCGATCCCATGTATCAATCCCGTACTTCTATTTAATTTCTCCATTTCCACTGAAAGAATTGATAAATGTTTTCAGCTTTGTAAAACCATCCCTTAAAACAGTAAATGTGTTCCTAACTGGAGGGACTTTTGTTCTTATTACACTTAATGAATGTAATTAATGTGATTTCATGAGAATTGGGTGTCGTCAGCATACTGCTGTAATCCAGGTCTCTCTATTTATTGTTGCAGTGTTGGAGTCCCAGTTGGAATTGTATTTTCCCAACCCCCCATACTACTTTCTCACTAAACTGGGGATTCTCTGAGTGCACATTTTGTTGCCGAGGTCCATGTAGGCAGTCACGGGATGATTGTATACTTCCACCAGCTCTGTACTTGTTTACACAAACACACCATGATGGAAAGATCACCATGGTGCGGGACATCTCTGCACCATCCACTTTTTCCTTGGGGGAAAGAAAACCGGTGGGGGGAAATTCGTGCCCCTGCGCTGTGAAGCGTGCTGTCCAGACACCTGTACATAACGTGAAGTTAAATAGGGGAAAGAATAGGGAAGCCATTTCTGTTGTCACTTCCATTTAGATCATCCTCATCATCACATTTCAGGGTGACAGGTACAGAAATAATGTGTAAAAGTCTCTTTACATGGTGCGTTTGGAAAGGCTGCATCTGTGCTCAAATAGTAGGTCTGAAAGATGCGTAAGATAAAGATTTGAACTATTTGTGTGCATCTGTGTGTACAAGTGCATGTCTACATCCACAGAAAATTAAATTATGCTTTAGCACCAAATACATTTAAGTGGACTGGGAAAGACTCTAGGGAAGATGCTGGGTCTTTTTACTATGATATTTTCTGGTAATTAAACAGTTCTTTATTTTATAATAGTTAATGAAAATGAGAGTGGTTGGAAGGGTTATTTCTGTCTGTTACTATTAGATTCTCCAGATTTGCTGACCCTGAATAATTAAATGTTTTTGATCACTCCGTTTTTATTGCCTAGAACTGAAGTAGTTCTGATCCTTCAGCAAACTTGAAGCACAGCGTGGAACATAGTGAAAGGCGCCAAAAGATGAAACATTTCAGTTTAGTGGTTCACATCTGTCTGTCCTGAGACCAGGAGACCATTATAATACACTTAGAGCATTTAAAAGCTCCTCAAGGTTGAAAGCCCCGATTAGGGCAGTATCTGTTCATGTGTGGGAGTCCTGCCTGCGGCAAACCTGGGAGCAAGGAGCCCTCGGGTCCCTTTTCTATGGGAAAAGATCTTAATAATGTTGGCTAGCGGGGGAAAAATAGGGGGAAAAATGTAATCAAGGAGACCCTGACAGTGAAGTGAAAATAGCAATGTACACATCCATCAGTTTGTACTGTTTTTACAGAGAGTATAAAATATTTAAACTGAAGCCATTAATCATCCTGCACCTCCGTTCTAATCCATGGGAACCACAGGAGGTCACCAAATATGCATTTAATATAAAAGAAAGAAAAATATTGGAGGGAAAAGTAGTGTAGTCTGAGAGCTGGAAATGTTAAGAGCAAAAAAATTTCAAGGAGAAATTTTGCTGAAAATGAACATATTATTTTCAGAATGTTCTACCGGAAAATTGTTACATTTTGGGCAACAATTCAAAATATATTTAGAATTAGTTAACAAAAATTGCTTAAGATGGATATTGGTTTTATTTCTTAGTTTTCATGTTTTAAGATACTGCTGGATAGGAGCATTCTCTATTTTGTTAATTTTGATAAAATCCCAGCATTGCTCATGGAAAGCAGATGCTTCTTGCCAGGTTCACATTCCAGTTTTCCATCAGATAATTTTGATGGATGTTTTAAACCCCTCACACCATTGGGTTTTGTGCCCTAAGCTGATATTTCCCCCGCAATTTCAATGCCTGAAGTTGAGAAGGGAGTGAGAGGGGATGCCTTTCCCTACCTTCACCGGATGCCTTGGCTGTTGGTGTGGAGATGAAAGCCAAGGACTGTGGCTAAGCTGCATCTCTGTGATTTATCTAATATTGTTTGAGTTTCCTGGAGTCAGCCTGGCTATCATTCATTTATTTATTTACTGGTACTACGATGGTTCCTGGAGCCAGAGCTGGGAGGAGATACCTCGGTGCAGGGAGGCGAGGGATGGCAGAAGCAAACCAGCCGCCCAGCCAAGGACTGGAAGGAGCAAATATTTCCATTATCCAGGGCTGGTATCCTGTGCCTGCTATAAGCACTAACCAGAGCCGGCATGCAAAGTGAAAGCACAGAGCACTACTGTGCCTTGTGCCACCCGGGAAAGTGGGGAGAGACAGCAACGCGCGGCAGAACTATGGCTTTCCAAATCCTGCATTCAGCTTTGGCACAATATAGCCACTGTAGAAGAAGACGTTAGGAACAAAAAACAAAGCTTGAAGCTTCAAGAAAGGCTGCCAGAATTATTAAGAAAAACATCAAAATGATGCCATTAAAAACAGATGGGGATTCTATAAAGTATTGAAAAGAAAATGTTTAATTATGAGCCTTATGCAAAACCCATCAAAGTTGGATTAATATTATAGTGCTGTTGCTGTAGAGGGTTTAAGTAGTCCATGGTGGAACATTAATCTTTCACTCCTTTAAAAATAATGTTTTCCTTTTGTTGATGACAAATTCCATCTCTTCACTGTTGAAATCATATATCCAGATTAATAGCATCGAACATAATGAAATCAAAAGGCACAGGTAATATGGATTAGTTTCGAAAACAGCAACAATGAGTGGGGAAAAAAAAGACCCAAGGGGAAAAAAAACTTCTCTGGATGAGTGCTTTTGTCAACATCACTGTATTTTTTCCTGTTGTTAAAAGATGAGAGGGCAGTCTCTGTTCACAGGCATTCTTGTCTGTCTGGGATACCATGTTGGGGCTGTATGTCCATAGTATTTCTAAAAGTCTCAAGCAGAGGATGCTTTACAGTGCTTTGGGGTGGGGGAGTCTTGTCTGTTTTGAATTTCTGTAAGATAGCCCATGGCTGCGCAATGTGAACACCACTGGCAAGAAATGCTGCCCTGAATCTGCCTTTCCCAGCTCAGCTGGCTGGAACAGCTAGAAAGAGTTTCTGTGATTTTAGGTAACAGAAGTATCTGACGTGTGGAGTTGCTAGTGCATTGAGGGCTATTCTGGGAAAGCCTGGCTGCAGGGCTGCTTTTCCCACTTCCCCTTGCCGTGGCATCATGACGTTCCCTCCATCCGTGAGGGCTTTGGTTTGCCTCAGCCGGCACCCACCTGCATGGACCAGCCACTGCCCAGCATTCCCCATCGCTGCCAGGGTCTGAACCACCTGCCTGCCTGCCTGGAGAGGTTTGTACTCCAGGCTAGGAGTTTCACACAGTCTCCTGCTGCATTTCTCAGGTTGAGCACAGGAGGAGATACATGCGAAAAAATTTGCTATCACGATGCTTTTGGGTTTCCCCCTGTTGGGGTTGGGCACAGGTGTGAGCTGCTGCTTTGGAGCGGAGAAAAACCCAAAGTAAAGCCTTTTGCCTCCAGCCTCCATTGTCCTGGCATTTGGACTTGGACTTTTTAGGTAAATAAGGCAAAGAGATTTTGTTGCTCTGTTTTTTCTCATCACCTGTTCTCTCTTCGGGGCCAGGTTGCGATGCTTCGTGCATTAGCCCATGTGTTGGGATTCACCACCCCAGCCCTCCATCACATGTATTTCCAACGTCTGCAGCCAGGTCTTTGTGTGTGAAGCTCTACCTGTGCTGTTTAGCGCTCAGCTGATTTATACAAGGAACCACAGGGTCAAAAAACTGTGTGCTGCATTCACTGTATTCACTTCATACAACAGGAACACTTTCCCTTCTTCATTGTCCACCCTCCCCCCCCAAAAAAAAAAACCAACAACAAACCAAATCTGTGCTATATTGAATCACCAGGTACACCAAAATACAGCTCTTATTTTAACAAAAATATCAACACTCACTGCCAAGGTAGATTTAAGGTATTCATTACAAAATATTTTGTCCTAGGCTTTAAGAATAATGCACTTTCAGTACAAAGAAATGGTTATTCTGAACATTGGACATTTTTTTAGTTATTTACAATAGGTTTCAAGATTTAAAATTACCATGAAAGATTTACTTATATTGCAGTTCATGTAAAATTTAAAATCAATAAAGTAAATAAATTTAGCTTGTCTGCCCGAATCGATTTCCTCCTATGCTAACACAGCCCTGTAATACTGTACTTTCTTATCTCTGATGGCATCCTCTAGTGATAGTTTCAGGGTTGCAATTCTGCTATGTTATCATGTCCTCTGCGACATAGTGCACCTCTGAGTCGCCTGCGACTTCAATATTTCAAACCCGGGTTAAGAATGCCACCTCCTCCTGAATGGGGAGCTGCCGACTGCCGGGAGCTGGGCTCCCTCCCCCTCGGAGCAGCCCCGCGCTCTCGCAGCTGGTGGAGGGAGAAAGGGGAATATTGCTGCCGAAATAGGGACAGGCATCAGGGCTCCGAGGACGCTGAGAGGTCCTTCGGCAAGGCAACCTCACTGGAGAAGGATAAGGGATTGCCCCTTGTTTTTTCCCACTTTTTCCAAAGATGCTGATCCATGACTTAGGAACAGAGCTACTTTTTATTTTTCTTTTCTTTTCCTTTTTTTTTTAATTTGTAGATTTTAAATGGCAGTGAAAAGAAAATGTGCTCATCCATGTTGCGTTGATATGTTCCTCATCATGAGTGATCGGGCAATTCAGTGTGGATTGAACGAGGCGACACCCCCCTTGATGGTTTTTCATTGAGTTTGTCCCCTTCTTTCTTTTTTATATATAGACGCCTTGGTCAGAGGTACTTTATAGGTGGTTGTGGATGAATAGCAATGGAGGACTGGCTTCTGAGCAGGATACGGGGCTGTGGCAGTGAGCAGCCCACGGTCCATCCAGGGGTGAACTGGTTGCCAGAGATCCACAGCTGTTTTGGGGGGCACCTCTTCTCTCCCACCCGGGCAGCACCTTCCAGTGGGGCAACGGGAACAGATCACAACCCTAACGCGGTCACAGCAGCCAACCTGCATTCCAAATGTGCAGAGTACAGGAAGGGTAGGCAAGCACAAAGGAAGCTTTTGGCAGTGGTGCTTTGCTGTATTTAATCTTTATTTCGGGACCCAAATGAAAATGTTACCCAAAAATATAACTGAGGGCTACCGGTATCCTTTGGTGCAAAAATAAATCCTTTAGTTGTTCCTAGTCTGTAATGTGAAATTGCATTCTTGATGTTTTCTGGACCCGTGGCATGACCGGTAGAGGCTTTATTGCATTGACAGGTCTGGCTTTCTGATTAGAAAGGGATTATCTGTTGCCAAATGGAGCACAGTGGTTTTATTTTACAAGTTCAATGATTTAAAGTTTAATCCTGTTCCACTTTAGAACAACCCAAAACTTTGCAAACAGGTTTGTAAAACTGAATTATGTGGCAATGACAGCGTTTGCACCTGAGCATGGTTTTCAATTTGATCTGTCTCTCTGACTAGAAGTAGCTAGAGGGTCATAGATTTCAGAGACCTTTACCTGAAAAGCGGCCAAAACTGATACACTTTTGGAAGAAGCCCTGGCATGAATGAAATGCCGTGCTGAAGGAAAACACTTGGTCAGAAATGCTGCAGCCAACTCCTGCTTCAGCCTTTTGCAACCTCATCAGTGTTCCCTGCAGAAGCACAAATGATAAGTAAGCCGTGGACCTACCTCGCAATGCTGTTAAGGAGTTTGTGCAGCAGACTACACACAGCTGCACCATTCATAGGATTTGAAGAAAAATAATCCTTGCAACAATAATAATCTAAAACTGATCAACTTTAAAAATATTAGATTTATTTATTAAAAAAGAAAATATGTAAATACAAATGCTCTGATTCCGGGTCTGACAAACGAGTAACTGTTTTTATAGCCAAGCAAACACTGTTCTTTTAAGGCAGTACTCTGGTTTCACGTGAAGTGAAGTGTTCCTTTTTTATTACTTGCAAAAGAAAAGATCAACCCCATCTGTCAGTGTTACTGCTGAGTTTAAGATGGAGCACCCTTCCGGAAGCTGTGAGGAAGATGTCTATAAAATGTTAGGCAGAATTTAAAGGAAAAAAAAAATAATAGGGAGAACAGAAAACAGAAGAAGAGAGGGCATAGTGATATAATAATAATAGTAATAAAAAAGGGGCAGAACTCCTTCTGGTTTAAGTTAGGACAAATTCAACTGGAATCAGAAGTGTTGTGCTGTGCTTACACGAGTGCAGCAGCAAAAGGTTTACATATATGTCCAAAGCTCATGAATTTGAGCAGATAAATACAAGCTATGTAATCGGTTTTATTTATTTTCCGACTCGTGTCTGGTGCGTGGAGGGGAAGAGGCTCCCGTGAGCGGAGCAGAGCGGTCCTTCAGGCCGGAGCTGATGGTGAGCTCGGAGCATTAAGGTACAGCAGGCTGCAGGCTCGCCGTTGCGGCTCTGTAGCTGCTGGCAGCTTTCGCAGGCGATTTGGAGTGGGATGTTATTCTAGCCCAAACACAATTTGTATACCATGTTGATCAGCCTCAGAGAAAACAAGATGTGCTGGATTGGGTATGTGCATTAATGACCAGGTTTTCCCAAATGCAGAATTGTACAACTCCTGCGGCTGTTTCTCACCAGAAAACTTGGCCAAGATATAGGGAATTGGGCTAATTAAGAAAATGTTAAACACAGCTCTGCAGTAAGAGCAGCTGACTGGCACGTTGTCTGGAACAAGAGGCGCACTGAGCCTGACTGTCACGAAGCTGAGAAAGGAAGAGCCTGTCATTTTATTAACTGCAAAATCGTGTTTGATGGTATTAGCAAGGCTCTCCTGGAGTAAAGTAGCCTAATTTTCTGGGGAAAGCAGAGCGGGTGCCTGCAGACGGAACACCGTGATCTGAAGGTCAGCCTGGGCTGTCATTTTTCTCCCATTTCTCTGACAGAGAGTTATGTTGTCAGAAACGAGCAGTGGTGGTTTGTCTCCTAAGCACCTATGGATAGGCTTGAACAAGTGCTTAATTTTAAAACCACGAAGTGTCAGGCCAAAAGGCTCGCTGTCCTGTTTGGCACTGTTGAAAATCAGACCGCTTCTCCTGGCACTGGGACAAGGGGAGAGAAAATGTCTTTAGTTGCTCATTTAGAAATGGGTCAGAAATGCTAGCCCAAACTTTTGAGATCTTTTTCCTTTCTACTTCGCCTATTCAGTGAAGAGAGAAATAATTAATTCCATACAGTGCCATTTTTAAGTCTATTATCTACTGATTTTTCACTGAGGACATAAGCTCTGCCCCTGCACGGGGTGACCGAGGTTTATTTCTACACCCAAGAAGTCACGATGCTCTGCTGCTCTGCAGGAAAAGCTCAGCCCATGCAAAGCAGAAATGCTCAGGACCAGCCAGGAATATTTCTGAGCATATGTAATCAGTGGTGAGCTCGCAGACTTTATTTAAACCTTCAACTTTTCTACACTTAGATTGTCAAATATTTTAAGCCTTTCCACCAAGTCATCCCTTCCACTCCTCTTTTTTAAAGTTTTGTAGAATTTAATTTTGAATTTCCTTTCCCTGAATGTGATTGTTTGGATTAGCTAAGTGTGATTGTACTTGACTTTGGGCTGGATTGCATTCCTCTAGTATTCGGTCCCAGGCTGTAAACTGTTTCAGATGAGATATGAAATTTTTACCACAGATTGTTAGTAATTGATATGTATATATATATGTAAAAGATATACCCTTTGTCCTTGGTTTTGTCATGTGTTTATAGAAGTAAAGTCTTAAATTCTGTCTGTTTAAGTAGTACTTTGGGTAACTGAGGGCAGGTTCATAACTACAATCTGGCCCCAGTGAAGTCATGGCCATGGCTCTGTGCTGGTCAGGGTAAGTTTTGCCGTTGTCTCACATTTGTATTTTTCACCAAGAACAATCAAAGTTGACCCCAAAATGAAAAGATGCTTTTTCTTTTCCAAGTAATGCAAATGGGTAAGGCCCTCTCAGGCAGAGGCACTTTCATCAGAGGTTCAGATGAGGTTCAGACTGGGGATGCTGGGCTGGTTCCCCGATGCTCGGTGCTGTGCATTTAACTCGGCCACCAACACAGCGACTTCTGCCCATCGTTTCACTGAGTTGATGAGTGTAATGCCACAAAAATATGAAGATATGACGCCATTCACCATTTGCTGACTACTACCATGTGGTTAATGTAGCATTTCCTTAGAGGGGTGATATGGTAACAGACTGGGTTTTTAATTTTAATTGCTATTAATGTGTGATCCTGCACAGTTTGGGGTGCATTAATTAGGATGTGGGATTGACTGAAAACAGACAAAAGGACGGCTCAGGCTGACAAGCTCCTATGTTGTTAACTTTGTCATATGAAGTATTTATATTGATTCAGCTGCTGCGTTCCTTTATACACTCCTCCACTTGGAGTTGTAGATCAGATTGAATTAATGTCTGTGCTTGTCTTTCTCAAGAAGAGAAAGAAGGTATTGGAGGTGGCAGATGATGTCCAATGGGTAACCTTGGTTTACAGAGACGCCTCTTTTCATTGCTCCCATAGACACAAACCCAACTATAAAAGTTGAATATTCCCAGTGTTTTATCTTTTGGGTCTTGACTGCACCAGGCATCACCAGGTTGTGGTGAACAAAGTATTTGTGCAAACTGTGAAAATGTGGTGTAAGATTCTATCCCTGGTTAATTTAATTGTGTGCCTAAAAAGCTGCAAAGCTTCCTACAAAAAATCTTCCCTCCTGGTGCCAAAGAGAGCACGAGAGCCCATATCCATAGTGTAAGGAAAATATGAGAGGGTGGATCAGAAGAGCATATGAATCTCAGACAAGCTTGGCTTGACCCCGCTTAGCCCTTGTTTCCCTGTAGCTGGAGGAGACATGATGGATGCTCTGGGAAGCAGGATGGAGGGTCTTTGTGAGATCTGTGGACCAAATGGCAGGATTTATTTCCTGAGTAGCAGTTTCTGCTGTTAAGGCGCAGTTTGAAACAAGCAGATAGTTTTAGAAGGTTTTTAAAAAAATTATTATGTTGTTCAATGTATTGATCGGCTCTAGCTGTTGCCATTTCAGGTTGATGATGTCTGTTTTCTGTCCTCCCTTTGCAAGTGTACACGCAAGTCTTGCATGATCCCGGGTATCAGGGCATTCTTCAGCACAGCCGAGCACCTCTTGGGCTGAGGGCACAGAGCTTAGGTATTTCGCATGGCCCCGGCGCAAGTTTTTCTGCTCTATCTCTGAAATCAGCCCCATGCCGCCGCCTCCTCCGCCTCCTCGTTTATCAGCCAGAGCACACAGACAGATAACATCCTCGTGACGTGGCCCTGACCTTTGTCAACCTTTGTTAAGGCTCCATCTGAAGTCCGGCCGAGTGTTTGTAAACAGGATGTAATTAAGGCTGGGAACTGACAGCGCCTGACGAGAGGACAATGCGGAGCTGGCGGGACCCGGGCTGTCAGATGTCCGCCCGCATTGTGCTGCCGGTGCCGTCGCGGTAATTGGTGTCCTCTGGCCGAAGGAAGTGCACTCAACTCGGATTAATCTGCCGCGGTGCGGAGGCCATCCCCGCGAGCGCAAGTGTTTCCTCCGATAAACCCCTCCGGCCCCTCGGAGCGGGGCGGAGGGAGCCGGGAGAAAGCTGTGAAAGTCGAGACCGTGGTGACAGGTGCCCACCGAAAACTGGGAACAGGAAAGGTGTGGAGGGAGAAAAACCGGCAAAGACGAGATGTCTTCGCGGCTCGCCTTATCGGCTGGGCATGCGGGAGGGGTTGCGGGCTTATCGCTTTTCAGGGCAGCCGGAGCGAGTGCAGGAAGATGGATGTGCAGAAGGGCTGCGGATAAACACTGTCTGCGGGGCAGGCCTGGCTGGGGCACCCGGTGCAGGGTTAGAGCAGTGGTTTAGTCCCAGATTTGGCCCTGGGCAAAGTTTAAAATACTTATAAATATATATACATTTATATGCATAAATACAAAGTGAGTATCTATGCACAGACATGTACACACTTATGTATATAAAAACTAAAACTCATAATAGAAACAAAAGTGTTTTTCTTTTTGTTTTGTTTTTTAATATCCCTATCAAGATTTATAGCTCATTTTGTAGCCTTAAACAGCTGTATGAATAAATGGGAGTAGAATTGCATGAAAGTAAGGCTGAAACTGAATATCCCATTTTGTTTGTCCACTACTTGTCCAAGGATGAGGAAAAAGTTTGACTTGAAAATATTTTTATTTTTCATTACCTAAAGTATATTTTTTTTCATTTGTACAGACTGACAGCTGTCTGTCCATGTTAACCTTTAAGTTAGGTGAATTTTCATGGTGCACGCTGATATAAGAAAACATATAGTGTTTGCAGTATTTTTGGCATACTCTATGTCCCTAAAAACAGTATGGTAAGTTTTCCTCATAGGTTTTAAATTATATCAGCTGAAGGATTGTACTGATCAGACTAATAGTTCAGGTTTCTTCATGTAGGGTTTAATGCAACATGCTGGATTCCATATTCATTAGGAATTTCAAAATTGCCATTTTTATATGAAGAGTAAAGAAGTGCCCGGGAACGTGAATCAGTGAGTGTATGGAAAGGCACAAGACTATCTTAAATACATAGATCAGCTGCTTTGGAAATTCAGATAACACTATGGCAGTTTCCCAAGAAAACATCCTTCAGAGCAACTAAGCACAGACCATCATTGAACATTTTAGATGCTGTCCTTTAGGGCTGGCAGAGCCAGATCATGCTGCTATTGAAATCAATGGTCCAGTTCCTTTTCTCATTTGCTCCAAGGAGAGGTGAGCAATAGGAAGGGGATTCCCGATACCCCCAGCCCAAGAGCTCGGTCGAGACGGAAAGAAGACGAGAAGGTGGCCACTGTGGTGGGAGTGGCTGACCATGCAGTGACAGTGGCTTTTAGGGGAACTAGGAGAAAAAAGAGCTCTGGTAACTTTTTCCCACATTTTTGCATCTGCCCAAGAAGGCAGCCTTAAAAATAAAGAAACACTAACCAAAAATCCACCTGTTTCCAGGGGAGAGAAATTATTCCCAGCAGCCTACAAAGAGACTAAAAAAATATATATGTACACATATGTATACATTTCTCTCTGTTTGTATAGAGAGAAGACAAATGAATGAATATTTTTTTCCTCAATATGAGAAGCAAAACAGAAAAATATTCTTTGGCAGCCTTGAGAGTCATGGTTTACTCAGCTCATAAATATGTCTCAAAGTTCAAACCAAAGTTGACCAATACTCCAAAGCTGCTTGTAGCTGCAGATAGCGACATTTGTTTCCAGATGTTAATGGGAATAAGGTAGAAAAGAACAATAATGCCTGGAACCCGTTGAATGGAAATGCCTTTTTTCCTGTATGAGATTGTACATAGTTGTCAGACATCCATATCCCAGCGCTTGTAAGACAGGCAGGGAGCGCGGTGGTGTTAGAAGGTTTGCCAGGTTTGGTTTTATGTACATGTGTGTCTCGTCTGCAGAGCGCAGTATGAAGCAGAGCCCTTCACTCAACAGGAGCAAATAAATACAAGAAAGCAAAAGGCTAAGTACAACGCCTTTGGGAGCGGAATAGGGCGGGAGAGGAGGGGAGGGTGGACGAAAGCCGCTGAGAGATGCGAACTGGCTCATGGCTAGGGAGAGATGAGGCAAACCAGGGCGAAATGGTTCCACTTAACCTACCTAACCTGCTTAACTAAATAAACCATTCCTGCAACATATAGCAGGGTTTCCCTTAAAGACAACTGTCATTAGATGAAAGAGTTAAAGACAGAAAGCTCTGAAAGAATTGACTTTGATGTCTGAATATATTTTTTGGCACGTAAATACAACGCCAAAGGAAAAGGAACCAAATACCCAGCGCCCCAGCATGGTGAATGTAAGATTTTTTTTAGGGGTGGGTGTGTTGGTTCTTTTTTTTTGGTAGGTAAATAATTTTCTTTTTAAATGAAATTCTGTTTGACTGCATGAAATATGAACAGTAATTAAATGCACAGTCTGTGGGCCTTCCATACTTTAAAGCTTGCTCTTAAAAAAAACCAACACAACTGCTCACCTCAGACAGGCCAATTACCCAAGAATGATGGAGTCAAGAGGAAAGTAGCTGAATTTCTTTACTTGAATGATCACAACCACAAGCCAGTGATTATTACCTGCAGCACCAGCGGGGATGTGGTGGGGACACTCACATTGGAAGACTTCAAATAGTAATTTCCTTGGTTAAAATAAAATCTGACTGCACTAAATAGACAGTTTTTAATCTCAATTGGACATCTGAAGATTTCTCAAGCTGTTGTTGGCTGCGGCAGAAACAAATTTTTCTGCTTTGTTGATTAAACCGGTGGTCTCCACCATTGCTTATCGGCCTGCGACGAGCTGTTCTTTTTAATTAAAAGTGAGCCACCACGAGAGAGCAATTAACAGCTAGTAATTACTGTGCTCTTCAGAACTGCAACATTTTGCCTTTCATTCCAATTATATAATGGACAAGTGGCTTTTTGATCTTCAAATTAGTGAGCTCTTGTACTATTTGTTTTGAGGCAGATTTGGAAGGTTAATGATGGCCTGTGGTGGCACTCCTTCCACTGACTGATGTAAGACAAGAAAAAAAGGGGAAAGAAAAAGGAATAGTCTATCAAGAAATGCAAATGCTGCCTTCATGATAATGAACAGGAGAAACACAGGCAACTTTATACGCAGGTTATTTAATATGAACCAAATAAGCACTTGTTTTGGTGCTAGCCTGTGCTATGGAATTATTTTTTGCTTTTTTTTTTTAATAAAAAAAAGTTTAATTAAGCATTTCGATATAGATTCTTTAGAGAGTGACACATAACATTTAACCGTTTGATACTTAATTGTGTTTGTCTTTGATTGCGGCACCTATAGTTAAATGTTGTACAACATTGCTGAGGTATTGAACAGTCCCTCAGGACAAGCGGTGCATTGACTTTGTCTAAAATCTTTTAAGTAATAAGTCTTAATATATTTAATGGCCACTGTGCCCTTTAAGTACAAGGACCCCTTACATCACAAATAGTTGTCTAATTTTAATTAATATTGATTTGCATCTCTTAAATAGAAACTATAATTGTTGCTGTTGCTTATGGCTCTATAATAATCCTAGAGGATAGACATGTTGAATACTTTATGTATAGAGGAGAATGTGTTTTAAAGAAATGATCAATAATATTGTTATTAGGGCAGATCTCTGCTCTTTTGATTGGAGCTGCTGCAGTCGGCTAAGTGGTGCTGTGCTGATTTACACCAGTTGTGGTCTTTGCGTTTGATTTTTTAAACTGTTGCCCTGGTGTTACTTTTTTGTGTGTGAACGCAGACAAGGTTTGCTCTAGTCTCAGCCACCCTGATTTTTTGGAAGAGGTCAACAGCTGTAGTACTCTGATATCTCCTGAGTAGATTAAGAATTTGGCACCTTTCTTTTGCTGTGCATGTCTGGATTATGCGTATCTGCACAGCTTAACAAAACCATGGACCCCATTTAACAGGCAAATTACAGATGTTGTGAAATAAAGTAGGTGTTTTCAATGTGATGAATAAAACATAAAACTCATTCTATGCATAGTTGAAACAAGAAGATCTGTGTTTAGATTTCTTCACATCCTTTGATTTAGCTATTCCTTCACTAAACACAGTCATTAATTACACAAATAATGGTAGGCATGGCAGAACATAGACCTTTTCTTTTGGGCTGTTAAGGCTTTAGTCTCACAGTTGTTCCTGTAGGAGAGAAATGTACTGTTGATTTCCTCGGAGGCAGAATCAGGTTTGTATTGCTCAACAGACGCTGAAAAAACTGTATAAAAAACAGATTTTTAAAAGCATTTGGATCACGTTTTCATGTGTCCACCTAAACCCTGAGCTAGAGTATGATACTTTAATTACAATTTTGAAAAAAGGCACTGCAACCAGTGTGCCAGGCTGGCTACGTGGCTTACAGTCTGATGGATAACTGCAAGCTGAGCTCTTGAAAATGTACATTGAAAGTCTCTTCCCATGTCCTAACTTGAGCAAAGCTGCCGCTGAAAAAATTTTGGCCTATGAAGAGTTTGGGACTGAACCCACATGCAGGGCTTGGGAGGTGAAAGAAGCTGGAGAGCAGGAAAGAGGCTGAATAAAAATATTTCAAGCAGGAATAGGGACAATACACATACACAAAATTTGAAACAAATACTTAAGGTGCTTGAAAGTTTAAGTCTTTTTAGAGGAAACTGTTTTGCTATATGGGACAAATGTTGACTTTTCAGTTATGGGTTTGTTAAGGATCATGGACTGTTTTGGTTCACTGTCTACAGTATTCCTCCCAAGTGGTTCTAAATTTGAAGATAAATGTGTGCTTTTTGTTCTGAGCAGTATGTAACCCACCGTGGTAATACTTTCCATGGGCTGAGATGTCAACAGTGCGATATTCATCTGTATTGCAGGGATGTGGGGAAAGTACTAGGGTTGCGTTTTCCTTTATCTCTCATTCAAATACTGGTTTGAAGTGGTTCATAGTAGCTCTCCTTTGTTTTCTTAATTCACAACATGCTGAGGTTTCTTTTGGAGATGTATGGAGAAGGCTAAGATGAGCACAGTATCTCTTAGCTGCTGAAATGAACAGGGGTCATGTTGGGGAAAATGGATGGAAGGGAATAAAGACTCAAACCCTGAAAACTTAGGAAGATGGTGTTGGGAGAAGGATAGAGAGCAGAACACCCCTGAGGTGGACTTTCTGGAGAAGTACACTAAAAGCCTTCTAAATCTTCCTTTGATTTCAGCAAGCCAACCCATTCCTTGGTTTCCAGCATGCCTAGGAGAGGTGAGGTGTATGCACCCCAGGAACACCTGTAACAAGTAACTGTTCCCATGGAGAGGGCTGTGTACACCTCACCTCTCCTCTCCTATTTTCTCTTATTTCCTAATCTGAGAATGGTTACGTTCTGTATGCATACACATGGGTCTTTAGTAATTTCCAATGACTGTTGCTGATGGTGATTTTTTCTGCACGCAAGACCAAGCTACTGTTTCCTGGTAGCTTTGCCTGTTATCTAATTTCTCACCTGCAGTACTCCACAGATCTGATGTAGTTCTGTATCTAATAACTTTCTGAGGGGATTCACGAAAATATAGTTAAAAGGAATTGGCAAAATCATTGAGATAATTGCAGTGGCGTGTTCTTGGACATTTGTAATGTCTAATTCAATATAAATATGAATTTGACTGTGGCCATTTGCACATAAGCCCACAGGGCAGAGGCATGTACGTTAAAGGAGGATCCAGGTGTTTGCTTTGATTATTGCAAAATTTTCACCATATATCTACATCTTGGAATCTGCAAATGAGCCATGGCAGCAGTGCTTGCTGTGCAGTTCACCCCCTTAAACAATATATTCTCTTGATCTGCACACATATGGTAACTCCCGTTAATGGGAGTTACACATGCTGGGTAAGAGGAGACTAAACCTTTCCTACATTTTTACTAGTGAAATACTGGAAATGGGATGACGGCAGCCAACTAGATTGTGAGGACTCTTGTCAGAAATATGATTTGGAATTTGTTTCCATGTAGCTCATACAGTAACAGACATGAGCCTCGAGCCAGAGACAAGGAGTACTTAATATCTAGAGAAGGCAAAGTGTTCTCTGAGATGTTTAAATGAGAATTCCAGAGCAAGATGAAAATTGGCCTCTGAGGGAATAACATTTTCTTTTTCTTCATAACTGCGGATAAAAATTCCAAATAGATCATCAGTATGTATATTAAGGCAAGATCACATTCCTGTGATATTTTTGGAAAATTCAGTAGCAAAGTATTTTTCATTAAAAAATTTTTTTTCCTCCCTGCAAATTTTTTCTTGGATTTTTGCCATATAATGCAATAAAATGCACCCAAGAGATACAGGAAATTTCAAGTCTGTTGGTGTTCATTACATTACCCAGAGTCATACGGAATTTAAGGTCCTATACATTAGTCTGCTTCTGAATCAACACAGGCAAGCACATCCAAGGTAGAAGAAGCAAAACTCTGGATGCCTCTACTGCAGCTGGAAATACGAGCATAAGTCTTCTGGATGTGTATTTATTTTGGAGTCTCAGAAAAGCCCAATAGTAGCAGTGCTGCTTTATGTGAGACCTGGAGTGAAAGAATATATGTATTCACACACACACACACACACACACACACAAAAAAAGTGTGATCAACTTAACTTTCATCTTTTCTGCCTTGTCCTGTGTTGCTATCACGTCTCAGAGGCTGAGCAGAGCAAGGCTCCATGAGGGGCTTGAAGGGAACTGAGGTACAAATCACTGTATTCCTAAGAAGAAGGTAATGTAATTTTAGATTTTAAATTGCAATCTGGAGATTTTAGTGAGATGAGCTCTACTCGAGTTCAACTGGCCTGTTCTCCTGAGCAAGGTTTTGCCCTGATTCTCTCTAGGGTTTTCTCTGGTCCTGTCTGCGAGAGCCAAGCAGCTCTCCTTCTAATGGCTGTCTCCTGCTCAGATATGGCAATACCTGGATTAAGCATGGTATTTCTCAGTACAGAGGTATTTGACAATTGTCTGCAGAGATAACTGAAAAATGTCAAGTTGAGACAACATTCCTTCAAGAATAGTAGTTTTTTCTTAGTAGAAGAAAAGGAATTTTCTTCAGACATAGTTGAAAAGTTCAACCTTTCAAAAGAACATGAAAAATTATATTTAAAAAGCTGCAATATCCTTCACATGTTTTGTGATACACCTTGATTTTTAATAGATGTGTAAAGAAATACTTGCAGAGATCCCCCAAAGTGTTTGGAGTCCTGCCCTCAATATAGTGCTTGTTTTGCACCCTTTCTTTGCAAATTCAATCCCATATGACCAAATTCTTTTTTTTAATTGCTTTTTTGCTTAAATTTCCTTCAGGTTATGAACATTCTCCCCACAGTCAGGTTCCTTGATCCCTCTCTCCGTTATGGGTGTCACACAAGGAGGGCTGAGATCTTCATGGTCCATACCGGAAAAAATGTTTTTTTGCGTGAAGCTAATAGTTGCTAAATCCCCTATTAGTACTCCTGCTTTGTGGATGTCTCTCCTCCAGTGAGCACCATGTGCTAATCTCTTGTTCTTCCAGTGTATGCACCCATACTTAATGTGAGGAAACAGGCTTAAACCTGTTAAAATCATGTTAAGTGCTCAGAGATGACTTTTACAGCTGTCCACATCCAGAGGAGGGAGTGCATCCCGAAGCCTTCCCAACGCTGCTAGCGATGCAGAGCGGGACCAGACTTGAAGCATGTTGCATTTAACTGCAAGCTTTCAGATGGTACCTCTGGCTCTTCAAGTTACCTGTTCATGCCATCTCTCCTGGCAAATTGCTTTAAATGTGCCCTGAAATGCGGAGCAGAGGAAGGTGCAAGGGAGCGTGGTCTCCTCAGCTAGATCCAGGCTGCTTGAAAAAGTTCCTCTTATCTATTTGTGAGAGAAATGTCTGAGATGAATCAGTTCCCAGCTTTGGAAGCCTTCTTTGTTAGCGGGGTCAGACGGTGTACCCTCAACCAAGATTTGTCTTGGAACTGGCTGGTGAAAAAAAAGTGATGCTAATCTATTTTGGGAGTACACTGGGGTCCTGGCTGTCTTGCCCTCGTCATCCTCCTACAGACAATAAATCTTCGACAGGCATAAATCCACATTTCTGTTGAATTCTGGGGAACATTCCTGATTTACACCAGTAATACGTTTGTCTCCAAACCATCCATTTTGTATAGATGAAACAATACTAGATCTTCTGTTCATTTTAGAAGTAAAAGCCTTGTTTGAGAGGGAGGCTGGAGCTGAGGTTAGGCTTCAGTCTTTGGTCCCTGTCTCATCCCCTGGAGCTGCTGTGTATGGTCCTACCACAATACCCTGCCAGGGAAAACCCTACTCCCTGTTTCATCATAGCACAAAAGGGCAGAGGAAGGGAAGAGGCATAGAAATCTCATTCTCACTTTTGCTCCTTCCTATGGGATTTAAATCTTTGACGGCTTTTTCTGGCGCATTTCATGTATTACACAGAAACTATGTCAGATGGAGAACATGTCTGTGCTGTGTTGTCATAGCCTTGTTTACTGTTTGGGGCAGCAGAAGGCAAAAAGGTCCCCTCTGTTTAGAAAACCATGTATTTGATAGCAGCGGGAGCTGCCTGTGCTAATTGTCCAGGGAGCTGCTAGGTCCCATGCCAGGGTGTAACCACAGGAGAATGGAGATCATGCAGTGGACTGTAAATAAATTGAATTTTTGTGTAATGGTTCCTGTTTTATTCAATTCTAAATTTTATCTAGTCTGGTGTCTTTTAAAGCATGATTTACTTTTGTAACGTACTACTTTCCCTTTCTCTCTACAAAGTGGAAAATAATGCCCTCTTTGCCCAGTCCCTTTTCCAGTAAATTATAAGACTTTTTGTTTGTGCACTGGTCACTTTATTTTGCATTGTTCTGTGGAATATAATGCACATTCTTATGAAAATACACTTTTTTCCAATAGAGGGAGTGATAGTGCCAGGCAATGCCCTTCTTTCTCACTCTCTTTGCATCTTGTAAACTATCTGTAAGCAAATAAAGTGTGTGTTGGTGGCTTGGTGCTATTTGGACTGAGTTTGCTCCCCACTCTGTGTTAGCTAACTGACTTCGCTAAGCCAAGACACACACACAAAAGATCAATCTATTCATAACAGCAGAATGAGGGGAAAGTTGATCCTCCCAGAAACTTGCCTCTGGATAGTAGGGCTGAGTCCTCCTCTCTGTCACCCTTTGCATTCATTTGCCTAATCTCTTGCAGGCAAAAAAGTCATGTTGGCATCTAGAATCTCTTTAAAAAAAAAAAAGTAAAAAATAAGGCAAGGAATTCAAACCTCTAATCCCTGTCACCTTCCATTGAGCGGGCTGGGGCTGGGGCTGGCACTGGTGTGGGGTGGGGAGGAGGACAGCAGCCCCAGCTCTTGGAATAAGACCAGTCTAAAGTCCTCGCACGTCAGACAAAGCCTGGGAAGGTGGTGCCTGCTCGGGAGGAGCAGCTGGGCTGTGAACCACAGGAGCCCCTCTGCTCTGAGCCTCGCCGCCACTCGGCCGCTGTCGGGAGGTGGGATACACAGGGACATCGCCCTCTCCAGCCCCTGGTTTTCCCTAGATACATCACGGGCACCCTGCCCCTGCGCATTTGAAAGGGAAGGGGATGCTTAAAGGCAGCATGCGGGGCAACTAGGTGGCATCCAGCATGTATCTGGGACGCGATGACAAATGCATCGAGTTTGCATGGCTCCTAGTTGCGGAAGGAGTCTTCCATCCTAAGAGCATTGCTTTGCTTTCCCTTCACTGGGCTTGCAGCGCAGACTTTGGGCACTCGTTGGAATCACTGGGGCCAGATTCTGCTTCAGACTCGAATTACACTGAAATTTGCACTCTTGAGTACAAGCGAGATCAGGATCTGATCTGATCTGAATTTACTTAATCTCTAGCAGCTGTCTCGATTGGGAGTTTACGTTCTGAGCAAGACAAGCAGCCACTGATTAAAACCCAAGTCAGGGGGGCAGCGACCCCGAATTTACTGCTTGTCCTTTGGCAGCTGAGAGGGTCTAGAAGTCAAACTCCCAACCTCTACAAGGGCTGCGGGAGTGGAGGAGCCTCTGGAGAAGTCCCCGGAGAAGCCGGGGGCATGGCAGCCGCGTGGGGAGGCAGTGGAAGGCGAGCGGAGCGGCTGCGAGCCAGGCTGCATCTGCCCGGCAAAAACACAGGGCTCAACAAAGGCTGTAAATCCAGTGCGAATCATGGAAATGGAATTGTCTTAAAATTATACTTTCAAGGTGAAATATTAGTGGATGTAACAGTTTGTTTTTGTCGCACGGTCATGAGCTCCTGTGATTTTTAGGAAACTTTTCCTGGTAATTTAGCTTCAGGATATATGGCATATGCCGTGATGTCTTTAACGGGGAGACCTAATGGCGTGTGCTGTGGGAACTGTGGGTTCAACACTGGAGAAGGCGGCACGCATTTAAAATGTAAAAGGAAGATTTATACTGTTTCTGATGACACAGAATAATAAAAGCCAATGAGCAAAAATATGGACAATTAATTTAGATAGAAAAGATGTGTCCTTCTGTGTGTCTCACATCTGCGGTTCTGGAATTTCTGCGTAAATCTGTATGTTTTGGTTCTATTTAGTGCTGTGGGTACTTTGATTAATTTGGCTACATGTTACTGTCATGTTGGGCACATTCATCTTCTGTCTTGAAGCATGTAGTCCTCAGCCTCTCTATCATTCCACCCCTTCAGGCCTTATTTTCATCATATTTAAGGGAACTCTCCCCAGCCTGTCTTTATCTTGTTAGGCTTTCAGCAGCTTAAGTTGAATCTTCATTCTTTCACTCTTGCTGTCAAACCTCCTTTACCAAGTTATCTCATTTTCCTATTCATAACATCTAACCCATTATATTTAATACTCAGGCACAATTGCATCTGAACATTATGTAGGACTTGCCAGCACAAATACTTGTAAATGAAATCAGACCACCCCTGGAAGGAACAGGGGTGGCTTTGCCTTGCCAGTGTATTTTAAATTGAAAAATGCCCAGGACTAAATCCAGTCCTGGAGTAAGCTGTTGCAACTTAAGCGAAGTCAGCAGAGCTTCATCTGCTAAGCTGAGATGGATTTGACCCTTCAGTGCTGAAAGCTGGAAGGTTAATAACGATCACATAATCTGATATGAAGCAGAAATTAGTGTTGGGACTGTCCCAGTGGGTGTGTACATCTACATATGATGAAGTCCCTTACAAGGACGGGTAAATAATAACCTGCATACTGAAGACTGGAAAACTGAGGCAGGGATCTTGAGGGACTTGCCAGATTTCAATAAGGCATCAGCGTCGAGACTGCACTGAAGCCCACCTTTTTGCAGGGGAGGATTCGAGTCTCCTTTCATGGTTCCAGTCTCTGGGTTCTTGACCTGGAGGCTCGTCCCCATCAGACAGGAAGGTTTGTTTTTTCTCCTAAGTCTTCCCTCTGCTTTTTGATCTAATGAAATCGTGCTATGGAGGGACCTCTTCAGCAGCAGATGCTTTGGAAAAAAGAAGGAAAAAAAAAATAAAGAGTGCGACTTTCTAGGTTAAGCATGAATTTTGGCAATGTTTCATTGCTCCTTGCACCTTTGCAAAGGTTGCAGCAGAGGGGGACGGGAGCTGCAGAGGCACCGCCGGCCGTCGCAGGGGCTCACGCTCTGTTTTCGAGGTGGATCCTGATGTTTCCGCCTGCTGCAAGAGCTGGGTCAGTTTGTGAAAGATGATATATGAATTAGTTCCTTCTGGTAGCACTGGACAAAACTCAGTGACCCAGGAAATGTTTTCCTCCCCTCTATTCCTATAACTGCCTTTTTTTATTGGCAAGCTGACCTTTTTAAATGCTTCGTCCTTTCCCTCCCAAATGTGGAATTTCCTCCCCAAAAAATCATCCTGGCTCAAGACCCGAGGCTGGTCAGACTCAGTACAGGCTAGAAATGGGTTTTGATACAGGACAGCATCATGCTTTTGGCAGAGTACCCCGGCCTGGGAGAGCAGCGGTGGAGAAAGCCGTGGTGCCGGGGCTGGGGGATCCCTGCCTCCCCCCTGGGGCTGGCCTCACACTTCTCAGTTGCCTCCAAAAGGGGTCGAAGTGTTTTCTCTGTGCAGTGTTCTATTTTTAGGAGGAGGAAAAGCTATTTTAAGCCCCCCTCAAATGTTTTTATGGCTCTTTCTGAGCCCTCTGTAGCTAGTTGGTCTCATGGTAATTAAGGCATTTGGCCTTACAAGTGGAAGGATTATGAAAACAGTTTCAGCAGTTTCTAGAAGTGCTCCAACATATTCCCAAAATGGGATTTTTTTGCATATGTGTTTGCTTTCGATTTTTGTTTTTACAAACGAATGATGCTAAGTGAAAACACACTGTTTGCCACATTCACTAGGGTGCTGCGCCCCAGTCCCTGAGGATGAAAAGCACAATAGCGCATTTCCTGAACATTAATATGCACCATTCACACGATAGTGCATTATTTTTATTAACTGCAGCAATTAAAATATCTTTGCTTAACTTTTTGCTTCTCCCTACTGCCAGCAAAAGCCACTGGAAGATTTATATGGCATTTTTTCTTGGATGGAAGGAGGAAAAGAGCTCAGATTTGGGGCTCAGGGACAATTTGCTGCCTGTGGGATTATGGCACTGAAATCCCACTGCAGTTCGCCATCATCTCTAAACTTTTCAAAGTGATGATTGATGTTTTACCTCTGCTCTTCCTGCTAGAACCAGGCCAGCTAAACCACTTGACTTTAAAAGCAAATGTTTTCTGTAGTGCGTAGGTGATGTAGAAACGTTATACACCCTCTGGGTGCGGGATGGTAGCAACCACAGCGTTACGGGATAGTCTGCCTCTAAATGAACACGTAAAGTCGATGGGATGAGGCGGTGAGAAACAAGAAGTGTCCCTTCCAGGGCTAGCAAAATGGCTTCTTGCCGTCCGAAAGAGATGTCTGGGGCTGTCTGGCTGTGGGCATCCCAGGCTGAAGAGCTGGTGCAAGCCAACATTGATGCTATTAACTTTAATATGGAACTGGGAAGAAGGAGGTTGATGATGGCCTGTGTGGCCAACAATACCCTCTCTGGAACATATTTCTAAATTCTCCGTGATAGAAACAAATGGAGATTTAATAATGTCAGATGAACGTGTAAATGGAATAACGTCTTAAGCAATCTCATTACAAGTCCTAGTGCAGTCAATATAATCAGTCTAAACCCTGGTAAGTGAAAATACCCTTTTGCAAAAACTACATTTATTCAAATATTTCTGAAACTATAAATATCATTGACTTGAGGCACAAACGCAGGTTAATGCCTTTGGGCCTGGGTGCCTTAAACATTAAAATTTATTATTATTATTTATTTTTATTAGCTTCATGTGGCAGAAGATTTATAATATTCTAGTTTTTATAAAGTACTTGTGGTTTTTAAAACTGATTGTAATTGTTGCTGGGCAAATCTCAAAAGGGGAAGAGGATTGGTTGGTTTAGTTTTGATTAAACTCTCAGAAGTTTGGGCATTTATCCAAACTATCTCAGCCTCCTGCATTTCTAACATGGATCTGCGTATCTTCTGAGGATAGGCTTTTATTTTTCTTTTTATCTTTTCCTTTCCTTTTTCTTTTCTTTTGTGAAGGTTCCTGTCCTGCTCATGTTTGGGTCAGCCACATGGTAGAGTATTTTGGTATATCTGCTTCTGAATATGACCTGGAAAAAGCAGCCAGGAAAAGAGCTCAAAAAGTTTGCAGCAAGTAATTAAAAAGAAGCTATGGGTATCCCTTAGCTGTTAACCTTTAAGAGCCTGGTTCAGTTTGCAGTTTATGTTATGTGATAATGTCCTACTATAGCTATCTGTTAATTCAGATTCTGCAAATCAAAGCCTGTAATAACATGATAGTCTTGGTCTTGGATATGGTAGAATTCTGATACAGAAAAATTCAAATACTATGTTTTTCTTCTTCGATACTATATGAGAAAAGTGGGAACTAAGAACCAGACGGTGGAATAGAGCGTTTTCCTGTATCTTATTGCCAATTCGCTTCATTTTATCACAAATATCACCTCACTTGGTACCTCTCTCAGTGCTGCTGCTTCATGTGTCCCATGGTTGTTGGAATTATAATTTTCATTAAATAAAGGAAGCTTACGTTTGTAAAAGTGTCTTGGTGTCTTGGAAGCAGAAGACAGAAAGGTTCTAGAGCAGTGCACCTTTTTCCTGTACGTGTTTTGTAAATACACGGATGCATGATAAATGCATGCAATTTATTTATCTCATGGTTTTCACAGTAATTTAAAGGAAATTTTCTGTGTAATTAGGCTTGTGTGAGCACATTTTTTTTTTACTCTGAAGAAATTATATCCAGTATGGAGTTTTAGGCTTTTTCCATAGTTTGTGAAAGCTTGTCTATAAAAATCATTTAAGCCTGGCAAGATTTAGTCACCTGTCGAAGCGAGTCATTGCCATGTTGGCACTTGTTGGCACTATCAGAGTCCCCAGGGACCCGCATGAGGGTCTGGGGCGGTCGGTGCTGTAAGCACAAGTACAAAATGGTGCCTGTGTGTGCTGCTCCTGCGCTTGGGTTTTTCACAGGGTCCAAGGCTGCATCCTTTTTGGTGTGACGCAGGGTGGCTTTGAGCACTGCTGGTATTTCCCTTATTCAAACTGCTGCAGGCTGGCTGAGTTCTTGGAAGGAACTGTGTTGAACTGGTGGGCTTCTCTTACAAGGTTGGTTTGGGTACGGGCAAGCATTGAGCAGGAGAGGTGCTTAGGTGGAGCAGTTTTGTATGGACAGTGTCCACCATGGTCTGGAGAAGCTGGCTTTCTCCCTGATGGAAAACCAGTGTACTTCCTCCCCTCATGGAGGGACAAATGGGTCCTCAGTACCTGGTACCAGCCATTGAGCACAAAATCGGTTTTGATCTTCAGCTGGAGACCTGTGTTCAGATCACTGGCTTTGTGTGAGATTTTTGTGGAGTACTGAACAGACCTTTATTCCTTTCTTCAGCAAGAACAACTTTCTCCATTTCCTCTCAAGCACAGGCTTTTGCTGTTATAATCCTGCAATTCCACCTGGGTTAAAACTGAAAAGTGTTTCTAATTGGATCCAGGCTAATATCAGGCCAGCAAGCAGTGGTTTTCCAGCATGACTGGGATATTCCATCCTCTGCCAAGCAAAAAGACACACTTTTTGCCTTAAAACCCTCATGATTTTCACTTGGAAAAAAACACCTTTTTTTTCTTAAGAAAACCAGAATAGTATATGTAATAAAAATATTTTATACAGGGCTGTATTTTGATAGTTTCCGAATGGTGCTTTGCTAGACTGGTTTCTGGTCACCGGTAAGTTTTGGTGGTGCTAACAGCTCTGTGCACAAACCCAGCAGCTCTCTCTGAGCCCAGTGCTGGAACGCATCAGCGGCATCTCTTGATGCCATGGGACTGTGGTGTTGGTTCTTCTTTGATGGGTAACAGAGGCTCAGAAAGCTTATGAAACCAGTACTGCTGGGTGGCAAGTATCTCCTTAGGCGGACAGGGGCTGCTTGGTAAAAAGGAAGGTGATGGTCCTAAATACCTCTTTGGGGCATCCCGATGAAGGAAATGTCTCACAGAACCTATTTTTGCTGCACCAAAATCCATCACCATGGAAATCCAGATGGTTATGGCATTGAGTCACCCTGATACAGCAAGATATACACAGGGTTTGGTGCGGTGAAGACCTGCTGAGTGCCCCTGAGCCCAGCTCTGGGTTTCTGTAGCCAATGGCAAGGACAGCCAGGTCGTGATTTGGGCTAAACCAGGTCCGTGCCAAGTACTGGTGGCTGTATTCTCTGGCAGGTTTTGGCACCGAAGGATGGATAGCAGCCGGAGCCCTCTTCCACGTGGGGAGACGCTACCACCAGAGTTTGCATTCGGTCACCTTCTTCAAGTGCTGAGTTTTAAGTGCTGCAGCTTTATGTAGTTTTATTATTTTAATAGATGAGAGAGGCCTGTGATCAATAGCAGGGATGCTTTTATCTTAATCATCCATCCCTCATTGATAAATACGGAGAATTTCAGCCCCCTGTAATACTGCTCATGATTTTCTGTGGTATGGTAAAATGGACTGAAATAATTTCACCATCCCTAAAATGTCATAAAAATAGTAGTCAGGTTATATTAATTTTGCCAACCATATTATTGCGCATGTCTATTTAAAAGGTGTTGGGACTGATACAGTGGGAGTATATAAGGTCCTTTTTCCTCTGATAGTATTTTGCCCCTAGCCCTCGCGTATCAGTTCAGGATTACACATGAAAAGTGTAACATATGCGCAGCACTGAGCCGATCCGTAGCCAACCTCTAAAACACACATGTGGATATTTCCTTGACCAAACTAGAATCAGTGACCTTAAACGACCCTAGTTTCTGTGAAGTGAAGGGCTCAGATCTAATACGTCTGGTTTTCAGAATTATAATTAATATAGTTTTTGTAAAAGGTCAGACCAGATATGCACATAAGGAGCACGCCAGTGTTGGAAATCTTGTGAAAACAACCAGTGACCTTTGTTAACCTCCAGCTGAAAAGCACAAGTAACATTTGGGATTTTTTGCTCTACTGATCGATCTCTAATACAGGAGTGTAAAATATTTTAAGATAATTGCCCAGTAAGAACAAGGAATTTAATTGCATCAGCCTGCCACCTCTTATAAACATTTTATTACAGAGATAACAACCAGCAATGTGTGCAAGTACATCCTAGCTTGCATGTTGCTGGAAATCAGTTTAGAGGGGAAGAAGCAGCCAAAAATTTCATCCAGCAGTAGGCAATAAAAGGTGCTTGCTTTTTTCCATAAGTGTGGCTTTTCAGGTGAAAAAAGAGGTGTTAATTTTTACTTTTTTTATAGAGAAAGGAGAAACAAGAAACAGAAAATGAATGTCAGGGGAAAGACTTCAGGGCCCACATCTCCTAGCACAACGCGACTTCAAGCCAGGCAGGGTGATGGTGAGGATGGGAGCTGAGGATGCGGCTCTCCCTTTGGAGGCTGGAACAAAGCTGCCTTTGCTGCTCCTGCTTCTCCGCGAGCACCTTCTGGTCCTCCCAGCACCCCCTCCCTGGGCAGGGGCGCGGGGGGAGGCACCCAAAACACAGAGGGATAATGAAGAAGGGGAGGCTCTGCTGGCTGGGAAATAAAAATATACAGAACATACTAAACTTTGCGTTTGCGACATCCCTTTTTCTCAGCTGTTATCTGCATTTTTACCATGTCTAAGGGAAAGCTTCTAAATGCCGTGCTTAGGGCTTCTTTAAGAAAAAGCTGGAATGAAACAGCACGGAGTACAGAACAAGCTGAAGTTTCAGACTCGCTGGATGTCTCTTTCTGTCAGATGCCACAGTGTCAGGCTCAAAGCCATTTGTCATCCCTGAATTTCATTATCTGCTCCTTCCCTGTCTTTCAGTCTCACTTTGCTAGGACATTTGTTCACCGTTGACCTCCCTGACAAATAATACACCTTAATTATGTTGGCAAGAGGGGATATGTCATTCCTGGGCCACTTTAATTGTCTGTCCGACAGGCATCCTGCTGCGGCGTGTAGCTTCCATGGTAT